>NC_071108.1:34420000-35620000 GCF_024256425.1 Clarias gariepinus | reverse complement strand
ATTCTATGACAGCATAAGGTTTTAGTGATAAAATTTTTAAGTACAGCATGTAGTTATTTTTTATGATATTGTTTTTTATTTTGTGAAGATTTTAACTACTGTATATTATATTACAATATTATAAGGGCATGTTAATTTTAAGCCTTTCAAAATACACATTTTACTCCATATCCTTTGTAGGGGACAGTGGGACTTGCTTTATCCCATTTTCAACCCTTGCCCTCAAATACATTAAGCTTCATATGTATTAGGCAGGAAAGTCAATGCCATTAAAGAAAGACCATTACTGCCAATGCGATAACCAGGGACAGATTTTTTTAAAACTTTGCCAGTCCATCAAATGACCTTGCCATCCTGGGGTGCGTTTCCCAAAAGCATCGTTAGCCAACTATGATCGCAAGTTCTGTCGTTACCAACATAGTTCAACAATTCGGTGTTTCTCGAAACCATAGTTCAAACGAACATTCACAAACTTATGTGGTTGGAACTACAGCCTTCAACCTGTGGTTAGAAGCATAGTTCCTTGCCACGGCTGGGTGTGTTCTATTCACAGTTAACGACCCTACGCTCTATTAGTTTCTAAAATTTTTCCCAACCACTTTGAGCGATTTGGAAAACTTAATGTTTTGGTGCTCAGATATTAGGTTATTCATTTTTCGGTTATTTTGATTACAAATTCACTTTGAAACGATATAACAGCGATACCATCGCAATTATTCTCCCTTCGAAGTGCCCTACGAAAGCATTATTAATGCCGGTTAGAACACAGCCTTGGTGTCGTTTGTGCGAAGAAAAGGTGAGTTTTCAAGTGAGTATCTTTGTTAAAACATACCCAAAGAGAAATTTCTCATAACAATATTTGTAGTAGTATGTTAGAGGTTTTCACTTATAATGAATGTTATCTTTACTGTTTACATATTTAACATATACAGTGCACAAAGTGTTAAGCACTAAGAAAATGTAAAATTTATACACTACCATAGTGTAAGCCTATTTAAAATATTACTCAATATATATTCAATGAATGTACCCAAATAAATCAACAACAATGGTATAAATAAGCATGTGGTTTTTCTGTTGTGCTCTCAGAAGTAGAAGTAGAATATGGACTATTTATAGGTTTAAAAAAAAAATAAAAAAATAAAAAAATAAAATTTAAAAAAGCATATATAGGGGTGATATGAGGTAAAATGGGCCATCAGGTAAAATGGGCCAGTTAAGGTTTGGGAGGCCCAGCGCCTCTGGAATTTAGAGCCAATTACTGCAAAGCATTTCAAACTGTTGTCATAACTGTGCTTGACAAGTAACAGGTGATTTAATTGGTTTATGGTTACTATGATCAGCGGGGCAATAATTCAAATCAAGACTGCACCAAAAAGCTGCATGGTAAGTAGCCTGGCATACCAAATCTAACTAAACCATCATAAGGATGATAACTCTATAAAAAAACAAACATGGACATAAAAATATTATGCATAATATATCTCTTGATGGCATAAATCAGAAATAATGCTGTTAGTTTGGTATATAAACATATGTTTTGAAAATTTGATGTTTTTCTTGGTGGCCCAATTTACCTTAACCCACTGAGGTAAAATGGGCCACATGTTTCAGCTAAAATGGGCCATCATCTGTGTCACTCACAAACACACATACATATGTGTTTGAGTGTTTGTGTTTGTTTGTGTGTGTGTGTGTGTGTGTGCACACCCACACCCACACACTTACATACCGACCAAAACACACCCGCACAGGTTGCACGTACACATGCACGCGTGCACACACAGACACAACAGTAATAATGGTGGTAAAGAAAGGAATTAAAGTTAGTGTGCACTTCTTATCACGAGCATTGGGTGTGCCGCGATCTACACTGCAAAGACGCATCAGTGGAAAGGTGACTGGCAGTGAACATGCGTCAGGGCGGAAGCCCTACCTTTCAGAGGAGGCGGAAAGGGAGCTTGCTGCCACCCTCAAGACCTCGGCGCAGAGGGGGTTTCCTTTTACAAAACGTGATATCCAGCAAGTGGCCTTTGATTTTGCAGCCAAGAACGACATATCTGTTTTTTCAAAGACAGCAGGTAGGGCCGGATATTACTGGATTCAAAACTTTATAAAGCCCAATCCAGAGTTAGGGATGTGCAAGCCAGAGGTCCTGTCTGCAGCACGGGCTGCTGGACTCAACAAAGAGGTGATCAGCAAATGGTTTAACCAATATGAGAGCTTTTTGGTTGAGCTGGGTATTAAGGGCACACCGCCACATATGTGGAACTGTGACGAGTCTGGGCTTCAGGACCAGTTCAGTTCAACAAAGGTCATTAGACAGGTTGGCCAGCCATGTGTGGAGGAGTGTGCCGGAGAAAAGGGGGAGACAACGACTTGTCTGGCAGCATTCAATGCAGAAGGCACATATAGTCGAACAATGATTATTTTTAAGGGGAAGCGTGTACGTTCTGAGTGGCTTAAGGGGTGCCCGGAGAACACCAGCGTAAGGTGTTCAGACAATGGCTGGATAACCTCTGACCTCTTTCTAGAGTGGGGTCAAATGTTCATTCAGTCCCTTCCTAAGCATGACTCCAGGCCCCACCTTCTCCTCTGTGACAGCCACAGTAGCCACGTCTATAACCTGGAGTTTATTAACCTAGTGAAGAACAACAATGTGCACATCATGTGTTACCCTGCCCACACACACATGCATTGCAACCGGCAAACAAGGCCCTCTTTAAAAGTTTAAAACACCACTGGGACCAGGAAGGAAGGAAGTGGACAAGGATGATGGCTGGGCAGAAGCTGTTAAGGATGGAGTTCTTTGCAGTGTTCAGCAGGGCTTGGGCAAAGGCTGCCACTATTGAAAATGCCCAGGCAGTCCTCTGCTTGATTTTAATGACTGGTTTCCTTTGCATTTTAAATGGCTCATTTTACCTGAAGGGGTGGCCCACTTTACCTGAACACTGCTCAGCTAAAAAATGTGCAACAACTGATGTTTTAAATGTTATAGCGCCTAACCAATAATAGTTTATTCAATTAATTCAGCATATCCATGTTGAAAACAAACCATATTAAAAATAAAAACACAAATCAGTCTTACTAGGTGCTTTTTGGAGCTTTACCAAGTGATTTACCAAAAAGTGGCCCAATTTACCTGATGTCACCCTATATATATATATATATATATATATATAAATTTAAGAAGCATATGCAGTATATATATATATATATATATATATATATATATATATATATAAAATCTTTATTACAGACTCTAGGCCCAATAACAGGACATACAAAATATACAGGGGAAAAAATAAAAGTTACACAGTTAAAAATACACCCTGTTTCACAAGAGTCTTAAAAGGCACTCATATCAATGCTTCCATAGATGTGATTGATATCGGATCGAGCTACACCTAGGACTTGTGAGCCCTACTATAATACAGTTTTGTGACTCATCAATATATACTGTATATAAAAACACACACACACACACACACATGTGTGTATATATATATATATATATATATATATATATATATATATATATATAGCCTACTTGTTTGCAAAAGTATTTAAAGTACGTCTGCAGGGGAAAACCATGTAGGCAAATAAACAAACTATTTATTAACACAAGTTCATTCATTTAAACAAAAAATACAGGATCCAAACTGTAAAAAAATAACTAACCAAACATATTCTGAATTAACAATTGTCTGACTTCTGCTCCTGCAGGATGCATTCTGCCTTGATGTGTGTTCAAAGATCATTATCATCCTCATCCTCATCAGAAGTGTCATATTTCTCATCCACAGCAGCACCAGAAAGACCCCCCTCTTCCTCATCAAAAAGCGGGACATTTTCCTTGACTGCAATGTTGTGGAGAATTGCAGTAACTACAATTACATAGCAGCTTTTGGAGGGGTTCAGTTTCAGGCCACCACTGGACTTGCTGATGCAGCGAAATCGCTGTTTCCACAGTCCTATAGCCCTCCCCACTGTAGAGCGTGTCCTTCCATGAGCCTGATTAAATATTTCCTTTGCATTGGTGGCTGGATGCTGCACAGGTGTTATGGGCGAAGAGGATATCCACTGTCTCCCAACAGCCAGCTATCACCAAAGCCACCCTCTGGCAAATTGCAGAATTGGCCCAAACAAAAGAGTCATGTGTGCTCCCAGGCCATTTTGCAACAATGTCAGTAAACATCCCCTGGTGATTATTATATTATATGAACATTAATAGCCGAATAGCCCTTCCTGCAAATATATAATGGCTCATTTGCAACAGGGCTAGCCACTGGAATAAGGGTGCCATCAATGATGCCAATCACTCTGGGGATGCTGGCAATGCTGTGAAACTGTTGATTGGCCTGCCGGATTTCTTCTGGTGTTTGGGGAAAAATCAGGCTGTCCTTTATAAGCTGTGACAGCAAAGGTGTTACTGCTGTCACAGTTTTGCTGACCGAAGACTTGCTGAGACCTA
Source organism: Clarias gariepinus (assembly GCF_024256425.1). NCBI lineage: Eukaryota > Metazoa > Chordata > Actinopteri > Siluriformes > Clariidae > Clarias > Clarias gariepinus. The sequence continues at coordinate 35,615,526 of NC_071108.1, read as the reverse complement.
GGCCATCACCCACCACCTCCATAAAACTTCCAACAGCATAAAAACGCAGTGTAGCTAACAACTGCACCACTGGACTTAGGGCATAGTTTCTTCTTGTGGCCCTCTGAAGGTGTGGTTTCACAATCTCCAGTAAGTTAAGGATCTTGTTCCTTGGAAGCCGGAATTTTCTCAAGATGGCATCATCAAGGGGGGTAAAATGTGTCCTTATGTAGGCATTTATGTAAACGGTCTGACTTCTGTGCCGTCTTCTATGCTCAAGCTGTAGAAATCTTTGTAAAGCTGCCATTGTTGATGACTTGAAGGACATATGCATGCTGTTTTTATTAGGAGAGTTCTTAGTACACCTGCTGTTGATTCATCAAGGTGGCTAATAATCATTCACATTGACTAATAATCAATTAACTACCTAAGCAAGTGATCTATCCAAGATTTGTTATATTAATTAGGTTTCAACATTATCCTATTAATGCATTAATGATCATTTTGTTTTAAAATAGGCTGTTGTCATACTGTTTTTCCATAGTTATGCCATTCTTTAAAATGATCTGCATGCTTAGAGAGTTTTGTACTATGTTTGGCCTTATATTGTCATTGATAAAATGACTCATTGATAAAATCTTACATACATAGACATTTCTGTTATGGTTTTAGTGTATCTGATGGTGGCTTACCACTGTAAAATGAAAGGTTGAATTCCATTCCATACACATGCTTCATAATTAGGCTTAGTCACATTATTCAGATATTTAATACATAAAAAAATATTTAATGTGAAAAGGTATTTGCCCCCTTCCTGATTTCTTATTCTTTTGCATGTTTGTCACACAAAATGTTTCTGATCATCAAACACATTTAACTATTAGTTAAAGATAACATAATTGAACACAAAATGCAGTTTTTAAATGATGGTTTTTATTATTTAGGGAGAAAAAAAATCCAAACCTACATGGCCCTGTGTGAAAAAGTGATTGCCCCCCTTGTTAAAAAATAACTTAACTGTGGTTTATCACACCTGAGTTCAATTTCTGTAGTCACCCCCAGGCCTGATTACTGCCACACCTGTTTCAATCAAGAAATCACTTAAATAGGAGCTACCTGACACAGAGAAGAGAACAAAAGCACCTCAAAAGCTAGACATCATGCCAAGATCCAAAGAAATTCAGGAACAAATGAGAACAAAAGTAATTGAGATCTATCAGTCTGGTAAAGGTTATAAAGCCATTTCTAAAGCTTTGGGACTCCAGCGAACCACAGTGAGAGCCATTATCCACAAATGGCAAAAACATGGAACAGTGGTGAACCTTCCCAGGAGTGGCCGGCCGACCAAAATTACCCCAAGAGCGCAGAGACAACTCATCCGAGAGGCCACAAAAGACCCCAGGACAACATCTAAAGAACTGCAAGCCTCACTTGCCTCAATTAAGGTCAGTGTTCACGACTCCACCATAAGAAATAGACTGGGCAAAAATGGCCTGCATGGCAGATTTCCGAAGCGCAAACCACTTTTAAGCAAAAAGAACATTAAGGCTTGTCTCAATTTTGCTAAAAAACATCTCAATGATTGCCAAGACTTTTGGGAAAATACCTTGTGGACCGACAAGACAAAAGTTGAACTTTTTGGAAGGTGCGTGTCCCGTTACATCTGGCGTAAAAGTAACACAGCATTTCAGAAAAAGAACATCATACCAACAGTAAAATATGGTGGTGGTAGTGTGATGGTCTGGGGTTGTTTTGCTGCTTCAGGACCTGGAAGGCTTGCTGTGATAGATGGAACCATGAATTCTACTGTCTACCAAAAAATCCTGAAGGAGAATGTCCGGCCATCTGTTCGTCAACTCAAGCTGAAGCGATCTTGGGTGCTGCAGCAGGACAATGACCCAAAACACACCAGCAAATCCACCTCTGAAATGCTGAAGAAAAACAAAATGAAGACTTTGGAGTGGCCTAGTCAAAGTCCTGACCTGAATCCTATTGAGATGTTGTGGCATGACCTTAAAAAGGCGGTTCATGCTAGAAAACCCTCAAATAAAGCTGAATTACAACAATTCTGCAAAGATGAGTGGGCCAAAATTCCTCCAGAGCGCTGTAAAAGACTCGTTGCAAGTTATCGCAAACGCTTGATTGCAGTTATTGCTGCTAAGGGTGGCCCAACCAGTTATTAGGTTCAGGGGGCAATTACTTTTTTACACAGGGCCATGTAGGTTTGGATTTTTTTTCTCCCTAAATAATAAAAACCATCATTTAAAAACTGCATTTTGTGTTCGATTATGTTATCTTTGACTAATAGTTAAATGTGTTTGATGATCAGAAACATTTTGTGTGACAAACATGCAAAAGAATAAGAAATCAGGAAGGGGGCAAATACTTTTTCACACCACTGTAAGTGATGTCAGGGCATGGTAAAAGTGCTTTAGCTTCTTTAGCTTTAGCTTTTTTAAATGGCATTAGTGTTCTACTTTGAGTCAAGTTACTTTTCCACATATTTACCTACTGTTTGAAATCCAAATGTAAAAAAAAAAAAAGCACTTACAGTACATATACAAAAAACACAATTTTACTATATTATAAAAGAGTATGTTTGGACATAAAACAGTATATTTTATTTTGTATTTCAAATCAGCTGATGAAGGCTTTTAACTGCTTTATCACTGCAAACCCACAAAGCTTCACCAGAGCCCCATTTGCCAGACCCAGTCTGTTTCCACCTCCCACGACAAGGACAAGGGGTTGGATTTTGGGTGGCCAACAATGTAGCCAAAAAAAATAAAAAAATAAATAAAAAGATGAAGATATAGTGGATTACATCTGTGAATCTGTGAAAAGAAAATAGACAGTTTCTGAAAGTTAAAAAGCTGTCAGCCATACATGATTTGACTTTACATACTGAGCAATAAAAGAATAATGCCATTTGCACTTACTGGCAGGTGGTAAAAACATGGTTAAAAAGGGTTTGCTGGCCTGTTGTTGTAAAAGTTCTAATTTGGCCCTCCTATAGGCCATTACCTCCTGATGATGTCTCTCTTGCTGCTCCCTCAGGGCTGTCAATCCCTTCCTGATTGCCTGGAGTTCGATTTTTTTTTTTTCTCTGACTGAAGCAGCCTTTCACTGCAGCCACAACGTCCCCTGTTTCTCCTTTGCTGGGAGATTAATGGCTGGTGTTCTGGTATATCAGGAGGGCATTGCTCAGCACATGAGGGAGCAATAGCCCAGGACCTGGACCCACTTCTGATGTTGGAGGGCCAGACCGGAGGCCTGATGTTGGAGGGCCAGACTGGAGGCCTGATGTTGGAGGGCCAGACTGGAGGAGGCCTGATGTTGGAGGGCCAGACTGGAGGAGGCCTGATGTTGGAGGGCCAGACTAGAGGAGGCCTGATGATTAAGGGATAGACTGGAGGAGACCTGATGTTTGAGGCCTGGTTGATGCACACGCATCAATACCTCCAGGGATCCCTTCCAATGCTTCAGGCCCCAGGATGGCCAAAACTTTTTCTTCCTCCTCATTCAGAGGAGGAACTGAATTGATATCCCCTCCAGTCTTTTTTTCTTCCCTTCTACGTGCTGCAGCCCTCCGTTTGGTCACACTTGCAAAGTCCCTCCACTTGTTTCTCACTTCCTCTGGGCTCCTCTCATACCCATTTCCAAAAGCATTTATTTTTAGTGCAATTTCCTTCCAATTTTTTTTTTTGTCAGAATTTGTCACTGTTTTTTTAATTTGGAGAAAAGCAGGATTTTATTGTTTCCCACCTGCTCCAAAAGAACTGCAAGCTCTTTTTTTTTTTTTTTTTTTTTTAGAAAATTGTGGCTTCCGTGTCATTTTTTTATGTCACCTCTAATTAAACCATGGCTGTATGTCAAAGGGACTTAAATAGGAAATGATCTTGAGCAAAATAGGTAACAGGTGTTCACAACACAATCCCAGCATTTTCAAAACCCATAAGTCCTTTTTTGTACTGATGTATCAATACCAAATAAAAAATTAGTTCAAATGAAATATTGAAAAATGAAAAATGTTGCGTTTGTGACGTTATTACACCACTTCTACGTTACGTCACTGCGAAAGCGCATTGAATGCAAGCCGAAGAGAAAAAAAAACACACTTTACAGTAGGGGGCGATATGTGCCTACAGCACTACTCCGCCATTGTATCGAAAAAGAAGAAGAACGACAAATTAAACCAACATGGTTCTAACGATGGAAGTGCGACACAGGTACTATGGTATTTGGAAACAGTCGTGACTAGTTAGTTATTTTCTTCAACGTTGCATCATACAACGGTGGTTAAGCAAAGAGCTACATCGTTGTACGGGAAACGCACCCCTGGATGATCAGAAAAAAGAGGATGCTCTTTGGAAGGTCAGGTCTCTTTTAACCCGAAACCAACCGTCAACAAGGCTGCTCCAATTGATCAAGGTCCCTCAAAGCTGGCAAAAATGAGCAAATGATTCTTTTTACAGGTCAGTGTCCTGTGTGCCAATGTGAGCCTGGGAAACCAAACCTCACAGGTTGCAGGGCCTTTGTGTTTGCCAGGCCCAGTGGTTTGGTGCTTAATTTTGAAGTCTACATGAATCAAAACACATTTCAAGACAAGCAGGTGTGGATTGGAAGAAATGCTGTTGTTTGCATGGCAGGGTCACTAACAGGAGGATCCCACCTATACCTACACCAGTATTTCACCTCTATCAAAGTGCTGGATCGCTTACAGATCACTTTTACATTTACATTTAGGCATTTGGCAGACTGAGCAGTTGAGGGTTAAGGGCCTTGCTCAAGGGCCCAACAGTGGCAACTTGGTGGTTGTGGGGTTTGAACCTGGGATCTTCTAAACCGTAGTCCAATGCCTTAACCACTGAGCTACCCCTGGCTCTTTTAGATCTGTAAGTCTTAAATGGCTGGACAACAAGAAAGGTCCTTTGGCATCTTCCATTCATGCAATAGAGCCTCAGTATATTTGCCCAAGTTGGTTAACAAAAGACAAGTGCCATGTTACTGCATCTATACCTGTTGTTGTAACAGAGTTTAATAAAAACATGGGCGGAGTGGAACACATGATCGGCCTCTATCCAATGTCAAGCTGCACAAGGAAATGGACTGTCACTATGTTACTTTGATCTGGCTGCCACAAACCGTTGGATCCAGTACAGATCAGACCACCGGGCCTCTGGGAAACTGGCAAAAGACCTGACTTTTTGTATACATATGTATCTTATTAGGGCCCAAGCACTATGGCATCTGCACCATGTCATCATTGTGTGTGAAGAGCCCTATGGTTTTCCTAGGAATTTTATTATTTTTTTTTTTACCATTTTGGGCTTATTGGGGGTATCAACATGCTCAAAAACATAAAAATTAGCAGACACTGCCATTAGGATGGCAGAAAGTCTGGGCCCCGGGCGTGGCTCAGGACCCTCACACAGGATTTTTTTTTTCATAGCTCAAACACACTTGCACAAATGACAGCTTATTGAGCTAAACAAATTTCACATTGCATGTCATGGGCTCAACTCAACAGGAAGTCAGTTATTTTGTCTGCCAAAACACACCTGCAGGACTTCAATACACTCTTCCAAAGGATTTATGCAATCAACACCGACCCAGGCCTATGTGATCTAAAGACACAAATATTGGATAACTCAAACGGGTCAGCTGTGCTGGTGCCTTAAACATACACCAAAAAGTGGTTAAGAACCTTCTGTGGAACATTATTTTGAGTGACTTCACGTTCAGTGACATCACATTGAGTGACATCATAGTTTTGCCCGGGTGGTGATGGCACAGGGTGCTACAGCCTGCTCATTGTTGCTTTCAACTATATTACTTATTATATTATAATTATGTAACTAAATATATTACTAAATAGAACTAAAATTCATTGTACTTCTATCGACAAAGCAAGACCCAGTGTCCATTACAAGGGACATGTTATAACTAAGAAATAAATGACAATTTTGAAAAAAAATTAACAGAAACTAACTGGCTAACTAGTTCACCTAATTAGCTGACAATCTAAGACAAACCAAACTGACACAATAAATTATCAAAAACTATTCTAAAGTACTATACAAAATACATTACTATACAAAAGATAACAAGACAACATAAAGTGCACGTGTGAATGTGCAAACAGGAGCAGAAACACTGTATATTATATTATACTATATCATATCATATAATATTATATCATATTATATTATATATTATATTATACTGTAATAGTTGATTGAGGTAGTGCAAGTTAATGGCATGATGGATAAACATTTCTTGTAAGTAGCAGAAGAGGTGAGAAAAAGTCCTTGTGCAAATAACACAATTAAAAAAACAATTTCAGGTTGGTGTTGAAATTTGCTGGATGGTTGTAGATCATTGTGTATGTGTTAATCAGTCCAGTCCTATGTTATAGATGTGAATGTTTCATCTTTGTGTGTGTGTGTGTGTGTGTGTGTGTGTGTGTTTAAGCGTGTGTACAGTATCAGTCCTCCTTTACATAACCATCCCCATTCCAAAATAAAAACCTAAAATCACCAGACTTAATGACTACAGACCAATCACCCTAACAACTGTGGTCATGAAGTCATTTGAAAGACTGGTGTTGGCCTATCTGAGGGACACCACAGGACCCTTACTGGACCCCCTGCAGTTTGCTTATAGAGCAAACAGGTCTGTTAATGATGCAGTCAACATAGGACTGCACTTCATCCTCCAACATCTGGACAAACCAGGGGCTTATGCAAGGGTCTTGTTTATAGACTTTTCATCAGCATTTAATACGATCATCCCAGCACTGCTTCAGACCAAACTAACCCAGCTCTCTGTTCCTAACTCTATCTGTCACTGGATCACCAGCTTTCTGACAGACAGGCAGCAGCTAGTGAGACTGGAAGAATTCATGTCCAACAGCCACACCACCAATACTGGAGCCCCTCAGGGATGCGTTCTCTCCCCACTGCCCTTCTCCCACTACACCAATGACTGCACCTCCACAGACCCCACTGTCAAGCTCCTGAAATTTGCAGATGACACTACAATCATCGGCCTCATCCAGGATGGTGACTAGTCTGCATACAGAAGTGAGGTCCAGCGGCTGGCTGTCTGGTGCAGTCACAACAATCTGGAGCTGAACACGCTCAAAACAGTGGAGATGATCGTGGACTTTAGGAGGAAAGCACCTGCACTTCCCCCACTCACCATCATGAACAGTACTGTGACAGCAGTGGAGTCATTCCGGTTCCTGGGCACGACCATCTCTCAGGACCTGAAGTGGGACATTCACGTTGACTCCATTGTTAAAAAGGCCCACCAGAGGTTGTATTTCCTTCACCAGCTGAAGAAGTTCAACCTGCCACAGGAGCTGCTCACACAGTTCTACTCAGCCGTCATTGAATCCGTCCTGTGCACGGGAGCAATCTTCCTCATGAACAGTTAAACATCATTCTGTCAATAAATATATGTGCAATATTGTGTACAGTACCACAGTGCAATATACTGTATAATACCACAGATTTCAGATATTTATATAACTTATTTAAAAGTATCTCACACCCTACTCCATTTGATGTCAAACTTTTTTTTTGTGTCGTGCTGTTTTGTCTTGTCATTGGTTTTGCAAGCTCTGTCACTAAAACAAATTCCTTGTACGTGCAAGCGTACTTGGCAATAAAACTCTCTGATTCTGATTCTAAAAAAAATTACTTAACTATGCATGTGCGTATTTATATTACTTAAATATAAAAGTTAGAGGTTTCGTTCAAACCAAAAATGAAATTTCAGTCATTAATCGATCTTCCTCATGTCATTCAAAAGCCAAAGAGATCTTTGTTCATTGTTGGAGCACAAATAAACATTTTTTTTAAGGAGTCCAAGATGACACACACCAGAGACTGAAAGAAAGTGTTGAATAAAGTAATTTTTATTTATTTATTGTGCACAAATGTATTCTCATCGCTTCATAAATTAAGGGTGAACCATTGGTGTTGCATGTTTAACGATTCAGACCTGCCAACCTGTACGCATTTTGACTTTAAAGTACGCAGGTACGATTTGTCACTCTAAACTATGCAAAAACCTTTGTGTTTTTGTTAATTTAATTTTTATTAAAATGTTCAATAATTCAAATCCAAATTAAGTTATTCTGAATTCAGTTATTCTAGATATTGTGGCTGCATTGCTTCCTTCACAAAGAATTAAAACTTTGACACTACTTCAAGAAATAGGACATCCAAAAATTCTAATTCTGTCATGTACTCATCTTTAAGCTATTCTAAACTAAAAAAAAATAATAATTAAATCCAGTTAAATAAAATACTTTATGGCTCTATTTTTTTTCCTCCATAATGTGGAAGTCATTGAGAACCAAGCCTGTTTGGTTTACTCATTCTTACTAAATCTTATTAAACATTCTTATTATATTCTTTTATTATAGTAGAAGAAATACATTTTTTCAGGTTTTTAAAAATTTGACATAATTTTTCTTTTTTGAATGAATTATTCCTTTGTAATGCATTACTAAAGTTCAGCAAATGCTTTTGAACTTTTGAACTAGTTTTATTAAATCTTGCACATGCTTATGTTTGTCTGACTGATGTTTGTGCAGATGTTTTGTTGGAATCAACCCACACACCGGCACCAAGACAGGCACATCAAAGGTTGGAGCAAAAAAAAGTGGGAAGGTCTCAGAGAAGAGGAACAACGCAGTCAATCCTCATGTTCTCTTCTCAGAAGGCTAATGGACTTTGAGTGGTTAAGCATGTAGGTTAACAAATGTATCAAAACTACACCTACAGGAGAAGCCATCTATTACACTGATACTAAATGACACTTGCTTTTAGACTTGTTCTTTGGTCATGTTAAAAAAATAACTAAAAAATGGTCAACTTACAAAAAATGTTAAAAAATGTTAAATGTTTTAAAAAAAATGGCTAAATGTTTGTTAGAGTATTCTAGGTTTAATGAATCAGCACAGTCAGTAGCATTTGTGACAGATTTAAACATTTATTTCTTTTAAGCAGAAATACTGTATGACTTGAGTTTTAACTGAAGTCAGATTCGTTTTTGTACCAAAATGCCATTCTGTTGTTTGAGCTTAAAGGGATTGCCATCATTTTCTCACCTTCAGTTGTTCCAAAATTCTGCACTGTAAAAAACATACTGTAGAATTTACAATAATTTACTGGCAAAAATGTTGGCTATGTTACTTTTCTGGTTATAAACTTCATTAAAATATAATCCTTTGTATTCAACACAAGAAAGAAACTCATAGTTTTGGAACAATTTAAGGGAGAGTAAATAATGTCTATTTTTTATATTTTTTATTTTTTAGTCCCTTTAACTTTTATTTAACTATTGCTTTATGCTTTTATCTTGAGTTGTTTGAAGTTGTTTTGTAACAGCTGATTTTTTAAATAAGTTTTTCTGTACTTGAAAAAGTAAAATTATGTTACCAGTGACAGTGCTGAAGTGTTGTCAGGTGTCCGCTTTAATCTCAGTAACAGTTTTCTTACAACAGCTTTGAATTTGAGTGATTATTTTTCAAAATCTTTGTTTTAATGCATTTACATCAGTATAATAGTGAAGTACAGTTACAGTTCACAATTAAAATAGTTATTTACAGGAATTTTATAGTAAAAATGTACAGCTACATCTTGGCTTTTGTTGAATTCACAGGATTTTATTGGCAACATTTGTTGCCAGGTTGTAGCGCAGCCACATAAAAGGGCATTTTAAACAAACAGGGAAATGGATTAAGGAGCTAATGCGGCTCACCTGTGCTCGTAAATTTGCCCGATCTGGTTTTATTTGTCCCCATTGACTGTGTTGGTCACACGGTAAGCTCTCGCGAGCATGCGCGATCGCAGCGCGAGGGAACCCGGAAGCGGCGTCGGGTCACGTGGGCCGGTATAAAGCCGGAACCGGCAAGTGGCTCAACACGGAGAGATTTACCTAGCGCGCTGTTTTTCATGAGAGAGAGTTTGTTGGATGGTTCTGAAGGAGTACTTTTCCCCGGTCGGATTATTCCTCATAGACACTAACAATTCACCTCTCGTTCCGTTGCTCGAGCTCCCGGATTTGTCATCAATACCGGTGAGGCCGAGCCAATCTCTCCCGTGCATCATTTCACACACTGCAATATCATTAACTCTGGACAATCATACACGCACTCACACACCCGCATACACCATACACATTGTTTATATTTGTATATATTTTGTATATATTGGTTTTGGTGCACCTTGTTTGTTTGTTTGTTTGTTTGTTTGTTGGGTTAATACACTTTGGTTTGGTTCCTACATAGTTATTGTGTCGCGTCTTTACTTGTCCTGTCTTGATTGCGCAATACCGGAAGTGTTGTTTAAAAACCCGTATTTTGATTCTCGACCCCGTAGCATAGTAACTAGTGGTTTAATTAAATCCAAGTGTTACATAGTGGTGGCCCGTACGTACGGGGAATCGGTATTTTTGGGTATTTTCCGGTTTTGTGTGTCTTGGCAGAACAAAATGGATGCTAACATTGCTAATGCTAGTGGTGCCGTGCAGGCCGACCTTGCTGTAGCTAATAATGTGCTGGAGGATGTAGATGATGCATTTGTTACACGCCGTAACCCTACAGCTGAAATAACCTCATTGATTAGTTCACTATATATATCTGACAGACATGATGATGATGATGATGATAAGGATGTTGTGTCTGATATTAATGTTGTGCATACATTGCAAACTGAACTGAATCAATGCAAGGAGGATATGGGGGCGCTTACTGACAAAGTGAACACGTTGGAGCAGGATTTTAGACAATCCATAAACAGCAGTCTGAACAGAGAAAGCAGTTTTCGGGACGCAGTGGACGTTAGCCTAGAAGGGCTGGAGCGCTACTGCCAAGAGGCCCTGGAGAAACTGGAAAGAGCGGTCACTGACTGTTTTCTGCGACGTGACGTAATCTGGGAAAACCAGATGAAAAAACTACGGCTCACAAGTACGCCCACCATCCAAAGGTTAAAGGCCTTCACCCCTGCATCTCCCCAATCTCCGGTTCTACATTCTCCCAGCACGGCGATCACAGCATCTACGGCAAAGGTAAAGCACATAAGCAGTCATGAAACATACGACATTCCTCCTTGTGTTCAACCACACGCTTCTGCTCAGCTTACCTCCTCAGTTTCACCCTCTTCCTCTTCCTTTTATGGCGGACCACCCATCCGCCTGGAGTTTCCAGCCTTTGGCGACGCTTCAGAGACAGCGGATGTTCTTAACTTTATCGAACAGTGTGAAAACTATCTGGAGATCAGACCACTGCCCAGCCCAGAACTGCTAGGAACCCTCAGCACGGTGCTACGAGGACCTGCTCGGAGCTGGTGGAAGGCAGAGAAAGGCAAGGTGAAGGACTGGAAGTCTTTTAAACAGGCATTTATGGCGGCTTTCTTACCGGATGACTACCTCACTGAAGTTGAAGAAAACTTAAGGTCTCTGGTACAGCAGCCTAGTCAACGCCTTAGAGACTTCGCCTATGACTACCGCGCCCTCTGTATGAAGTGGAAGCCTGATATCTCCGAGGAAGAACTAGTGGGGCGAATCCTGAACAACATCAACCCAAGAGTGGCAGGATGTCTGAGAGGAACAGTGAACACCGTGGAACAGCTGGTGAAGATAGGTTCTAGGGTGGAAAAAGACTGCAAGAGCTCCAAAGACTATTGGCAGAAGGTGGACACCCAGCACAACAAGGAAAAGAGTCATAAGAAGGCAGGTGAGCGAGTTCTTTCAAAGCACGCAGCGGGACTCTCCATTGCTCAACCTCTGGCAACCCCTTCGCTTCTCCTGGTTCCAGTAACAGTGCAAGGAAGGAAGGTGAATGCTGTGGTCGATACAGGGAGCTCCTACACGTTGATGAGGGAACATCTATGGAGACAGCTCTGCGAACAGGAAGTCAGGTGTGATGTTCCTTCTCCTCAGAAGTTTATGGCTGATGGGAAAACACACCAGGCGCAAACCCAGAGAAGGCTTCATTACATCTGGCACACTATCGAATGTGAGCTGGACACTTACGTCATGAGCAACTCTCACCTGGCTTTCCCTCTGATCGTGGGGCTGGACTTCTTAAAAGCCACAGGAGCCACCTTGGACGTCGCACGCGGGGAGTACGGGCTGAAAACAGAGGAGGGAGTCACTTATCATCCCTTCATAATGTCCCAACCCCACTCTGCGCCATCTAAGTCTGCTCAAAGGAGACACCCTCATCTCCCGGCTACAGCTAACCTGTATCTAGCCTTACCGGTGATTCCTGATGATCTCCTATGTGCGGAGGAAAACACAAAAAGGGTGACATCCTGGGACACCGACAATGAAGAGGAGCTGCTGAAACTAATGGCCGCTTGGCCCCGCACCACCTCCAACATCTTGGGCAAAACGGCATTAGAGAGACACAGAATCACTTTATCTGACGACACCCCATTTAGATCCAGAGCGTACCGAGTATCACCCTTAAAGAAAAAGATTATAGAAGATCAAGTCGACCAGATGCTGAAGGACAACATCATCGAACCTTCATGCTCGTCATGGTCGTCACCTGTTGTTTTAGTACCTAAACCCGATGGGACTTACCGGTTCTGTGTAGATTTTAGGAAATTGAACAGCAAAACCAAACCTGATGCATATCCAATGCCTTTAATACACGACATCATTGAATCACTGGATGGCGCCTCCTGGTTCTCAACATTGGATCTGCAATCTGGTTACTGGCAGGTGGAGATGGAGAGAGACAGCTGTGAGAAGACCGCCTTCATCACTACCAAAGGTCTGTTTCAATTCCGGTCCATGGCCTACGGACTCAGAAACGCAGCTGCAACGTTCCAACGACTGATGGAGAAAGTTTTGGCGGATCTAAGAGGAAAATATTGCTTTGTCTATATAGATGACATCATCATCTACTCACAATCCCTAGAACAACATAGAATGCATCTCAACGCAGTATTTTCCAGACTCACCCAAGCCAATCTCTCCCTCAACATGAAGAAGTGTCATTTCTTCAAAAGGCGGCTGAAGTTCCTCGGTCATGTCATCTCTGAAGAAGGTGTGCAGTTAGACCCGGAGAAAACAAAGGCGGTGGCAGAATATCCTCCTCCTCAAGACTTAAAATCTCTTCAACGTTTTCTGGGTCTCGCGGGCTGGTATCACAAGTTCATTCCCCACTTTGCAGACATAACAGCTCCATTAAATAATTTAAAAAGGAAGGGAGTAAAATGGGAGTGGACCGACGAATGCCAGAACAGCATGGATGTCATCAAACACGCACTTCAAAACCCACCAGTACTAATACAACCAAACCTAAATCTGCCATTCCAGTTGCACACCGACGCCAGCGAAGTGGGCCTGGGAGCCATCCTCACCCAAACTTCAGCAGAAGGAGAACGAGCAGTAGCTTACGCCTCACGAATGTTGAGAGGAGCTGAGCAGAATTACTCCACATCAGAAAAGGAATGTTTGGCAGTGGTCTGGGCTGTTGAAAAATGGAGGCACTATCTAGAAGGTCGTGCTTTCGAGGTCTTTACCGACCATGCCGCCCTGTCATGGGCCTTCAACTGCCCGAAAACCAGCTCTCGTCTCACCCGCTGGACGCTACGCCTACAACAGTTTGTTTTTACAGTACATCATAGAAAAGACTGCTTAAATCTGGGACCAGATGTGCTATCCCAGGCGCCCCTGCCGTTAAAACTGGGCACCGCTCCATGTCTCGCCATCACAACCTCTAAATGTTCATCCGACTTACCAAACGACCTGTGCAAGATAACTCAAGCCCAACATGAGGACCCCACCATCACGAAGCTGCTCTCGAAAGACCAGCCACGAAGCACAAGAGAGCAGAGGGTCTCTTTCGAACATCACCAAGGGGCGTTATATCGCCGGGTACCGGTAAGACACGGAGAAAAATTTCAACTAGTTGTCCCCCAGTCATTAATAAAAAACTCACCCACTCTCCTCCGCAGCGAAAAGATTTTCTGCCAAGCTAGCGCCCAAGTGGGAGGGACCAGCAGAAATAAAAAACAAAAAGGGACCAATTAACTACACTGTGTCTTGGGGCAATCCACAAAAAAACTGATATAGTGAACGTGGTTAATCTAAAGCGCTTTTACGGACGTTCTCCTCAGACGCCGGAGGCTTGGGGGGGGGGGGGTCTATGTAGCGCAGCCACATAAAAGGGCATTTTAAACAAACAGGGAAATGGATTAAGGAGCTAATGCGGCTCACCTGTGCTCGTAAATTTGCCCGATCTGGTTTTATTTGTCCCCATTGACTGTGTTGGTCACACGGTAAGCTCTCGCGAGCATGCGCGATCGCAGCGCGAGGGAACCCGGAAGCGGCGTCGGGTCACGTGGGCCGGTATAAAGCCGGAACCGGCAAGTGGCTCAACACGGAGAGATTTACCTAGTGCGCTGTTTTTCATGAGAGAGAGTTTGTTGGATGGTTCTGAAGGAGTACTTTTCCCCGGTCGGATTATTCCTCATAGACACTAACAATTCACCTCTCGTTCCGTTGCTCGAGCTCCCAGATTTGTCATCAATACCGGTGAGGCCGAGCCAATCTCTCCCGTGCATCATTTCACACACTGCAATATCATTAACTCTGGACAATCATACACGCACTCACACAACCGCATACACCATACACATTGTTTATATTTGTATATATTTTGTATATATTGGTTTTGGTGCACCTTGTTTGTTTGTTTGTTTGTTTGTTTGTTTGTTGGGTTAATACACTTTGGTTTGGTTCCTACATAGTTATTGTGTCGCGTCTTTACTTGTCCTGTCTTGATTGCGCAATACCGGAAGTGTTGTTTAAAAACCCGTATTTTGATTCTCGACCCCGTAGCATAGTAACTAGTGGTTTAATTAAATCCAAGTGTTACAAGGTAAGTACTGTAATTTAGCATAATTACAAAAAAAAAAAACTGTAATGCCTTTTTACAAGTTTAATTTTATAATCATGTAAAAAAACTGTATTCTGGAAACATCAATTTATTATAAACTGCTAAGCAGTATTATACTGTTATCCATTTTACAGCAATTAACAGCTATTTTACAGGATTTTATTGGCAACTCTTTTGCCTGTAAATTATTGTTAATTCTACAGTATGTTCTTTACAGTGTTATTATTATGCCAAATGGGGGTAGAGTCACTATAAGAATCTGAAGCCCCCATGATCTTCTCTGCTGCTTTCCAGGTTTTGATAGAAATGGCATATAATTGGACCAAACTTTTCCAAAACTTTCTTAGATATTCCCATAAAGAGTAAATCCTGTAGATGCAAAGGGTGAATAATATTAGATTCTAAAATCCGCCAGGGTACAGGGGAGTCAACACCTAGCGTCCTAAGTGGTCTCATCTGGTATGATAAATAATAGGACCAAAAATCAGGTAGGGATGAACCACCATGAGGTTTTAGCCGGTGCATAGATTTAAAACGAATTCTAGGCCGTTTATTATTCCATAAGAATTTGGATACTACTGCATTGATCTCTTTAAAATAGCCAGTAGGTGGTGTCAAAGGTAACACTGAAAATAAAAAGCTAAGGCTTGGAAGTATATTCACCTTAACAGTGGCTATTCTTTCAAGAAGAGCCAAACAGAATGGAGACCAACACAGATCGCTCTTAATCTCATTTAGAAGTAACTGATAGTTCCACTTGAAAATGCGGGATAATGAAGGAAAAACTTTGATTCCAAGATAAATAAACTGGTCATTGGCAGGAATCGTAGTGGCTAAATTTAGAATTTCTGATTTAGCAGCCAAAATAAAGGGGCCTAAGTGTAGATTTGTTCCAATTAACCTTGTAACCAGAAAGTTTACCAAATGTATCAAATAATTTTAAGCATTCCTTAACCGGGTCTGTGATGTTTGATATATACAACAAAACGTCATCAGCGTAGAGTGATATTTTATGGGATGTATTCATACAACTTATTGGAACTATTGCCCTGCCTCGTCTTTATCAGAATATCAGCACATAGCTGTCATGTCCGGTAAATGTTTTTGTTTTGTTTTGTCTTTGTTTATAGTGTGTGATCTGACCCCAGGCAGAGTGCTGGAGATAAACACAACCCTGATAATATTCAGCATTAACGTGTAACTAAAAGTGCAATATTTATATTTACATTTAGGCATTGTAAATGTAAATATAAACATTTAGTCCAAGTACTGGAGAAACAGATGCGTCTTGAGTCGTCGTTTAAAGATAGTCAAAGTCTCTGCTGTACGGACATCTAGAATTTCATGTGTTTTGCTTGGACAGAACAAAACCTTCAAAATCCTAGATGAGGAGGTACTGCCAGAAATGTTTGCCAGAAATGTTTGCTTGAGGCAAGGAAACAGAGCTGCTTAAACCAACGAAAGGCAGCTACTGATGCAGATGTTCCACTTTCTGTTGGAGCACCGCCATCCAAAAGGTTCATTTCAGTATTTGAGCCAAGTGTCATACAGCAGACTGGGTAGGGTAATAGCAGCATATGATTAAAAAAAAAATTCCTGGCACTGTCCCTGTGCCAAAGCAAGACAGTCATGTCTTCATGAATAAATAAGCTGGGGAACAATAGTCTGTTTGAGGGGGGGAAGAGGGCGAAAAGAAGGGGAAGAATGGGGAAAAGGGGAAAAAAGGAAGAAAAAAATGAGGTGAAATGAGAGTTATTACCTTATGAGAGTTAACATCTTTGATGTTTCCCTCTAGTTGTAGACTGCTAATGTCATTGTAATTTTAAGATTTGCATCAAAAATGAACATTTTTTATGCATTAGGCAGGGGGTGATTGTGGATCCAAAGGTCCCAGGTTTGATTTCCAAGAATGACGTTTTCTTTTTCAACCCAAAAATCTGACAAGAAGACATGAAAAAAAAGCTCTTCCTGCCCAACTACCCCAGCATTTGGTCACTGGTTTCAAATCTTTGCAGGATTTTCCAAGGCAGTTGATACCAAAAGAAACATCATGCATGGACTGTGCAGGGGAACTTACTGAAACACTGCTCATAACAGCAGATGCCAAACTTATCACTTATACTGGTGTTGTAAATGGTGAGACATGTCAAAATATATAATCCGTATCATCTTAGCAATACCAATTTAAGTTATGATTGACTGATGATTGAAAGCAATCAATAACAATATTGTAATTTTTCTTTTCCTTTCATTTTTTAGGCTTTTCTACATACTGATGTAGAATATGTCTGTACTGGCAGATTTTGAGGTACAGCTTTTTAACTTCTTTGCTTGTGAACTTTTCATATCTGTAGTTGAGTGTTAAGAAAGAATGCAGTGCACAGATGTCACAAATAACCCGCTATGGGTGAACTGAGTTCAAAGTGCACTTTTTTAACAAAACTATAAACAAAGACAAAACAAAACAAAAACATTTACCGGACATGACAGCTATATAATGTATTTATTGAATATGGTCTAATTGTAAATTGTCTAAAATTTACAGGGTGCCCCTCTTCAGCTTGGAGGAATTGATTGTGGGGTATTCATGTTGATGATAAGTGGTCTTATAATTGCTATGCAGCTGTGTTTGCGTGCTAAACACCACATTTGTTAATAAAGTTTTGGTTTTGTTTTTTAGTATGCACTCCATGTTACGCTCTCAAAGCCATTTGATTTTGCTGCGGTGAGTTTGCATCATAGGTGTTAGGTAATTTGTAATTAAGTACATACTTTAAACCATAGAATGTATTGTCTAATGTGTTGTTGCTAAATATCATGTACTTTGCTTGTGGTATAATGGCTCCGTAGCTCTCGGCCTGTTTTCAGTCTCTGTGTAACAGAATCAACAGAATTAAACTAATACTGTACCTGTATACTCTAATACTAATGTCTGTCTGTGTTCAGACTACAGTTTAAATTTTAGTTTGTGTGTTTGTTAAATACAAATAAACTATTGGATTGTTCTTTTGTAACCTTGTGCAAATTAAATCTGTTGAAATCATAAATAAAATCTGCCTAATAATTACTGTACTAATGTAATGTGTTTCAAAAACATGTTATAGTGTAGAAAATACATTTAGCATTTGTAAATTATCCTAAACACCTTTAGTGTACTGGTAATACATTTGCAATACTGTAGTATAGAAGGTTTTATGTACTGTATGATATAATATAGTAATTAAATAACTATTTACATGGATTATACATGGAGAACTTTTATTTTTTCATTCTATACCAATTGATCCTTTTATTGGAATAAAAAGAATGTAGTGCCCCATATATGGGAACAGAAAGATTTGCATCAAAAATGAACATTTTTTACAGTATGCATTAGGCAGGGGGAGGTTGTGGATCCAAAGGTCCCAGGTTCGATTCCCGAGAATGACGTTTTCTTTTTCAACCCAAAAATCTGACAAGTGTCACAAAAATTAAAAATACTGCCTAATTAATCATAACATGAGGTTAGGTTATTGTAAAAGTATTAAAATTTGTTGTTAAATGCTTTATGCTGTGTCACACAAAAAGTAAATTTGACTAATATAATCAAATTAATAGAATAAACATGAAAAGCAATGCAATAGTGTCTTTGCATTCTCTACATGACTGTGACCTGCTGGAATGAAGGGAAATTCATTACAAATAAAATATTAATCTGGTGATGTACTTTAAAGAGAATCATTTTCTGTCATTTTTTTCATCTAAAGTCTATAAAGAAGCCACTCTAACTGACTCCTGTTTGTATAGATATTTGTGATAGAAATAAATCATAAAGCTTCTTTAAAAATATAATGCAAATTTATTAGCAAATTACGGTACCATTATACAGTTATATATTGCACTCACTCATTATCTCTCCACCTTCTTCCAGTTCTTTAAAACTAAAAATATCTAAAAAATAAATGCTAGAAGGAAATACATACAAAGAAAAACTTAAAAATGTCTGCCTTTTCGGTAAAACCAGTGATAAAACAACAATAAAAAAAAAAACAGAAAACATGTATCTACAGTATGTATATCCAATTCACGTTGCGTTTCCAAAATTCTAAATCAATCAGCTTCCTCCGTTTCCAAAATATCGAGAGCGTGCTCGCTGCAGAGCCAAATGGAAAAAGCTGGGGAACAAAGCTGGGGAACAATGTCCCCAGCTTTTCCACTTTCGTGCGCACTCAGGTTAAGTGCAGTATCAAAGTACAAAAAAAGACACAAACCCCCCTCTCTCTCTTATAAATCCTCGGTAAGGGCGAACGTTTATTTTTAGTTTCCCGAGCACCGTCCGTTCTCGCGTAGACGGCGGAGCTCTGTTCATTTTGTGTTTTCAGTTTTAATTTTGTTTCCTTTTAAGCTCCTAATTAATAATCCCCCGCTATCTCCAAACGGAAAGGTCTTCCCGTGTGTATCATAAGCACTCTCACAACAACTCCTATTTCATTGATCCCCTCTAAAGCCCGTTAGGGCTCTTATACACATCATAACATTTCGTGGTGCGGCTCTCCATACCGCCCCACGTAACAAAACCAATATGGAGTGCTTCATGGATACAAAATCATGCATTTGAAATGCATCTAAGCTGGC
Organism: Clarias gariepinus; assembly: GCF_024256425.1. Taxonomy (NCBI): domain Eukaryota; kingdom Metazoa; phylum Chordata; class Actinopteri; order Siluriformes; family Clariidae; genus Clarias; species Clarias gariepinus. Next base: position 35,596,001 of record NC_071108.1, on the reverse strand, counting down.
TTTGTTGGATCTTAAAGAATTGTCTGGCACCTACTTAAAGTTCTGGATCCTCGTTTCCGAGCAAAAGGATGAAGTTTGGTTTCCGATGTCATACGCTTAAATGCCCCCTTCCACAAACTGCCTCCCCTTATCTCATAATTATGAGATAGTAAGTCAGTTCTCCAGAATACCTAAAACATCAGGGATGGAGAGTGCAGGATCGGTTATATATAACAACATGGTAAGCACAGCTGCCAAAAGCTTTTCAGCTTTTCCTGTAAAAACAACAGTTTTTTTTAAACAGTGTACTATTACTATCTCACTGGCTTATTATTCTTTTTTTCTCTTCTTTTTCTTCTTTTTCTGTACAAAAGTTTGGCATGTAACTAGTCCTGCACCGTTTTACTGTGGGATTGAATAAAAACAGAATAATGTCAATGAGTTCATCTAATAAAGACATAGAGAAGAATGTCCAGTTGCTAATATGCCTGAAAGTGTCAAAGTGGCTACAGTACAGTATGAGCAATATTTTGTAGGAAATTCTGCTCTTTTTCCATCCCTCTGGATTGGCCTCAAAGGGAGCGTTGCTAAGAAGACCTTCGTCTCAGCATATGGTTTAAATAATCATGGTGGGCCGCTAAGGCCAAAAATGCCAGGGTTTTTTTTGGTCCCAGTCCAGCCCTGTTTCAGTCTGCCAACATTTTGTCTGCTTTTCATGGACTTTTTCTACTTCTCTACTTTTTTTGTCTACTTTTTCGGACTTCTAGCTATTCTGAAGCCTTCCTCAATCTGTTCCTGCTGGATCACGTTTCTCACCCCCTCCTCCTCCTCCTCCGAATCAATTTTAATAGCTACTCCTTCACCATCTGTGTAAATAACGTTGACGTTACTCTGTTCTACACTCCCTTGTGCAACTCGGGCAGTCTAAAGACTCTGAACTAACTGCACTGTTGCTAGATGTTAATGGCCCTACACCAGCAGCTGCAATTGAATGTGTTGTGCTGGCAAACATTTCTGTGATTTTGGCACATTTTGCTGCTTCCACTTGTAGGCTTTTTGCTTTTTGGCAATACTGCTGCTTTTTGTTGGAAACTGGCAGACATAAACAAATGTGAAAAATAGTTTGTGATGCAATGACTTCAATCAATGTTGGGAACCCAGTGTTAATGTGCCTGAGAGGCTGCGCTTTCAGAGAACTGAACTGTAGAACTGAACAGAGAACTGGAGATGGAAGGTTCTTCAGGTCACATGGGAGAAGGTCTCCAAATGAGCAGCAGGTATGAACAGAACATCTTTTTATTTCATGTGACTTGAAAAACCTTCAATCTACAGTTAAATATAAATATAAAAAATTTGATAATCATGTTATCTAGTTTAATTTAGTGTTTTAGCTTCATAAATAAGACAGTAGGTTCTCTATTCAACCCCTTAAAATTTTATAGCTACTGGGCTATTTATTCAAATTCATTAATATAGACAAACATTGTTTAAATGTAATTAAACAAAGCATCTTTTTAATATCATTATTTTGTTTCTATTTATTAAAAAAAGTAACTTTTTCTAAATCAAAGTGACAAAAACCCTACTCTAAGGCTAATAAATGTATTTTACGATTTGGGACATTATTTAATACAATACAATATTTATTACTATAAAAAGGACTTTCCTCTCTCTGTAAATCACACTGCTATACAGTTAAAACGAGTGCACTGAATGCTGTCTGTCACTATTTTTAATCATTTATGTGCATAACTCTATTAATGCCATATGCACTGTGCAGTGTTTTATATAGACAGTTAGGTTTTCTACTTAAAACAGCAACAGCATGATTGTTTTATAAAGTAGACTATAGGTTTATAGAGTATGATGTATTAAGGGCTTCATGTTCACTAGAGGAAACAGCTGGTGTGATGAGGGTGAACACAGCGAAGATTTAACTGATTAATCCCTCAGGACATTTAGTAAACTGTATTTATGAGAAAGGACTGCACTGATGCAGATAGAACAATCATCTGGAGCAGTATTCCGGGCCCGCTCAGCGTGCGTCGCATTCCTCGGCTTCGTGCTGCACAGCAGCCAGCACAGCATCATAACACACTGGCTCATTGATCTAGAGATAAATTTTTAATGCCAGTTACTAGTATAAAAATATAACACAATGCAGAAATCAGTGCTATTTAAACATATTATTTGAAGTATCACTGAACATACTGTATATTGGAAACAAAGAAACAAAGAAAAGGATCAAGACCAGTGGCTTCTGCTGCTGAAGGAGCCGCACAGAAGGTGAGTGCGAGCGTAGAGGAGAGGGGATGGTAAGAGAGGACAGTTCACCTCTCCCAAATGAAGCGGACAAGATAAATTGTCAGTGACACCTGACTTTCTTACAAATAATGCACATTTCATTCAAAATATTATAAACACAGACCAATAATTTGCACTTTTTTCATTTATATAATTGTGTGAAATGGCTAATAAAAATAGGTAATAAAAAACGATTATGATGTGGAGGTGAATTGGTTTAGTCTTGAGTTCTGCTCTTGAGTGACAGCGTTGGGGGAAATCTGTTGATTGTCGAATCGTCGATTACAAAGTAAACACAGCGATGGAGAGAAAAAGGCCGAAGCTGTCAGGTGTCCAATTCAGGAAAAAAAAGAGAAAAGAAGAAGAGGAGAGACGGGCAAAAGATAAAGGTATGTAACAATGTTCTCTCTGTATGATTAAGGTATTCATGTCATTATGTTTATTAGTGGTATAACATTAATTCTTAGGTTTGTTAGCCTTCTTGCTTATTAAACTTGCTATGCTTACCATGCTAAAAAAAAAAAAACCACAATAAAAACCTAATATACAAACAATCACAGAAATTCTAATGGTTTCTAATAAATAACATTATGAACCATGAACTTTTTCCAGTGAAACTATTACAACATTCCTTATTCCACCCACCAATAGAATCCATCACATACCAGCAGACATTGTTATACTTACCATTAAAACCAATACAAATCCATTACATCTTCTATTATTTTAGGGCAGGGTTCTATTGTTTTTTCCGCAGTGTATACAACATGAGATCTAATTAAATTTAACCACAAAATTATGCTTTGCAGCAAGACTGTTGCAAGTACAGTTATTTATTTCCATTGGTTATGTTAATGTTGGCTATAGCCAATATATTTATAATATATTTACAGTATACTGTACATAGCCAGTGTAATTTACACATGTGTAGATAGTTTAAAAGACATTTTCCATTTGCTATAACTCTGTTATGTGACAAAGCATATCATTTGAGGCAGTAAATTAACCAAGGAGCTAATTGTTCCTCCCATAGATTAGATTAGATTAGATTAATAAAGTGTCTAATGACAGACATTTAGCCCGTTAGGGCATGTTTAGTTAAATTTGCAATTTTTAAGAGTAATATTGTAGACAACAGTCTTTTGATGTCATTTTCATGGGGCACTGAGGAGATGACTCGCTCAGGGAAAAATTGAGTGGAGAACCGCCAAATGGTCTTAATCCTTTATTTTGTTTCTGGGCTGCTGGCCAGAAAATCAAGGCCCCTTCCTATCCAGGTCTTGCGGTCGGAAAATCCCACACTTCCCAGCCCACACAGTGGTGCATCTGTAAGTCTTTAAACCAACTTTGACTCATGAGTCATGATAAAAGAAACAGAACACACGGTGCTCAAGAGTTTGTCCGTGCGGGTTAAATGAAACAGGGACTGGTGTTCTGTTATTCCTCACAATCAAAAGCCCTGGGTTGGCTTGAACCCCAGTGCATTTATTTACATAAAGTAGGTTAAATAAAAATAAGTAAACATATATATTATATTCAGCCCTAATGCTCTCTGAGAGGCAACTATGTTATTTTAATTAAACAAGGAAAATCTGACACTAACATGTCTTTACTTGTTGCTAAATTTGTCCCAAATTTTCATTTCTGAAAAAAGTGCAATTTTTCCTGTTTCTTAGTGCAATAAAATCCTTTGATCTTTCTGTCTTTCTATTCTACCTTCCTTTCTTAGGTCATATATACTGTGTATGGTCGTGTATGTGAGAAATAAAATGTGAATTTGAAATTAAACTTGAAAGATAAATACAATATTCCTTCTCTTCATATATAGTGATGATGAATATGAAGAACATCAGCGGGGAAACATTTGGACCTCAAGCTCAGGTAAGTTTTATACTACAGTGTAGGATAGACTTTATCAGGGTGTAAATGATAATGAATGAGCTTATTAAAGTTAACCTCTGTATACTGAACTGATATGGAGTTGAACATTAATTACTAACAGATCAGTGCAGTACAGGATGCTGTGGAACAGGAGAGAAGTGTAGTTTATTTTTCCCCATTTAAAAATGTTTCAGTCGTTTCCCTAAAATAATAAAGTTCATGTGATCAAATGTGTAAAATATAATTAAATGTAAACGAGAGTGTGTTTATATCAGTTTGGAAAGATCCTGCTGGTTAAAGGTTGTGTCACTAAAAAAGTTTTTCTCCTGTAATTAATGTTTTTCATGTTTTATTTCTCTGTTTCGCAGATGAAGAAGTGTTTACCATCTTTTCAACCTGCGTCTGACTTGAGAATTCACATTTCTGCGTTTGATGGAAGCACTGTATTTGCTCCAGTTATTTACAAGAGCACAGTAACGCTAATTATCAACTGTTCCAGGGAGAATGACGGCAAGTTTTAGGAATGGGAGACATGATGCTCCTGACTGTTCAATACATTTCTATAATACACTAAATCACTCAAACTGCTAGCAATAAAGAACTGTTGCACTAAATGTGTGTGTATATTATAATGAATGTAATTCCTGACTGCCTAATGCCACACATCATGCTTTATTTATTTAAAACTAGACACATTTGCAGAAAACATCAGAATACAGGTTCAATTTTGCTTAAGGGTCAGTAAAATACCTGGAGAACATCATCTGCAAAAAGCACCGATGCAATCCTTAGCCCACCACCCTGGGTACCCTCTCGAAATGGGATTAGTGACAAAGCACAGGCCTGGCAAAGGCCCACACAGACTGGAAACAAGTTGGACTTACTGCCGAGAACCTGAACACAGCTCTCAATTATGACATACTGTAAAAGGGATTGTATTGGGCCATCAGGGAAGAAAAAAACATACATCCCACAGTCCCCAAATCGAATAATCCAGGGGGACATGATCATATGCCATTTCCAAATCCACAAAACACGTGATTTTTTCTTCTTCCCTGATGGCACGGCCATGTTCCAAGATGAAGATGCCAGGATTCATCAAGTTCAAATTGTGACAGAGGAGGTTCAGGGAGCATGAGACATCATTTTCACACGTGGATCGTCCACCAGAGTCCAGACCTTAACCCCAGTGAGGATCTTTGGGATGTTCTGGAGAAGGCTTTACACAGCGGTCCGACTCTCTCATCATCAATACAAGATCTTGGAGAGAAATTAATGCGACTCTGGATTAGCAAGCTTTTCAAAAGTGTGGGGAATTAATGTGGTTTGTTTGTTAACAATAAAAATTATGAATACAATGACAGAAGGGTACAAAAGGTATTAACATACAAGATATAAAAAGCTTTCAATTTAAATGAGTGATAGTGATACTAGAGTGATACTAAAAACACACTCAGAACACACTTGCTAGACTTGCTGAAGATTTAGAATCAGAAATGCTTTAATAATCTCAGGGAGAAATTATTTTGTTACTGCAAATATACAGACAACATTTCATACAAACAACATACTGTATATTCAGAACAAAAATATAAACAACTATGTACATATATAAATGCAACCAACAACAACAACTGACCAAATAATATATGACCAACTATATCTCTCATTTAAAAGAACCAAAAGTGCTCTTTCTGCTCTCCTTACAAGAGACAAACTGCTCAGCAACCTTTTTTCTGTTTCCCCTGTCCAGCTTGTCTTTATGTACACGGCACACAGCAACACTGCTGAGGCGAGTTTGGGTCAGTGAATATTGAAAAGTAATACAATGAAATAAATGCAAACAGAATCTAATGGTACAGTAATAGGCTACTGTTGTTTAATGTCAACATTTTTCAACTTTCATCTCTCAACTTTACTTACAGGATTTCTCTTGAAAAAGGTGTCAGTCTTCTCCTGCCTCTTTCTTTTCTGCATCTTAATGATACTGCGTGACAAAAAGACAGTGGGAAGCTTGATAGTGGCATGGGGCTGACAGGACTGGGACTGCTACATTTTGCTTACTTGCAGAAAAGTCCTCACAAAAAGCTTTTTCTAAATAATAATGATAATATAAACAAAAGTATAATAATATAAATAATAGTATAAATAATTTAACAATTTACTGTTTTTAAACATTAAAATAATATACACATTAAAATAATATTCTTCCATAGTCAACAGCTATGCAAACTGACATTATTTCTCACTTTTTCCTCAACAGATCCAGTCAAACACAACAGGCAAGTCAGCTAATGAACAAACAATGCTCAAAATATCAAAATCAATTGCACTGGCAATAAACCCATAAATACATTGCTTAACATTGTCAATTTGTCCCTCCTCATCAATTTCCCGCCTTCTTCATCACAGTTACTTTATGCATTGCATGTCACACACATAACCGAGTTTACCTAAGTTAGCTACTGAACACTATCCCAATTAGCAATTACCATTAGTCTAAAAAACAAAATATAATACAGAAAACATTCGACATGTCAACAAAACATAAACAGAACATCTTCCTAAACATATATCAAGCTTATTTAAAAACCTCAAAAGCATAAACATTCAAAGTGACGGGAAAAAAGAGATGTAAATAAGCATAACAACCATAAGTTCCCGCCTCCTCTGCACGAGCTGACCGATAAATCGAACACACCAAGAGAGGCGGGACTTAAGGCAGAACAGCCAATCATCAGCCGGTGTCATGTTTGAGAGGGAGGGGAGAGGAGAGCTGAAGCGAGCGTGGACACAGAGCGGCCAGAGAAACGGAGGAGCGAATGCGAAGGCATATAGAATTATTTACTGTTATTTAATTTTGTTTAACTTATTAAACATTTTACCTTGTGAGGAGATTGTCTTTATGTGGTGTGTGTGTGTGTGTGTGTGTGTGTGTTTTCCTTTTCAGATGATTGGTCAGATAAGGAAGCCTCTAACACCTCTAACTAACCCTAACCCAGGGAAATTGTCTCCCCCTGATTTGAATGTAAATATTTCAGCCCTTAACAGAAGTGATGTGTGCGCCCCAGTGTTTCACACCTTTAAAGGAAAACTGATTATTAATTATGTCGGCCAGAATAAAGGTTAGTGTGGGTTTGGGATCTACTGTTGTTCATGTGTAGCGCTGCTCATCTCCCCCACAATGTGACCTCAGTCAAGTCAAGTCAAGTAGGCTTTTATTGTCATTTAAACCATAAACAGTATATATAGGCTATCTGATTATCTGATCTAAACACAATAAATTATTAAAACTATTCTAAAGTACTATGAAAAAGACATTACTATACAAAAGATAACACAAGACAACAATTTCTTGGCAAGAACTACTATTTACTGTTAACTCTACACTGTAAAAAATGTTCGTAATTTTAACAGTAAAATACCATATAAATGCTACAGAATCAAACTGTATTTTACAAAACTTGGGATAACCCTAGAATTTACAGTGAAAAAAATGTAATTAGTTTTACAGAGTAAGACCTTAAATTTAACAGTTAAAAACATAATGAAAATATGGTTTATTGCAGTAAACTTTATGATGTACTCTATTTATAAAAAGGAAACTCTCAGAGAAGGTATTTGTTATATCATGGAGGCTCAGTTTATATTATACAAAACCTTTGTTGATAGAGTTTAAAAATCAGAAAAATATCTGCTTTGTAAAAATAAACCGTAAATTTTACTGTAAAAAACTGGCAGCTCTGGTTGCCAGAAATACACCATAAAAACATGTGTGTGATAAAATAATTTTTTCTGTAAAGTTGTAATAAAAGTCCTTCTATAAAATTATATTCTTAGATTGTCCTCCCAAAACGCCTAAAAATGTCCACCCTGACATTTGTATATTTGATGTTGAGAATTAAAATATTATTTTGATGTCTGTATTAAAAATACATGGGACCATGCTGATGTCCAAGTCTTGAATAAATTTTGATGGGTTTTTACAATTTGATTTACGTTTGTATTCATCAATTAGTAGGCTATAAAAGTAGCCTACTCTTTATAGTTTAATTCTGGCAACCACAGCTGCCATTTTTTTATCGTAAAATTGACAGTTTATTTTTTTTACAGTGCAATAATGGTGCTACCGTATTTTTTACGGTAGAATTCTGGCAACCACAGCTGCCGTTTTTTTTTTTTTTTACCGTAAAATGTACTATTTATTTTTTACAGTGTACCTACAGTACGGCACTCTGGGAATAACGCTACTCTAAAGAATGTCTAAACATCCTGAACTCCACACACTAAACAAGCTGAATATTAATTATTATAATGTACCTGGATTTTACTTGTTTGGTGATGGATTCCGCTTGTTGTTCTTAGATAAGGAGATACGCGTGTTCTCCAAAAAAAGCGCAAAAAAAGACAACTCAAAATCCGCCCAAATGGAATGAAAACTAGCCCAATTTTTCAGTGTCCAATCAGATTGGACAACGGCTGGATTACCACAAAGGGCCTTAAAATAAACTTATATAAGTTTAAGTTTAAAGTATTGGCCTTTTGTCTTACCCAAATTCTTAATATCACACACTGTGTTTTTTTTTAAATACACAATCCCATACAATAAAGGTCAAATAAGAACATGTCCTCTCTGATATTTTCTGACCCTAGTCAGAAGTACTAACTTGTACTTAACTTAACTTGTACAACAATGAGAGAGTACGGTCCATTTCCTACATCCTCCAAAAAAGGTCTTCATGTACTCAGGGGCGTCGCACCCGTGGACACTTTTCCCGGTGAGAGGGTTCAACACCCAGTCTTTTTCTACAGTTTTCCCGCAGTTTTGAACAAACGCCTTCGCTCCTCCGTTTCTCTGGCCGCTCTGTGTCTACACTCACTTCAGCTTTCCTCTCCCCACCCTCTTAAACATGACACCGGCTGATGATTGGCTGTTCTGCCTTAAGTCCCGCCTCTCTTGGTGTGTCAGCTCGTGCAGAGGAGGCGGGAACTTATGGTTGTTATGCTTATTTACATCTCTTTTTTCCCGTCACTTTGAATGTTTATGCTTTTGAGGTTTTTAAATAAGCTTGATATATGTTTAGGAAGATGTTCTGTTTATGTTTTGTTGACATGTCGAATGTTTTCTGTATTATATTTTGTTTTTTAGACTAATGGCAATTGCTAATTGGGATAGTGTTCAGTAGCTAACTTAGGTAAACTCGGATATGTGTGTGACATGCAATGCATAAAGTAACTGTGATGAAGAAGGCGGGAAATTGATGAGGAGGGACAAATTGACAATGTTAAGCAATGTATTTATGGGTTTATTGCCAGTGCAATTGATTTTGATATTTTGAGCATTGTTTGTTCATTAGCTGACTTGCCTGTTGTGTTTGACTGGATCTGTTGAGGAAAAAGTGAGAAATAATGTCAGTTTGCATAGCTGTTGACTATGGAAGAATATTATTTTAATGTGTATATTATTTTAATGTTTAAAAACAGTAAATTGTTAAATTATTTATACTATTATTTATATTATTATACTTTTGTTTATATTATCATTATTATTTAGAAAAAGCTTTTTGTGAGGACTTTTCTGCAAGTAAGCAAAATGTAGCAGTCCCAGTCCTGTCAGCCCCATGCCACTATCAAGCTTCCCACTGTCTTTTTGTCACGCAGTATCATTAAGATGCAGAAAAGAAAGAGGCAGGAGAAGACTGACACCTTTTTCAAGAGAAATCCTGTAAGTAAAGTTGAGAGATGAAAGCTGAAAAATGTTGACATTAAACAACAGTAGCCTATTACTGTACCATTAGATTCTGTTTGCATTTATTTCATTGTATTACTTTTCAATATTCACTGACCCAAACTCGCCTCAGCAGTGTTGCTGTGTGCCGTGTACATAAAGACAAGCCGGACAGGGGAAACCGAAAAAAGGTTGCTGAGCAGTTTGTCTCTTGTAAGGAGAGCAGAAAGAGCACTTTTGGTTCTTTTAAATGAGAGATATAGTTGGTCATATATTATTTGGTCAGTTGTTGTTGTTGGTTGCATTTATATATGTACATAGTTGTTTATATTTTTGTTCTGAATATACAGTATGTTGTTTGTATGAAATGTTGTCTATATTTGGAGTAACAAAATAATTTCTCCCTGAGATTATTAAAGCATTTCTGATTCTAAATCTTCAGCAAGTCTAGCAAGTGTGTTCTGAGTGTGTTTTTAGTATCACTCTAGTATCACTATCACTTATTTAAATTGAAAGCTTTTTATATCTTGTATGTTAATACCTTTTGTACCCTTCTGTCATTGTATTCATTATTTTTATTGTTAACAAACAAACCACATTAATTCCCCACACTTTTGAAAAGCTTGCTACGCCCCTGCTCTGGGCCATTTAACGTGATAGTTATGGGTTCCAGCCATTTTTTGCAAACAGAGTCGTGGAGTCCAAAAAACTGAGCCAGCGAGTGACTGGTGGTGGATTGCACACACTTTGTCCGGAGACAAAGCACTGCTGGCACAGGTTTAAGAGAATCCTAGCAAAATTGCAGAAGAAACCTCCAGCAAATCCCCAGCCCTTGCCTGTCTGAGACGCCAGTGAGAGAGAGAGAGAGAGAGAGAGAGTGCGGCACGAATCAGTGTGCTTCAGCGTGCGCACTCAGGTTAAGTGCAGTATGAAAGTACAAAAAAAGACACAAACCCCCCTCTCTCTCTCTCTCTTATAAATCGTCGGTAAGGGCGAACGTTTGTTTAGTTTCCCGAGCACCGTCCGTTCTCGCGTAGACGGCGGAGCTCTGTTCATTTTGTGTTTTCAGTTTTAATTTTGTTTCCTTTTAAGTTCCTAATTAATAATCCCCTATTGTACTATTACTATCTCACTGGCTTCTTCTTCTTTTTTTTCTTCTTTTTCTTCTTCTTCTGTACAAAAGTTTGCCATGTAACTAGTCCTGCACCGTTTTAGTGTGGGATTGAATGAAAACAGAATAATGTCAATGAGTTCATCTAAGAAAGACTCAGAGAAGAATGTCCATTTGCTAATATGCCTTGCCAAGTGTCAAAGTGGCTACAGTACAGTATGAGCATTATTTTGCGGAAATTCTGCCCTTTTTCCATCCCTCTGGATTGGTCTCAAAGGGAGCGTTGCTAAGAAGACCTTCGTCTTATTATACAAAGGACTGATCACTTGAATCTTGATTGAGTTACTTGATATTTAATTAATTCACTATAGTGCTCATTACAAAAAAAGAGTAGCTTATGGTATGCTGTGATTGTCGTTTAAGTTGTAAATGTATTTACAAAAAATGTAATATGATGTTGTGTATTGAATGTCCTTTTAAGGATTAATAGAATAGTATGTGTTAGAAGCTTAGTTAAATAATTTTGTTGGTGTATTTGTTTAAATTTTATTTAACTGTCGTGTTAAGGAGTAGTTATTTAACTGTTATTTATCAGGAATAGTGATGTACCCTTTTTCTGGTTTTCATTTAAGGTTATGGACCTTGCTCTCTCTCTCCCTCACTTAGTCAAATCTATTTTGAACAATTGTTGTGTAACTTGCAAAGCTGGTTACACAAGACACGAGAATTAAAAGTGATTCCATGTGCAAATTCCCAGTGTAGCGAACCCCCCCGAATGAAGGATGACACTTTACTGATGACGTTTTGAAGGTTTAATGGCAGTAAACCATCAATCTCACCGTAAGAGCTGAGAATAAATACAGAAGCAACGTATAAGCGAAATTCACAGTCTTACACTCATAAACCTTGTGACGTAAAGTATGCTTCAACATAAAATGAACAAACGTAATCGCTTTGTCACGCAAAACATTTAAACATCATGAACATACCTTGTGCCTCTATCAAGGGGGCTGCTAATGACTAATGACAAAATAAATCTCCATGAACTCCGTTAAACCATCACACTTCAAAAAACCCTTGCGACTGCCACAAAAACTGCGCCAACAACGGTATATCCGCAAATCGCCCCGTCAAAATAAAAGCCTCTATGCTCAAACCATGAGGTTGGTAATAAAAACAGCGATAACTGTCAAAATAAGGTGCAAGATGAATAAAGGCACTTGGGGGGGGGTATTTACACTCCCACCAGAATTATGAATAATTGGTTTACATAGGAACCTCAATGAATAATTCTCCCAAAACAAAAATAACCTATGTAAAGTTACTTTAAGAACTTTCTAACAACAATACAAGTTTTTGTACTGGACGCTCCACAACTAATAGTTTACTAGAGCATTGACCTTTGTTATTGAGTCTCTCTTCTCCAAGTGAGATCTTCACCCTTCGCACAAGTCCATCCCTTCCACTGACAGTCTCTACAACTCTTGCAAGTCTCCATTTCCCTCTGGGCTCCAGTTCGTCCATTTCTAACACAACATCACCTACTTTTAGGTTCCTCTTTGGTGAGTGCCACTTTTGCCTTGAAATGATGCTGTGAATATATTCCCGTCTCCAGCGGCTCCAGAACTGCTCTGCGAGAAACTGCACGCGGCGCCACCTCTTCCTGCTGTACAGGTCCACCTCTGAAAAGGCACAAGGTGGGGGCAACGGTGCGTTGGATTTCATGTGCAGCAGATGATTGGGCGTAAGCGGTTCTAGGCTTTCCGGGCTGTTCAAGTTATCTGTAGTCAGGGGTCTGCTATTGACTATAGCCATGACTTCGTAGAATAAGGTCCGTAATGAAGTATCATTGAGTCTGTCATGAGCCAGCGCCAGAGTGGTATTCAGCACACTTCTGACAGTCCTTATCTGACGCTCCCATACTCCTCCTGCATGACTGGCATGGGGTGCGTTCATCACAAAGTCACATTGTTTTTCCGACAAGTATGTATTTAGTCTCTGAGTGTCTAGCTCATTTAATGCTGCCTTAAACTCATTTTGAGCACCAACGAAGTTCGTTCCGTGGTCACATTGGATGTGTCGAACTGCCCCTCTGATTGAAATGAAACATCTTAATGCATTAATAAATGCATCTGTAGACAAGTCCTCTAAGAACTCGATGTGAATGGCGCGAGAACAAAAACAAGTAAACAAGAGTCCATACCGTTTGTGTTGTTTTCTTCCCTCCGTTGTCACAAATGGACCAAAACAGTCCATGCCGCAGTGTGTGAAGGGAAGAGAGGGCTCTAGGCGTTGTGGAGGTAGGTCACTCATCCTCTGACCCTCTGGAGCTTTGCGAAGTCTGCGGCAAATCACACATTGTTGGATGAATGAAGCAACTGTTTTACTCATTCCAGGAATCCAATAGCCATTGGATCTGATTTCATTTATAGTGAATCCCTTTCCTTGATGTTTTACTTTGCTGTGACAGTGAGATATTATGAGTTTGGCTGCATAATGTTCCTTTGGGATCATGATGGGGTGTTTGAAGGTGTCACTCGTTGCATGCTGAAGTCTCCCTCCCACCTTGAGGAGACCCTCTGTATCCATGAAAATGTCCAGTTTAAACAGTTTGTTAGAATGGGGGAGCTGCTCTCCTTTCTTCAGCAGTTTTATTTCCCGTTCATACGTTTGACTTTGTACATGTCGAATGATCACAAGTTCAGCATTTTTCTGCTCGCTCACTGTAGCTGATGCATTTGACTTGATATGTTGAGCCCTTCTTATAAGACGTGCTACAGCTTTGATTGCATTGGACCAGGATGAGAACTTAGACGTTCAGCAAGACTCATTGTGTCTGTGACTTTAGTCAACATTGTCTGTACTTTTCTGACTTCCGGGTCTCCTATAATTAGATCCATCTCAACAGATTGTGCTGTGGGAAGCTCATTTTTCCACGAAAAGGCGGGGCCTGTGAACCAAATAGACTTATTTAACTCATTGACAGTTACGCCTCTTGAAGCACTGTCAGCTGGATTCAGTTCTGACGGCACGTAAAACCATTGCTGAGGGCTCGTACTTTTCCTGATCCTCTGGACCCTGTTAGCTACAAAGGTGTGGAAACGACGTGCATCATTGTTTATGTACCCCAGGACCACCTTTGAATCAGTCCAGAAATACTCTTTCGCATCAAAACACAGCTCTTCCCGTAACATGTTGCTGACTGAGACTGAAACTACAGCTGCTGTTAGTTCAAGCCTGGGGATTGTGGTCAGTTTAGTTGGAGAAACTCGAGCTTTTGCCATTACCAGAGAGCAGTGGATTTCACCTTTAGCGTTTTTTGCCCTTAGATAGCTACATTGTCCATAACCGCTTGAGCTCGCATCTGAAAAATTGTGCAACTCTATTTCTTTAGTTTCACCAAAGTTAGGAGGCAGATAGCATCGAGGTATGTTGAGCTTGTCTAGGTTTACAAAGTCACTTTGCCAACTCACCCACCTTGGCTTGAGTGCATTAGGTAGGGGGTCGTCCCACCCGACACCATGCTGACACATTTCTTGCAAGATTCTCTTTCCATTCAGCACATATGGTGCTAAAAATCCAAGTGGGTCGTAGATCGACGCAACGGTGGATAGGATGCCTCTGCGTGTGGCTGGCTGGTCTTTCAGTGAGTTGTCAAATTTGAAACAGTCCCTTTCAATGTTCCACTGGATGCCTAATGCTCTTTCTTGGGGAATGTCTTTAAATGTCAAGTCTCTTAGATTAATGTTTACAGCGCACTCTGATAGAGGGATACTTTGCAGAACAGCGTGATTGTTAGAAACAAACTTGTGGAGACGCAGGTTACCTTTGCTGCAGATTTCCCTGGCCTCATGTGCCACCTGTATTGCTTCTTCCACTGTGCTTGAGCTCGTAACTCCATCATCGACATAAAAGTCTTTCTCAATGAACTGTGAACCTGCTGGGTGTGAGAGGCAGTGCTCTTTGGCTAAGTACTTCAGTCCATAGTTTGCACAGCCCGGAGATGATGCCGCACCAAAAAGGTGTACCTTCATTCTGTATGTTTGAGGTTGTGTGCTTAGATCACCGTTTTTCCACCAGAGGAAACGTAGATAGTCCCGGTCCCTCTCACTGACATGAAACTGGTGGAACATCTTTTCTATATCACACATTAAGGCAATTGGAAGTTGCCGGAATCTTAAGAGAATGCCAGTCAGATTATTTATTAAGTCTGGCCCTTGGAGGAGATGATCGTTGAGACTTGTTCCATTGTGTTTGGCTGAACAGTCAAATACGACACGCAGCTTTGAGGGCTTTTTGGGATGGTAAATCCCATGATGGGGAATGTACCATTGCTCACCTTGTGTTCCTTCGTTGTGAACTTCTTCCACATCTCCTCTTTCAATTATGTCATTCATGTATGCAACGTAATCCATTTTATAGTTCTCATCTTTGTTCAACTTTCTCCTTACAGTAAGTGTTCCAGTCTGATCTCTGCAAGCCTTTTGTTGTCCGGTAAGTGTGGCCTTTGCTTGAATGGAAGAGGCATCTCGCAGTGTCCTTGTTCATTTTCCTTTATCCCTTCCTTAAGTTTTTCCAAGAAAACGAGATCCTCTTGTGAGACTGTTTTATCACAGGCCTTTGCGTCTTTAAAATCTGACTCAAGGACATTGATCACGTCCATAGGTGTTGCAGCAGGCATTTCCCTTACCATGACTCTATGGCATAGACTTGTTTCAATTTCATTTGGCTCTGATGTAGAGCCACCAACGATGCTCCATCCTAGATCTGTCAGTATTGCAAATGGCTCATTGTCCTTTCCAAGTAGAACCTGTCTTGGAGTTAGAGTTCTGGGGCAGTTAAATCCAATGAGTAGTCCAACATCACAACTCAGGAGAGGAGGTATCTGGTCGACGATCTCTGACAGGTAGGACCATTGCTTTGCTGTTTCGTTTGTGGGTATGTTGTCATAATTAAATGGGATGTAGTCTTTTGTGTAGGAGAGTGGAAGGTCAATGTGAACATCTGAATTATAACCTCTCACCCGTAACCCTGCTACTTTTTGACTTTTGACTGTCATATGAGCTCCCATCATCGTAGTTAGTTTTAACTTAACTGGATAGGATACTGCTTGTAACTGGTTAATTACCTCTTCATTGACAAATGTGTTGTCACTTTGTGTGTCTAATAAAGCATACGCAAGATACTCTTTAGATGGACTCTGGCTAGTGGAGACCCACACAGGAACAATCATGGAGGTATTACCTGACTGACCCACCTTGGTAACCTTCAGAGCCGTGGCTGCCATGGTGTCTTTTTCTATGGCTGGAGTGACATTTGTAGAGCTCTGAGGCTTTTCACTTGCCATGTGGTTCTCATTGTGCAAACAGGTGGGGTGTCGTCCTCTGCAAGTGTCACATTTGTGGCGATGACGACAGTCTCTGGCATTGTGACCCACCTTTAAGCACCCGTAGCACAGTTTATTGTCTTTCACAAATGTCCGTTTTTGGTCTAGTGACCTTTTTGAGAAGCTTGGGCACTTTGACAACTGATGACTTTCATCTTTGCAGAACATGCAGTATACCTTTAACGTCATGTCACTGGACTTAGTTTTTCCTCCTTGTACTGTGGCTTGTGTAGTAAAGACTTGAGTCACAGATCTGTTTGGTCTGGTCTCCCTTGTGTATCTTTTTTCCAAGGGTGAGCTGCATGAATGGAGTGCATATGAAGAAGTCACAGGGTTACATGCAATTTCTGCCTCAAGTGCTACAAACTCTGCAAAATCCTTGAAGGAGGGAAAATCTTCGCCTTTAATGAGAGCAGTTGTGACGTGACGATTCCAACGTGATGCAAGCCATTCTGGAACCTTTTGCAATAATTTTTGGTTTTCCTCACAGTCACTTAGTATCTCTAAGCCCTTTACATGTGGTGTTGCTTGGAGACAGGTTGTGAGAAAATCAGAAAAAGACCGTAGACCCTCTGCGTCTTTTGAGTGAATTTTAGGCCACTTTGACAGTTTGTCTCTGAATGCCTTTTGAACAACAAATGCCTGACCGTAACGTTGATCAAGTCTTTTCCATGCCTCTTGGTAAGCCGCTTCATCACTGCGGTAAAACGTGCCCTCAAGACACTTAAGAGCAGAAGCAGTGATATACCTTTTCAACAAATGCAATTTTTCAGCTGGAGATACACCTTCGTGGCCCACCAGTGAGATGAAGGAAGCCTTCCATTCGATGTAGGTGATGGGATCGCCGCTGAACACGATGGGCACTGGCACTGGGATTCTGCTTACTGCTATGCTGTCTTGAATAGCTTTAGCCAGCTGAAATACATCAGTGGGAGGCGATGGAGTGACAATTTGAGAGTGCAGTTGTTGTGGAAGATTATTGACAGGGATGGATGCATATTGTTCCACATTTGGATGATATGAACCTGAAGAGAGCTCTGAGGCGGGTTGTGCAAAGCTTTCGTTGACAACAGAGATCCGATTGCTCTGTACCATTAAATGACTGTCCACATTAACTTTCAATTCCGTGTCATAAACGTCTAATTTTGCACGTGCTGCTTGCCTTTCCTTTTCCGCCTTTAAACGCTCTAGTTCAAACATTTGAGCCTCCAATTCCCTCCTGTGTTTCTCTTCCATTTCTCTTATTTTTTGGTTTTGTTTTATTTCCTCTTGCGTGATTTTATACTGAGCTTCTTTTGCAGCTAATTCTGCAACTGCATCGATTCTTTTGGCTGCGATGCTTGCTTTAGATTGGTAACTTGACTCTGATGCAGTACCAAATATGGACTTGGCATGTTCATAAGCTAAGAGCTGATGGAGGCGCTGTCTTTCTCTATCTGCATCGTACTCATCTATAGCTGCCAAGCGCTCAGATATGATTTTCATAATGTCCTTTGTTACTGATTCACAAGAATCCATTTTACGCCTTATAACATGGGATGGTTCATTACGCTCTCTATATTCACTGTATACTTTCATCATGTCATTTACTGTCTTTTCAATATCGTCAGCCATTTCTGCTAACTGTGCATCTGATAAATCACTTTTCAAGTCTTTTCTGTATATTCTGACCTGGCCTTTCCAATGTTCATAAATGGTTATCAGTTTCTTCTCTCTTTTATTTTGTTCATCCCTTTGATATAAGAGCATTTTCTCTGTGGGTACACTGGGTCGATCTGATCGCCTTGGGAACGTTTCATAAGCGGTCTCATCGCCTTTGCATGTCAATTCCTTTCGTTGTTCCTTATCTTCTATATTTTCCATTTTGAGAGCAATTGCTTGTTACTGTAGCTGTACCGTTGCTGTAGCTTGCTGCTCCGTGCTCCTTGCCGTTCCGTCACCATTCCAATCGCGGGAAGCTCTCTCACTCTCTTGCTTTTCCCAGAGGCAAGCTCTTACTGTAGCGAACCTCCCCGAATGAAGGATGACACTTTACTGATGACGTTTTGAAGGTTTAATGGCAGTAAACCATCAATCTCACCGTAAGAGCTGAGAATAAATATATTATTTACACCCAGATAACTCGACATTCAGTAACAGACGATCCAAAAACTAATAACCTGGGCAACTATAGACTGCCCTCTAAGGTGCTCAGGAATTTCTACTCCTGTACCATAGAGAGCATCCTGACGGAAAACATCACGACCTGGTTTGGAAACAGCACCATGCAGGACAGACGAGCTCTACAGAGGGTGGTGCGATCAGCTGAGCGCATCAGCCGCACCGAGCTCCCTGACCTGCACTCAATCTACAGCAAGCGGTGCTGAACCAAGGCCAGGAAGATCGTGGAGGACCTCGGCCATCCCAACAATGGACTGTTCTCTCTGTTGCGGTCTGGGAAGCGATTCCGCTCCCTGAAGGCCAACACAGAGAGACTGAGGAGGAGCTTCTTCCCGCAGGCGATAAGGTCTCTCAATCACATCACACCACACAGGAGTAATGTCTTTTAAACATTGACACTGACTGGACAATCATGGACACATTCATGCAATACATATCTGAAGCCATTGCACATGTCACTTTTCATAAGTCACTTTATACAATACATGTTTATATCTGCCATTTTGCACATGACACTTTGCCACTTTAAAACATTTTAATGCCACTTTAAAACATTTAAAAAAAAATTTATACCCCCCCTCATTTCTATATTTTGTAATATTTTTTAATGCCCTTATGTGTACAGTTTGTTTATTTTACTAGTTACATTTATTTTCTTTTGTATTTCATTTCTTTTTATTAATATTTATTTCTTATATATATTTTTTTATTTTCTTTTTAAGGTCACCGGCGGTCATATAAGCATTTTACTGCATATCGTACTGTGTATGACTGTGTATGTGACAAATAAAGTTTGAATTTGAATTTGATTTTATATGGGGAATAAAGATTATAGCGGTCTGCTTTACAGGATATCAGACGTCCTGCAGGATACAGTGTGGATTCAGAAAGTCTTACAGAAGAATTAGAGGAATAAAGTGGCTGTAAGATTCAGTAAAAGTGCGATATTACATTACAGTATAGAAATGTAATAATGTTTATAGTATTTATAATACTCAAGTTTTGTAGGAAAATTCTTTTAAAAAGTAAAATGATTAAAATGATTTGTATAGTGAATATCTCACAGAAAAACAGCTTTACTGGTGGACGGAAGTTTATATCAGGGTGAGACAAAAAATATCTGCATGGTATATTAAAGCTCCTCTTGGCCGCTCTGTCTTATCAGCGATTTCTTTTTACTTCTGTGCAGGTGTGTGTGAACGTGTCACATCAGTTTATTTGTAACTGCAGTGTAAACAGAAATTGACGCCACACTTGTGGTTTGCATGAAAGAAGAGCAGCGTGCAGGAATGCCTGTTGTATTTTTTCGGTCTGAGGATGTATGTGCTGCTGAAACAACTCACACGACTTTTTCACCTGTCAATTGTTTCGAAAATTCACATATTTAAAGTGACTATGTGCATCAGGGTAACAGAATAAAATAGAGTAAGTAACTAATGTCCATGAATGTGCAGGTGTGCAGTGCCCACTAGTGTCAATGAATGTCCAAAATGTCCAGAGTGAGTGCAAGAAACATTTGTGTAAATGTGCAAAATGGTATTAGTCATGTGTGGTGATGTGGTTGAGAGACCGTGTCGCCTCCTGGGTCTCTCTGTGCTGGTCTTTAGGGAATCCTCCTTTCCTGCTCTTCAGCCCTCCTACTGCAATGGGGCAACAAAGGGAGAAGAAAAAGAGGGTTTCGGGACCTTAGCCAACCCTGTTGAAGGGAAGAGAGAGAGAGAGAGAGAGAGACAGACAGACAGAGCAGTCATTCCTATGAACACACTGCACGGTAAGGAGCTCTCTTTAAATGATGCAAAAAGACATAATTAAACCAGTAAATCTCTGCTTCCTTTCTATGCCTATTAATATTTTTTATATGGAACCAGGCTAACACATAGAATATTTAATTTCTTGGTCTTTAGTTTAGTTTGTTTGGTTATATCTGATAACTGGGAGTTGATAAAGCGCTCTAACACTCCATTCTGTTAACACTTGAGTAATCACATGTATTGTTTAACCCTTGTGTGATGTTAATATTTTTTTTTACTCTGCCAGTGATTAGGGTCTGGTGGACCCGCTGCATTTTGTGGTTTTTTATTCAACACAATCAGTGGTGTCAAAAGTATTCACATTCATTACTTGAGTAGAAGTATAGATACTAGGGTTTAAAAAGACTTCTTTAGAAGTTGAAGTATCAACTCAAGCTTTTTACTTAAGTAAAAGTGTAAAAGTACTGGTTTCAAAACTACTTAAAGTATAAAAGTAAAAGTAACGTAACGGGAAAAAAAGCATTAAAAATAATAGCTTAGGCTGTGCCACGGGCCTATATACTGCACTAACACCTCATAAAAAAAAAGAAAAATGTGTTGTTGTTTTTGTGTTGTATTTTTTAACGGCCATAGTGATTTGGAATTCTGTATATGGCAATTGAAAAAGAATGCATTTTAGTACAATGCAAATACATTAAAGAACCATATATGTGTACTACTGAGCATTAACATGTTTTATGAAGAAATAGATATGATAACTAGTTGCCTATAAGTATTTTAACAATTACCCTTGTATGGTTGTCTACATTAAACATTAGTGCTGTCAGAATTAATGATTAATCCAAGTGATTAAACCAAAAAATAATAATAATAATAAAAAAATATATATATATATATATATATATCATTCCTGTTACCTTCCTCGCTGCATGGTGCTTGGTCTCTATCACGGACATCTTTATCTACTTATCACAACCGTATCAACCAAAAATGCTATTTTATTCAAAAGTCCTTGCTGGAGTGTGTGATATGACGTCATGTGCAGGTGCGATGGATCGCGTACCAACCAATAGGGTGTCGGAATGGTATGTTTATATTTCTCATCCAACCACAATCAAATTTACCCCATCCGGACGGCGATTTATCCAGATGCTTTCTTTTGTTCGTTTTTTGAATGACAAGCTGAAATAAAACAGGAGTAACGAGGCTATTTTTAAAATGTAAGGAGTAGAAAGTAAAAAGTCGTCTGAAAAAGAATTACTCCAGTAAAGTATAGATACCCAAAATTTCTACTTAAGTAAGGTAACGAAGTATTTGTACTTCGTTACTTGACACCCCTGAACACAATCAATTTTATGTTAAAATACTCAACAGATGTTTACTTCATCCTGATTACAAACAATATACACAGGATGTATGGATATTTGCTCTTTACCTTTGATAGATCATATATATGAATTAAAGTGCTACTCGCAATTCACAAGCTCCAGCAGTCCACAGATAGTTACATTACTGGTAAAAGGCACCAATAAAACAACGCGTGCATAATTTGACTATATAGATAAATCCTAAAAAAAAAAAAAATAGATAAAAGTGTCTATAATGTGCAAAAAGTTTATGTCCAGTGAGAATATTGTTATGGTTTGGGTTAACGGTTAACTTCCCCCGACCGCCCCCACCAACACAAATGTGTAGGGGGCGTGTACAGGGTGTGGTCATTGAAAATGTTTTCTGCTCTTCACACAAAATGAGCCAAGGCCAATGAGTGGCCTTTACAAATAAAGTTTTTTTTTTTTTTTTGGCTAAATAGAAAACTGTCATGCAAGTGTGTGGGCTGATAAAAGTAGTGCACTCCATGAATGATTTGGCCTTGTTTAGCTTTTGAAAATATTATGCCATTCTAGCATTATTTACTGTTATTTAATTTTGTTTAACTTATTATGAATTATTTTACTTAAGTAGAAATGTTACCCTGTGAAAAGATTGTCTTTATGTGGTGTGTGCGTGTGTGTGTGTGCGTGTGTGTGTATGTTTTCCTTTTCAGATGATTGGTCAGATAAGGAAGCCTCTAACACCTCTAACTAACCCTAACCCAGGGAAATTGTTTTCCCCTGATTTGAATGTAAATATTTCAGCCCTTAACAGAAGTGATGTGTGCGCCCCAGTGTTTCACATCTTTAAAGGAAAACTGATTATTAATTATGTCGTCCAGAATAAAGGTTAGTGTGGGTTTGGGATCTACTGTTGTTCATGTGTAGCGCTGCTCATCTCCCCCACAATGTGACCTCAGTCAAGTCAAGTCAAGTCAAGTCAAGTCAGTGTTTATTGTCATTTCAGTCACATACAGTATATATGATTATCTGATCTAAACCAAATTGACACAATAAATTATTTAAAGTATTCTAAAGTACTATGAAAAACACATTACTATACAAAAGATAACACAAGACAACAATTTCTTGGCAAGAACTACTATTTACTGTTAACTCTACCTACAGTACGGCACTCTGGGAATAACGCTACTCTAAAGAATGTCTAAACATCCTGAACTCCACACACTGAACAAGCTGAATATTAATTATTATAATGTACTTGAAAAAGCGCAAAAGAAAAAGGAAAAAGTCCATAAAGAACGTAAAACTAGGTATTATTATTATTATTATTTTGTATAAGCGGAAAAAAAAGGTGGCTATAATTTAAACGCTGATACAAACAAGCGAGGAACTTTCGGAACCAGGAAGAAGTCTGTGATAGAGGGAAAAGAGACCCAGGTGATCCTCTCGGCTGTTCTCACTATCCGGGTCTTGCAGTCAGAAAGTGCCACACAGTGGTGCATCTGTAAGTTTATAAACCACAATTCAATGATAAAAGGAAACGTCACACAATGAAACAAATGAAACAGGGACTGGGGTTCTGTTATTCCCCACAATCAAAAGTAAATTATATAAAACTAAAAAAGTAAGTTAAATTAAAAAAAATAAACATATTTAGTCCTAATGCTCTTTTATAGGCAACTATGTTATTTTATATAAACAAGAAAAAATCTGACACTAACATGTCTTACTTGTTGCTACATTTGTCCCACATTTACATTTCTCAAAAAAGTAAAAAAAAAAATCCTATTTCGTAGTGCAATAAAATCCTTTGATCTTTCTGTCTTTCTATTCTACCTTCCTTTCTTAGGTCATATATACTGTGTATGGTCGTGTATGTGAGAAATAAATTATGAATTTGAAATTAAACTCGAAAGATAAATACAATATTCCTTCTCTTCATATATAGTGATGATGAATATGAAGAACATCAGCAGGGAAACATTCGGACCTCAAGCTCAGGTAAGTTTTACACTACAGTGTAGGATAGACTTTATCAGGGTGTAAATGATAATGAATGAGCTTATTAAAGTTAACCTCTGTATACTGAACTGATATTGAGTTGAACATTAATTACTAACAGATAAGTGCAGTACAGGATGCTGTGGAACAAGAGAGAAGTGTAGTTTATTTTTCCCCATTTAAAAATGTTTCAGTCGTCTCTCCAAAATAATAAGTCATGTGATCAAATGTGTAAAATATAATTAAATGTAAATGAGAGTGTGTTTATATCAGTTTGGAAAGATCCGGCTGGTTTAAAGGTTGTGTCACTCAAATAAGCTTTTCTCCTGTAAATAATGTTTTTCATGTTTTATTTCTCTGTTTCACAGATGAAGAAGCGTTTACCATCTTGGCAACCTGCGTCTGACTTGAGAATTGACATTTCTGTGTTTGATGGAAGCACTGTATTTGCTCCAGTTATTTACAAAAGCACAGTAACGCTGATTATCAACTGTTCCAGGGAGATTGACGGTAAGTTTTAGGAATGGGAGACATGATGCTCCTGACTGTTCAATACATTTCTATAATACACTAAATGCATTACAATATATAGGCTACAGTCTGATCACTCAAACTGATGGCAATAAAGAACTGTTTCACTAAATGTGTGTATATTACAGTATAATGAATGTAAGATCCTGACTGTCTTATGCCACACATCATGCTTTATTCATTTAGGCAAAGTTAGAACATTTGCACAAAACAGCAGAATACAGGTTCTATTTTCCTTAAGGGTCAGTAAAATACCTGGAGAACATCATCTGCAAAAAGCACCAATGTAATCCTTAGCCCACCACCCTGGGTACCCTCTCGCCCATGGCTGCGCCTTGATATCCTGTTCATGAAAATCACAAACAGGATTAGTGACAGAGCACAGGCCTGGCAAAGGCCCACACACACTGGGAACAAGTTGGACTTACTGCCAAGAACCTGAACACAGCTCTCTATTGGGCCATCAGGGAAGAAAAAAAAATAAATTCCACTTACCACTGTACACCCCACAGTCTCCAAATCAAATAATCCAGAAAGACATGATCATATGCCATTTCCAAATCCACAAAATACATGTTTATTCTTTCTTCCCTGATGACACGGCCATGTTCCAAGATGAAGATGCCAGGATTCATCAAGTTCAAATTGTGACAGAGTGGTTCAGGGAGACATAATTTTCACACGTGGATCGGCCACCACAGAGTCCAGACCTTAACGCCAGTGAGAATCTTTGGGATGTTCTGGAGAAGGCTTTACACAGCGGTCCGACTCTCTCATCATCAATACAAGATCTTGGACAGAAATTAATGCGACTCTGGATTAAAATAAGTGTTGTGACGTTGCAGAACCTTTTTGAAAAGATGCCGCAGCCACAATCAAAGCAAAAAGTGGTCCAATGAAATAGTAAATTAGAGTTTATGCAATTTTTAAAGATTTGTTGGCAACATTTCTGCAAAATTCTAATCATGACAAGCACTATAAATTCTTTTAATTAAACAATATATACATAACCAGGTAAAATATTATAATTTTATAATTATAATTTTTGGAATAATTAATACAATATTCCTTCTCTTTGTATATAGTGAGAATAAATAAGAATAACCTCAGCAGTGAAACAAATGAACCTCAGTCGAAGGTAAGATTTATACTACAGTCTAACTCACTTCAATAGAGTGTACATGCTAATGAATGTGCTTACTAAAGTTCATATTTAACTGAACAGATCTTGAGCTGAAGATCAACTAGTAACAGATCAGTGCAGGACATAATGAGATACTGTATTCTAGAGCATGAGAGAATCTCATAGTGCTTTATATCAGACTATCAGCATACTGTATCGCCTTGTGGAGGATTTTCTGACCCGGTGCAGAATTGGGTTGGAATTCTTGCTGGTCCCTCAACCACTACTCATCCTCAGTTATACATGTTTCTCTCCTTCATAACATATTTACTGTTCACAGTCACAGTTACTTATCCATCCTGTACACTTATCTGCATTGACTCTCACTACCTCAGTCTTGCACCACTCACTTTCGCGCTGCGGTTCATCTTAATTTGCAGGGAGGAAGTGAAAGATTAGTAATGAAGCATGCTGCGGGTTGAATGTAGTGTTGCTAAAAAAAAGCTTCTCTCCTGTATAGTTTATGGTGTTCTCTTTTTGAAGATAAAGTGTTTAACATCTTTTCATCCCTCTGATCAGAGAAGTTCCATTCCTGCAGTTGATGGAAGTCATGTGTTCGCTCCAGTCCTTCACAACATCACCGGGCCGCTGACCATCAACTATTTCAGGAGGAATGACGGTAAGTTTTGGGGATGGGAGACATGATACTCCAGACTGTTCAGTACATTTCTATAATACACTAACAGTATACAGACTCCAGTCAGATTACTCCAACTTCTAGCAATAGAGAATGTTATTCTATCTATAGTGTTGATCCAAAAAAATTGTTTGACGATACTTAAATGTTGCCAAAATATAACATATTTGTATGTTTAAAAAGGGGAAAATGTTAATTTTGCAAACATTTATAAAATGATCTATTGAATCTTTCCCCTGTAATTCTGTAAAGGAAGTAAGAATGATTTGCACAAGGTTCATCTACAAAGCAAAAGGTAAACCTGTAAAGGTTTAACAGGAGTGTGTCGACTTTTAATATCCATTTAATATGAGTGCACAAGATTAAATTATTTCTTGATCTCTTGACTGGGTTTGCAGAGTTGGTGAAAAGTGGAGTGAGAGTCTGTGCAGTAGATACGCTGATCAGACAATGTGTTCACGCTTATGTTCTTCTTGTTCTGTTGGTGGAGTGTGTATAATAAATCAGTATAATAAATTCCAAATGCATAACCAAACACTTAAAGTGCAGCAAAAACTCAATATTTAATAAAATAAGCATTCATTACAAACTAAATCAGAAAACATGTAATTTTCATTCATAAAGACCAGATTTGTAAAGCGCACTTTTAATAGTCGTCCTGTGGACAGATTCTCCCTCCTGTGGATCTCTGCAGCTCCTCCAGAGTTACCATGGGCCTCTGGGCTGCTTCTCTCATTTATGCTCCTTGCTGGTCCTGACAGTTTAGGTGGATGTCCACGTCTTGGTACAGTAGGTTTGCAGTTGTGCCGGACTCTTTCTATTTTCAGATGATGGAACAATACTACGTCAGAAAGCTTGGGATGATGTTTTAAAACCTAACCCTGCTTTAAACTTCTCCACAACTCTATCCCTGACCTGTCTGGTGTGTTCCTTGAGCTCCATAATGCTGTTCACTAAAGATCTCTAACAAACCTTTGAGGACTTCACAGAACATTTGTATTTATATTGAGATTAAATTACACACAGCTGGACTCTATTTACTAATTGACTTCTGAAAGTAATAGGTTCCACTGGATTTTATTTAGGGGGATCAAAGGTAAGGGGCTGAATACAAATGTTATATAGTTCAAGGGGTATGAATACTTTTGCAAGGCACTGTATTTGCAGTAAAGATGACATTATTGTGTTTTTGATGATTATTAAAAAAATGTGAATTCAGCTGAACGTGAATAATTTGTACAATGGTTTCTATCTTCATTTAGTTTTGACTAAAGTCATCACTGAAGAAACAACTGAACCTCAGGATCAGGTGAGATTTACACAGAACAGACTTTAATACAGTATAAGTCTAATTAAATATCTAAAGCAAAAACAACTGAACTGATATTGAGCACTAGTGAAAGTAAGCGGATGGAAACCTCAAAGTGTTTCTTTTCCCCATTACAGGCAGTGTCTCGGTCTCTGAAATAATCTCCATGTAGAAAAAACACTTTATATACAGTATATTTGACCATTTCATAAACATTCAGATTTACTTTCTCACTCACTCATCGTCTATATCGCTTTGTCCTGTATTCGGGGTCACAGGGGGACCTGGAGGCTATTCCAGGAGACTTAGGGTACAAGGAATTGAACCTGGCTGGGAATCGAACCCAGACTCTGGAGATGCGACAGTGCTAACCACTACACCACCGAGCCGCCTAGTTCAGATTTACACGTTTTGTTTATATGAATGAGTGTATTATAATTAAAGAACGGCACAGGAGTGAGAGTAGAGTTGTGATACAGAATATCAGCATGGTGTGTGATCTGACCCCAGGCCGAGTGCTGGATAGAAACACAACCCTGATAATATTCAGCATTAATGTGTAACTGAAAGTACAATATTTATATGAGATTGAAACTTAAATATGGAGTAAGTAAGATTTCAGACACAATGTGACTAAATATTCTCATGTTTTTTATGATTTATGCGATCGTGCCATTGAAGAGGAGTTCATCACATCCCACAGTTAATATCACTGCTCATAACAACAGCAGGGTTTTTGCTCCAGTTTTTTACGATTGTACAGGAGACGTGACTCTCAACTATTTCAGGTTAGTAATGATTTAATGTGTGTTTGTGTAAAATTAGTTTAGACCCTGGAGGAATTTAAATCTCCTGAAAATGAAATGAGCTCCAAAGTTTGGGATACGATTGCTTTTTACAAATTATCTTATTTATATCAATAATTCCTTCTCTCTTACATTAAACGATTGGCTTTCCTGATCAGGATTAACAAGAATCATCTTTATGAGTAGCCCTTTGGAGTGAAAACGCTAAGGGAATATCTTTTTTATGCTGCCGGTTGTAAAGCATGTGTGTACCAAACACGCCAAATTTTGGCTTATATAACCTCGGTCAGGTGACATCATCTGATTAGATGCACCTGCAGGTTATAAATAGGAGTGAGCCGGCAACATTCCTCAGATTGATTTGTCTGATGGGACGTCCGGTCACGTGGGCAGTG
The DNA here is from genome assembly GCF_024256425.1 of Clarias gariepinus. Lineage (NCBI taxonomy): Eukaryota > Metazoa > Chordata > Actinopteri > Siluriformes > Clariidae > Clarias > Clarias gariepinus. The sequence continues at coordinate 35,567,505 of NC_071108.1, read as the reverse complement.
CGGCATTGGGACGCAGCATCTCATTCCCGCCTTTTCAGGAAACAGTGTTACAGCAAAGTAGCCCGAGACGTTCCCTTTCTGCGTGAAAACGCTATGTGAACGAGAGTACCAACGTCGCCGCACTGCAAGTGTCTGGACGCCGCATTGCGTAGCGTGTGCGCACAAGGCCGAGAGGTCTCAGAACTATGTCTCGGAAGCTGACTCAAGGACTCGTGAGCCCGGAGTGACAGGAACATCCAGACTATAAAATCTAACAAATGTGTGCGGAGAGGACCAGCCCGCCGCGTCACACACTTGTTGCAGGGGAATACCTCTTGCTAGTCATCAATAGATGAAGCAATCCCCCTGGTTGAATGAGCCCTGATTCCTAGATGCGAAGTGAGCCCACGCGCCTCATAGGAGAGAGCAATAGCATCTCTCACCCAGTGTGACAAGGTCTGTGTAGTGGCGGTCGCCCCCCCGTTGCGGCCTCCATATCATATAAAGAGCTGCTCTGATTTACGCCACTGGCTGGTGCGGCTAGAATAGTGTCAATTACGCTGGCTGGGAGACCAGCTTGACTTAGTTGGTCCCGTTCAGGGGCCAAACGTGAAGGTTCCAAAGCTCGGGTCGGGGATGAAATATTGTCCCCTGCGCCTGAGACAGAAGATCCCTTCTCACTGGAATCATCCAAGGTGAGCCATCGAGGCGAAATATTAGATCCGAGAACCATACTCTGGCCGGCCAACGGGGCGCTATCAGTAAGAGACGTAAACCGTGTTGACGGACCCTTGCCAGGACTCCCGGGAGCAGAGGTATTGGAGGAAACGCATAAAGGCGTAAATTGGGCCACATATGGGCCATCGCGTCCAGACCCAGGGGAGCTGGATGAGTCAAAGAGTAGTAGAGGGGACATTGTGCTGTCTCTTGGGAGGCAAAGAGGCGCACCTCTGCTGTAAAGAATCTTTCCCAGATTTGGCTTACTACGTCAGGGTGGAGTTTCCATTCCCTGTGTGTCAAGGCTTGTCTGGACAGTAAAACTGCTCCCACATTTATGTGCCCTGGAATGTAAATCGCCCTGAGGGACAGGTCCTGTGCTCATAGCAGAACCTGATGCGCTAGCTCGTTCAAGCGGCGCGAGTGCAGTCCGCCCTGGCGATTTATATAGGAGACTACCGATGTGTTGTCCACCCGCACTAGAACATGGTAGCCTCTTAGCTGCTGGAGAAAGTGCTGTAGGGCCAAAAATAGAGCCGTCATTTCGAGGCATTTGATGTGCCATGCGAGGAGATGACCTCTCCAGCGCCCTTGGGCTGGACGGCCATCCAAGGCCGCGCCTTAGCCGGTAAGGGAAGCGTCTGTCGTTAGCACTTTGCGACGACAAGACGGACCTAAACTGGGCCCCAAGGTGAGAAACCGGGGTCTAAACCACATAGAAAGGGTACGACGTCCTTCTCGCATAACCCTTATTTGCCTTCGGGGACTGGCCCTTGTATGAATCCCCCTGGCTCTTAGCCACAACTGAAAAGCTCTCATGTGCAGAAGGCCCAAAGGTATTACCGTGGATGCAGCTGTCATGAGGCCTAAACATTTTTGAAAGTGATATACAGTCACTTCCTGGTCTAGTCTGTTTCCCTTGAGGGCGCTGAGGATGAATTCGACACGAGCGTGAGACAATTGTGCCCGCATAGTGATCGAATCCCATCTGACACCCAAGTATGTTGTCCTCTGAGCTGGAACGAAAATGCTTTTGGTAGTGTTGAATCTCAAACCCAGCGAATAGAGATGAGCTAGGACGACATCACGATGTCGAAGTGCTAGCTGCTGAGACTGGGCCAGGATTAGCCAGTCGTCTATTTAATTGAATATGGATGCCCTGGAGTCGCAAGGGAGCCAGGACTGCATCCATACATTTTGTATATGTGCAGGGTGACAGAGCTAGACTGAATGAAAGGACCCGATACTGGTAAGCTTCTTCCCCAAAAGCGAACCTCAGGAACTTCCTGTGTTGTGGCAAAACTTTTATGTGAAAGTATGCATCCTTTAAATCTATCATCACAAACCAATCTTCTGGTTGGATTTGCAAGACAATCATTTTGATGGTTAACATTTTAAACCTGTACTTTATGAGATAGCGGTTCAACCCGCAAAGGTCCAAAATCGGACGTAGCCCCTCGCCTTTCTTGGGAACCAGGAAATAACGACTGTAGCAGCCTGACTCCCTGTCTGGAGAAGGAACCTCTTCTATGGCTCCCTTCTCTAGCAATGCCTGGAGTTCAGAGTTCAGCAGATGCGCCCTTTCTGGTATCACGGAAGTGTAGACCACACCGTTGAAACGCGGAGGGCGATGAGCAAACTGAATCCTGTAGCCTTTCTCTACAGGAGATATGGCTGGCAGTAGCTTCCCTGTTGCCAGTTTCTCCGAAAGGGGTACGAGTTTTAGTACGCGGGGGGTGTTAGTGGTTCGGCATCCTGGAATATAGCAGGATATAACCAAGGCACCAACATATCACTGGGGGGTGTCCGGGGGGGCATGCTCTTATAGGAAAGAGCGTTGTGTGCCGCTCCCCGGGGAGGGGATCACCCCCACAGTCCTGGGCGCGTAGGCTTTCAGGACTTAGTCTTTGAAAAGAAGACAGTGCGGCGATCTGATTTTTTGGAGGCGGCCTGTGAGGGGCGACAAGCCGTACCCCAGTCCTTACAGGGGGGTGCCCGGCTGCTGACGCTCTTCTTCTGCGCCTCTCGCCTGGCGAGAATCAGATCTGGCACGAGCGGCACACTGAATCACGAAGCATTCAATGAATTACGCCAGGCTACTGATTTATCCCTGCGTGCGACTAAACAGACAGCCCGTGCTCAAGAGCCGACGGCCTCGACTCTTGAGCACGGCGTGGGAGAAATTTCCCAAAAGCCTGTTTATACAGCTCAGCTTCTCGGAACCTAGGGGCCACGGAATTCACAGCGTCGCCAAATAGGCCGGAACGTGAGACAGGGGCATCAAGGATAAATGTTCGATCCTTGTCCTTGATGCCTGTCAGATTAAACCACAGGTGTCTTTTAGCGGCCACCAAGGAGGCCATAGAACGGCCGATTGCACGGGCTGTCTGTTTAGTCGCACGCAGGGATAAATCAGTAGCCTGGCGTAATTCATTGAATGCTTCGTGATTCAGTGTGCCGCTCGTGCTCAAATCTTTCAGCAGATCAGCCTGATATGCCTGCAAAACCGCCATGGTGTGCAAGGAAGCGCCGGCCTGACCTGCTGCTTGGAACACTTTCCCTACCAGGGTAGAAGAAGTTCTACACGGCTTGGAGGGAAATGTTGGTTTCTTTAATGAGGATGATGTTCCAGGGAGAGATAGCCCGCAAGCATCTCTTCTATCTGGGGCATCACCACATAACCTCGTGTTTTTGCATTAACAATGTTCGAATAAAACGAAGTCGATGGTACAAAAATACGGGAAGAAAAAGGATTCCTCCAAGAACTCCTCCAAGAAATAACTCGTTGTGAAGGTCATCAAAAAATTGGACAGAGCGGCATTGTGGCTCCATCTCCTGGCCACCCGACAAAAATCTGTCATCTAATTTAGATAGTTTTGGGTGAGCCTGCTCCTGTGGCCAGTCAATATGCAGTCGTTCGGCTGCGCGCGTTATGACTTCGAGCAATTCTCTATCATCTTTAGACGATCGTTCTGAGGAAGCTACTTCCATTTTCACAGAAGCAGGAGAACGAGTCTCTTCAACACACCCGCGAGAAGCACTGCGCTCGTGAAGTGGAAGGAGAGACTTCGGGATCGGGGGAGAGGGCGAGAGAAAGGAGGGACTCCGTCTCTCGTGCCGTGGTCAGATCTGCTTGTGATCCCCATGAGTGCAGCGCGGCTCATGGTTCTTTAAAGAACGTGTGGCGCGCGTGAAGCAGCTTTATGGGGAGAAGATCACAGTGCTCACACTCTCCATTAAGCCCTTCAAAAGCGTACTTCTCACCCAAACATTCGAAGCAGAACGTATGCATATCGCCCTCCGAAAGGAAATTTTCGCAAGGAGGGGGACATCTAACTCTAAACTCTGCCATTATTTGGTGAGTTTTATAAGCTTCTAATTCTGCTTGTTTATATTTTTAGTATGCTTTTGCTGACACACACGCGCGCACAGTGCGGTGAAGAAAAAGATCTGAGGAATGTTGCCAGCTCACTCATATTTATAACCTGCAGGTGCGTCTAATCAGATGACGTCACCAGACCGAGGTTATATAAGACAAAATTTGGCGTGTTTGGTACACACATGCTTCACAACCGGCAACATGAAAAATATATTCTCTTAGCGTTTTCACGCAGCATCGAGTTTAGCCTTTGAAAGGGAACTGGGACTAAACACGTTGCGGTCTCATCTGTGATGTCTCTATATCTGCCCAAAGTGACAGGGCAGTTAGACTGGGCCTTGGCATTAGAACTGATGGACTTTTCTTTCCTGTCCTCAGTTGCTTTTTTTTTTTAGGACATCTGTAGAAACACCACAGTCTGTCCTTATTCTATACTGTCTCCTGTTGGTCATCTATTAAATGCTCCTGTTTCAATATATGTAGCTTATAATGTTCTGTGTCTTCATTCACAGTGTGGATGGACCCATTTGAGAAGACTGAGACTCATGGACACAGTTTTGGACTGAAATTGCCACAAACAGTTTTGTACTTGAGAATAAAAAAAACAAAACATACAGACTTCATTTTACACCTATAATGTATTTCCTGGTTACACAATTGCACTTTTTGTCTTTTAGCACATAGTTATAGAAGGGAAATTTAAGATTGCACTGTAACCTGGTCATTCCGCATCTGGTTCCTCTAAAGGTTTCTTCCTCATGTTATCTTTATATATATATATATATATATATATATATATATATATACATTTCCCCTTAAGCTCCTTGGTAACCGTCTTCATTAATAAAAATGCTTTTGTATGGAGTACAAAGGAAAAAAATATCTGTATTTATTTACTGGTCTTTTATTTTCACTACTCTAAGCTTGTTCATCATACAAATAAACTCAGTCTCTGTCTTTCCTGGCTCATGTGACAAGAATGTAAAGTTATTCCTTATTATTTGTTATTTAAATATCAGTAATAGCAGTGAAAAATATCAATTAAACCAGAATATCAAGCCTATACCTTTAAGGAAAGGAAATCATTATAGATTTAAAGGGAATGGAATTTAAACGAGTCCATTAGAAGATCTGCAGAGAGAGAACTACACAAGGACCACCTGTGTTTTTACTTTATAGGCTCTCTTTCCATTTCTTAAAAAAAAATTATAATATAACGATAAAACACAATAACATTATTAAGGTTCTCATCTTCTGAGAAAGAGAAGCTTGAGATAGATGCATTAATATGCAGCATGAGATAATAAGTATTCTCCTGGTTATACTGGTACACAGTACGTAGTAAACCGACACGAAAAACAAAACAAAACACAGCAGCAAAAATAAATCAGTCACATTTAAAGTCATCCAAGTACCCCTGTCTGCAGCCTGCAGATCGGGGCAAGGCTGAATCTGGGGCGGGGCTGCATGTGTCACTTCGCCCACATGCCTTCTCATTAGTTGTTGGCAAATTAATAATGTCGAGACACGTAACTCCCACAGCTCATCTCATTGGTGGCAAAGTAATGACGTTGAAACCTTTATTTCTGGTGTTCTTTACTGCATGGTGAGTGGGTGCACCTGCTACATTTTATGTGTAAATTGGTTACAGTTAAATTGTTAAATTTAATTGTTATAGTGTTAAAGTTTTTTGTGTGCTTTTTAATGCATATGAGATGATGTGTCTTCCCCAGTACATGCGTGATATGTCATGGATATAGTTTCCATCTATAAATGTTAGTAATTAATATATATATATATATTTATATACACACACACACACACACACACAATTTGCCGCCTGTCGCGGATGATGTTTCACTAACGAGCCCCGAAGTAATAAGTGTGTATCTTTATTACAACAGTTCGTTTAACTGTATTTTTTCCTCAGTAAATTAACTTAAAGATAAAATAAGATAAGATAGGCCTTTATTAATCCCGAAAGAAATTGTTTTCCTTTTTTTAAAAAAAAAAGATACAAATACAATAGGGGGAAAAACCCCAGATATAAATAGAATGAAAAATATATAGAGAAAACTAAAAAACTACAGACTGTACAGAAAGGTGCAGAATTGTCGCTTGTACGTTTATATTATTGCACCTATGATTATATTGCACATAATATTTGATATTGCACATAGAATAGTAATGATATAGCACACCATATAAATATTGAACATGATTTTCATAATATTGTATAATTAGTGGTTTTTTATGTAATATTGTTATTGTGATAGTACTGCACAGTGTATCAGGGCATGATAGAGTTCTATTGATTATTCTGTCATGACAGCTCCCGAATGAAGGGGGAGGAGTTATAGAGTTTGATTGCCACTGGTATAAATAATGTCCTGTGGCGTTCAGTTTTAGACTTTGGTGATCTCAGTCTGTGGCTGAACGTGCTTCTGTATGACATCAGTGACTCGTGTAGGGGATGTGATATACTGTATTGTCCATGATAATAAGAAGTTTTATTAAATGGTTTAATTTTTAATGTAGTGATTTTAACTTGTACTTTAAAAGAGCAAAATGTTAAGATTTGTTTCTGTGACTAAAAACCCTAATTATAACAACTATATATGCAACTTCTATATACAGTATGCACAATCTAAATCATTTGATACTAAAACCAATGATTCATATGAAACACACACATATGAAACACTTGCATACACATATATGAAACACTCACACATACATATATACTACTAACTGCTCAAACAGCTACATATGAAATGCGCGCGCACATACATACATACTTTCCGCGCATATACATACATACTTTCCACGCACGCACACACACACATACATACTTTCTGTGCACGCGCACAAAGCCGCTTAGCGTTTTAGCGGTTTAGGGAACGAGTGAACAAGGGATCTTCAGTTTAGCGGAAAAGGGAATGGATAATTTCCTATAAGTCATTACATATCGCTGGAGTGTGAAAAAATTTTACTCGAAAAAGAATTTATATTTTTATTATAATTATTATCGAGGCGAGGACATCATATAAATAGGACACAATAATTTACATTTAGATTTAATAAAGAAACCATTCGTATTATATAGGCTAGTGTGGCAACGCCGTGGTAGGGCAAATGAATGTAAAATTTGGTAGACCCGATTACGCCACCCCGAAGTTAACCGGGGAAATAACACCCATAAGAAAGAGGTTCGCTAAGCTAATAAATGAGAGACAAGGGTACAAATGTACAAACTTTATTATAATTTACTATTTAAAAACAATTTAAAGAAAACCAGCACTCCATAGCATGCAATGCCAAATATCACTCCTTAGCATGCAATACCGAATATCCGGAGAATCGTCACGTACCATAAAACACGAACACGGCACTCTGTGTACAAACAATGCAGACGCAGGGTGAACCGAGGCACCAACAGCCTCCACACTTACCCCCCCCTCTACGGCCCGAGGAAGATGGTAGGGATTAGAATGATGTCCGGCCGTAGATCGCCCCGTGCGTCTCACGGTCCCACCACAAGAGGGACCTGTAGAACCAGGATTGATCACAGGTAATTGACTTACGGCGCCCTGCCCTAATAGTTCGGAACTCACCGGGTCCTCAACGTCAGCACCTCCTCCCACTACCGATGAACTGGGGCCGGCCAGATCCCGGCCCTGACTCTGTAGCTCGATAGCAGCGGGCTGAGTCTCCGGTACCACTCGAACCAGGTCAACGTCCTCAAGGGAGGAAAGCTCCTCTGGCAACGGCTCGTCGATAACTAGTGACGTACCTTCTGGAGAAGACGCTAAAGCTTCTCCCCCTATTTTTGCCTTTAACAACGAGCGATGAACATGCTTTACCCGATTCACATCATTTACTGGAACAATGGCGTAAACGGAACCTCCTGTCCCAGGGGCCTTTACCACCTGGTACACCACTGAACTCCAGCAGTCCTGAATCTTATGACGACCCTTGAAACCATAGTTACGGAGATAAACTAGCTGACCTACATCCAAGGGTACATCCCGGACGCGAGAGTCATGCCTTTCCTTACGGCGTTCAGCGGCTAATTGTAACTGTTCCCGGACCCCTTCAAAAGCCACCCGCAACCTCGTCTGATGCTCTAGCACCCAGTTATTAACACTACCAGGACCCTCCTCCTGGCCACGACCCAACAAAAAATCGACAGGCAGTCGTGGTTCTTGCCCAAACATCAGAAAATACGGAGACTCCCCAGTCACTTGATGGGGAGTTGTATTATAACAATAAAGTAACTGGGGGAGTGCAGAAACCCAATCCTCCTTCCGTGAACTGGGCAGAGTGCGCAACAAATTATGCAGCGTCCGATTAAACCGCTCACACTGCCCATTACCCGCAGGGTGCCACGGGGTGGTGCGAGACTTTTCCACCTGGTACAAACTACACAGCTGCTGTATGAGGGACGACTCAAAACTGCGGCCCTGGTCCGAGTGGATGCGAGCAGGGACACCAAACTTGCAAAACCACTCGGACACCAACACCTGAGCCACAGTTTCGGCCCGCTGGTTCCGAGTAGGGATCGCCTGCGTGAATTTAGTAAACACATCAGTCATTACCAATACGTTCTCGACTCCCGAGCGCGAGGGCTCCAGCAACGTAAAGTCAATGGCCAAGATCTCATTTGGTCTTTCTGCCAACAAATGGCCCATAAAACTCTGAGGCGCCAGCTGGGTATCCTTGGCCGCCTGGCATCGCTCACACTTACGGCACCACTGAGCCACATCAGCTGTCAGGCCTGGCCAATAACAGCGTTGACGAACCAGTTCAGTGGTGCGGTCGATACCCTGGTGCCCATGCCCTTCATGAACCCTAGCCAAAACCTCCCCCTGCAAAGCAGACGGCAGGACCAACTGCAAACTTTCCTCACCTCCATCTGGTCGACAGACACGGCGATACAACACACCCTCCTTGTCCACCAATCGACCCCATTGGCGAAGCAACACTAGGGCAGCTTTAGACATCTGTCTACGCTCAACTGAAGACGGGAGAGCCCCTTGTCGCCAGAACTTTAACACCTGTCCAATAACCGGGTCGTCCTGCTGACACAAACCCAGGTCACCCCCAAAACCGGGCAGCACAGAGACCACCGCCTGAGTTGCCGATGGACGCAACCCTGCCGCAAACACCTGCTGAACACTAACCGGTACCTCAACTCCCGGCAGCAGTGCACGTACTTCGCCCTGACCGGAAGGGTCCTGCCTCGAAAGGGCATCTGCATTTTTATTACTCCTACCGGATTGGTACTTGATGGAAAAATCAAATGCTGCAAGCTGGGCCGCCCAACGTTGTTCGGTAGCAGCAAGTTTAGCTGTAGTCAAATGGCTAAGAGGATTGTTGTCGGTATAAACAATACATTTATGCCCCAACAAATACTCACGAAACTTTTCAGTCATGGCCCACTTGAGCGCCAAAAATTCCAACTTCATGGAGCTATAGTTAACCATATTGCGCTCAGTAGGCCTAAGACTCCGGCTAGCATACGCAATAGGCCGCACTTTTCCACCCTGCTCCTGGGAAAGGACTGCCCCCAAACCACCATGACTTGCATCCACCTCTAGAATGAATGGAAGAGAGAAATCAGCATAGGCCAGCACAGGGGCTGTGGTGAGCCTGACCTTTAACTCCTCGAAGCTCTGCTGACACTGCTCCGACCAAACATCAGAAAAACTCCTGCCAACTCGTACTCGGGGTTTGACAGCAGCACACTCCGCCACCGCCCGATGCAAGGGAGCCGCCAACTTTGCGAAGCCTTGCACAAAACGCCGATAGTAGCTGGCGAACCCCAAAAACGAGCGTAGCTCAGACGCACTGGTGGGACACCGCCACTGTGAAACTGCCTCGATCTTACCTGGGTCAGTGGAAACACCCTGAGCAGAAATAACATGTCCTAGATACTTTACCTCTTTCCGGAAGAACGCGCACTTCGCCAATTTAGCCTTCAAGCCCTCATGCTCCAAGCGACCCAACACAACCTCCAGCCGCTCCAAATGCTGCGAAACGGAAGAGGAGAACACCACAATGTCATCTAAATACAACAATAGTGAACTACCCTGTTGATCCCCAAACAATCGCTCCATCAGGCGCTGAAACGTGCTTGGAGCATTACACAGCCCGAAAGGCATACGATTGAACTCAAAGAGGCCGAAGGGAGTACAAAATGCAGTCTTAGCTCTATCCTTTTCGAGGACAGGGACTTGGTTATAGCCACTAGCCAAGTCCATAGTGGAGAACCACCTGGCCCCCGTCAAGAAATCGAGCGACTCCTCAATGCGCGGAAGAGGAAAAGCATCCTTCCTCGTCTTTGCATTTAATTGCCGGTAGTCGACACACATACGCAGGCTCCCATCCTTTTTCCGGACGAGCACTATAGGCGACGCATAGGGACTGCAACTCTCCCTAATAACATTAGCCTCCAGGAGCTGATTAATATGCGACTTAACCTCATATTCCGATGGCGGAATTCGCCTATAGCGCTGACGAACAGGCACTACATCCAACAACGGAATCTCATGCGAAATCACATCGGTGCAACCCAGATCACCCTCATGGGCTGAAAACACCGACTGATATCGCCTCAACAGGGATCTAACCTCACCTTGCTCCTCCTGCGACAAAACAGATAAGTCAACAGCTTCAATTTGGTCTTGTATTGGAGCAACTGTTTCCACGACCGGCGAATGCATCGACACCGCCACTGACTCATCCTCAGTTATTCCTGCTGGCAAACTAACCACCTGAACGCTATTAAGTGTTCCTAGCATCTTTCCAGCATACAGCATTACATCTACGGTCCCCACATTCACCATAGGCAAATAAACTGTACCACGGACGACTCTAACAAGCGCAGGTGATGCCAGCAAACCCGCGGGCAACCCAGATACCGGAGGCTCAAACAAAACCGTCCCCTCGGCATACTGTTCAGAGCATGTGGCTGGTACAAGTTTTAACATCCCACCTGGAACGCGACACGACTTACGACCCCGCAATCTGGCCTTCCCCGGGCGTAGTACTGAAGACTGATCCTCCGCTAAGTGACAATGTTGTAATGCCTGTAAAACAAACTTTGGGGCCTGCACTAAGGAAGGACACTCAAACAAGCCAGGACCATACTGACCGAAAAGTTCCTGGTAGCATCGGCTAAGGACATTCATCCCCAACACCCCAGGAACTCCAGTACTGATACCCCCAGGGGGATCCTGAACCACCAAAATCCCACACTTAGGAAGCAATCGATTACACATTTCAATATCCAACTCCATGTAGCCAATGTAAGGAATCGACAACCCATTGGCCGCACGGAGCTGGAGCCAATGGCATGACTTTAAACGATCTACACCCCAGGACTGAAAATGCGTTTGAAAGCAGCTTTCGGTAATGGTGGACACCATAGACCCAGTGTCAACCAAACAGGGCACTTGGACCTTACCAATGTGGACAAGAAGATGAGGACAAGATGACATTAAATGAGAAAAAGCAGTACCTGAGCCATTCCCCTCCCCAACCGCGCTTTGACTCTGCAACGCGGTGGGGTCTAGTTTCCCGACGGCACGGATGAGTCAGACTGTGCACTATTAGTTCGCGTCGTAGTAATCGACGGAAACCGAGTAGGCACACGCTCCCCATCGCACTCTCGAGCGAAGTGACCCGGTTTCTGACATCTTCGGCACACCATTTGGCTACGACGAGAGAACTGACTATTATACTGAGGTGTCTGCAAACGGGCGATACTTTGAGTTAACTTACTTATTTGTTCCTGCTGCAGCCGCAGCATTTCCTTAACCTCACCCAACTCAGACTCTCGCAAAAACTGCGCGGAGTTCCCACGAGGCTCCCCTCGTACCCCGTACTGGATACCATAAGCAGAAGGAAGTGAGTGACTGCGTCCCCTCGAACTCCCAGGCATACCCTCTCGTTCCCATCGGAGTGCTTCACCCCGTACCTCTAACATGGTCAGAGCAGGCCGACTTCGTACCAGCTGTTTAAGCTCTCGCCGAAGGGCATCATCAATAACGTGCTCAATAAACTGGTCCCGCAACAACACTTGAAAATTTGGCATGGCGTAAGGTGACTTTTGCTTTACCTGCTCCAGGAGACCGATTAAAGCAAGGGAAAACTCCAACAAAGACTCTCCCTCCCGCTGTTTCCTGGAGAAGAAAGCCTCCTGCAGAGAAACATACGACTGTGAGCAACCATACAATTCTCTTAGCACAGAAATGATTTTTGCCGGATCATTACGTTCGTCTGCGGAACGGTAGCGAATCTCCTCCCTGGCCTCTCCCTCCAAATGATCAAAGAGGAAGAAAGCCTCATCAACCGCCGACATATGACGAGACTGCATACAAGCCTGGGCTTCCTCAATCCATTCCTCAATAGCTACACCGGACCTGCCACTAAATTTTGCGCACCTGCGATCTCGAGGTACCAAGACATACCTTTCTGGCAAAACAGCACGCTCCGCACCCGACTGCAACGTGGGGAGGGGAGGTTCATTGGCAACAGATGGCCCACTGGGACCTGGCTGGGCGGACGATTGCTCTTACCGCAACCGCTCGTTATCTGCTCGTAACTGAGCTACCATCTCCCTCAACTCACGCAATTCCTCCTCCATATCTAAAACACAATGGAGGCACACCGGACACCGCCGCTGTCTCTTCTCCGACTCAACGTCTCCCTAAAACAAAAACACAAAAAGAAAAACAAACCAACCAACCAAAATAAAGTACACAGATCAACCAAAAAGATGTATGTACATCTGTTCCCAGGTCTCTCACAAAGAAAAACAGCCTATCCTGCCGATTGCGCCAAGAATGTGGCAACGCCGTGGTAGGGCAAATGAATGTAAAATTTGGTAGACCCGATTACGCCACCCCGAAGTTAACCGGGGAAATAACACCCATAAGAAAGAGGTTCGCTAAGCTAATAAATGAGAGACAAGGGTACAAATGTACAAACTTTATTATAATTTACTATTTAAAAACAATTTAAAGAAAACCAGCACTCCATAGCATGCAATGCCAAATATCACTCCTTAGCATGCAATACCGAATATCCGGAGAATCGTCACGTACCATAAAACACGAACACGGCACTCTGTGTACACACACACACACACACACACAATAGAAATGAAAAAAAACACAAACAAGAACAATAAATTCGGGCACAGGCTTCGGGGCGGCCAAAGCCGACTAAAGGAGGTATCAACCTTACAGGTGCACTTCATACATATCCACGCAAAAAAAAAACCGTGAACACCAGCTGCGCTGCACTTCAAACAGTTACACTACCCACCAGTATTTAGAAGCTAGCCTCCCAACCCAACCGTACCCAAAATAAACAGACACAAAATAATATATATATATATATAAACAAAAACAAATGCAACAGATAGACTATTCTGGTTGCCTTAAACACAAAGACAAACAGACAAAAAACAACAACAACTATTACAATTTAACCAATAAAGGAAATAAAGAAAAACAAAACAGATATAAATTAACACAGTTCGGACAGCTCACCAAAATACCACGCAAAGGTCAGAGTTCTCCCAACGCTATATTATGGCATCTTCCACCGTGACTTCAGACCACCAGAGGGCAGCCCTGAACCATTACTGCTGTCACGGCGAATAAAATAACAAAAAAACAGTTCACAAAAACCATCGAAGAAGAAACACCGAAGACAAAACAAAAAAAAGACGACGAAGAAGAACCAACGGAGAAGAGACAGCAGCGCCGTCCTCAGTCAAGGCGGAAAGTTAATACCTCCGCTCTCACAAGGCGCATCAACACTCAAGTGTTCGTAGCTTACTAAAAGAAAAGAGACATAACCATCCCACATTTCTTATTATGAGCTAGAAGAAGCGAAACTCACTTACCCAGATGACCCGTTGTGCTGCGCGAGTTGTAACGCCGCCCACAGTTCGCAGTAAGCCATGCAGTGTAACGCCAGCACAAAAGAAACTCTGTGGCTAAATGGTAAACAAATACCGATTAGCACCACCCAACGGCCGAACATACAGCGCGTAAGGAGCATGTACCTACCTAGCAACAAGTGAACAGTCTGACTCTGCCGAGTGGCAATAATCCAATGGACACGCTAATGGAGAAGCTCAACCAGATGACACTTATCCCACAGACGCACTAATGGAAGAATAAACCATCACATTAAAAGGTACAGGCCCATCTGTTCATTAGCCACCTAGCTACAAATGACACTCACCCACACCTTCGGTCCATACACACACCATGAGAGCGGTATCGTTTGTGACGTACGCCAGGTGGGACAAAAACCAGCCTTAAATACCATTGGGGACCATTTTGATTGGCTACCATTAATAACTAATCACCTACCTATGAACCAAAGGGGAAGACCCTACTGTCCACATTGCCACACTAGTAATCTGTAAAAATAAATAAATAAATAATACGTTTTATATTTTTTATGGTATCAGTTTTTGTTTCAATAAATAATCTATATTTAATGTCAATAGCGTGAAATTTCCACAGTAGCAGCGACAGGTATCCGAGGTGCTTGTGTTACCATGGTAACGCAAGGAGGAAGTGACGTTGCATGGTGTCCTGAATGGTGGAATTTTGTAGAGTGAAGTTCCCTTTTCAGACATTTCCTGCGCAGGGAGTAGGGAGTAGGGTGTAGTCATTTTAATGTATATGAACTTCATTCTCCCTGATTAGTAGTAGCGTTTCTTAAATAGACCGTTAATGGACAGTTTAGAAGACAACGAGTGATTTATTTATCACCACAAAAGTGGGTGATATGGGGGGTCGGAACAATGTTTGTCCCGTGGGATTCCGATGAGTTATTGTTCATATTAGCGAAGGCGAGGAAACACATTTCACAAAACAGTATTTGTTTCTGTTGTAGGATCCGACATATTAGCCACAGATTCCGTGCTTCAATTTTCTTTTTGCAAATCATTACCTGCGTTTTCTGCCGCTGAAATATTCAGACATTATGTGGATAGTTCTGAATACGCCATGTGATTGAGCAGTGACGATACAAACCAGTACTACCATTCAGGGAGAATGAAGCGACAAGTCCGTCTACACTGAAATGCCTTCCGGTTACACTAAAATGCCTTCCGGTTACACTGAAATGCCTTCCGGTTACACTGAAATGCCTTCCGGTTACACTGAGAATCTCATAGGTGAATGTGCGAGAAGAGTTTGTATGTATGTGCGCGGAAAGTATGTATGTATGTGCGCGCGCATTTCATATGTAGTTGTTTGAGCAGTTAGTAGTATATATGTATGTGTGAGTGTTTCATATATGTGTATGCAAGTGTTTCATATGTGTGTGCATGAGTAAAGTTTGATTTAAGCCCTATACGGCGCCTCATAGTCGTTCCTGATTTTTATTTCTTTCTACACTGTGAAACAATACTGAAGGCGTTTATCCAAAATACGCTATAATCTCCTTTGAACAGTTGATATTGAGATGGATCTGCTACTTCTGCTCTGTAAAGCTTCAAGTTTTTGGAAATTTGCAAGTGATCCCAAACTTTTGCGTAGTAGTGTGTGTCCAAGCAAACACAAATTAATGACAAAGACTTAAAATCCACAAAGATCAGAATATCATGTCAAAAGTCTGCTTGTTAACAGAGTTTTAATATCCACCCAAAATAAAAGTCAAAATCAGCGCACATCAGTGGTGTGATCACTGAGGATTATCTTTTAAATTCAGAAAGGAATCAGCACAGCTGATGGCTGAGTCTTGTTGCAAGCAGAAATGTTGGAGATCAAAGATTCATAACTTTGTAGCATGTACATTTAATCCAACACACTCGCCGAGCCTTGTAATCAACATGGACATGAAATATTAAAAATGAATTAATTTACAATGTAAATTTAAACCAAGTCATGAAAACGCAGATAATTAAAGGTTAAAAAAACCACAGTGTGTGTATTTAATACACAGGGTCTTGAAATCCACTATTGGGATGCGTACAAGCCACTGAATACAGCGGATACGTTGTTTGGTTATTGATGCGTAAATTCATATATTATTGCGGTTAATATATTCTTAGTTTGTATAGTGCAAGCCAAATTGTTTAACACTTTAATTCTGACAAAGTGTTGATAGTAGGTGACTTTAACATTCATGTAGATGATGCTAACGACACTTTAGCCCTCACATTTATGGACTTCCTTTGGGGTTAAACAAAATATAAATGGATCAACTCACCGCTGTAATCATACACTAGATTTAATTATATCTCATGGTATAGATGTCTCTAATATAGAGATTTCACCTCAAAGTGATGATATCACAGATCATCACCTCCTGATATATACTCTACCCGTAGAACAGATTAGCTGTGTCTCTCCACGTTATTTGTTAGAAATATGAATCCGACTACTAAAGACAGATTCACAAGTAATCTACCGGATCTGTCCCGAATTCTTATTAGACCCCTAAATGCAGACGATCTAGATGAAATGACTAGCAGCATGGGTACTATTTTTACCAGTACATTAGACACTGTTGCTCCCATCAGATTAAAAAAAGTCAGAGATAAAACACTTGCTCCTTGGTACAATAGCCATACTCGCGCCCTAAAGAGAGCAACCCATAACCTTGAGCTAAAATGGAGAAAAACTAAATTAGAAGTTTTTCGAATTGCGTTTAAAGACAGTATGTGCAGCTATAGACGGGCTCTAAAAACCGCTAGGACCGAGCATCTTAGCCAACTGATAGCAAGAAACCAAAACAATCCCAAGTTCTTATTTAGTACAGTAGCCCGCCTAACAAAACCTAAGATGCCTGCAGAGAGTACTCCACAACATTTTAGTAGTAAAGATTTTATGGACTTCTTTAATGAAAAAATCGATAGCATAAGGAAGAAAATAACAGAGGTTCAACCTCTAATAGCATCTCATGATCTAGTTCAGCCTAGAGCTTCACATTTAGATTTTCAGTGCTTTACAGGTATAGGACAGGAAGAGCTGTATAAACTTATCACCTCAGCTAAATCAACAACGTGCCTTTTAGACCCAATTACCAACCAGATTTTTAAAAGAAGTGATGCTTACAGTTGGAATGCCACTTCTAAACATTATTAATTCTTCATTATATCTAGGTCACGTCCCTAAACCTTTGAAGCTGGCAGTTATTAAGCCGCTTCTTAAAAAAATCTAATTTGGACGCGAATGAAATAACAAATTACAGACCGATTTCAAACCTTCCGTTCATATCAAAAATATTAGAAAAAGTAGTATCAGCTCAAATATGCACATTCTTGCAGGAAAACAACACCCTAGAAGAATTTCAGTCAGGTTTCAGGCCCCATCATAGTACAGAAACTGCACTAGTTAAGATTGCAAACGACTTGTTTTTAGCTTCAGACCAAGGATGCATCTCAATACTAGTCTTACTGGATCTAAGTGCTGCATTCGACACCATAGATCATAATATTCTCATAGATCGCCTAGATCATACCTGTCTGATCGATACCATTTTGTAGATCTAAATGGAGTACCGTCTGATGTAATGCCAGTGAAATATGGGGTCCCACAAGGGTCAGTTTTAGGACCTCTCCTGTTCTCAATTTACATGCTTCCCCTGGGAAACATCATTAGAAGGCAAGGGATTAGTTTCCATTGTTATGCTGATGATACCCAATTATACATCTCAACAAAACCAGATGAAATACCCAAGTTGTCTAGATTAACCGAGTGTGTCCAGGACATAAAAGATTGGATGACCAATAACTTTCTTTTACTAAATTCAGATAAGACAGAGATATTGCTCATCGGCCCAAAAACCAGCACACAACAGCTTTCACAATTCAGCCTGCGTTTAGAAGGATGTACTGTTACTACCAGCTCAACAGTAAAAGACCTGGGCGTAATATTATATACAGTATATAATACAGTAACTAGGCTTTTGAAAATCATATTTCCAATATCACAAAAACAGCCTTTTTCCATCTTAGAAATATTGCCAAACTTAGGAGTATCCTATCCGTATCTGATGTAGAAAAGCTAGTTCATGCATTCATGACCTCCAGACTGGACTATTGTAATGCATTACTAGGTGGTTGTCCTGCATCCTCAATAAACAAGCTACAGTTAGTCCAAAATGCAGCCGCCAGGGTTCTCACTAGATCCAGAAAATATGATCATATAACACCTATATTATCATCCCTGCACTGGCTACCTGTTCAATTTAGAATTAATTACAAAATAGTACTACTTACATACAAGGCTTTAAATGGTTTAGCTCCCACATACCTAACCAGTCTTCTGATACGCTATAATCCACCACGTCCCTTAAGATCACAAAACTCCGGACTTCTGGTAATTCCCAGAATTTTTAAATCTACAAAAGGGGGCAGGGCATTTTCATATTTGGCTCCAAAGCTTTGGAATAGCCTTCCAGACACTGTTCGGGGAGCAGACACGATTTCCCAATTCAAAAGTAGACTCAAGACGCATCTCTTTAATCTGGCATACGCGTAACTCATCCCATAACCTCATACTCCAGTACACCTATCCTGAATGGCAACTACGCTAATTCTCTCCATCTTTTCTGTATTTTTCTACCCATCCCGAGGCATCTGGAGATTGTGCCAGCTTCAGTAGACAAAGGCCAACCCTGCGAGGTTTCTAAGGCATCTTGAGAAGGACCTGCTCCAGCTAGATTCTGCTTTATGATGGCTGGAGCTACACATCCTGCTCCTGTGCTTCCAGTGATCCAGACCCCATCTGCCCTCTGCACCTACTGCTGAACTGAATCTACACAACTTCTGTTATATTGAACTTTCACCTGCATAACACACATGATGTTATTTCTACCTGTTATCACCCAGATGAGGATGGGTTCCCTGTTGAGTCTGGTTCCTCTCAAGGTTTCTTCCTATTGCCATCTCAGGGAGTTTTTCCTTGCCACTGTCGCCGTCACCCTTGGCTTGCTCATCAGAGACATTTCATTCATCATTCATTTATTTCATTATTATCTAGACACATTATTCTCACACATACACACTTCCAAATATTTTCTTTTCTTTTCTTTTCTAGAAAAAAAAAAAATTCTTTAATTTTTTGTGAAGCTGCTTTGAGACAATGACCATTGTTAAAAGCGCTATATAAATAAAATTGAATTGAATTGAATTGAATGTTCTTTTTTTTTTGAAATATTAATAATGTGCAGTGTTTATTTTATGACAGCATGTGGCGCTGTATTAGAATTATTGGGCATGCGCAAGGGAGAGTTTTTTGTTTTTGTTAAAAGTAGTGCTTGCCAAGCGTGGCTCGATATAAGTTTTTGACCGTGCTCGTGGAGCTTGGAACGTGACATGTGTAATCTTTTGGAGCAGAAAGGATTTAAGGACACACACAAAGGTTGGAACATGCGTAAAAACTAAAATAACTAACATTGGCAAGTTAAGTGGATTTTAAAGTTAAAGGTACGATAAACGGCCACTACAGGGATGTGAGGGTAAGGTTTGTAGACTTTGAGCTACATCCTGAAACTAGTGTGTGTCTGCCTTTGGGTCCTACCAGTCTGCCCGGCCTGACCAACTGTATTTACAGAGAAGAGCAAAATACTGTGTTTTTATTATTGTTCAAATTATACATGAAACATTTGTAGGATCAGGTAAGATTTACACAGTTCTGAGTGCTGGAGCGAACCACAATGTTCTGTCTTTTCCTGTTTAAGCTGTTTCAAGTAAAATCAGCTTCTCTTTATCCTTTTTATCATCATATGGTTATCTTTTTTTTTTTTTAGCTTAAATGATATCTTTATGAAAAATATAATTAATAATGTCTGCTAATGATGTCACTAATAAAACTGTATTAATGATTCTGAACCGGGACGTGTGACTGTACAATTAAGACTAGTGGATCTGAGTGAACTGTTGTATAATCAGTAATGAAGTGTTTTGCTGATTTAATGTAACATGGCTATAAAACGCTCATCTCTTTTGATTTTGTGTTTTTTCATTTTCGTCCAGTGAAGAGGAGTTTGTCCCCTTTTCCATCCTCTGATCTGAGAGTTAATATTTCTGCTTGTGATAACAGCAGTGTTTTTGTTATACTAAAATTAGTCCATTGATTTATTTTCTTTTAGTGGCCTTTAGGAAGGGATCGTTCACGTCCAACATTGTCAAAACTACTTCCAACCTGAACTAGTAACCACCAGATAAGACACCCTTGCCTGTTATCCTTTTCATCAAAGGCATTCATGTCCCTTGCTTAACCTGTATTCTGTTCCTTCAACAAATACTAAAATAGTTCATTATCACTGGTGTACTTGCTTGTAGTTCTTCAGATACATAAAAACCAGGGTGATTGTCCTGATGTCAGTACCATTGAGAGCACAAACTGGTACAGCAAATGCTCTACTTCAGACTGTAAATCCCTTTGGAGGGGGAGAAAAGAACCATTTGCATTCACCATGGATGACATTTACAAGAACACCCTGTGCAAACAGCAAGTTATGGACTACTATTCACGCTTCTCTCATCAGTAAGGCACTACAGGAGTCTCAGATCCCGGACAAACAGAGTAAAAAGCGTTTTTTTCCCTGTGGCTGTTAAGGAACAGCTGATAATAGAATGCCTCATCCTGTATGCATTGTTACACCATCCTTAATTTATGTTTATCATTGCACTTCTGTATATTCCACCATATTTGTTCTCTATATACTCCACCATAAAGACATCCATATACAGGACAGTGGAACCATATAATGGCACGTGAAGACAATCAGTTTCATTCTTAAGGTGAAATTTTGTTTTGTGAAATGCATTTCTCCATAATGTAAATGCATATAAACCATTCCATCCACCCAAAAATATTGCCAACATTATCAATTTCCAACACTACATCATATGTTTGCATACAAAAAACGATCAAAACATTTAGAAAAGACATAGTAAACAAAGTTAAATATGGAATAAATAGACATTAAACCTCACTTGATTCCTCTTGGCACCAGCTGCTTTAAAAATACAAACTCAAAGCTCTGTTGTCTTCTTGCTACCGTCCTTGATAACATTCTTGGGACCCAGGGTGCAAAAACAATTAAACTTCCTTCGCTTATCTTTCCACCGATGCAAACAAGTTTTGCACGGCTCTCAGACGTCCGCACAACTTTTGTTCACTCATATGCCAAAAATTATTTGTATTCCGAGGAAATTTTCTTGGAAAATTTCAGTTTTTAAAGCAAAAATCCATGAGCCACGAGCTCAGCATGCTGAGGTACCTCTGTGTATACATATCTATATCATGTTAAGCATGTTATCTTCTCGACATGTATTCTTCACTTCTTTGCATAGTTATAATGTATATTATCATATATACAATGTTCTTATTACCTACTGCACCTTCTATACATTACTCACTCTCACCCCTGTACAAATGGACAATGTTGTTGTTTTATGTAATTTGGCATAAGATTTAAAAAAAATTTTGTACTTATGCAAAAAAAAAAAAAAATAGCATTTGGTTTCTCCTTCTCAGCTTCTTGCACACTACGAGCAATTTGAGACATAGTGTAGGAAGAATTTTGCAACAGAGTGCAGGCATCATAAGGACAATGTCCTGACCTGCTGCAGTGCATACTGTGTGATTTGCAGCCTTGCAGCACCTCAGAGTTTACTCTAGACTGCAGGTTAAAGGGCAACTCAGTGAAGAAGTACGCTTTTCTGCTCAGGGTGGGTGGAGAGAAGCTGAGGGAGATGTTCCACGCTGAGGTGGGCTTCAAGTCGACGGGACTTTGTGAATGATCAACAGAAGTAATTTTTAAAAAAGGTAATGGTTGATTTTACCCTGAGGCATTTCACAACTGAGTTAAATGAGAAGGTGATCAGAAAGTCCAATCTGAGATGCATACACAGAAACATTACGTAAACCACTTGTACAAATTAAATCCAGTGTGTGACCTTTTAGATGTGTAGAAAAAATAATGTGCTGTACGAGATTAAAGCATTCAAAAACTGACATGAGTTCACGGGAGTGTGCGCAATCTTTGTTAACATGTATGTTTTTAAGTAAGGGTTAATAGTTCATGCAGTTCAGTGAAAAAATTTGACATTGATTTGGGTGGACGATACAAGAGAAATACAATCATAGGAAATGTACCAGAGATTTTGAGAACCAGGTATTCAAAGGTTGAAGTTGCATAAAAGTCAATGGTTTTAACAGAAATGTTACTACGATTACTACGCCCCTCGATGTCAAATGGGGTTTGGTCTGGTAGCTGTATCCAGGGGTGGTGAGAAGATTTGGGTGGAAATAGTCATTTGGTATTTGCCATGTTTCAGTAAGCAGCAAGAAATCCAGATCTTTATCAGTTAACAGCGTGGAGAGCACAGAAGTCCTGGACAAAGCGCACAATCATTGCGTGTCTGTAGAGCAGATAGAGACGGAGATTCAGTAATTAATGCAGTACGATTGATACCACGGTGGTTGGCCGGCAGCATAGAATAGGGTATATCCGAACGGTTAGACCAAATAGAAGCAATAGACAAGGATGTCACACACACATTTATCACATCAGTGATAAAACAGACATACATAATTGGCACAGCACATATTATAATAGTATTTTTACATTAAATAATGTATCTGAATTGGTTCTTTTTTAAAAATTTAATTTTATTACAAATTTTTACCAGGTGAATTAATTTCCTGGAGTCTCTTGTTAAAAATACAGTGTTTTTTTATTTTTTTTTTTTTTTAAAAAACATCATCTCACTGTATTACCTTTACGCACATGTCTCTGAGGCAATTTCAATCATCCCTGATACTTCCCCAGCCAGTAAGGAGGGGAAAATGGATTTTCCTGATGATCAGGACAATGATGAAGGCAGAATGAGGAAGGTTTCTGCAAGACAAATTCATCAGATTAAGAGAGCAGCTGCTGAAATGCCATTACAAAGCAGCAAACAGGTATTTGAAGCTGCTGGTGCCTCTGGAGTCCTGCGAACCTCAAGGTGTAGGATCCTTTAGAGGCTTGCAGTTGTGCATAAACCTACTATTCGGCCACCCCTAACCAATGCTCACAAGCAGAAACAGTTGCAGTGGGCCCTGGCATACATGAAGACAAGTTTTTTAACAGTATTGTTTACTGATGAGTGTCGAGCAACCCTGGATGGTCCAGATGAATGGAGTAGTGAATGGTTGGTGAATGGTTGTTGTCCCAACAAGGCTGCGATGTCAACCAGGAGGTGCCGAAGTCATGTTTTGGACCGGAATCTATGGGAAGAGAGCTGGTAGGCTGCTTTAGGGGCCCTGAAAATGTGAAAATTACCTCTGCAAAGTATGTTGACTGACCACTTTCTTCCATGGTACAAAAAGAAGAACTGTGCCTTCTGTAAGAGAAACTGAGAAACTCATGGTGTGGCCACCATCCTCCCCTGACCTCAACCCCATTGAGAACCTTTGGAGAATCCTCAAAAGGGTGGGAGGCGGTTCGCCTTCAGCATTCCTTTACAATGTAGAAAGAGATAAAAATCAGGAACCATCATGGAGTTAGAAAGTGTTCTAAAACTTTTGAACGGTCCTTTTGTTAGTATAGGGTATGTGTATAAAAAAAGTTCCAAATAATGTGTGTGTGTGAAGCTGAAGTCTCACTGAGACTGTTTTGTCTCAGTCCAGGAGTGCTAAGTGCTCTAACACTGTCCTATGAAACACGATCCATTGGAGAATAATCCACAAATGGTAAAGTCCACAAGCCAATTTACATAGGCTTCCACAGCGAGGAAAAAAAAACCCATCTTATATTTAATTGGACCTTGATTATCTTAATGTGACATTAGCAAATGTGTAAAACAATGGCATTTTTAATTTAGAAGCAATAAAATACTTTCTTGTTCTAGCAAATTCAAATGGTTGTAGATTTAAAAAATCCATCTGATGGAAAAGCAGCAGGATTATTTTACACCTTAATTACTCTCACTCACTCACTCATCTTCTATACCGCTTTATCCTGTATTCAGGGTCGCAGGGACCTGGAGCCTATCCCTGGACAGGGTGCCAATCCATCGCAGGGCAAAATCACATACACACACTCAAACACCCATTTACACACTACGGGCAATTTGGGAACACCAATTAGCCTAACCTGCATATTTTTGGACTGTGGGAGGAAACCGGAGTATCCAGAGAAAACCCACCAAGCATGGGGAGAACATGCAGACGCCATTCACACAGAGATGGGAATCGAGCACACCTTAATTAGTTATATTTTATTTTAATCACTATCAACTCTTAAACACTATTATTTTAAATCAAACACTGAGAATTTGATGGTTAAAGTCTTTTAGAGACGGAACCACAGGTCTCCGAGTGGCGCAGTGGTCGCACTATCATCCAGAGATCGCTAGTTCGATTCCCGGGTGATGCTGTAACCTCTCGCAGCCCGAGGTCTAGAGAAAGCTAATTGGCTGAGCTCTCTCAGAAGGGAGAGATGAGAGGTACTTCGTGTTTCCACATTAATCACGGCTCTACAGCCAATTAGTGACAGGGAGGAACTGAAAGAATCAACCAAAAAAAAAAGAGATGGAACTACTTTTCCAGAGCGAGGAATCTGGGAGCTGGTGTTTCTAATGGTGTATGTATACAAAAAACCTTCAGCATTTCTCTGAAGGAGAGCGATCAGGCGCGCCGAGCGCATCACTAGGACTGAATTGCATGATCCACAGGACATTTACATCAGGCAGTGCAGGTCCAGGGGACAGTGCATTATAAAAGACATTCACCACCTAATCCGTATCCGAGTGTTTAGTCCAATGTGGAGTTCTGATTGAGAGACCATATACTGTAGCCTGCAGGAAGAAGCTTCCGCTCAGTCTCTCTGTGTTGGTCTTCAGAAACCAAAAGCACTTTGTTGACCTCGGGCAACAGTCCATTATTGGGGTAGAGTACCTCTGGTAGGTGACTCCGGTCACTCAGGGCACGAACTGAAAGACTAAATAGTAGGTTTTTTTATTAGGCTATAAGGGCGATAAACACACAACCTCAGCAATGACCGACAAATTCAGCATACAGTCACTTTAACACAGACACTTTATCACATAATATTGCACTGGTATCACATCTTTACAATATAATTCTTTATAACTTTATATTTATATTATATTCTATATAATTAATATCAGGGTTTTCTTAATCTTATTTTACTTTGTATATACATACGAAGAAGAAGAGGAGGAAGGCGTGTTCGTAAGCAGAGAGAGAAGAGGAAAGGCAAGAATTTAGAAGTGATAGTGGGGACTTTGAATGTTGGGACCATGACAGGGAAGGGAAGAGAGTTAGTTGATATGATGCAGAGAAGAAAGGTGGATATACTGTGTGTACAGGAGACCAGGTGGAAAGGTAGCAAGGATAGAAGCTTAGGATCAGGGTTCAAAATGTTTTACCATGGTGTGGATAGGAAAATAAATGGAGTAGGAGTTATACTAAAAGAGGAGTTTGTAAGGAATGTTCTAGAGGTGAAGAGAGTATCAGATAGGGTGATGAGTCTGAAGCTGGAAATTGAAGGGATAATGTTCAATGTTGTTAGTGGTTATGCCCCACAGGTAGGATGTGAGTTAAAAGAGAAGGAGAAATTCTGGAGTGAGTTAGATGAAGTGATGCAGAGCATCCCCAGAGGGGAGAGAGTGGTGATTGGTGCAGACTTCAATGGACATGTTGGGGAAGGAAACAGAGGTGATGAAAATGTGATGGGCAGGTTTGGTTTTCAGGACAGGAATGTAGAAGGACAGATGGTGGTGGACTTTGCAAAGAGGATGGAAATGGCAGTGGTAAATACTTTCTTTCAGAAGAGGCAGGAACATAGGGTGACATATAAGAGTGGAGGCAGAAGCACTCAGGTCGACTACATCTTGTGTCGACGTTGTAACCTGAAAGAGATCAGTGACTGCAAAGTGTTGGTAGGGGAGAGTGTAGCCAGACAACACAGAATGGTGGTGTGCAAAATAACCCTGGTGGTGAGGAAGGCGAAGAGGACAAAGGCAGAGCAGAGGACAAAGTGGTGGAAGCTGAGAAAGGAAGAATGTTGTGAAATCTTTAGGGAGGAGTTGAGACAGGCTATGGGTGGTCAGGAGGTGCTTTCAGTTGACTGGACAACTACAGCCAATGTGATCAGGGAGACAGGTAGGAGGGTACTTGGTGTATCATCAGGTAAGGGGAAAGTGGACAAGAAGACTTGGTGGTGGAATGAGGAAGTCCAGGAGTGTATTCAGGGAAAGAGGCTAGCTAAGAAGAAGTGGGACACTGAGAGGACTGAAGAGAGTAGACAGGAGTACAGGGAGATGCAGAGTAAGGTGAAGGTAGAGGTGGCAAAGGCCAAACAAAGAGCATATGAGGACTTGTATGCTAGGCTAGACAGTAAGGAGGGAGAGGGGGATCTGTACAGGTTGGCAAGGCAGAGAGATAGAGATGGGAAGGATGTGCAGCAGGTTAGAGTGATTAAAGATAGAGATGGAAATGTACTGACAGATGCCAGGAGGGTGATGGGAAGATGGAAGGAGTACTTTAAGGAGTTGATGAATGAGGAAAACGAAAGAGAACAAAGAGTAGAAGAGGTGACTGTTGTGGAACAGGAAGTAGCAAATATTGGTAGAAGTGAGGTGAGAAGGGCGTTGAAGAGGATGAAGAGTGGAAAGGCTGTTGGTCCTGATGACATACCTGTGGAGTTATGGAAGTGCTTAGGAGAGGTGGCAGTAGAGTTTTTGACAAGTTTGTTTAACAAGATCTTGGAGAGTGAGAGGATTCCAGAGGAATGGGGGAGAAGTGTATTGGTGCCAATTTTTAAGAACAAGGAAGATGTGCAAAGCTGTGGCAATTATAGAGGTATAAAGCTAATGAGCCAGACAATGAAGCTGTGGGAAAGAGTAGTGGAAGCTAGGTTAAGGGCAGAGGTGAGCATTTGTGAGCAGCAATATGGTTTTATGCCTAGAAAGAGTACATCAGATGCAGTATTTGCTTTGAGGATGCTGGCGGAGAAGTACAGAGAAGGTAACAGGGAGTTGCATTGTGTCTTTTTAGATTTAGAGAAAGCGTATGACAGGGTGCCAAGAGAGGAGCTGTGGTATTGTATGAGGAAGTCTGGAGTGGCAGAAAAGTATGTTAGAGTGGTGCAGGACATGTATGAGAGCTGTAAGACAGTGGTAAGATGTGCTGTAGGTGTGACAGAAGAGTTTAAGGTGGAGGTGGGTCTGCATCAAGGATCAGCTCTAAGCCCCTTTTTGTTTGCTCTGGTGATGGACAGGATGACAGATAAGGTAAGACAGGAGTCCCCATGGACTATGATGTTTGCAGATGACATTGTGCTCTGTAGCGAAAGCAGGGAACAGGTGGAGGAAAATTTGGAGAGGTGGAGGTATGCTCTGGAAAGCAGAGGAATGAAGGTTAGCCGCAGCAAGACGGAATACATGTGTGTAAATGAGAGTGACCCAGGAGGATCGGTGAGGCTACAGGGAGCAGAGGTAAAGAAGGTGCAGGATTTTAAGTACTTGGGGTCAACGGTCCAGAGCAACGGGGAGTGTGGAAAGGAGGTGAAGAGGCGGGTACAGGCAGGTTGGAATGGGTGGAGAAAAGTGTCAGGTGTGTTGTGCGATAAAAGAGTATAAGCGAGAATGAAAGGAAAGGTGTACAGGACAGTGGTGAGACCAGCGATGCTCTACGGCTTAGAGACAGTGGCGCTGAAGAAAAGACAGGAGGCAGAGTTGGAGGTAGCAGAGCTAAAGATTTTGAGGTTCTCTTTGGGAGTGACAAGGATGGATAGGATTAAGAATGAGTTTATCAGAGGGACAACCCACGTTAGATGTTTTGGAGATAAAGTCAGAGAGGCCAGATTGAGGTGGTTTGGGCATGTTCAGAGGAGAGATTGTAAATATATCGGTAGAAGGATGCTGAGGTTGGAACTGCCAGGCAGGAGGTCTAGAGGAAGACCAAAGAGGAGATTTATGGATGCAGTGAGAGAAGACATGAAGTTAGTTGGTGTGAGAGAAGAGGATGCAGAGGATAGGGTTAGATGGAGGCAGATGATTCGCTGTGGCGACCCCTGAAAGGGAACAGCCGAAAGACAAAGAAGATACATACGTAATTTGTTTTTTAATCTGCACAGTCTGGAGTTTGTTGCATTGCATTTTACTACTGTTGTACTTGTACAACCATGTATGTGACAAAAATTCTTGAATCTTGAACCAAAGTGTAAAAAAACTGAAACTACTTCTTACTGCATTGCTGGAAAGTTGTATAAAAGTCCATAAAGCACACATTTGTGAAGAATTTCTCATGTTTTTTTTTCCTCAAATCTTTATTTAAACAGTCAAATGTTTTAAATGTTTAATGACAGAAATAATTCCTGAATTTCCTGTTCTATGGATATAATAAAAAGTTTACTGTTAATAAAAATTTTAATGCTTACTTTTACTGCACTGAATTTTAATTAACTTATTGTAAATAAAGTAGTTACCAGATTTATGAGGTTATATTTCTTATTTTAGATCTAACCTGCTTTCCTATTAAGCTAAAAGGTCAATTTATTTCAATAATTGTCATTGTATGTGTGTTGTTCTTATAGGAAAGTAAGCTTAAGTGATGAAGCAGATGTGCTTGTGTTTTATTCCTCTTACACCACAAGTAATTTGCTAACAATGATATTGTTTTCTGAATGAAAGTGTCAGATTGCTTTATTAATCCACTTATATAGTTACAGTTAATAGTTCCAATTTAACACTTTACTTTTCCTAGAATCTACCTGAGCCTCCAATAACTAACTGGACTCCAAATGAACTTCTCCACATCTCCTGTTATACTGAACTTTCAGCCTCTTAACACAGTATGACTGCAGATCAATCCCTGCTATTTGTTTTCACCCAGATGAGGATGGGTTCCCTGTTGAGTCTGGTTCCTCTCAAGGTTTCTTCCTATTACCATCTCGGGGAGGTTTTTTCTTTCTTGCCACTGTCGCCCACGTTCACACTTTCATAATTTCTTTTGATTGTGTAAAGCTGCTTTGTGACAATGACCACAGCACTACACAAGTAAATTTCATTTACACATTAAATTCTTTTAATATAAAATAAGAACAAAATTTTAAAATATTAAACACATTTATGAACTGAACATAAAATTTACAAACAAAATAAAACAAAAAATGGCAATAACCAGTTAAAAGAAAACAATCACCAAATAACCAACGAAGAAGTAGAACAGAACCCTAAAAATGTAAAAATAAAAAGCAGAAATTAGTTAGTGAATATGGGTGGTGACAAAAATAATTAATATATCAGAATAAATAAAACTCACCATTTTTGCATGGTCGATTCTCTCGCCATCTAAGTGAGTAAGAAATAAACGACTGGATTTAGTACTTTAATAGGAAAAAGTTGGAAAAATAAGTTGAAAATCGGAGGTTTCTCATACACAGTAAGTTATTAAAAAACAAGTTTTAGCCGAATGCTTTAGCTATATATACACAGCTGTCAACAGTATTTGCCCCTTCCTACACTTTAGAAAATACTTTCCCAGCACTATACTGTTTAAAATGAATAATAAAAAAAAAAACAAAGACCTGATTAAAATCTGGGTTTATAATTACTGCAGTGATTACTGTGTTTAACTGTTCTTTAACCCCAACTGATGCAGTGAGGAGCTTCTCGTTTCTTACACAGTCATGTGGGAAAAACCGAGAGAAACCAGTGGAACTAATCAGAAAAAGCCATCAGTTTATCAGGGAACATAAAGACTGGACATTGGAGTGAAGGAAAAAGGTCATGTGACCTGATGAGGCCAGACTAACCCTATTCCAGAGTGATGGGCGTGTCAGGGTAAGAAGGGAAGCGCATGAAGTGATGCTTCCATCATGCATTGCATCCACTGTACAAGCCTCAGGTCCAGACTCAGTAACGTTATGGGGCAATAAATTGAAGTCAGCTGACCACCTAAATGTACTGAATCACCAGGTTAACACATCTATGGAGGGTTTCTTCTTCCCTCATGTCACACGACATATTCCAGGACACAGAGTGTGAGAGAGCGGTTCTGGGTTCTAATGATCTAATCACATTCATTATATTGGTCTGTGGACCTTTTACTTTTTTTTAAAAGTTAATAGTCTGGAAACGCCCATGAAACAAGTTAGCACAAAATGTAGAAGCTATAAACAGACGTTTCCTCATCAGACTCTCTATTGTTTCTGTCGGTTAAAGAAAACGATTACAAATCGCAGCTTGTCACATGTTTTTGAGAAGTCGCATAAACTCTTCTGTTCTGAAGATTAAAAGCTTTAAGAAAACTTTAAGTAAAAAGAAACCACTGTACATGTTCCTGCAATTAAGCTGTAAATTTATAAAAAATAAAACACCTTCTTGTTCAAGAACTTTTATAAACACACATTTTAACACTTTTACAGTAGTATAAAAAACCCTTAACACTATGAGATGAGCAGCGTACCGGGTTAATTATACATTTACCTCCTGACACCAAGTCTTTTCTGTATGATAAAATCCATTTGATGGAAAAGGAGCTGAATTATTCTATTATAAAGTTATATTTTATTCTAATCACTGTCAATTCTTAAACACTAATGTAAACTCTAATCCTAAATCAAACACTGCTGAAGTGTGTAATAAATGTATTAAAGTATTTCAGAGATGAAACTACTTTTCTAGACCAAGGAATGTGGGAGTTGGTGTCTCTGTGATGTATGTATAACCCAGTGTCCATAACTAGCCATAAAATTTTTTGTAATAGTTTATGGAAATGTTGCTAGAATCAAATGTTTTAATTAATAATTAAACTAAAGGTATATAAAGGAATTCAAAACTAAATATATTTGCAAGCAATGATGCGCGGGCCCAAGCACCTCGTCTCCCCCCACACAAGCACGCTTTTCGACACAAGTTAAAGGCATCATTACGACTGAACCATTTGAATTATTTAAAAATCTCTCCACAATTTTGGATCCCTTGAGATCACAAAGACCTGGGTTTGGTGGTGACTGTATAAATCCCCTAGGTAGGGTATATCAAATTCCATAGAGTGCATTTTTGAAACGAATCAAAATAACTGACTTCCTGTTGACTTGAGCCCATGACATGCGGTACAAAAGTTGTTCAGCTCAATGGGCTCTAACTGTGTACCAGGTTTCACATGTACACATTTGCGTATAAGCAAAATCTCATGCACCTAGACGTTGCAGTAGGTTGTGCATTTTGCATTGTTGGCCATCTTACTGTTGTCATTTATTTACATAGTTCTGGTACAAGTTAGAGCTGTACCGCAGTCTTTGTTAAAGCTGCACCAATTTAATTATAGACCAAGTTCACTGACACTTCTAGTGTTATACAACTGCTAAATAAAGTTAATGCTGCATGCAATGATTTAATGTAACATTTGATTTGGTTAATTGACTTTGGATGAGATTTTGTAGTCAAGATAGTAACATCTTTAAAGCTGCTTTCAGTTAACCTTAATTCTACAATAGATTCCGCGCTTGTAGTTTCACCAATAAATACAAATGTAAATGTATTCTGAACACATCCATCGGTCAGGTTTCTTGCCACGACTGAAAACCAGAAACATTAAGCAAATCAGAGGACACCTCAGCAATTCGAGGGGATTCCAGAGGATTTCTTTTTATGTCCTGGTCATGGATGGTGAGCCTGGGCCATATTACACTGAACCATTTACTTTATGGGTAGAACTGAACTGTAAACACACAGTGACAGTCTGAACTGAAGCACTGAGATTTTATTAGACCCATGTATTTTTTTTCTTACATATTGATGATATTTACATAGATACTATCTGAAATTTTATAAATTTGCTTTACATTTTATTTCAGATTTTTTTTTTTTTTTTACAAATTGTAATGGTGGGCTTACAGCCAGTGTGCACACATTAGTTAAACCTTCCCGCTTGAACCACTTACACACAGCATCACAAGTGGCGAACTCATACACACCCATACATGTTCTCTGTCTCCGCAAACTCCAATACTGTTTCGCTAAGAAGGAAGCTGCCTTTCTCATGCTCACACATGCTGCTCCACTGAGGCTCACCTAGGTGCCACCGAAACCACTATTCTGCTAATTCCACTAAGACTGCATACATTTAACTGCTGAATGTTGTTCTAAAATAACGACTGTTCGTGTTTGTGAAATTTGGTTCCTGTGCTTTCTCTCTGCTCGTCAAACCCATTACAAAATATAAAAATTTAAGTAAATATAAACACTTTATTTTTCCTATTGTGTCTTGTTTCTCTACTTTACTGCATCAATTAATCCTGAGCTCTTGCCGAGCCTAAAACCATCTGAATCTGGCCTACTCAGTATTCTTAGGCATCACCCTGTACTGTATTAAACATGACAGCGCCACCTTGTGGGCTATATATGAATTCCTCAAAACCTTCAGGAAAGCAACTGAAACTACTTCTGTATTGCTGCAGTGTTGGATAAAAGTCCATAAAGATTTGTGAAAGATTCTCACATCTGTTTTATCCTCAAACATTTTTTTTATAGTGAAATATTTTAGATGTTTAATGACACAAAATTAAGTGTAAATTCCTGTCCTGTGCATATAATAGAAAGTTTACTCTTAATAAAAGTTTTACTGCTAAATTAAACTGAATTTTTACAGAGTTTAAAATAAATAAAACAGAGAGCTCCTCACTCTTCTGTTAAAGCTCGATTTTCTTAAACATAAAAGGTGAATTAAAAAATTATGTTTATTAAGTAAATTAAAATTAAGGGACAGGGGTAGCTCAGTGGTTAAGGCATTGGACCACGGTTCGGAAGATCCCAGGTTCAAACCCCACAACCACCAAGTTGCCACTGTTGGGCCCTTGAGCAAGGCCCTTAACCCTCAACTGCTCAGATGTGTAAAGAGATAAAAATGTAAGTCGCTCTGGATAAGAGCGTCTGCCAAATGCCCAAATGTAAATGTAAGTAAAGTTACCTGAGCTCCTCCTTCTCCCGTTTGTTTTTGTGTTGCTGAAAAACTTAAAACCTTAAGTAATTTGACTATTTATGTAACTGTGTGTGGTGTTTTATTGCTTACTTACACTGAACTTTAATGAACTTATTGTAAATTAAGTAAAGTTTGCTGGTTGAGGAGCTCCTCCTTCTCCGGCTGCAGGAGACTGATAGTCCCTTGTTGCTGAAAAACATAAAACTTTAGTTAATTTGACTATTTATGTAACTGTGTGTGGTGCTTTATTGCTTACTTACTCTGCACTGAATTTTTATAAACGTATTATAAATTAAATAAAGTTACCTGATTCAGGAGCTCCATCTTCTCCTGCAGCAGCTGGGTCTTGCTCTTTAGTGTGTGCCAAAAACTAAATATTTTGGTTCAGGAGCTCCTCTTTCTCCTGCTGCAGCAGATTGATGGTCTGTTGTTTCTTAAAAACATAAAAGGTAAATTATTTTCAATATTTATGTAACTGTGTAACTTATTGTAAATTAAATAAAGTTACCTGGTTCAGAAGCTCCTCACATTCTTCTGCTGCAGCTTGATGTTCTTAAAAACATAAAAAGTGAATAAATTTGACTATTTATGTAACTGTGTGTGTGTTGCAGCAGCTGGGTGAACGTTTGGTTCTGGAGCTCCTCCATCTTCTGCTGAAGCTTGATTTTCTTAAAAACATAAAAAGTGAATTAATTTGACTATTTATGCAACTGTGTAACTTATTGTAAATTAAGTAAAGTTACCTGGTTCAGGAGCTCATCATTCTTCTGCTGCAGCTTGATGTTCTTAAAAACATAAAAAGTGAATAAATTTGACTATTTATGTAACTGTGTGTGTGTTGCAGCAGCTGGGTGAACGTTTGGTTCTGGAGCTCCTCCATCTTCTGCTGAAGCTTGATTTTCTTAAAAACATAAAAAGTGAATTCATTTGACTATTTATGCAATGTGTAACTTATTGTAAATTAAGTAAAGTTACCTGGTTCAGGAGCTCATCATTCTTCTGCTGCAGCTTGATGTTCTTAAAAACATGAAAAGTGAATAAATTTGACTATTTATGTAACTGTGTGATTTACTGCTAAATTAAACAGAATTTTAATGAACTTATTATAAACTAAGTAAAGTTACCTGGTTCTGGAGCTCCTCTATCACCTGCAACTCCTTATTTGTGTTTATCACTAAACGCTAAAAACATAAAACATGAGTTAATTTGATTATTTATGTAACTGTGTACATATGTGTTTTTTGTTAGTAAAATAAGATAAAGTGATGTCTGCCCTTGTGTTTTATTTATCTTACACCACAAGCAATCTGCTAACAATGATACTGTTTTATGAATGAAGGAGTGTCAGATTTTAAATTGAATGTTTAATAAACAACCTAAAAATACAAGTTATCACAAGTTAATCAAGTCATTAAGTTACTGAGAAACTGTAAAAGTACAAACTCATCTGTCCTGAAGATGTCAGAAACCTTAAAGTTACAGTCTTACTGCTACGAAGCACTGACACTGGAGACTTCTTCCAGAAAGGTCAAATAACTATAAAATAATTATAAATAATGTTTTCCTCTACAGCCAGGGGCCAAAAATTGAGAATGGCACAAATATTAATTTTAACCAAGTCTGCTGCATGATGGAACTCCTTGTCATTAGGCAAAAGTGATAAGTGTCTGAGGGAACAAAAACAGAATACTCCCCAGACCCTAATCCCACTGAGAACTTGTGGTCAATCCTCAAGAGACGGCTGGACAAACAAAAAACCACAAGCACTGATTATGTAAGAATGGGCTCCATCAGTCTGGATGTGGCCCAGAAGATGGTTGACAGCATGTCAGGGTAAACTGTAGAGGTATTGGAAGGTCAACACTGCAAATACTGATTTTTTTTTTGCATAGTACTATTAAGTGCAGCTTAATGCAATTGTAAATAAAAACCTTTGACATTCATGAAATGTTTGTAATTATACTTCAGTGTACCAGAGTAACATCTGACAAATATAAATATATAACTATTAATTTTTTTTACTAAAACTAATATGTGTCATACTGAATATTAAACACCATGAAACACTGCCATCCTTCAGAATACTGAGATGTACTGAAGAATAAAGTGAACTAAATACTTAAACACACACTTCGACATGCTAGTTTAAATGAGCTAGATAGTTATGTAGCCTGAGAGGTAACGCCTCGTGCTCTTTCTGAGGTAATTACAAAACATTAGCAAACGAGCTAACGCCTCGTGCTCTTCCTGAGGTAATTATAAAACATTATCTTTGTAAGAAACATTAACTATTTTAGTCATTTAAAGTCTTTTTTAAAATAAAGTAGTAAAGTCTACAAAAACACTCAATATTATTTTTCTTATTTCCCGCTGAAACTCACCGTCTGCTCCACACCGTGTCTAATCTTCTCTCTGACAGGATTATAATTGTGACGGTTGTTCACGAACAATTTGTTCTTTTTGAACGAATCTTTAACATGACTCAGATGAACGACTCGTCCCGGAGAGTGATTCGTTCATTCTATCGGGCGCGCATGCGCAAGGCACCGCAAGACTTCCATATGTTACATACAGGAAACAGAAATGAGTCGTTACATTTGAGTCTTTTCGGTCCTGAGTCGTTCATTCTTTTGTCTCTTGACTCCCATAGACATTTACATTTACATTTAGGCATTTGGCAGACGCTCTTATCCAGAGCGACTTACATTTTTATCTCATTACACATCTGAGCAGTTGAGGGTTAAGGTTCTTGCCCAACAGTGGCAACTTGGTGGTGGTGGGGTTTGAACCATAGACGATAGATTATGTAATAGATTCAAAAGAACTAACGACTCCGACTGGTAGATATGATGGTGAGTTTATTATAATATGTTCTTAGCTGCATTGTAATATTTTAATAACTGGAACTATAGCCAAAAATTGTGTATGTAGACGTATTGGGGGTATTTTTAATAAAAACGCAACATTTTAATTTAATCCTATTCCTTTTAAAAGAACGAAATGACAAAAAACTTGTTCGTTTTAATTAACGAGTTTCAAAGAACCGAATCACAAAAATGATTCAAACTTCGCATCACTAGATTATACGAGCGCGCGCTGATTCCGTTATGACCACGCCCCCGAGTGATTCTTTTCGAACGAGTCTTTGCAGTGAACCGATTCCATTGAATCATCATCTCAATAATTCGGTTATTGTTAGCTCTTTAAAACATATGAATAGTATAATATCATAAATAGTTTTATAAAATAATATCTTATATTACATAGTGCAAAGACAGCGTGAGTCGAGTGGACAGAATGAATCAATTTCCACATGAATCTTTTTTTTCTTTCTTTTTTTTTTACACTAAGTCAGTGATCTCACCTGTGACAATAACAATAAGGTGACGTCACAGAAGCTGGAACTGAAATCATGACAAAAAAAATCACTCAGATATGTGCTTTAAGATTAGAGCTCTGTCCTTTTTAAACAGATCCCCAGACTAAAGGTATTAATGTCTGTACTGAAAAGTATTATTGAAAAATTTTAAATGTTTGTTTTATGTGAGAAACCGAGTTTTTTTCTAAATACATTATTTCTGTATTAGATTAAAAGTGAGGGGGAAAACTGTTCGTACCTTGCAGTTATTGGTTTTGTGATTAACACAGCTCCATCCATAATAAAGTACAAATTCAGACCGGACGCCACACTAAAAAAAATGGAAAAGAGAAAAGATGAAAATTATTTAACAGCTGTCAATCGTTTTCTGTTCGGCCACAAAACCTGCACTTAAATATACAGTGGAACTTTGGATTACGACCACAATTCGTTCTGGAAGCGGACGCACGCGATAACGGAAGGACTGTTTAATCGGAAAAAATTAACAAGGAACATCACTAATGACACTCGTGTGAGTGCACAATAATGGAATCACTGAAATAAAATAAAGTGAAAATAAAACAAATTATCCTGCACTTTACCTTTTTAAAAAAATATATTTTCTTGGATTTTGTCCAGATTTTTTCCATAATTTAGTCGTGTCCAATTCTTTCCCGTCACTAGGGGGCTCCCACATTAAGGCTACTCCTACCACTCAGTGGGGAGCTGTGTTTCTGTGTAGAGCAGAGAGAAAGTGTGTGTGTGTGTGTGTGTGTGAAAAGACTCCAGTTTCCTCTTTACACTTTAAACAGGAAATGGAGTTTCTTTTTTCTCTTGTTCCTACTTTGGCACTTCCAGTAGAGACTCAGTGATTACAGTGTTCAAAGTGATAAATGTAGATGAACAGAAATATTTCATGTAATTATGAATTATTGTCTGGAATCTGTTTCTGTAAATAAACCTGTCAATTAATTGAGTGATGCAGGATTTTATTCAATTTGAAGTCAAAGTTTATTGTTTGTATTTGCACTGTATTAATATTATAACTATATTTGTAATGT
Organism: Clarias gariepinus; assembly: GCF_024256425.1. NCBI lineage: Eukaryota > Metazoa > Chordata > Actinopteri > Siluriformes > Clariidae > Clarias > Clarias gariepinus. Next base: position 35,530,020 of record NC_071108.1, on the reverse strand, counting down.
GTACAGTAAGATCCCTATAATGAGGCTCAGTTCAAGTTCTCAAGGGATGTTCAAGTCAAACCGGGACTGGCAATAAAGTTCAGCTTCATTGCCAAGTATGTTCGCACATACAGGGAATTTGTTTTGGTGACAGAAGCTTCCAGAGACATCCACAACACGCACACACACACACACACACACTCACACACAATAAAACAATAAAAACAGAGTACGATCTGGGGTTTTATCAAATAAGTCAAATAAATATCATATTGCATAATATTGCATCTTTCTGTGTTGCCGGTTGTCTATTTGACAAATGTGTGCAGTGAGGACCAACCAAGGAAAACCAGAAGACTCATGGTTCAGTGTGCAAGGTGGCCCGTTAATTATTTGAACATGCTGTGTTTATTTTCCCGCCACAGTGATGGTTTGCTGAGCAAAATCACTGAAACTTGCCTACAGGCCTATTGTTATGTATTCATCAAGCATGTCAGCTATCAAGCACAGTTGTGGCAGGATTCATAAAAGTAACTTACACCCTATAAATTTGTGTATGCATGAAGACAAATATTTCAATATTTCACTTACCTGTGCTAGCTGCTAACTCTGGATTTGACAAGAGTGTTCCAGATGCTTATTGTCTGTTCTCACAGCAGTGGGTCCTCGCTTCTTGTCTGATGTTGCATCAGACTTCCCATGAGCCATAAGTAATTTTACCTAATTTTTAATGTTATTGTTATTAAACATAAAGAATATTGGAATGAGTGATGATTGTAGTTCTTGAAACTAATCAGTATAATTACTTTATTCCCAAATATTTTGATTAAAATGCATCAAAAATATTAAGTGATTGTTAAAAATATAATTTAGTCAAATTCTAATATTTGTGATATGAACTTAAATTATAGTGTAAATTTAAGACAAAATTAATAGTTGTTTGTTTAGGCATTGTATGTCCAACACAATCATGTATGTGATTTTCAGAGATCGTATTATAATAATGTACTGTAAGCTTTTTATTATTGTCAAATTTACAAGGCCACAGAATCATTTTTTAAGTTAGGAAAGAAAAGTATCAATGGCAATTTTGTACACATGTACAAGTGCCAAAGTGACTCTGTGTGTAAACTTTAGATGAACTGCGCACAAATTCTATTCCTTTTTTTATTTTATACACTTATAAACAAAAAAAAAAAAGCTAAATGCATTATACACAGTCATGTTACATCATTAAACTTTTCCTTAATCCAGAGGGAGAAACGCAGTGGAGTTTAATCTTGTGCAGCTAATCTTCAAGAAGCTTTAGTTTATTTTATGCTGTAAAACAGAGAAGAGGACAGAATGACAAACCATCAGTAAAGATACCATCACACCCAAAGCTTTTTCAAAAGAAAAAGAAGAATTACACACTTTTAGAGAATATTTTGTGAATGCTTTCTTTCTAAAAAAAAAAAAAAAAAAAACCACAATATTATTTCCCAATATTATTTCAAACTTGACTTTTAAGTCTTCTAAGACTTCTTTGGCACGTGGGAACGATGGCACTGCTCAGAGAGATGTTGAAGATTTCATTGAGAACATCTGTCAGCTGTTCAGTGTCTTCGACTTTGGATTCATTCGTCGATGCGTGAGTACTCACTTTCTTGGGTTTGCTTTCAGATTGAGTGTGTGTTTATAGAATGCGCGTTAGATTGTGTCTTTCCCTTGCTCCCGTGAGAGTCCTTAGACTAAATCGTGTGATTATCCTGCCTATTCGTGTCCTTCGGCCTCCTGTTGCACCAAGCCCCCCCGATGTATTTCTTGCACTTCCAGATTAATGGGATGGCACAGATGGGAAGTGTAGTGTGTTTTTGACAGCGCTGGATCTGGTGTTTGAGTTTAATTCCACCAAGTACTCTACCGATCGGCTATGTATTGCTCTCCTTGTCTCGTTGCTATCCAGGCAGGCAGTTGAGTGGGCCACGGCTAGGCATGGGATGATAACCGGTTTCAAGGTTTACCGCGGTTTGAAAAAGTCACGGTTTCAAAACCGCAAACAATAAAAGTTATACCGTTCCTACGATATGTGCATTTTTTGTGTCGTCAAAGTGAAAGCGCAGGACTCCCTACTAGGTTGTGTGCGCGCGTACCTGCAGCGAAAAAAATACAGCCCCTCCCCCACCGGTTACTGCTGGCAGGCGCGTGTATGTGATTGTGCACGTGATCCGCAGTCAGTGAGACTCAGCAGTAATTTAAGTTCAGGATGGCCGAAGGAGGTAACCCCCACAACTTTTCCCCCCGTCAAAAAAGACCAAGTCAGCGGTGTGGGATTTTTTTGGGTACCGGAAAAATTCTGACGGCCACGGCTTGGAAGAGGAAGGTCAACCGACATGCAAATCATGTTTAAAAAGAGCTGCTAAAGGAGGCAATACATCAAATATTATTTCTCATCTACGGGATCACCATCCAGCACTCTTTGCTAAATTCAAGGTGAGTTGTTAACTTAAAGCTGTCTTGAAATGAACTTTTGCAAACATCCAAGTTACCGAGTCAGATAACACGGCTAATTAATAAACATTAGCTAACATCAACTAATTTCCTCTTGTACGTTATTTTACAGAGTGGGGAATAGCAGACTATATGTACTAACGTTACGTTTCTGTGATTGAACATTAGTACAACAATTAGGTTAAGGTAAAAAAAGCCTTCTGCCACGTTAACATCTTTTCAAAATCACGCAATTAAAAAACAACAACAACAACAAGTCGCTGGCTCTCACGTGTCTTTGAGTGTTCGTGAACTGATTAGACTGTGTGTGCGCAGTACACTCGCACTGTCTGCGGTAATATGCATCAACACTGAAATAAAAATTAATTTTAGAGCATTATTTTGATATTTTTAGCAGTACTATTTGTTTTTACACACAAAAAAAGTAATGTAATAGTTGATTTTGTTAAATCTAGTATATAACAATTAAAATTACCACATCACATCTATTTTTAAAAGTACACTGATTAAAAGATGAAGTGGAAAAAAAAAAGACTAGTTACAGATTTAGCTTAAATTTAACATGTCAGTCTTTGTTTTACTTCTTTGTAGTGCAGCTGTGGCTTTAGCAGCAAAGGACCATCCTCCTCAAAAGCTGCAGGTCAGCCAACAATCCAAGAAACTTTTGAGAAACAGCTTGCTTATGCACCCACATCCAAGGCTGCAAAGGACCTGAACAGTGCGGTGGCATACTTTATGTTTGTTTTGATTAGTGATTGCATTTTTTCCATTTAGAAGAATTTGTTTTTGAAAATTTTATTTATGTTTATTTATGTTGATTGTTGTTGAGCTGCAGGTTTAGGCTCACACAAGTGACTGCAATTTAATTTAATTAAGAAGATTTAATTATTTATTTTAATTATTTTGCCGGATGTTCAATGTTACAAAATGTTCTATATGTTTCCTAAAATAAAATATACTGTGTTCAGTTGGGAAAAAAAAGAGTTGTTTTTTTTTACCCAGACATTTAAATATAACATTGTAAAGCAGTAATTACAATACCGTGATACCGTGAAACCGTGATATTTTTATCCAAGGTTATCATACCGTCAGAATCTTATACCGGCCCATGCCTAGCCACGGCAGTTCTTCGGGCAGACATAGACACCGGCCATTCATACAATGAATTTACCCGCCAGCTCAAACTCACTTTCGAACACCTAGCGGGCGAGGTGGAGACCGACACCAAACTCAACCACCTGCGGCAGGAAGGATCGTTCATGAGCCAGTATACCGCTGAATTCCGAACCTTCACTGTGCAGACCACCTAGGGGGACGCTGCGCTCCGGTCATCCTTCTACAAGGGACTGGCTTCATGAATTTAAGAAGAGCTAGCTGGACAAGAGCTTCCCGCCACACTGGAAGGACTGATCCAGCTCGCCCTCCGTATTAATCTGCGCCTTCTCTCTCGCCCGAAGCCAGCCCCAAGGAACCTGCCACCTGCACCCACCTTCTCCTACGCCACACTTTGACCGCCTGCAGCCTCCACCAGCCTCCAGCTTCATGAATTAAAGAAGAGCTAGCTGGACAAGAGCTTCCCGCCACACTGGAAGGACTGATCCAGCTCGCCCTCCGTATTAATCTGCGCCTTCTCTCTCGCCCGAAGCCAGCCCCAAGGAACCTGCCACCTGCACCCACCTTCTCCTACGCCACACTTTGACCGCCTGCAGCCTCCACCACCACCACTACTGGACCTGTCAGAATTCCACCTCCTGCCATGGTTGACACCGGAGCCGGGGAACCCATGCAATTAGGCTTTATAGAGTTATTTATGTGCCAAAATTTAACAAACAAACACAATCTGCTTTGCAAAGAAAAAATTCTCACAATTCTCACACGACTTTCTCACAAATGCGCCCAACCTATTTTTTTAGAAATGCAATGGAGCAACTTCCTCTTCCAAAACAACAGATGGCGCTATCGGTCAATTTACTCTATTCTCCTAAGACCTCAAACAACATGTTTATATGGTTTACCCTTATGTCCCAGAGGAATATGAGCGGGGAACAGTTTTGAGGTGTCTATTATATATTCAAATTCAAATTTTATTTGTCACATACACAGTCATACACAGTACGATATGCAGTAAAATGCTTGTACAACCGCCAGTGACCTTAAAAAGAAAATAAAAGATATATATACTTAGAAAACGTCCTCTGACTTTCAACTGTTTTTACTTTCAGTAAACTTAATGTGTAAATATTTGTATGAACACTAAAAGAGTCAACACCATAAGACATAAACTAAAAATGTTTCCCAATGTGTCGCTGAATGAAGGGAGGCTCAAAATCAAAAGTACCAGTCAGTATCTGGTGTGGCCACCAGCTGCTTGAAGTACTGCAGTGCATCTCGGGCAGTTGTTGTGGCCATCCTGTACCTGTTACGCAGGTGTGATATTCGGATGTACCCATCCTGTGCAGGTGTTGTTACACGTGGTCTTCCACCGCGAGGATGATCAGCCGTCCTTCTTGTCTCCCTGTAGCGCCGCCTTAGGCGTCTCACGGTGCGGACATGGCGATTTATCGCCTTAGCCACATCAGCGGTCCTTATGCCTCCCTGCAGCATGCCTAATGCACGTTCACGCAGATGAGCAGGGACCCTGGGCATCTTTCTTTGGGTGTTTTTCACAGTCGGTAGACAAGTCTCTTTAGTGTCCTGTGTTTTTAGAACTGTGACCTTAAATGCCTACTTTCTGTAAGCAGTTAAGGTCTTAACGACCATTCCACAGGTGCATGTTAATTAATTGATTATGGTTAATTGAACATGCATGGAAAACATTGTTTAAACCCTTTACAATGAAGATCTGTAAAGTTATTTGGATTTTTACAACATTATTGTTAAAATACACAGTCCTGAAAAAGGGACGTTTCAATATATACATGTTTCCTGTCTGGATTTTTTTTTTTTTTTCTATACTGAGAACAGCTCCTCAATACTCTTTACAGTGGATAGCATCAGATCTGTCAGTTTTTTTTAAGCTGGTACTGAATACAAAACTGTCATGCAAAAACAGTGTAAGTTTATTGAGGAAAGTGGTGGACAACAAAAATGATTTGGCCTCGTGTAGCTTATAAAATCATATTATTATTCACTTTTATTTAATTTAGGTCAACGCACATGTTCTACTTGAGTAGAAATTAGCTTTTTGAGATCATCTTATGTGTGTGTTTTCCTTTTCAGATGATTGCTCAAATGCCTTCAACACCTTTGTTGCACTAAACAGGAAACAGTGGTTAAGAAAGGTAAGCTCATATGAGTTTCTCAGTTTCACCTGAATGATAAATACAGTATTTTTTCTCTTCATATATAGTGATGATAAATAAGAAAAACAAAAGCAAGGAAACAAATGAATCTCAGGCTGAGGTAAGATTTACACTACAGTGTAGAAGAGACTTTAAAAGAGTGTAATTACTAATAAATGTACTTACTAATGTTAAATTCTGATTACTGAACTGATATTGAGCTGAAGATCAACTAATGACAGATCAGTGCAGAAAATAACAGCTATTTAATTTATTTAATTCATATTTATAGATAACAGCACTCAGCTGGGTATTTGTGTATATACACACAACTGCCTGGCACCTCACTCCCTGGGCAACTCCAGAGAAGAACAGAGTCCAAGTCCTACCCAGGAGTCGGGATACAGAGTCAGGCTGTGGGGGGAGGTAACCCCACGAGAACTGATAAAGCTTCATCTCCTGTACAAGCTCTGTCTGCTTCCCCCACAGAGAAGTGACATTTCACAATCCCAGAGTCAGCCTCTGCCATCCAAGTTTGGTTCATCGCCCTTCCATCTCCCTAAACTGCCAATAAAATAGCAGTGCAGACCCCAGCAATACAACTGTATTACTGTTGTCCTGTACTGTTAATGTATTTTAAAACAAAGCCACCAGCCCTCTGTTAGACAGCTGAAGATGAAGAAGTATTTCACCTTCCCCGCACACAACCCAAACCACATAGTAATAAAGGGAACTGCTTCAGAAGTTAATAAATGTTTTGAATAACCCAGGAAATCATAATAAGCAAAAATGTGCTTTAACAAAAGGAGTGTGTGTGCATTTTTACTGTGGTTTTATTTTTTAATAGTCTACTTTTAATATCCATTTAATATGAGTGCACAAGAAGGCACCATTATTATATTGTTAAATCAAAAGTTAATCTCTTAACTGGGTTTGCACAGTCGGTGAAAATTGAAGTCAGAGTAGATACTGCTGATCAGACAGTGTGTCCATCTTTATGTTCCACCTTTTCTGATGGTGGAGTGTGTGTAATAATTCGGACTGTCCAGTGTGACAGGGGCACTTTAATATCCAACCTATCTATCTAGCTAATGCGTTTTGATAAAATATTTAAAATATTTTAGAAATTATAAAATACATTAAACAGAGTTTTAATAATTCCATCCTTTCTGACAACTGCCTTTCTGAGGAAGGTGAAGGTAAAGGTGATGAAGTGGCCAAGTAAGTATGTCTCCAGACATGAACCTATTGAGCACCTGTGGGATGTCCTCAAGTGGAAGGTGGCGAAGCGCCTGTGTCTAACATCCAGCAGCTCTGTGATATCATTATGGAGGAGTGGAAGAGGATCCCAGCAACAACAAGAGGATTAACTACGTGGTAGAAAACAATGGTGCTCACACAGAATATTGACACCTTGGGTAACAGTTTTGACATGTTCACTTAGGGTGTACTCACTTTTGTTGCCAGTTATTTAGACAATAAAATCTGCATGTTGAGTTATAGTAAGAGGACAGTAAATCTGTACTGCTGTACAAGCTGCACATTGACTACTAAGTTTCATTTCTATAGTATTGTCCCTTAAGAACATATAATAAAATAATTCCTGAAATGTGTGGGGTGTACTAACTTTCGTGAAATACTGTAAGTTTGGTGTTAGAACAACTATTAACAAACAGTTGGATCTGTCATCCACAGCAGTGTCAGATCTCATCTTAAAAAGATTTTTCCACACAACAAATAAATTATAACAATAGTTACCATCTTAATTATTATTAAAGGCAGTTTGTCAAATTGTTTAACACCCGCCCCCCTGTCGCAGACCCTGTACCTCTTCTCCACTGTCTAAAGCAGCAGTATTCTTCCAACCCTGCTATGCTGTTGATAAAGGGTGTCTTTTCTCTCCTATTTGCCATTTCATCCCCTCCCATAACATTCCTAAAGGACATACATTAGGTAAATATTGTGGCTACTTTATGTACAGTATTTCTACTTATTATTGATTACTGACTAAAGGCCATTTGCATTTTTGCAGCAGTAAACATTGCTAGTCTCAATTGCAAGGAAATAAGGAGCAACAGAACAAAACAATTAATTACAACCTGTGATACTACAGCGATACCACAGGTTGTATTTTATTGTTCTGTTCTGTTGCTCCTTATTTCCTTGCAGTAGAGACTAGCAATGTAAGCTACTTTCCTGCCTCCTGATTTGCATTTTTTTGTAACTAGATAACTAATTAACTAGTTGCAGTTAACTAGTTGCAAAAATGCAAATCAGGATCAATGTAAACTACTTGCCTGTTCTCCTGATTTGCATTTTTTTGTAACTAGATAACTAATTAACTAATTGCAGTTAACTAGTTGCAAAAATGCAAATCAGGATCAATGTAAACTACTTGCCTGTTCTCCTGATTTGCATTTTTTTGTAACTAGATAACTAATTAACTAATTGCAGTTAACTAGTTGCAAAAATGCAAATCAGGATCAATGTAAGCTACTTGCCTGTTCTCCTGATTTGCATTTTTTTGTAACTAGATAACTAATTAACTAATTGCAGTTAACTAGTTGCAAAAATGCAAATCAGGATCAATGTAAACTACTTGCCTGTTCTCCTGATTTGCATTTTTTTGTAACTAGATAACTAATTAACTAGTTGCAGTTAACTAGTTGCAAAAATGCAAATCAGGATCAATGTAAACTACTTGCCTGTTTTCCTGATTTGCATTTTTTGCAACTGCTGCAAAAATGCAAATTAGGAGGCAAAAAAAAAAAACTTACATTGATCCCAGCTTACACTGAAGCCATGTTGGCATCATGGCGAGCCCTTTTGTCATTTATTTGATATCTGTGATATCAAACACATTTTTGTTAACTAGTCCAAAACTGTGACGCACTAGCCAAAATATTCACTCGTAGCACTAGTTGGAGCCATTTTAACCTTAACCAGTGAGCCTCAAAAATGCTTACTAGTTGCACAAGCGAATGCAAAATGCAAATCAGGGTGTGGGTAACAAAGTCTTCCTATTGACTGTCTATAAGGAACTCCATTCAGGCAAAATGAAACCCTATAAAATGCTTCACCACAGGCACCACATATAAAGCCTGTTCAGCTTTATCTCACAACCTCCAGCTCCTTGTGTACTATAAGCAGGGACGGATTACGGACCGGGCCAGCGGGGCCGCTGCCCAGGGGCTCTTGGGGTGCAGGGGGGCCATGGGGCCCCTAGCACAAAACAATTTGCAACGCTTATCAACAATGTATTTTCGTTTGTCTATTGTAGCGGGCCTACATTCTTTGATCCTCTGCCTACAAGGGCCCCTGACCCTATAGGGAGGGCGTTTGGCTGCCAAGGGCCCTAGAATTGTGGTGGTTGTGGTGGTGGTGCTGGTGCTGCTGGTGGTGGTGGGGGATAGGGTCTATGCTTTCAGGGGGCCCCCAGCCCTGCTATAGAAACTTTAAAGGGAAATGGGTGCATGGGAGCCTACTTTTAGGAGGCCCTCTTAGGCCCTCCTATTATGGTCCTGGCTTCTGGCTACCAGGAGGTCCTAGCGAGGATGGGGCTTTGGGGGCTTTTAGAGGGCCCTCTGATTACCCTATGAGGGTGTAGTGTACCTTTAGAGGGCCATCTGATTACAAGGGCCCCTACTATGGGGCCCCTGGCTTCTGGGGGGTGGGGAGGGGGTCGTGTTAACAGCCTTACAGAAGGCCCTCTGACTACGGAGCGGTAGCATGGTGGTCAACCTGCCCGCTGAGTGGCCCCCAGTCTCATTTATCATTTGCCCACTGTGGCTCTAGTTGGCAGGAAATTCACAGCACATATTTTGACCGCATCATATTTCTTGTTGGGTCTATTTGTTGCACCTTATACCATCGTCAGATTTATTCATGTCAACTTGCATCTGGCAAGCTACTGTAGCGCCCGGTCACCTCTCAACTACATGAGCGCACTTCTCCACAACATTCTGACAACCCACGTGTAAACCTCCTGTTTATCTAAGTTATTGGTTTATTAAATATGACACAGGTGGGTAGTATTTGTGATTTCGCTTACTTTACCATTTCATTCTGTTGGTGTCTTTGAATTTATTTGTTCCTGGCCCTGCGCATGATATGACTGCCTCCTAGCTACAAGGATGTAATTGTCTTCTTTGGAAAAGCTGCAAAGCAACAATTGCAGATTATAACAGGTACATGGCATTTTGGTTCACTTTTATAGACATTTCCATTTCTATTTTGAACTAGAACATTCTGGATAATTCAAACAAATAATGTTTGTTATGGTACGATCTGGTTCTGCTATGTTGCTACCTGTCTTTATAAACAGAGATGAATAAACCTGGTGCTAACATTACCGTGAGGTAATGGCATTAGGCTGTACTGATTATAATTTGAGATCCAACTTACCGTATCGACTTTTCCGAGGTAAAAAGCGGCAAAAGATAGTTTTGTCAGCATCATTCTGCTTTTACAGCACGGTACGCAAACGCCGCACTAGTTTGGACCCACAAGTGGCATGATGACGTAGCAACTAGCCATCCCAGGCAATGCTGGCGTTTTTTTTTTTTTAGTTTTTTTTGAGGGGGGGTCCTCGCGAACGTTTTGCCCAGGGGCCCACACAACCCATAATCCGTCCCTGACTATAAGTGAAGAGTACAAAATGAAAATGTTAGTCAGATTAACCCAGTGGTATTGCTGTAATATAACACTGACATTCAATAAACCGTATATTCAGTAATTAGTGATAAGCAGTGGCCACAATATTTAACTAATGTGTGTCCTAAAGGAATATTATGGAAGGGGATTAAATGACAAATGAAGAGAAGAGACCCGCTTTACTAACAGCACAGGCTTTAGACGGTGGCTGGGGTACAGGGTGTTAAAAACAGACATGGGAACAGGGTGTTAAAAACAATGTAACAAACTTTGTTAAGCGATTGCTGCCTTTAATACTATAGTATTGGGCTTCAAAAGAATATAAAAGGCTTAGAATTATTTTTAGAATTGTTCCATAAGTAGTTTTCTAATTTAGTTTTCATGTGAAAAAATAACTCTCAACAGTCTTTTTAACCTGATACTGTCGCGACACGCCTGTCAAAACAAACCGTGATTACCTGCGACTCCATTCCACACTCCGTTTCTGTGCCATTTCCATCAGAAAAGATATCTAATGTCACAAAGAGATCCTGCTCTGTAGAAGCTGCCTCAGCCTATTTGTGTTATTACTCCATTCTGCCCTTGTGAGTAATAGTATAGTAATGATGTCGCTGTTGATTATCTGCTCTTGTGCTTTTGAAAAATAAATGTTTTTTTATGAACATTTAATAGGATGTTGTTTATTGCATATATGTATGGTTTGCAAAACTTTTTAAAAAAAAATTCCAATAAACCAGTATATCAAAGTATTTTAACTGTTTAATAGACATGGGTAGTTTTTACAGATTCTGTAAAACATGAAAATAATAATAACCTATTTGTGAGGTAGAATTAACTAAACATTCCAGTTAAAATGAACCAACATCTGGGTAGAACATTAGCATTATAGTTAAATATGACCCAGCATTTGGGTTGAATATTTAACCCATTTTGCTGGGTTTAATTTACCCAGCATGTAGTTAGTCCAATATTTACCCAGCAGCTGGGTCGTTTTTAACCTAACATTTCATCATTACAGTCATAAAAACCTTACTGAGCCCTAATTCCAAGCTGTAAATTAAGGGGGTGCACAAATTTTTGTACTATAATCTGTATGTGGAACGTCCTGGCGTTTATACAAACGCGCGCGCACACACACAAACACACCATGGAACACTGTTGCCCCACTTAAGCCAAAATAACTGTAGCATGTGAGGGGGTACATACTTTTAAGCGTGTGTGACGGGCACCCGTACACCTCTTACAATGTTCACGCAACTTTATGCACCAACGGCATTTCAGCACCAAGAACAGCGGAAAAGGGGCGGGGCCCGTAATTCTATTTTCATTCACTTCATTCATTTCATTAGAGGTGGAAAGAGTTATACATTTTTGTACTCAAGTAAAAGTACTGTTACTTCTGTAAATTTTTACTGAAGTACAAGTGAAGTTACCATTATAAAAATCTACTCAATTAAAAAGTAGCTCATTCAAAAATTACTCTGAGTCATGGGTGTCGCTAGGCCATTTGGGGGCCCCCCTAACATTTGTACTCTGCCCCCCTAAAAATTCTCCGTAACATTCACACAAATTGCTGGTCGCCCATCGTCCCCTTTAAATTTGATATGAAAGCTGCAGCAGACTTCGGCTTCTTCGGCTCCTTTTCCTCCCCGTCTTTCAGCGGGTCTTTAATTCACCATCACAGGGGGAGGATTAAGGCAAGTGTTTTTCGATAAATTGTTATATCTGCATCAGTCCTTACTCATAAATACAGTTTGCAAAATGTTATGAGGGATTAATCAGTTAAATCTTCGCTGTGTTCACCCTCATCACTCCAGCGGTTTCCTCCAGTGAAAATGAAACCCTTAATACACACTCTATAAACCTATAGTCTACTCTATACAACAATCATGCCGTCGCTGTTTTAATTGGAAAACCTAACTGTCTATATAAAACATTACACAGTGCATATGGCATTATACCATAGAGTTATGCAGATAAATGATTAAAAATAGTGACAGACAGCATTCAGTGCACTCGGGTTAACTGTATAGCAGTGTTATTTACAGAGAGAGAAAAATTTTGTAATAAATATTGTATTGTATTTAATAATGTCCCAAATCACATTTATTATCCTTAGAGTAGGTTTTTGTCACTTTGATTTAGAAAAAGTTCCTTTTTTTAAATGAATAGAAACAAAAAAGAATGATATTAAAAAGATGCCTTGTTTAATTACATTAAAACAATGTTTGTCTATATTAATGAATTTAAATAAATAGCCCAGTAGCTATGAAATGTTAAGGGGTTGAATAGAGAACCTACTGTCTTATTTATGTGACACTAAATTAAATTAGATAACATGATAAAGTTTTTTTTTTTTTTGCATTTTAATGTTTTATTGTTTGCAGCAAGACAGTATAACTCTAAAAAATTTACATTTTTTGGGCACATATAAAATAAAAAGTTAGCAACTTGAAATTTTTTGGGAAGCAAGATTGGTCACTTCCATGTTGCTTAACTTCAGAAGTAGCCTCTTCGGCACACACACTTTCTGTATGATAATCCAAGTTTTAATATTTATATTTAACTGTAGATGGAAGGTTTTTCAAATCACATGAAAAAAAAAAGATGTTCTATTCTTACCTGCTGTGCCTCTTTTGGAGACCGACTCCCATGCCTAACCTCCCTGTTCCCTTATTACTAGGACGAGACCAGTGGTGGCTGGTGAAAAATGTTCCTGGTGGGGCTGTTGTGACAAAATATTTATTTGCTTAGTCCAATATAAGAATTAAAATCAACAGTCAGACGATGATTACAATTAACAGTAATGATTTAATCTCCTCCTCAAAATCACCAGTTTCACAGATAAAGTAAATGAACAAATTTCCATTGTATAATACGCCATGCATGCTTAAGAGAGTATCAAATACAATAATCAACATCAAAGGGTATGATCAGCTGGATCACCTTTCAAGCAAAGTTGCATCTCAAAGTGGTTCACACAAAGAAAAACAGTTTAAAAAAGGAAATTTAACACAACAGTCTAAAACGGGTATATTAATAAGGATCTCACCGAATTCAGTGGGAACTGCTCTTCGCTCGTTAAGTTCACCATCATTACTCTGATTGGCCTCAAAAGAAAAAAAAACTTAAATCTCGCGGTATTTTCTGCTGCTTGGGGCAGAATTTTCAGCGCCCCAAGACCATAAAATTCTGAGAAACTGATTGGCCGCATATTTATTAATTTACCCAAGCAACAGTACATGACGGGCTATTTGGCTGCACTCAGGGGCGCTTTTTCTCAGCGCCCCATGACAGAAACGATACAAGTCTGTCTGTGGAAATTCACTGGTGAATGAATGTCACTAGGTGGGAAATGTTGTATATTGTGACGGGGGCGGGGTTTCGCTTGGGAACCATCATGCTTTGCGGGGGGGGGGCTGTTATGTGTTCACCCTGTTGGGGAAGGGTGTTTGGTTTGGTGGCTTCAGCCAGGATATGTGTGATGTGTGTGTGTTGTTATGCTGCTGGTTACCTTGTGTGAGTCAATAAAATACTCCCAGCCATTTGCATTGGGCAGTAAATTAATAACTCGTCTCTCCACCATCCTTTCGGGCGTAAAAACGCCACAATTGGTGTCAGAAGTGGGATGGAGAGTCGCGAGTTAGAGCGCACCCCGGAGGAAATCCGGAGGATCCAAAGAGGCCGCCGAGTGGCGGAGCAGCTGAGGAGGAAGACCCTCCCTGACGGGGCCAGCGCGGGCAAGGAGCGGCGACCGGAGCGGAGCGGCGCGTTCCAGGTTCCAGCATTAGACCTCGGAGCGGATTCCTCCAGTGACATGGCGCCGACGCCGGAGCAAGCTACAGCTCCGTGTTCCGTCCGCCAGCGAAGCGACCTGCAGCTACGCCTGCCGGCCTACAACGGCGCCGGCGACCCCCACGCGTTCATCGCCCAGGTAGAGCTAGCCGCCAAATTCGCGGGCTGGTCCCCGGCGGAAACAGCTGTCCGGGTGGCTCTCTCGTTGGAGGGTGACGCGCTGCGGGCGTTGCAAGATCTCCGGGCTGATGAGCGGGGGGATTGGGTGAAGCTGCAGCAGTCGCTCTGTTTCCGCTTCGGCGCAGGGGATCGTAACGAGGCCGCGGGCGAGGAGTTGGCAACCCGCGTGCGGAGCGCCTCTGAGCCACTAGGGGCGTTCGCCATGGACCTGCGATCTCTCGCGCGCCAGGGCTATCTGGATTTCGGACACGGCCAGCAGGAGGAGCTAGCTCGTCGCGCGTTCCTTCGGGGAGTCCGGCCGTACCGGCTTCGCGAGCACCTCCGGTTAGCGGCACCGGCGTCCCTGTCCGAGGCGCTGCGTGAGGCCGAGCGCGCCGAGCCCATCTTGGGGGAACACCGCGGCGAGAGAGCCGAGCGATCTTCGGTGGCTCGCGGCCGCTGGGTAGGTGAACCTAGCCGGGGACAGGGCTACCCGTCACGGCTGGGCCTCGACCCAGCCTCCGAGTTTCCGCGACGACGCCGAGGCCAGGGACCGCCAGACCACCGCTGCAACGTTCTCCGGCCGGAGGACAGCGTACCCCAGCAGCCGTTAAACTAGCTTCGGGGGGCGCCGAGGGGAAACCGCCTCCCACAGCCATCTTTGTTTCCCCAACTGCCGGATTTAACTTCCGGTCGGGACGTGTCGGAAATCACGCCGGGGTCTATGTGGACTGCGGCCTGGACAACGTTTCGCTGCGGGCGCTCGTGGACACCGGCTCTACAGTTTCGCTGCTGCGCGGGGGATTGTTGGAGCATGGAGAGCGCGGTCGTGTGCTGCCGGACCCGGCCGTGAACATTCGCACCGTGTCGGGGAGTTATCTGAGGATACGGGCCTGTCGCACAGTGCGAATACAAGTAGGTGCAATCATTCTTTTTCACCCATTCTTTGTGGCGGATATAGAGGATGATTGTATCTTGGGATTAGACATTTTGGAAAGGTGGGGTGCGGTACTAAATCTCGCGGACGGGACTCTGCGTGGTAGTTTCGGCTTAGCTAGGTTGCTAGTGCCCAAAGCGCAGCCGGACGGGTTAGTAGCACGCACCAAGGGGGCGGAACTTCCGGTGGACGCGCCGTGTAAACATCCGGTAGCTGTCCGAGCGAGAATAATGGCCGAGCTGATGCAGCGTAGCAGTGTGGGGCTAAATCAGACGCAGACCGACGCTGTGAAGTCCCTTTTGCACGAGTTCGCAGATATTTCCGCAGTGGATGAGCGCGAGTGCACGCATACCGATCTGGTGCAGCACCACATCGATACAGGTAACGCAGCTCCTGTTCGGTTACATCCGAGACGCCTCCCGTTAGCTAAACGAGCTATAGCCGAGCAGCAGCTGCGTGAGATGGCCGACTCGGGCGTCATAGAGCCAGCATCCGGACCGTGGTCTTCACCCGTTGTACTCGTGCGTAAAAAGGACGAATCGTGGCGGTTTTGTGTGGACTACCGGCGGTTAAACGAGGTGACGCGTAAAGATTCTTATCCGTTGCCGCGAATAGATGATGCGTTGGAACACGTTGCGGGCTCGGCGTGGTTTAGCTCGTTGGATTTGCGTAGCGGGTACTGGCAAGTAGAGCTCGCCCCGGAAGCACGACCCAAAACCGCGTTTTCTATCGGACAAGGGCTATGGCAATTTCGGCGCATGCCGTTCGGCCTCTGCAACGCTCCCGCTACGTTCGAACGGTTGATGGAGAGAGTATTGGCAGAGATACTCTCGTCTACTTAGACGATTTATTGGTGCACGGCAAGGATTTTGCGGTCGCGCTAGCTAACCTACGGGAGGTGTTTCTAGCTATCCGGCGGGCGAATTTGCGGCTCAATCCCAAAAAGTGCCAGTTGTTGCGGCAAGAAACTGTCTTTCTGGGACACGTCATTAGCGCTCGAGGGATTGCCACCGATCCAGCCAAAATTGCCGCGGTACGGAATTGGCCTGAGCCGTCAAATGTGTCGCAGCTGCGCACTTTTCTCGGGTTAGCGTCGTACTATCGCCGGTTCGTGAGGGATTTTGCTACGATTGCCAGCCCGCTGCACGCGCTCACGAGAAAGAACCAGCCGTTTCGCTGGGACAGGGAGCACGCGCGTGCGTTTACTCGGTTACGGGAAGCTCTGGTTACGTCGCCCGTTCTCGAGTATCCTGATATAGCTCGTACGTTTATTCTCGACACGGACGCGAGCGATGTAGGGCTGGGAGCCGTCCTGTCTCAGGTTGCCGGGGGCGAAGAGCGTGTTGTCGCTTACTTCAGCCGCGCGTTGTCTGGACCGGAGAAGAATTACTGCGTCACGCGGCGCGAGCTGCTAGCGGTCGTCGCGGCTCTAAAACATTTTAGGCCATATTTATACGGGCAATCCTTCTCGCTGCGGACCGATCACGCTTCGCTGGTGTGGCTACTTAGTTTTAAAGAGCCCGAGGGGCAGTTGGCGCGCTGGTTAGAGCGGTTGCAGGACTATGACTTTACCGTCCAGCACCGAGCTGGGAAACTGCATGGTAACGCGGACGCTTTATCCCGCCGGCCGTGTAGCAAGGAGCGTTGTCGACACTGCGAGCGGGCTGAAGAGCGTGTGGGTGGTCACGACAGCGAACACACCCCGACCCCCGTGAACCAGAACATTCTCCCTGCGCAGTCTTCCGAAGCCCCCGTCGGTAATCGGCCGTCCGAGCCGGCGTGCAGCCGAGTCACTGCGGCACCTAAACCATCGCCGGTGGTCGTTTCGCCTGTGCCACAGATGGACTGCGAGCAGCTAATGGTCGAACAGGAGAAGGACCCGGCGCTGCAGCGGGTATTAGGTTGGGTTAACGCGGGCCAGAGACCGGATTATGCCGCCATTGCCCACCTGGGTCCAGAAGAAAAAGCTCTCCACTCGCAGTTTCCCCGACTAGCGTTGCGGGGGGGCTTACTCTACCGCCAGTGGGAACGGCCGTGTGGCGCTGGCGAATCTTTTCAGCTGCTGGTGCCGCGGACTTTGCGGGCATGTGTGCTGGGGATGGTTCATGGGCACGCAGGTTCGGGACACTTTGGGGTAACTAAGACACTGCGGCGGTTGCGTGCTCGGTTCTACTGGCCGGGTTGTCATACTGACAGCGAACTTTTTGTTCACAGATGCGATGTCTGCACGGCAAAGAAGGGCCCTACCCAGCGCTCACGAGCACCCTTGCAAGACTTTCGGGTGGGGGCGCCCATGGAACGTATGGGCGTGGACATTCTGGGGCCGTTTCCCGTCTCTGATCGCGGGAATCGTTACGTGCTGGTGGCCATGGATTATTTTACGAAGTGGCCGGAGGCGTTCGCTGTTCCAGATGAGAGCGCTTCCACCACGGCTCGAGTGCTGGTGGACGAGGTGTTCAGTCGATTCGGCGTCCCGGAGCAGTTGCACAGCGATCAGGGGCGTAACTTCGAGGCGGAGGTGTTTGCGGCGGTGTGCGAGCGCCTCGGAGTAAAAAAGACCCGCACCACGCCCCTGCATCCACAAAGTGACGGCCTCGTGGAACGGTTCAACCGAACACTCACCACCCAACTCGCCGTGCTTACCAGCGACCGGCAAAAAGATTGGGACGAGCATTTGCCTCTCGTGCTTTGGGCGTATCGTACAGCGGTGCAGGAGTCCTCGCAGCTGACGCCAGCTGCGTTGATGTTCGGTCGCGAGTTACGCACGCCTGTGGATCTAGTGTTCGGGTCCCCCCCACAAGTGGATTTACCCACGAAACCAGGTGTGGAGTATTTTTGTTTATTAAAAGACAAACTGTTCCGTGTCCACGAACTGGCGCGTAGACACTTGGCGGACGCCGGGGTTAAGCAGCGCCGTGTGTACGATACGCACAGCCGGGGGCGAGACTTTGCTGCTGGGGAGCAAGTTTGGGTGTATTCCCCCGGAAGGAAAAGGGGGCTCTCACCTAAGCTTATGTCGCACTGGGTGGGCCCCTGCACGGTCGTCGCACAGCTCTCTGACGTGGTCTACCGGGTGCGGTTGGCGGGGCGGTCGCGACTGGTCGTGCTCCACCGGGATCGTCTGGCTCCTTATCAGCCCCACGCCAGGGCATCGTCGAATGCTGTGGAGGCCAGTCCGCCTCAGGAGGAGGGCGACGGGCCCTCTTCCTCCGCAACCAGACTCCGGCGTTCCCAACGCCGGCGCCGACCACCGTCACGTCTGTTGGACTGAGCCATGGTGACCGGGGACGGTCACAGCTCGGGTGGGGGCAGTGTGACGGGGGCGGGGTTTCGCTTGGGAACCATCATGCTTTGCGGGGGGGGGGCTGTTATGTGTTCACCCTGTTGGGGAAGGGTGTTTGGTTTGGTGGCTTCAGCCAGGATATGTGTGATGTGTGTGTGTTGTTATGCTGCTGGTTACCTTGTGTGAGTCAATAAAATACTCCCAGCCATTTGCATTGGGCAGTAAATTAATAACTCGTCTCTCCACCATCCTTTCGGGCGTAAAAACGCCACAATATGTTATTCATATCGCATGTAGGCACATACTGGTGGGTAAACCGAATTTAAAAACTTAATTTGTAAAAATATATTTTACATTTTTAGCCCCTCTTATCAGGGAGGGCGGTGCCCCAGCGCCCCCTATGGGCCGGCCGCCACTGCTTGAGTCAACTATGGAAAAAATGTCTATAATTTTGGTACATTTGGCCGATTTATCGATGTTGGCTGTTTAAGCTGTACCAATGCAATTTAGTTGGGAAGAGAATAGGGTGGTAGTATCCTACACAGCCTATTTTCATCGAGAGACCGAAGCGTTCAGGACCTCATATCCAAACTGAGCAACAGCTTCTACCCACATCCATCTACTCAACAAGAAAGGACTGGACTGATACACACACACAGACACACACACTTACTCAGATAGTCATTTACCTCAATAAAATGGGACTGGACTGATTAAAAAAAATGCGTTTATACACACTGATCTATAATCATTCAGCAAATTTCAACACCAACCTCACATAGTTTTTTTTGCACCAATATTTATACTATTAGCTGTTATTTGCACAAGGACTCTTTCTTGTCTCTGATGCTACAGAGCTGGAAGACACGCGCGTTTATACATAAAGAGGATTTTATATCCCACCAGTTTATAAACCAGCAGCATCACCGTGTGGGTGAACATGGCGTTTAAGCCCAAAGTGGTCAAGTTAGTGATCTGACAAATGACAGCTTTGTCTGTTTAATAGGATCGGTCTCGCTAAAATATACTAACACCTGACTAAAACAGCAGGATAATACATTCACATGCACACACACTGTGCCGCTGCGTATACGGTGGGTAGCACACCTGAGCGCAACCGGAGAGTTGATGACGGGTGGGGGAGGGGCTGGACGGGAGGGTCGAGGACGGGGCGCACTTGACCTCCCAGTCCGTTCTCTGATCCCCCTTTTGGTCACCTGTAGTCGTTTCCCTGTAGTTCTGGGCGGCCGCATCTGTTCCATGTGCGGAGAGGAAGCACACTCCAGGGTAAGAAGCGAAGCTCTTACTTGTTTTACTAAATATAATAGAGAAAAAAAACGTGAGAATTTAACAAATAAAGATTTGAGTGAGGATATTAAACGTCGCACGCAGAGATGAAAGCCGCGCGCTTAAACATAAAGAGGATAACTCCGTTTATAAACACCAGCAGCATCACCGTGCGGACGAAACCCGGCGTTTAAGTCCAAGTGACTCCTTGGTCAAGTTAGACAAATGACAGCTTTGTCTATTTAATAGGATAGGTCTCGCTAAAATATACTAACAGTTTGTGTACCTTTCAATTTTATATATATATATATATATACTTTCAAATTTAATTTTTTTAAACATATTTCTATGGTTCTATATTTCTATATTTTGTAATATTTTTATTATGCTCTTATTTGTACAGTTTTCTTTAGTATTTCTTTTTATTCATATTGTATTTATTCCTTACGTATACGTTTTTATTTTATTTTTAAGGTCACTGGCGGTCGTATAATCATTTCACTGCATATCGTACTGTGTATGACTGTGTATGTGACAAATACAATTTGAATTTAAATTTAAATTTAACACTTGACTAAAACAGCAGGATTACAATACATTCAAATACACACAAACGGTGCCGCTTTGCGTCAGATAGCCGGAGGACAAAAGAGCTCAGAGCCAACAGTAGCGTTCGGCACTAAACATTTATCAGCCTTTCAGCGTCAAATAAATAAATAAATAAATAAATAAATATAGTAAAAGTAACGAAAAGGGTAAAACAATAGAATATCACACCTGAGCTCCTACTCCGTTCTCTCACACACCCTCCCGCAGTCGGATGTAACACTATTACACGCACACATCTGCAGCGCATTCCTTTAAACTCAGCAGCGTCCTGTACATACATAATGTGGTATACAACATAGTAGTGGCCGTTACAGAACACACACAGTTACACACACTCTTTGTCGATGAACCAGATGAACCAGTGCTGATGATGATGATGCCCAACACCTCTCCCCTGATCTACCCGAGTGAAAGTGATGCCAATCAAACAGAACAGTAGCATCAGATAAAATCAGTACAGCATCAGCTCATGCTAGTAATTATTATGGTAGTCAATATTAATTCAAAATATCCGAGTTAAATCACACAGAGACGGGACCTCAGTCCCGTCTCTGTGTGCATGGAGTTTGCATGTTCTCCCCCTGCTTGGTGGGTTTCCTCCAGGTACTCCGGTTTTCTCCCATAGTTCAAAGACATGTAGGTTAGGTTAATTGGAGTTCCCAAATTGGCTGTATTTGTGTGTGTGAGTGTGTGTGCGTGTGCGATGGATTGGCCCCCTGTCCAGGGTGTACCCCGCCTTGTGCCCTAAGTCTCCTGGGATAGGCTCCAGGCCCCTGTGACCCTGAATACAGGATTAAGCAGTATAGATGATGAGTGAGTGAGTTATTTATTATAGTTTATGAACCATAGTTTATAATAAAGTGTATAAGGTCAAAGTAATGTTTTGTTACACAACACAATATCCATCTGGAAATATGTTATGAATCAATACGGACTAATTGCATGTGCAGTAAAGCTTTTATTAACTATAAATTCTCTATTTGGTTGTTAATTTTGGTTGACGGAGCAAAGAGAGAGAGTAAAAGAGTGAGAGAGAGCAGGATGAACACAGCAGAAAGCGAGACAGGGAGCAAGATATATATCTTGGGTGTAAGCTGTTATAAAAGTGGTTATTTAAAAAAAGATTGTGTAGCTCCTTGATATAGGATCTTAACATTGCATTTAATAAAATTCTACCCAATATACTCAGCCTTTCCAAACCTTTGCAGACCTAGGAATTCATTTTACAGATATAAACAGTCTGCTCTAGCTAGCCTTTACTCTGAATAGGACTCTATAGAGAGACAGAAGAGTGAATCAATACTGTTCCAAGTCTGGGATATGGATGAGCTGAGGACAGCCCAAAAGACAGACACAAACTTTGCACAAGTACTAATTTTGTGGGACATGAGCCATCTACAGACCAGATGCTACTGGAAGGATAGTAAAGGAGAATGTCACACATGCACCTGCTGCAAGTTCTGATGGGAATTAGACCCCATTCTGTAGCAAACTGATATTAATTGTAAGCCAAGGTATATCAGTAATACATCATTTTTATATAAATTTTGTGTTTGTGTGTATGTTTTTCTTTTACAGATGATTTCTCAGTGTAAGAAGCCTTTAACACCCCTGTCTTTCCCTGATTTGAAAACAAATATTTCTGCTATTAACAGAAGTGATGTGTGCGCTCCTGTGTTTCACAACACCAAAGGAACACTAATTATGAATATCGCCCGGAATAATGGTAAGTGGGACTTAATGAATATATATCGCTTATAGTAAAAAAAAGATAATAAAGAATTATAAATCATCATAAATCATAGATTATAAATCATAGAGAATGAAAAAAAATCATGTTGAATGTTTATTAAATCACATTATATTCAGTTACACAATATATACTTAAATCAAAGTATTCAAACTTTGATTCAAATACAGTAACAGTATTTATTTCATTAAATAAATATATATAATATTAAATACTATACCTGTTTAAATAATTTGATCCAAGTATCTATCTATCTATCTATCTATCTCTCTCTCTCTCTCTCTCTATATATATATATATATATATATATATATATATATATATATATATATATATATGTCTGTCATGTTCATGTAATGTATATAATGTATATAATATTTATATATATAGTATTAGTCCTAACAATATCTTAAGGGCAACTATGTTATTTTAGCAGTGAGGCAGTGAGCTGATGTGAGCTTGTCAGCTTAACCTGAATAATAAATGCGGTATTTCTACAGTGATAATAAATAAGAAGAACATAAGCAGGAAAACAACCAAACCTCAGTCCCAGGTATGATTTACAGAAGAACAGACTTCAATAGAGTCTAATAACTAATTAATGTACTTACTAAAGTTAAGTTCTGATTGCTGAACTGATATTAAATTGATTAATTAGTGTATCAGATAAATGCAGTAAATAATCAGATGCTGAATACATGTTCTCATTAAAAGCACTTCAATTCTTGCTTCAAAAACCCCCAAAACCTTATGTTGAAATGTGTAAAAATTGTGAATTGTTTTTTTCTTCTTTATGAAGATGAAGTTGTGTTTATCATCTTTCCAGCCTACATCTGACTGCGAAATTAACATTACTGCACATAATGGAAGTCATGTATTTGCTCCAGTCATTTACAAAAGCACAGTCACGCTGACAATCAACTATTTCGGGAAAAATGATGGTAAGCTTTGTGAATGGGAGATGATGCTCCTGATTGTCCAATACATGTCTGTGGTGCCCTATGACACAAAATGCATTAAAATATATAGGCTAATGTAGGATGCTTGATAATTTTCATTTTGTAAACAAAATAATTTATTGTGTATTGTTTAATTCTGTAAAGGTAAGTAAGGCAAGATTTAGCTCTAAAACCAAAAAATACATTTTCCTTTTTTTGCTGAACTCAGGTGTCAGGTGCCAATCAGGCGGGACAGACTGGTAGGACCCCAAAGCCGACGCACACAACAAGAATGAAATTCACTTGCTGTCATAATAAATTCGCAGCTAATTGTAAACAAGGTTTAGTTTAAAAAAAAAAAAGCTGTGACACAGTAAACTTTTTGTTTATAAAGTCCTGTGTCCTGCAGCCAGGTCAATAATATCCTCTCTGAACTGAGCTTTGACATCCACTAGCACTGGAGATTAATAAGAAAGACACAAAGTCACAAAGTTCAGAACATGCACGTCAATTTCAATTCAAAATTCAATTTAATTCAATTATATTTATATAGAGCTTTTAACAATCATCATTGTCTCAAAGCAGTTTAAAAAAATAAAAGAAGATTGTGGAAATGTGTATGAGTGAGAAAAATGTGTATAGATCATAAAGATAACAGGAATTTTACGCAGACATACAGTACTGTGTGTTAGGAGGCTGGAAGTTCAATAAAACATCTAAGTATCTAGTGTAAGATGTCTAACATGGAGTCCAGTTCAGCGCAGGGATGGGTCAGACAGTGCAGAGGGCACAGGGGGTCTGGATCACTGGGAGCTCAGGAGCAGCATGTGTACTTCCTAACCATCACAAAGTAGAATCCAGCTGGAGATGATCCTTCTCTGGATGCCTCAGGATACTCGCAGGGTTGGTCTCTGCCTACTGGAGCTGGCACAACCTCCAGATGACTCAGATTAAACTGGGTTTAATCCACAAGGTTAGGCTTAGAGTTAACCCTTTATCCAGATATAAATTTTATTATAAAGGCATTTTGTAGCTGGATGGGAGTGAATCTGTAGAAGAAGTAAAGGGCAGATAATGAAGCCAACAGGAAATGATGAAGGCCCCTGCAGTGTCACAACCGGTGTTCATAGGAAAACCCAGTGCAGAGGGTAAGGGGTACCCTCTAGAACTTGTATGGAGTACAAGGTAAGGTAAGACTTACGGGTTACAGCTCTAACACACAGGGTGAACACACGAGAACCAGATGTCAAATCAAACCTTCTTCCATAAGCAATCCAGTGTAAACAGCTTATAAGAATGTAGCATTAGTGAAATTACGATCTGAAGAAGCAGTGTGGCCTTTAAGGCATTTCAGTGAATGTCACGGGTCCATGGGTCATGGCTCAGGTGGCCTCAGTGTATCACGGAGATGCATAAAGCAGGTGATACAAGTGGCACTGAGCTGATGGTGGAATGCAGACAAAGACAGCAGAACGCGTGCGAGAGTGTGTAAATAGTATCTGTTGATGAGCTTCCAGCCCAGGTGAGTTATGTCGGCCCACCGCCTTGTTAGATGATCATCGCGTACGGTCTTTGCGTAATATATTTTTGTGAGAAGCACCTGCACTGAGTAGCCCGCCGTCACAGACTGAATTATCCTTATGCTTATAATAAAATATTATAAATCAAAGATTTAAAAATCCAGAGTGAGTGTATTTAATACACAGGGTCTTGAAATCCACCACTGGGATGTGAGGGTAAGGCTCCAAGACTTCCTGAAACTGGTGTGTGTCTGCCTTTGGGTCCTACCAGTCTGCCCGGCCTGACCAACTGTATTTACAGAGAAGAGCAAAATACTGTGTTTTCATTATTAGTCAAATTATACATGAAACATTTGCACAATAGTTTCTATCTTCATTTAGTTTTAGTAAAAGTCATCAGTGAAGAAACAACTGAAGTGCTGATGAATGTGAAGAACATGAGCGAGGAAAAAACTGACCCTCAGGATCAGGTAAGATTCTGAACCAGGCCGTGTGACTGTACAATCAGACTAGTGGATCTGAGTGAACTGTTGTATAATCAGTAATGAAGTGTTCTGTTGCTTAAATGTAACTTTGCTGTAAAAAGTTCATCTCCTCTGATTTGTGTGTTTTTTCTTTTACATCCTAATGAAGAGGAGTTTGTTCCCTTTTTTATCCTCTGATCTGAGAGTTAATATTTCTGCTTGTGATAACAGCAGTGTTTTTGCTCCAGTTTTCTACAACCACACAGGAACCGTCACCATCAACTACTTCAGGTTAGTAACAATGATGATTTGGAGTGAGTTATATTAAAATTAGTCTTTAAATTAGTGTGGACACTGGGGGGAAATGTAACTGTCCTAAAAATTATATGAACTCCCTAGAAATAAAGGAAGCTAAATTTTCGGATAGTGATTGCTTTCTTTTTTTTTTATTTCTTCACTTTTAGTGACCTTTATGAAAGGATTGTATAGGCCAAGATGACGGCTTAGGTACACCACAAGGCTCAGCATCTTTCCAGATTTGTTAACCTATCCTTGTGCATGCTTACACAATTCACTTGTGTGAGTATAACCTACAGACAGTCACTTTTTGATATAAATCACACCAACCCCTCCATTTCGGAATACATTTTCAACTTGCATCAGTTACCACAGGAGCTTGTAAGACTTGTTCTGAGTTTTGCACTAAGCGTGTTCAGTCCTCCTGGATCTGTGTGCATGGAGGTTTTGTAATTATTGTAACTTTTTTTTTTTTTTTTTAGCTTTCATGAACACTGTCAAAACCACTTCCAATCTCCACCTTAACTAGTAACCATCAGATAAGACACATTTGCCTGTTATCCTTCTTATAAAAAGGATTCATATTCCTTGATTAACCTGTGTCCCACTGTCCCAGTGAAAAAAATACACTTTAATGTAGTACAAATATATTGAAATCCTCGATAGTACACTGCAAATATACTAACAAAAAATTGTACCATCAGTTAATATATAAAAAATATACTAACATCATGCTTTTACCAAATTTTTGAATTAAACTTTAAACTTTAAAATAATTATAGTTAATTGTCTTACATGTCTTATAGTACACTTTCCAAAAATATATTATAGGAAAATATACTTTAGGTGAAAGGTTGGTCTAATTTCCAAAGTATACTTATTTAAAATTTGTTTTTCAATTTATTTTTGGTATATTAAAAAAAAAAAACTTTGCTCGAAATAATCATTGTACAAATGTACAGAAAGTACACAATAGAAAACAATTTTTAATATACGGTGGTCTCTGTATATTTTTAGTTAAATTTAAATGTACTTATTCATATGTACTCATATATGCTTATGTTTATTGGACTAATCTCTCAAACTTGTTTTTGCGTGCCAAGATAATATATGTTTTCCGTCTCACTCTTCTGTGCGCTCACTATCATAAATCTGTTCAATTGCACGAACTGCAGCAGCGTTACTCTGCAACTATTCCAGCCAACCAGTGATTAGAATCGGCACAACAACAGCCAATCAGAGACTGGAGCGTGCACATTGGACTGTCTGGTCCCGCATTTTTATTATTTTTTATTTATTTTTTTAATCCTCAGCTTCTAGTTTGAATTCACAGCTGAATTTTATATTTTTTGTTGGGTAATTTGTAATTAAGTAGATACTTTAAACTATAGAATGTATTGTCTAATGTGTTGTTGCTAAATCTTATGTACTTTGCTTGTGGTATAATGGCTCCGTAGCTCTCGGCCTGTTTTCAGTCTCTGTGTAACAGAATCAACACACCAGGTTTAAACTAATACTGTACCTGTATACTCTAATACTGATGTCTGTCTGTGTCACACACCAGGTTTAAACTAATACTGTACCTGTATACTCTAATACTGATGTCTGTCTGTGTTCAGACAACAGTTTAAATTTTAGTTTGTGTGTTGGTGAGACAACCTGACGTTTTGTTAAACACAAATAAACTATAGTATTGCTTTTTTGTAACCTTGTGCAAATTAAATCTGTTAAACTCATGAATAAAATCTGCCTCATAATAAATTATGTTATGTGTTTCAAAAACATGTTATAGTGTAGAAAATAAATTTAGCATTTGTCCTAATCCTAAATTGTGTTATCCTAAACACTATGTACTGTTAACACATTTGCAATACTATAGAAGACTGTGTGTACTGTATGATATAATAAAATATATTTAAATTAACCACAAGTGTACTTTTTTAGTATTTGTAATTGAACAGAAGTATAACAGCTACTGCTGCAATAAGAATATAATCATAGTACAGAATATTAATCATGTATTTGTAACACAGTAAAATAACTGTAATGTACTTATAATACAGTAAATATATACTAACATTGTATTAATTACTGTCAGGTATGTACGTTAGTACACACACAGCCATATACTTTAAGTGTACTAAGTATACTTAAAGTTGTTCCACTTTAGCACACAAAAGTATACTTAATACACTTAAAATTGTGCTTTTGTACAATTTAATTACAACTTAAATACACTTAGTACAAAATTAGTTGTTATAAAAATAGCAAACTTCAAGTATACTAGTAATTAGTCTGGAGCAAGTACATTTACGTATGCTTTGGCATGCTAGGATTTAATATACAGTGGAAATTTGGATTACGTGCATAATTCATTCCGGAAGCGGTATTCCAAAACATTCTTAAATCAAATTTCCCATAAGAAATAATAGAAACTCAAATTATTTGTTCCACAGGCCAAAAAAAAAAAAAAAGAAAAATACAGAAAAATAATTAACACAAAATATAAAGTAAAAATAAATCAACAAATTAATCTACACTTTACCTTTAAAAGAAGTAAAAATAAATCCCGACAGATACAGTAAGTGTTTCAGTTTATGCATGCAGGCGCTGTGTGTGTGTCTGTGTGTGTGTTTGGGCCTTTTGTTGTGTGTGCGCGTGTAATTTGACACCGTGCTGGTTCACAAACACACACACACACACACACACACATACATACATACAAACGCTAAAGGCGAGAGAGAGAAACAGAGAGAGTGTGTGAACCAGCACGGTGTCAAATTACGCGCACACACACACATAACGACAAGCTGAGTGAGAAAATGGATTTTTAACCTCTAATGAGACTTTCTTTTGCTTTACACGTGCGGACACACGTGCTATAAGAAACAGTACATGCGCCCTGTACACACACGCTTACAAACACAAAATAATTTTTTTTTACACACACACACACACACACACACACACACACCTGGTCACAGTGTTATAGTAAACAGTACACGCGTACACGGATGTTGATTATACCAGTAAGAGACAAGCACTAAGACCCAGCAGGGGAGATGATTACCCACAATTCCGCAGCACAAGAGAGACAAAAAAACGTTGGCTCAGTTGTGATCACGTGACACTCGGCATCAAAACAATAAGCGCATGCATGATACATGATACTCGGTGCTCGTAAACCAAGACTTGTTCGTTTACCAAGTCAAAATTGATTAAAAATCTTTGCTCGTCTTACGGAACACTCGCAAAACGCGTTACTCAGGGTTCCACTGTACTTTATTATCACTGGTGTACTTGCTTGTGAGTCTTCAGATACTTTAAACCCACCATGCACATAACAGATACAAGGGAACTTTTACCGCTTTAGAGAGCACACACTACTTTTTCAACACCCTTATTAAGCTATTAAATATTGAACTAATTTCATTTGTAAAAGTTCAGATAAAGGCTAAAAATATAGTAAAACTGGACACAACAAAGTTATAAACAGAAAACGTTGCCAATGAAGGAGTGATGGACAAAACCATGAAGACTACAAATGGCATGGGGGTACTATCTGTTACAGATGTCTGCTGTGTGGAACTTATTAAACCTCCGCCCTCCCTGAATGACCAGGATTTAAAGAAAGCATTTGTTTCCTTCCACTTGTTGTAACATGTCATTAGAGAGCAGGAACTCCTGAGCAGCTACGCAGCTCCAAACTCACCAAACTGCAATCCCCAGTGTGTTCTGATTCATTTCTATCAGAGTCAACATTCACTTTGTCAGTAGTTTAAGTTACAGTAGCTCTGCTATTGGATGTAGGACAGCCTTCTCTCCCCATGTGCAGCTATGAGAGTACCTCTAAATCAAACCTTTATAAAAGGGCATGCTTACACAATATAAGGGGAATTTTCACAAAATAAAAGGGCCTTTTAAAAAAGAAATTATACTCACCAGTAATTTTAGCTTTTAGCTTTATAATCATATAATGCTTTATTATACCTTATAAATGGAATATACATTTATTGTCCACTTTAATAGAAACACCTGGATACCCTATTCATGCAGTTATGTAATTATTCAATCATGTGGCAGTAGAGCATTATTGGATGATTAGCTTCAGTTAATGTGAACATCAAACAGCATATATATATATAGACTAACAACAACATATATAGACCATATATATGGTCTTACTGGCTACAAACCTCCTCGCTGGTGCTTGGTTGTGACATTTCGCTCTTCAGTCTCTATCATGGACATCTTCATCTACTTATCACAACATTATCAACCGAAAATGCTAATTTATTCAAACGTCCTTGCTGGATTGTGTGCAGGTGCGATGGATCGCGTACCAACCAATAGGGTGTCGGAATGGTATGTTTATACTTCTCATCCAACCACAATCAAATTCGCTCCATCTGGATGGCGCGGTTTATCCGGATGTTTTTTTGTTTGTTTGTTTTTACATTTACATTTAGGCATTTGGCAGACGCTCTTATCCAGAGCGACTTACATTTTTTTTATCTTATTACACATCTGAGCAGTTAAGGGTTAAGGGCCTTGCTCAAGGGCCCAACAGTGGCAACTTGGTGGTTGTGGGGTTTGAACCTGGGATCTTCCGAACCGTAGTCCAATGCCTTAACCACTGAGCTACCACTGGCCCCCGAAAAGACACAAAATTCAGTTTTTGAATGACAAGCTAAAATAAAAGAGGAGTAACGAGAATATTTTTAAAACGTAAGAAGTAGAAAGTACAGATAATTGCGTGAAAATGTAAGGAGTAGAAGTAAAAAGTCAGCTGAAAAATAATTACTCCAGTAAAGTATAGATACCCAAAATTTCTACTTAAGTAAGGTAACAAAGTATTTGTACTTCGTTACTCGACACCTCTGCTCGGGACTCAGACACAGTCTCAGTGTTTAAGTTTTGTCTAAAAACCTATTTATTTAGCCAAACATTTTTATAAATAGATTAGCCTTAGGTAAAGGAGCAGATCTGGGGGACTCATGAACGTAGAGTATTAGGCCTTGTTCACACGGGCGTTAAAATCGAGCGTTTTTTTTTGCGTTTGTAGCGTCCGGTAAGCGCGGATCAAGCGGCGAGTGTTTTCTACACATAGGAGTCAATGAGAGTGTTCACACGGGCTTTGGTGACGTGCGTTTGTCCGGCTGCACGTTTATACGGCATTAAAAAAACGTTGCATGCAGCTTTTTCTTGGCGTTCAAAACCCAACGAACGCAAGAAAACCGCTTCTAGTTCGTTTTCTGCGCGTTCATTTTACGCTTCGGAGGACCGGATATATCCCATGATCCTACATGCTATACATAGGGAAATGCGGAAAAGTGCAAAATAAAAAAAATTCATTGTTAAAAAACTTACGCGGAGATTTTCATTTCTTCATAAACCACAAAAAAGACTTCCTTAAATCCGGCGTTGTGCAGTCAGAGAGTGAACCCGGTAGCGGCGGACTTTCATATCCAGTTCCCGACACGCTGCCCCCACAGGTTAACACACAAACTACAATTTGGGCTGCAGGCTGACGTTAGACAGAGACAAACGAACGCCGGTGTAGAAGTCAATCAAGCGCCACTATAAAATGCAACATAAACGTCTAGGACGTTCAGAGCATGTTCATTTATCCAAAAACTTAACGTCCGTGTGAACAAGGCCTTATGGTGAACTGGTATGTTTGGATGCTGTCTTCCCCACTCTCATTGATCACTCAGGTATGTTGACGGTGAGGTGATTGGTTGCTTTACATCCCAGTTCACTCTTATGTCTGTTTCTCTTTCTGGCTCTCCCTTTTAGTTAAGCTGTCATATTTAGTCATGCCAGAGTCCCTGCTTGCACTCTGCACTTTCACTCATGTGACTGTGACCATACGTAATGGCTACAGTATGTTGTCTTCTCTCTTTTCTTCTCTTCTCTCTCTGTCTTTCTCTCTCGAAACCCCTCTCCCCTTTGAACCTGTTTAACTCATTCTGGTGCCTTGCTTTTGGTTGGAGATCTCATCACATGGAGGCCTGTGTGGTTTGCTTGGGATGTGTGATGACCATGGAATGTTCCACTTGTCATGAAGCCTCCTGGCCTCGACTGAGGATTTTTGACTGCAGTTTCTCAATAGTTCAGAACTGGAATTTTCTACATTCTACCTGAGCCATCAATAACGAACTGGATTCCATATTAATTTAAAGACATCAAATGCTATGCTGAACTTCCAGCCTCCTAACACACAGTGTTACTGTGCAACAATTCCTGCTATCTGTTATCAGCTAGATGAGGATGGGTTACCTGTTGAGTCTGGTTCCTCTCAAGTTTTTTTTTTTTACTATTGCCATTTTTACACAGAATTTGTTCAACCTCCTCTTATTCCAATTGGTAATCCCCACATGCTTTAAAGAGTCCATTATTGTTCGTGTCCCAAATAAACCCCATCCCCCTTCCCTCAAATACTACTACTCTATAGCCCTGACCTCAGTCGTAATGAAGTGCTTTGAGCGGCTGGTTAGAGACTTCATGTGTCAGTGGATCTTCAGTCTCCTAACTGGCAGACCACAGGCAGTAAGGATGGGCAGACATGTCTCAGCCTCTCTCACCCTCAGCACTGGAGCCTGATCTCTGGTAATGAGATGGCCTACTTGGAGGATATTTCAAATCTGGAGAACTGGTACCAGAGACACAACTTTCTCCTTAATGTCAGCAAGACAAAGGAGCTGATGGTGGACTTTAGTACAAACCAGGAGAGAAACTCCCAGACCCCTGTGATCAACGAGAGCATGGAGTGAAGTGGAGAGAGTGGACAGCTTCTGATACTGTTCACATCACGCAGAACCCGTCATAGTTCTGTCCCATCTACACTGTGGTGAAAAAGGCCTGACAGTGTCTCTACCACCTCAGACGCTTGAGAGATTTTAGACTGACCTGTAGGGTGCTTAGGAATGTTTACTCCTGCACCATAGAGAGCATCCTGTTGGAAAACATCACAACCTTGTTCGGGAACATCACAATGAAGGATAGATGAGCTCTACAGAGGGTGGTCCGATCTGAGCGCATTATTCGTACAAAGATTCTTTTCTATTCTGTTTACACAAAAACTATGCACTTTAAAGATGGACAATACCACTGCTGCTCATCATGTCATTTCACACACTGCACATTCCATTCACTTTATATAGTTTATTTATAGAGTTTATATGCTAACATTTTATATACCTCCATTTAATAGTTTATTTTTTTGTAACAGTGTTACTGCATATTGTAGATTTTATATTTTACATTATTCTTAGGTCACAAACAGTCATGTAAGCATTTCACTGCATATCATAATGTGTTGTGATGTGTGCAGTACTGTATGTGACAGGTCTGGGTGAGAAGGTTTAACTAATGTGCAAGCACTGGCTGTAAGCTCGCCGTCACAATATAAAACTCCCATTGTAATATGAATAATTTAAGTCATAACCGAGTATAAAATGGAAACATCCTCAATTGCTGACCAAGAAAATCTTTCTGGAGAAATTATTTTTCAGCTGGAAAAATGATGCTTACAATTTTCTGGAATTCTTAAGGGCCAGTATTGGAATATTATCAGGAAAAAGGTTCAACAATCAACAGTGCTCGTTACAGTGAGATGCTCATTAAAGAGCTGAAGACTAAACTTTGATTTAAATGTAGAGGACAGCTATTCAAGGGCATCATGATCTCACATGACGAAGCACGTGTGCACAGTTCTGCCCACACTGTCGGACCTCTGCAAAAATGTGGTTTT
Organism: Clarias gariepinus; assembly: GCF_024256425.1. Lineage (NCBI taxonomy): Eukaryota > Metazoa > Chordata > Actinopteri > Siluriformes > Clariidae > Clarias > Clarias gariepinus. Next base: position 35,496,822 of record NC_071108.1, on the reverse strand, counting down.
GAGGTGTTAAAGTGCCTCCCTATAGTCCTGATCTCGCTTCATCAGACTTTCACCTGTTTGGTCCCCTGAAAGCAGCCCTATGAGGATGAAGATTCACTTCTGATGAAGAAGTAAAGACAGCAGTGTGTTCATGGCTCGCCACATTTTTTAAATGATGGAATACAAAGCTTGTTGACAGATGGACGCAGTTTTAAAAAGCAAGGACACTATTTCGAAAAATGATGCATAAATGAAAATAACAATGAAAATAAATTCTATAGTCAGACTGCGAATAATTATTGACTTATACAGTACATGTCTCTTTAACTGCATGAATATAAGAAATCTAGCTGATATCTGAAAAAATCTTTTTAAACATTGTAATGTGTCTGTAAACTTTATAAAACTATGTAAACCAATATAAAATGAACTATATATTTTTTTTCTGGCATTAATAAGTGATTGTTCTATAACATCTAAAAGTGAATATACATGCATAAATTTACCTAATTAAAGTCGAGTGGCTTTCATTGTTGTTTGAACCATGTATAGAGCTGGTTGATTTCATTGTCAACCATATACATAGTAGACAATAAAATGAAACAACATTACTCCACAATCATGGTGCAATCCTGATCTACATAATACTACATATTATAGTATTATATACTATATAGTATATACTATATATATATATATATATTATATACTATATTATATACTAAATGTAAATGTAAATGTATATGTAAATGTATATAGTATATACTGTATATAATATATAGTCATGTTATAACATAGAACTAAAAAGAATTAGAAATGCAAGACAATGCAGTTACTTACAATACAAGAACAGTTTGCATTATATTCTAGTTCTAGTGTGACCTTGTGCCAAAAAAAAAAAAAAAGATATAATGCAATATAATAAATGTTATGAGTGTAAACATAGCGGCTGTTTAACAGCAATGCTGCAGGTCACTACTGTACATTATTTAGTTTATAGTGTTTTAGCAGCAAGTTGGTAGTGTGATACCAGTGCACGCTATACAGTCAGATACATCGCAGTTGTTATGCAGCTTCTAGAACGTCTCAAAATGAACCACTTTTCCAGGACCACAGCATTAAAACAGCACTACTCAGAATTACAAATGATCTGCTGACCCACAGCAAAGTAAAATCCAGGATTAGATCTCATGTTCACTGCTTCTTTTTCTCCTGGACAGAAATGAGCAGTATTCAAGACTTGAAAGTGATTTTAGGAGTTTTCTTCTTCTTTTAAAATGTATCTCATGAGAAAGAGTTTTTAATTGAGAAAAACCTGAGAAATTTAAATGGTCTCAAGTGTGGCTCATTATGGGGGAACAATTAAGTTCTCAACTTGTTATATTCTGTACACATGTAAACAGTACATTTGGGTTTATGATTTCAAGTGGAATTAAACTTGCCATTACGTTTTGAAATCATTTTTCCTAAATTGTGCTAAAACAAAATGTCACTCCACAATCCTGTCACTCCTGAGAGTGTTTTATTCAGCACCGCCCTACAACGATCTAAACGGCACATTCAACAGGTCACACACAATAAACAAGACACACTTCTAACACACACAGCCACGCGCAACCTGGCCGAAGCCACTAACCCAAACACCTTTCCCCATCAGGGTGAACACATAACAACCCCTCCCGCAAAGCATGATGGTTCCTAATTGAAACCCCGCCCCACTTCAAAATGATTAGTTGTTCAACGTTAAAAAAACATATGTTTTTTTTTTTGTTTTTGTTTTTTTTCTCACATGTGCATATGTGTTGGTAAGACTAACAGTTTTGTTTCATTTTTTGTGAACTGCTGGCAATATTTTCGGCCGCTGAAGCCCTATTTATTTATTTATTTATTTATTTATTTATTTACCTGGTGCCACCACGAGATGGCGCTTTGTTCTAAAGAACTCATTAACACAAGCCAACAGTTGACCTGCGCTGAGTTTTAGCAATCACGTGATTTTATAACCCACAACACCTCCGCACCCCCCACCGGACTCGGACTGACGTTATCAAACTACAGTAAGGAGATAAAGATGACAGGTTAATTCTTTCCACACTATTTAACAACTGTACAGGGTACATGATGTATGTGATGACAGCTAGTGTCATATACTTATGGTAGCAAATCAGTCTCAGTAATAATTCACACAAAAGACGTGTGTATCACAATTCACTATATATATATATATATATTCAATATATATATATATATATATATATATATATATATATATATTTTTTTTTTTTTTTTTTTTTGACTGTGCATGTGAAAATCTTTACATGCACTGTCCATGATGCACTCGTAAATTTTAAACATTCAAAAAAATTTAATTGTGTTTTGTATTTGTGAAATGTATATTATGAAAAAGAAAAAAAAATATATATATATATATATATATTATGCACGTGAATTGTGATACGCACGTGTGCATCGTGTCCACTTGTAGATAAAGCAACTGTGGACTGTTTCTTTGACTGAGTAAGACTGAAACAGTACCCTGTTGTATTCCTTCTGTTATGTGGATCACTATAGTAAGTAACTATATAAGTTTGTTACTTTCCTTGTAACATAGTTTATGATCAATTGTACCTTTCAAGTTTACTTTAAGTTACATATTACATGTTTAACTGTAAACCATTGTTGTTCAATTGGTTCAGACAAATATTGGTACCTTCAAAAATGTACCTTTACAACTCCTTCACCTTGATGGAAATCAATTTCCAGGAAGTATTTAAGTTTTCTCAGATCTTTCATTTGAATCCTTGATGTCAGCATCTTTTTCACATTATTCACTAAATCATCATCACTCTCATCAATGAGATCATCTACCCAGATTGTTACTGTTCCACTTTGTTTACTGTACACACAGTGATCAGAGGTAATCATTCATCATTTTGTTCCTGACACTTTGTTCTTCATCCATACAGTGATTTGTTCAGTTTACAGATTAGTTTATCACCCATGTCCGACGTCACTTTAAATCCTTCCAGCTGCTCCATGTTAGTCTCACAATCGACTGTAACGTGCAAATAAGCAGTTTTTTTTACAACCATTCCAAACCTGGGCTGTTCTTATCAGACCCTACAAAAAAACCTTTTTCGCAACATGCATCCAATTTCTTTTTGTCATGTTTGCATGCAAAGCATACTGAACCAAATACTCTCATTTTAGGAAGATCGGGTTTTCTCCCTGTCAGTGCATTATTAGTATTGTATCACATGCGAATTACTGGAGCATGCATCTTGCCATCTCAAACAAGGTTCTCCAATTTCTCTCAGCAGTCTCGTTTTGCTTGAGTGAATACGGTGTCTAAAGCCGTTCTTGCGTAACAGTGACTGAAACTCTTTATCCATGAACTCCGACACAGTTTAGGTACCTAACATACTTTATCCTCCCATAAGGTGCTGGATCAGCAATGAATAATTAGCTTTTACAAAGTACACAAACAATGCACCTGAGTAGTTATCAGTAAAAGCTAAAGTATACTTGAAACCATCTAAAGCCTCTGGGTCACAGCTAGATCTGTGTGCACTGATTTAAGTGCAGCCTTAGCTCGTGTATCAGTTTCTCTGTTTCTACTTTGAACAAATTTCTACATTCTGCAATTTGTAAACTTCATCATAATTGCAGTGACCGAGGATTTCATGCCAGGGTTATAAGGTCATCCTTATGAATGAATTAATTTTAGTCTTGTCCAAAATCAATTAGCAAACAGAATGCATTTCTCAGCATCGTCCTCACCTGATGTCCGTCTCTTCTATCAGGTACAGCTCTGCATCACCTTCTTCTTAGTCCAACTCCGCTCGCTTTGGTACTGTCTGCCAACTCGATATAGTGTTTCTCTGGGTGGGATTCTTCCACAAACTGTTTAAATTTTCCAATACCAGATCAATATTTGACGTCTCACTTGTATCGACCATCAGTCCTTTCAGCTGTATTTTTGCAGGATTTGTTGTCAATTGCTTTAAAGATAAAGTTGTGTTTGTCATTGTCCTCTTTATCAGTGGCCTGTTTGACATTGTGTCTCTTCTTGCGTCTGCAGTTTTCATCTCTGTGTGTTGAACTTTTGCAGTAAATGGAATGTATTTAGCAATTTTGGGTCAGGCACTCCCGTGCTATATGCCCTTTTTGATTGCAGTTGTAGCACGAAATGTCCGAACATGCGAGCCGTTCTCTCCTCCTCCGCTCCGGGGGCGTACGGGGGTACCATCACATTACCTTCACTGGTGCTGTTGTGGAAGTTTTCGGTTTCCAAATTTCCCAATTTTGTCATCTAAGTACTATATAAGTTCAGCACATGCATCCTCCTTTTTGTTGGCAGCATCTTCATCAACCTACTGGACCTTTTATACGGTGGGCGTTAAGATTTACAGTATGGACGTAGTCTCTGGATTTAACACTGCAATATTCAGAGATAAAGCATAAAAAGAGAAGCTGGTGGAGAGACAACAGTTTAAAGTATGGCTGTTCTAATGTTAAAAAAAAGGAACTAAATACAGGAACTAACTATTTTATAATTTATTTAATTGTAAAAGTGCCATGTTTTTATTGCTTACAGTGGTGTCTTAATTCTATTTCACCCTGTGCACAAAACAGCTATAAAACAACTATATCTGGAAGTTGATTCTGGACTTATTTCTTGTTAGGAAGAAACATTTCACTACTCATATAGTCAGCTTCTTCAATCTAAAGCTAATGAAAAGCTATAAGAAGAAACGCAAGCATTTAAAAGTGAAGGCAGTGGACCTTTAACAAAGTAGCCTCAAGATCCAATAAATACAATTTGTACAACCCTGTTTATATTCATTTAGTTTGGACAAAAGTCATCATTAAAGTCATCATTTACAGGAGCTTGGGATCAGGTAAGATTTACACAGAATGTAGAAAAAGACTTCATTACATGTTTACATTGCACTCTTATACTGAATATCGGCAGGGATGTGATCTGACCCCATGCGGAGTGCTGAAGCTAACCACAACCCTGGTAATATTTAGCATAAGCAACTGATTGCAAGTGCAATATTTATACAATAATTAATATGGAGTATGTGACATTTCAAACACAGTATGGGTAAATGAGTGAACTGTTGTATAATCAGTAATAAAGCATGCTGCTGGTTAAGTGTAACATCACTATAAAAAGCTCATCTTCCCTGATTTATGTGTGTTTTCTGTGTTTTATGCAATCGTGCCATTGAAGAGGAGTTCATCAGCTTTCCCACCCTCTGATCTGAGAGTTAATATCACTGCTCATAACAACAGCATCGGCGTATGACTGCACAGGAGAGGTGACTCTCAACTATTTCAGGTTAGTAATGATTTAGCAAGAAAGAAAAGCTAAAGTTTGGGATACTGATTATATTTTTATAAATTATCTTATCAATAGAAATTATTCCTTCCTTTTAACGACCTTTAGAAATAGATTGTCTTGTACGTCTGTAGCGGCTCTTTGGATCAGGTAACTCTCCTCCAAGTGGACTATTATAAGGACACACACAATGCTGTAATGAACAGTACACTGCTGCGTGATACAGGGTTAACTGGAGTTATATGTGTGTGTGCGTGTGTGTGTGTGTGTGTGTGTGTGTGTGTGTTTGAAACATCACTGTCTGTCCTTATTCTATACTGTCTCCTGTTGTGCATCAAAACTGCTACTGTTTCAGCTAAACATGTATAAATATGTAGCTTATAATATTCTGTGTCTTTGTTCACAGTGAGGATGGACACATGTGGGAAGACTCTTGGAAAAAAAGTATGCTAAGTATATCAAATTCCAGCATGCCAAAACATACTTAAGTGTACTTGCAGCCAGACTAATGACCACTAAAAGTTATTTATTTCAGAACTAATCTTGTACTAAATGTATTTAAGTTGTAATTAAATAATACAAAAGTGAAATTTTAAGTGTACTAGGTGCACTTTTATTTGCTCAAGTCGAACAACTTCAAGTATACTTGGTTAATTATATAATAATTAGTTAATAAAAATAAATATGCTGAATGGATTTTCTATACAGTAACATATATTTGAAACACATTACATCAGTATTGATGAGGCAGATTTTATTCAACAGATGAGTTCTTTTGGCTGCTCCTGTTAGGGATCATCATAGTGGACCTTTCCACTCCAACAATAAAAAATGTAAATCATAATAATAAAAAAATAGTACTTTAGGTATACCTATTATTTATTTATTGACCCAGTGTAAGGATATATTTACGTTTATTACCTACCAATATACAGTGTTGTGAAAAAAGTAATTACAACTACTGTCCGGCCATAACGTATTTTTTTTCCACTGAAATCTTAAATCCTCAGCTTACACCCCGTTCCTCCACCTGTTGAATTGAGTCTTACAATTTCTGGGTTATGTGTCTTCCATTTCTCCCTCTGTTCCACAATCAAGTCTATATTATCAATAAAATAAAATTTTTTTTTTGAGATTTAATAATTAATTTTACTTGAACTGCTCTTTCTGTAACTCTGCTCCTGAGTTATTTTATAAAAACAAAGCATGTTTCCTGAGTTTTATTTCACTTTCAAAGACATTAATAAAGTCTTTATAATAAATGTATTCTTTATAATAAGTTCTTTATTGTAAATAGTATATCACTTCTTGTATTCAAAAATGATATTGAAAGATATTTTGAAAGTACTGTATTAAGTAAAAAAAAAACAAGGCTGTTATAATTTTACATTTATGTGATTTGTTTGGTAAAACTTTTACTATTATTTTCTCTTTTTTTTTGTCTTCTTTATTTCTTGCCTGTTGTTATTTGCTCTACCGCTCCTTTAACACTCCCTGGCATTGTTCTGAGACAGTGGTGCTTTACCAGACTATATCATTTTGTTTAAAATAAATAAACAAACACAAAGCTCCTGGAAATTGACTCCGCCCACTAAGGGAAGCTTTAGGTTCACCCATCACAAGATGCTCTCTCTATGTGCATGGGCTCTCGCGATCGCTCACTCTGGAAAAAAAAATCTGAATATATTATTTCCAGATCAATTTTTTTGCGAGGCGTGGGCTGTCTGCAACTTTCTAGTCTGATATAGTGTTACCCTGTAATATTTAAAATATTTCATGGGTTAAAACTGTAATCCAGGTTTTTGGATCCAGTGGAGTGTCAGTGTGATTATGTGTGTTCTACAGTGAACTACATTTCAGCCAGGTAAATCAGTGCATTATTAGATACAAAGAATTAAGAAAAGTCTATCTGCCTTCATTCATCAGAAGTTTAATCACAAGTCCCAGTTTGACTTGAATGCGAAAAATATACAAGAATACTTTAACATGAGCAAGTCATTTTAGGTGTTGCATTTTTTTTTTTTATTAAATGTTCATATTGTGGTAGATGTTTATATCTATGCTGTGTGGCCAAAGGTATGTGCACCCTTGACCATCACACATCCCCACACAACCTTGGAATCACATAATGGTACAGTATAGGGTGTATTTGAACTGGAACTGGAAAAGCAACTGCACTATGGACACACACACTGACTCCACATATTTTTGGCCACACAGTGTATAGATTTCAAAACCACAACACTAACAAATTTACAAAAACATAATCAATGTACATCTTGATATTCGAAGATATTTAAAAGTTATGCAAATGAATTTCTTTATCAATATAGATCAGTTCATCTATTTCATTACATGCTGTTAGTAAACCCTGAGACAGTGGTGCTTTACCAGACAAAATATAAAACAAAACAAAGCAAAAAAAACCCTTACTGTACTTTAGCTACACATACAGTACTTGAAGAAGAAAATTACACTCCAGGACTCATCAGACTGTGTGTGTGGAAATGCTCTTACTTTGACTATTACACATAGCTCTGATTTCTACTGGACATTTTTTTAACATTGAAACTTCAGCGATCTCCATCACACTCATTCAGGATGTTTCTCTGACAGCATTTCATCTGTGAAGGTGAGGGTTCAGCTCCGTCCTCCCAGGGTTTAGTAATATATTGGACAGTTCTTAACCCATTTCCGGTCATTTCAGCCTGGTCTCCTTAGTTGCTGTCATTGCTTGTAGGGCAATAATTTCACCCTTCTGAAACTTAGTTTATTTTTTGGTCAGAGAGTGTAACACCATAACAAACACACAACCACCCAAGAAACAAAAATTCAAATAAAAATTCATAAATTTTTTCTGCAAAATAGTCACTTAAAAATACTTAAAACATGTAAATGCTGACTTTCACATACATTCTTCAAAGAAGCAGACAAACAAGTAAATATATACAGACAGTAATGCTGTCAATACTTCATTCTTTTTTTTTTTTTTTTTGGTTATCCAAAATCAAAATTCAAAACATCATATTCATCTCTTCTTGCTCATGTGAATATAACTCTGGACTTTGTCCAAAAAATACTACATACATTAGGAGCATTCACCAGGATTAATGGATTTATAAACAGAATTTACTAAAAGCACTTTGATTCGTTTTTTACATCTTCAGACCTAAAACATAAACATGATTGTTAATTCCTTAATTTTTGCGGTCAATGTTTGTTCAGAAATCCCCCTGGGACCAGAATCAGCGCCTGAGACACATTTACATTTTCTGACATCGGACAAATGTCTTTATCCAGAGGAACTTACATTTATATCATTATACTGTATATTCCAACAGCTGATTGTTTGGTGACGCTGGTGTTTTAAACCATTATTTTCCAATCAGCAGTTTAACTACTTAACCGCTAGGCAGTGTTCAGAATTCAGTTCATTTAAGTAAACATTTAATAGTAAAATTGTTTTAGAAGTTAGATGTCAGACATAACTAAAGACTAAAGCGTTATTCAGAAAGTATGCAAGAGTTATGAAAGCTAGGCAGAGGTGCATCTGAGTTACCTCTTATTTAGTGGTATCTGCATCTTGAAGTCAACTCTGACATTATTTAAGGTGCAGATGCGTCGTTTCTCCTCCAAAAAAATCTTTCAACCACAGGGTTGTGAGCTTATTTCCTGCCTATCATCTTGAATTAAAAACAACATTTAATATGTCCAATGGTTCAATAAAATACTAAAGTAAAACATTCAATAACCAGCTATTACATTAAAGTGCAATATGTGGCATTTTTTTTTCTTTTTTGATGATGTGGCCTTGGCTGTTTTTTTGACTATTGTTTAAAGAAAAAAATAATCTCCTTTCTTTTAACAATATAAAATAAAAAATGGGCCTCTTTTTTTTTTATTAATTTGGAATTACAAAGAGAATATTATTTAATGAAACAAAGTATGCGCAAAATGCTATAATGCTATATATAATGCTATATTTGACTAATTTTGGCTAATTATATTTTCAAACCTTATTTCATAAAGATGGGGGAAAATGGATTTGGTTATATCGCAATTTTTTTTTGCATCATGTATCATCACATTTAAGGTGGTAACATGTTGCAGTTCCTCTACAATCCTACAGGTGGTGCACTTTAAACTAGTCATACATTGGCAGGCAGCACAGCGTCCTGTGTCATAAGAGCAAATTATTTGTGGATTGTGTTTAGAATTAAAAAGGTATTGTAATATTAACTTATCAGCTGTTCACTGGTGATTTCCATCCCTATTATTTTATAAAAAGCTTTAATGTCATGTTTTAGGCAAACCAAACCTACTGTATGGAGCAAGTGTGTGGGAAAGAATGAGTAAGCAACAATAGATTTTTAAATATATAAACTTTTAAACTTTGTTTTTTTTTTACTAGAACAGTCGTAATGCCGTTTTTTCCTTCTCTCTCTTATTTGTCGCAACTTCTTCACACTCCTCACAACTCCATTCTCATACACCACTTTGACACGCCCAAACAATAGAATCTCTTCCTCAATCCTCTCTGTGTTGCAGTAGCCCTGTGGCTTAAACCTAACGATGGAGTGCAGCAGCGAATCATGCAGTGTGAACCGCTGCCTTTGTCTATCGGACGGCTGCAGGGTTATTTTAGCTTTGCAAGTATGCTGTACTTTATCACACCTGCAGTTCGTGTTGCATCTTGGACACCTGACACTGAAGTGTTGAGGTGGCCAGGAAGGAATTGTAGAATCGCAGTCAGTGCAGTGATACTTAGAGGTGACGAGAGCTCCGATGATCTCACCCTCAACTGTATATGGACGGATGATGGGAGACCGTCTGCTGGGAGAGTTTTTACTGCTCTTGGCCTCCTTGGGTTTTTTAGAAGATTTTGAAATACTGGATAAAAAACCAAAGCCAAGTCTTAACTTTGAAATATTATACAGTTAAACCTTGGATTGCGAGAATAATTCGATCCAAAAGCGTGCTTGTATATCAAAACACTTGTACTGTATATCAAAGTGAATTCTGCTGTAAGAAATAATGCAAACTCCAATGATTCATTCCGCAGCCCTAAAATATTCACATAAAAATTATAAATACAAAATATAAAGTAAAAATAAAACAAATTAAACTGCACTTTAACTTGGAAAAGAATCCTGAAAGAGCAGTGTTTTAGTTAGAGGGGGTTACTGTGTAGGATAACTTTCTCACACACACACTAATCGAAACACTGCTCTGTCGGGAAACTTCCTCAACAAGGAACCTCTAATGACACTTTTGCTTTATGCACATGCACACACGTGGTCATGATGTTATAATAAACAGTATGTGTGTGCGCACGGATGTTGATTATACAAGCATGGGAGAGGATTACCCACAATCCCACAGCGCGAAAGAGACAAGAACCATTGGCTCAGTTGTGATCATATGACGTTCGGCAGACGTAAAGCGCATGCATACTACTCGTATGTCAAGACCTCGCTTGTTTATTAAATTAAATTTTATTTTTTAAAAAATTTTCTTGCAAAATGCACAACTTAAGTTACTTGCAATCCAAGTAACTTATATACATTTTATATACACTGTATATACATTTTAAATTACCAATTGAATGTTAAAATACAGTAGAACCTCAATATACGAATGTCCTCCCAAATGGATTTTTGTGTTAAGAATTAAAAAATTTTATCGACATACGAATCATTTTCACATTATGGACTTAACCAAATGCCGGCTATGTCAGGCGTACATTGTAGGATTTGATAAAGATGTATCACCGCGGGTCCCAAGAATGTTATCAAGTACTGTAGCAAGAAGAAAAGGGAGCCGCTTTCAGTTTGGTTTTTAAAGCTGCTGGTGCCAAGAGGAATCATAAATTAAGGTTAAGTGAGGTTTAATGTCTATTTATTTTATATTTTACTTCATTTACATGTCTTCTATAAATGTTTTGATTGTTTTTATATACAAAAAGATTATAGTATTGGAAATCTGTAATATTGGTAATATGTTTGGGTAGCTGGAACAAATTATCTGCATTTACATTATGTCCTTTGGGACAATGTGTTTCATGATGCAAACTCGCCTCCAGAATGGATTAATTTCACATGCCGAGGTACCGCTGTACTCAAATTTACTTTAGTATTATAAACGTGCAATGTTGGAATAAAAAAATGCATTACAAACTGGTTAGAGGAAACAGATGATACTTTTTTGTGTTTTAAAAGTGAATGAGTGCAGTTGCACTGATTAGGTGTGCTGTTACACAGTGGTTACTTACTGATGTTTAAGAGTCTCCAGTGAGTGCAAAAAAACTGTCTCACCTCCGTAACCCTGTTCAGTGTCTTACATTTAATATATTCTTGTAAAAATAGTTCCCCTTGAATTTAGCTTAAGCACACAACTTTACCATACAACAGTAACCATGCTGTGATTTTGGGAGGCCATTAGTGTCAAATTTGGTCATATGATTAATTTGCATTAAAAAAATAGTAATGCGTTAACATTTCTATATTAATAACATGTTAAAGCAGTAATATTGACATCCCTAATTCATTAAAAAAAATTAAGTATCTCATACTTGCAAAAGGTCTTTAGTTCATATCCATAAATTATATAAGGTAATTAAATTTTTCTGTAATGCTACTTCGTCTTACACTAAGTTGTAGGGAATATAAACTAGTGCTCTCTATGCATGTGTCTCATAAATATATACTCACGCTGTTGGGGAGGCGTCTGTGTCAGATAACACACCCTGTTTTTGTAATAAAAACAAAATGCAACTCACTCTTCAAATTCTCATTAAATTATATTATTTATGCTTTGTAAAGTTCACAGTTTTACCTCAAACTCAGGTTCGAGTTTTCTTTTCCTGGTGTCACGTTCAATCGCTGCAATTATGTATTTAAAATATTATAAATTTAAAAAACTCAGGATGGAACAGTAAGATATTCACAATATTCTTTATCTATGCAAATCTCTGTCAAAGTGAACATGAGGAACTGTGTGGAAATCCAACAGTAATTACTTTGAATTTGTTTAAAACTAATCCTGATTTAAAATGAGTGTCAGTCTACAGGATCTGTGAAACACATTCTAACCAGTATTGATGTGAATTGTTAAATGTTTTATCTTAGTTTTGTAAAATCCTGGAGAAACAACATGACTTCCATCACTAGCTGAAGAGTTAAGGCTCAGCGAGGAGGTAGTGGAAGCAGCTGCAAAAAAAGATCAGAAACACAAACACTGATTTCCACACAGAAATGATTATATGTTAGAACAAGAGCAGTCGTATAAACACCCTCTCAACAAAATCACGTACTTTCTTTGGTTGTTTTTTTTTCTTTTAGAATTTTATCAGAAGTGGACATTTAAATTCCAGTGGTTTGTAAGGATTTTACATTCAGTGTCTCGAGTGGTTTTTTTGAAGAAAATGGAGGTTAGTAAAAAAAAAAAAATTGTGGTTTGTTAAAGAATAGTCTAATAGTGTTTTAAAGAGATTGCTTTGTAATGTCTACTTTCTTATTCTGTTGTGTAAATTTTAGAACTTATTTTAAAAAAGATTAAATATATTATTATATCATATGAAAAGATAGTAAATCTTAATTGTTTTGTGCTGTCATCTTGTGGTTAAATGAGAACTGTGCACCAATAATAATAATAATAATAATAATAATAGTTGAGCTAAGGAAATCTTACCTTCTTGCTGGTCATTGCCGTTTGTTGATTCTGGTCTACAAGTAATCTTGCCCATCTCAGTCAGGATAAAAACAATAATAAAAATAATAATCATGCTTTACTGACTAAAAACAAAAGAAGAAAATGAAGTTTAGTTAAAGCATACGTAACTGTGTACAGTACTTTAAATGATAGTTTGTAAGTTTTGGCCAAAAATAGATGTTGCCAGTTATCATATCAAGACATGTTTAGTGTCCAAAGTTTGTTTCTCTAATTTTGCTAAAATAACCATAAGATGAAATTAAACAACTACGAGCAGTGTTCAGGCCAAAGTGGGACTTCTGATTGTGCAGCATCCTGAAAGTAAAAACTCCCTTTATTTCTCTATATAATCCCCTGATACACTAATGCACTTATCCCAGTGTTTCACTAGTGCTTGGACACCATCAAGGTAGAAAGTTCTCAGTATGCCAGAGCTGTGATTGGACTGCTTCATATCTGACACGCTGGCCTCCCAGGAACTCCTTTAATGGGTTAAGGTCTTCTGTAAATATCGATTGCTTTTACTCCTCATTCACCAGAAATTTTTTAACAAATCCCAGTTTGACTTAAACGCCCCACTTATGTCAATGAACTATATTTCCTTTTTAATGACTTGTACAGGATGACTTAAAATTTATGTTTTCACAATTCTAAACTATAAAATAAGTAAACGACAAAAACTACATTCAGTGTAAAGTGTCAGTTGAGCAGAGTTGTTATTGTGTACAGATTAAAAGTGGCTCTGGGTGTTAAGGCTCAAAATTACTGATCAGAAGGTTGGCGGTTCGAGCCCCAGCTCAGCCAGATTGCTGCTGTTGGGGCCTTGAGCAAGGCCCTTAACCCTGTCCACTCCAGAAGCGGTGTAAAATCTCTGACCCTGCACTCTGACCCTACTAACAAGAAACTGGGATATGCGATAATGAAGAATTTAACTGTGCAGTAATGTATGTGTGATAAATAAGGGGGGGCTGGAAACTATGCCAGGGAATTCCAGTTAGCATCCAAGGTAGCATACACCCTGGATGGGGTAACAGTTTATGGCAGCTAGTGATGGGAAGTTTAAATCATTTTAGTGACTTAGTTCTTTGAATCTAATTCATCAATACGAACGAATCTTTTTGTGAGTTTAGTTCATTTCATTCTTATGATCAGAAATAAAATAAAATGTTGCGTTTTTATTCAACATTATTGTCATACACAAATTTTGGGTATAGTTCCATTAATGAAAATATTACAGTGCAGCTAAGGACATATCATGATAAACAGAATGAGCAGCTCACCATCATATCTTCGAATCCGGTCATTCGTTCTTTTAAATCTATTGCACCGCATAATGTCTATGGGAGTCACATGACAAAGGAATGAATGACTCAGGACTTAATGATTCGTTGAGAACCATTCAATTCTGTTTCCTGTGTACTGCACAGTTAAATGTGACCCAATTCCAATAAATATATATATTTTTATTAAATCACAATTTGTTCAATAGCTTTTTGGTCGTGTGACCATGTGACCCAAAACTAGTACCAAAACAATATCACTGGACACCCCATCAAGGTACACCTCATTTTATTCCAAGATCTCTTTTCATTGATTTTTATTTTAGTTCTAATAGCATTAAGTCACTTTTTCTAAATTAGCTTCTAGGTCATGTGACCTGGTGACCCCAAACTGGTACCAAAACAATCACATTGGAGCCCCACACAAGGTACACCTTACTTTATTTTAAGATATGTCTTCATTAGTTTTTATTAAAAAAAAAAAAAAAAAAACTTTTTCTTCAATAGCTTCTAGGTCATGTGACAAAATCTACTTGGTCATCCCTACATGGTACACCATGTGCTATCCCAATATATGTTGAATTTTACTTACTGTTTTGTTTGTAATAATTAATTGTGCGCTTATGTGACCCCGTGACTCTACTAATAATCTACTTAGTTATCCACACAAGGTCCAACTCTTGGTATCCCAAAATAAGTCTTCATTTATTTTTATTTATTTGTTTATTTTCTTAACTTTTAAAAATACATATTATTATATAATTTCCTTCTTATTTCATTAAACAAGTCATTTTTCTTACAATTGAACACAGTTTTTTTTATTGTTATCATCTGATGGTCTTCTTAAAGACACAAGCAGCATTTCCATATTTTTCTTCTGGCTGTTTCAAGCTGCAAAGAGTCCATTCCCACACACTGTGCATGAATCCATCTGTCACATGCATCAGACTGGACCTGTTGAAATAACTTGATATATTTCATATTAATATCTATCTATCTATCTATCTATCTATCTATCTATCTATCTAGATTGATGATACCAGTAAGAGACGAGCACTAAGACCCATCAGGGGAGACGATTACCCACAATTCCGCAGCGCAAGAGAGAGAAAAACTGTTGGCTCATTTGTGATCACGTGACGCTCGGCGTCAAAATAAGATGCGCATGCGTGATACATGATACTCGGTACTCGTAAAACAATACTTGCTCGTTTTTTAAGTCAAAATTTATTAAAAATTTTTGCTCGTCTTGCGGAACACTCGCAAACTGTGTTACTCATAATCCGAGGTTCCACTGTACTGTGAAAATAAAACTAAGCACCAAAATCTGTATTAGTTCATTTTCAATTCAATTCAATTTTATTCATATAGCATTTTCAACAATTGTCATTGTCTCAAATCAGCTTCATAAAATGAAAAGTATGTATGGAAGTGTGTAACAGTGGGGAAAATGTGCTTAGATAATAATGAGATTGTGAGATTGTCCCTGATGAGGAGGAAACCTTGAGAGGAACCAGACTCAACAGGGAACCCATCCTTATTTGGGTAATAACGATATAAGAAATTATATAACAACATCATGTGTGTTAGGCTGCTGGAAGTTCAGTATAACAGAAGTTATCCAAGTTATCATGAAGTCTAGTTCAGCACTGGGAGTCAGCAGGTGCAGAGGACAGACTGGGGTCTGGATCACTGGGAGTCAGGAGCAGCATGTGTAGCTCCAAACCATCCTTAGTTAGAGTAACCGAGCACAGCCTGAAGCTAACAGATGAGAGAGTTACCACGTGATGTTCGGGTAGCACTGTGTAAGCACCGTGATATATACAAGAAGAACCTTAAGCCTAGACCTCCCAGTCCACACTCCCATTCCTCTCCAGTGAGGTGTTGAAGAGCCGAATGGCTCTGGGGACAAAGGATTTCCTGTCTCTCAACTTTGTGACAGAAGTCTTCCACTGAACATGCTTCTCTGTTCAGAAAACTGAACAATGTTTGGTCATGATGGACACCACTTTCTCGAGAGAGTCTAAATCCAAACCCATCACCAAACCACCTCTCCTGACCACCTTGTCCAATCGTGTGAGATCTGCTTTTGAGGCTACTTCCCCAGCACACTACTAGAAAAGTACACTGGCAATGACTTATTGATAAATATATATATATCACTGGACACCCCATCAAGGTACACCTCATTTTATCCCAAGATCTCTTTTCATTGATTTTTATTTTAGTTCTAATAGCATTAAGTCACTTTTTCTAAATTAACTTCTAGGTCATGTGACCTGGTGACCCCAAACTGGGCAATAGGTGCTTATATATATAGGTGTGGTAAAGTGGGACAATGGGTAAAGTGGGACAGTTAAGCTTAATAATTTATATCTTTGCATGGATATGTTTTTATTACTAAAAATCAACAATAAGTTCATCATTAGCAAGTATGTGATAGAAAAAAAAATCTGTGGCTATGACATCACTTCCGGGGTGTGACACATCATATTTAACAACCATTTTCAGAAAGTGTCCCACTTTACCACTATTCACCCTATATATTGCACTGTGATGTAATGCACCGATTTCTTAGCTCGAACCCCAAAGCCCATCGACTACACGATGGACTTCAAAGTTTAACCACCAGATGCCACTATTGCACACTATACTGATCTCAACGACGGTACTGTATATTCAAAGTGATCTGTAAAGATTTAAACATTGACAAAGTTATTATTATTATAGTTGTGTGACACAGTACACTGGAGTTTAGGTAAATACTTCCAAATTTGGATTTTGTCCAGTGTCTTCTGAGAAATGCTAAAATACGATTAAATTGGGATAGTATACATCAATCGCATAACTTATACACAATCCATAATCAAAAATTGCGGCACAAGCGTATTAGTTTAACCCCCGGGGCACAACAGGTTCCCAAATTTGCTCCATTGTTTTATAATGGGGAGTTTGGTGCATGACTAGCTGTTTGTCGTAGAACCATAAAAGAGGTGTCATATCGTTCGGCTTATTTGGGAATGGGGGCCTTTAGATAATGTTTCTAGGGGGCGAGTGTTAAGCTGCCCCAGCAGGGGGCAATTAGCATACAATGGTAACTTCCATAGGAATTTTGAAACTGAATTTAATGTCGATGGGACATTTAATTTCACATTTTTTTGCACATAGAAATTAAGCTGTCCATCTTGCTCACATATTGTTCTCAGATTTGCACAGCGCCTTATTATACAAAAAAAAAAAAAAAAAACGGCGACTGGTGGAACTGGTGACTGACAACAGGGGAGAAAGTATTTGTAAATTTTTACTATTTAGTCTCAGTAAATTTACTTTATATTTCCTCTTTTCTGCTTTAGAATATCAGCTCCAAATTCAGACTTTAACCTGTGTATGTAGGTTTTCGATGATGTAAGGTCAAATTCAAATCAAAATTTTCTGTGTCACATACACAGTCATACACAGTACGATATGCAGTAAAATGCTTATATGACCGCCAGTGACCTTAACGGGGTTATGCGCGTCCCCGACCGCATATATTTTTGTTTATATCGAATTCAAACATATGAAAATGTAAAAGTTCCTACTTGAAATACATACAAGGCAAATAGGTGAAGCTATCACAAGACCAAATATTCGTTCCAAACATTCCTGTTGCATGTAGAGAGTCGGCAAAAGCTGAATATCAAACAAACATCGAACGGACTACCGCAGTCCATGAACATATATATATTTGTCCCTCTCCCAGGTCTGAACACCTGGCCAGTAAGTCCAGGTGCGACGGATGCATCAAGCAATAATTCTTCCCTTATATAATTTTTAAAATTAACTTAAAGACTTTTATCTTCCAGGCAACATTCCATAAATATGCTTTAATACAGCACCTTCTGTCTTAGAATCGCTTCGCTGAGGAACAACATTAATTAAATTAAATTTCAATTCAATTTTTTTGTATAGCGCTTTTAACATTTTAAATTGTCGCAAACAGCTTTACACAATCAAGAATAGTCTTAGGATGCTTTACTATTGGCACCTGACAAAAAGATCTAAAACTAAAGCCGTAGACTTTGTAAAAATGTGTCATTTTCAAATCTTTGACCATGTCCGTATAGCCTATTCAAAGTTAACTGAAAATATATATTACAATTGGTATTCTATATATATATATATATATATATATATATATATATATATATAATCTGTATATTTTTAATGTACATTGTTATAATGCATTATTTCAAGCATATAAAAAAAAACTAAATTCGAAGTGCTATGCTATTTTATAATATTTTTCTCTTCCATTCCCCCTCTTTCCTCTCCCCTCCTGCACTTACCTAGAGCAAAAAGCGCGATTTGTCATGTTAGGGTTCAGGCAGCTGAAGATACGTCTAAGGTTATTAGAAGCATGTACAGTACCTACAGTATATACACCTATACTGGTCATCCAGCCCTGTGCAGCTGATTGCATTTTTCAAAATGCATTGTGCTGATTTGCAGCAGTGTGAATGTTTTCATTTAAACCCTTGATGGGGAGGTCCATAACGTACTGTAGTAGATACGTGGGTGGAGCTTCGCACACGTTTCACTTTAGACGTATTTCCATCGATAGTGCATTTTTATGTAGAAAGAAAGAAAGGAAGGAAGAAAGATGTTAAACTCTCTCAATGAACGCTGTATAAAATGGACCTCATTTTACGTTAGCATTACACACGTTTATATCAGCAAGCAGGTTTAACAAACTATCCCCAGAGTTTCACCAGTGGCAGTGAAAACGTTCAAGGAAACTCAGAGTAACAGTAAGTACTGTAGCCTCTGAATTTTACCTCTTCAACCCGCAGACTGAAAGTGTCAGACATGAAGTGATTTTTCACTCAAGAGAGAATTGTGAGGCACAAGTACTGCACAGAAATCGCCAGGAGAGGGGAATCGGTTTTTATTATTCTTTCATAAACTTTCGGCTTCCGAACAGAGGTGGGTGTATTTCAGGAATCAGACTTTGTTCAGCATGGTTTCTAAAAGCCAGCTCAGGTAATCTATAAAGATACCCTGAAGATACTGACTGCTAACAGCTAACCTGGGGTGCGTTTCCCAAAAGCATCGTTAGCCAACTATGGTCGCAAGTTCCGTCGTTACCAACATAGTTCAACAATTCGGTGTTTCTCGGAACCATAGTTCAAGCGAACATTCGCAAACAGCGTCGCAAACTTACGTGGTTGGAACTACAGCCTTCGACTTGTGGTTAGAAGCATAGTTCCTTGCCGCGGCTGGGTGTGTTCTATTCACAGTTCACGACCCTATACGCACTATAAGTTTCTAAAAAAAAATCCCAACCACTTTGAGCGATTTGGAAAACTTAATGTTTTGACGCTCAAATATTAGGTTATTCATTTTTCGGTTATTTTGATTACAAATTCACTTTGAAACGATATAACGATGTACCATCGCAATTATTCTCCCTTCGAAGTGCCCTACGAAAGCATTATTTATGCCGGTTGGAGCACAGCCTTGGTTTCGTTTGTGCGAAGAAAAGGTGAGTTTCCTCATTCACGTATTCAACATATACAGTGCACAAAGTGTTAAGCACTAAGAAAATTAAAAAAATTATACACTACCATAGTGTAAGCCTATTTTAAATATTACTATGTAATATTTAAAATAGGCTTACACTATGGTAGTGTATAATATTGTGTTGTGCTCTTAGAAGTAGAAGTAGAATATGGACTATTCATAGGTTAAAATTTAATATATATACACACAGCCTACTTGTTTGCGAAAGGATTTAAAGAGAGTCTGAAAGGGGGAAACCATGTAGGAAAATAAACAAAATATTTATTAAGTTCATTCGAGATTCATTTAAACAAAAAAATATTGGATGCATTCTGCCTTGATGTGTGTTCGAAGGATCATCATTATCACCACCATCCTCATTAGAAGTGTCATCTTCCTCATCCACAGCAGCACCAGAAAGACCCCCTCTTCCTCATTAAAAAGCGGGACATTTTCTTTGACTGCAATGTTGTGGAGAATTGCAGTAACTACAATTACATAGCAGCTTTTGGAGGGGTTTAGTTTCAGGCCACCACTGGACTTGCTTGTTTGGTCACACTTGCAAAGTCCCTCCACTTGTTTCTGACTTCCTCTGGGCTTCTCTCATACCTATTTCCAGAAGCATTAATTATTTGTGCGATTTCATTCTATGTTCTTTTGTCAGAATTTGTAACTGTGTTTTTTAATTTGGAGAAAAGCAAGATTTGATTGTTTCCCACCTCCTCCAAAAGAACTTCAAGCTCTTTTTTAGTAAATTGTGGTTTTCGTGTCATTTTTTTCCACACCAACTCTCATTAAAACATGGCTTTATGTAAAAGGACTTATATAGGAAATGATCTTAAACAAAATAGGTAGCAGGTGTTCACAACATAATCCCAGCATTTTCAAAACCCATCATTTCTTTTTAATCGTACTTATGTATTAATACCAAATAAAAGATGGGTTAAAATGAAATATAACTAACAGTTATAGACTTTGTTATCCGAAAAAAGCACATTTACACTGTGTATGCCTATATGTTTTATTGTACAAACAATAAATGTTACATCACTGCGAAAGCGCATTGAATGCGAGCCGAAGAGAGATAAAAAAAAAAAAAACACTTTACAGTAGGGTGCGATATGTGCCTGTGGCACTACTCCGCCATTGTATCGAAGAAGAAGAACGACAGATTAAACCAACATGGTTCTAACAATGGAAGTGTGACACAGGTACTATGGTGTTGGGAAACAGTCGTTAGTTATTTTCTTTAACGTTGCATCGTACAATGGTGGTTAAGCAAAAAGCTACATCGTTGTACGGGAAACGCACCCCTGCTCAATAGCAGGTTTACTTACACTTTCTCCTCTCTTCTCCTCCCCTTCAGGTGTAACTGGAGGAAGTCATACACGGCGCGCCATATCTCTAAAGAGAAAGTTGTTATCGAGTCACAAATAATTTGCAACAATCACAGGCGGTGTATTATAGTCTATAGACTCTGCATTCATAATAAGTTAAAATGTTTCAATACATAAAATAGTGACTTAATGATATTAGAATAAAAATAAAAATAAATGAAGACATATGGGAAAAAATCAGGCGTACCTTGTGTGGGGCTCCAATAAGATTATTTTGGTACCAGTGTGAGGTCATCAGGTCACATGACCTATAAGCTATTGAAGAAATAGCTTTTTTTTAAATAAATAAAAAATAACCAAAGACATATCGTGGGATAAAGTCAGGTGTACCTTATGTGGGGCTCCAAAGAGATCATTTTGGTTACTAGTTTGGGGTCACACGACCAAAAAGCTATTAAAGAAATAGTGATTTAATAAAAAAAAATGTATAATATTTGCAAACTGATTCATAACTCAATTAATATCATCTATTAATTCAACAGTTAATGATAAACAAAAGCAATATGCAATAACGCATGGCATTTGTATGTTTAAAATGGAATTAGAACAACTGAGGCACGTAGCCAGATAAGTAACAAGTATCACTTTTCATTTAAACAGAAATTTGTCAGTGGTCCCTAAAATACCGCTTCCGAATGTCTGTCAAATGTCTGAATATCAAACTAACTTGACCGCGGTTCCAGAGTCCGGGATATTGTGGTTGTGTGTATGAGGAGATGGTTCGGTCTCACCGGGGTTAATGGAGTCTGGGAGGGTGAGCAGTCCTGTGAAAAAGTAATTCGTAAAACTAAAAACATTTCGAAAGAAGGGTTTTCACTGCAGGCACATCTGTTTTGAGTTTATCAGCATAATCTTTTATGTCTATATATCTATAAAAAATAGACATTAATAGAAATAAATAGACATTAATCCTAACTTAACCTTAATTTATGTTTCCTTTTGGCACCGACTGAAAAAAATGACTTTTTGGTGTAGTAAAATATATTAAATGAACCATCATAATTTTTACATTGTAAAAATAAATTTCAAGGAGAACTAGAATTTTCTAAGTAAAAGTTTAAATACCTACACATTTAATTCATGTGATAAATTAACTGAGTGGAAAGAGTTAAATATTATTATGTATTTACTTTTAACATTTACATGTTTTATAGTGACTGCACATAAACCTAATAATATTAAGTAAATTTTACTTTTTAAGTTTAGTTTAAATTTTAAATTAAGCCGCGCATGCGTGTTTGGAGACGCTGTACCCGCGCTGTGGATCAGTCGGTTGGGGATCATCACGGAGGTACAGCACGGCGTGGCTGGAGCTGGACTTTGGCGTGTTCGAGGTAAGTTTACCTTACTGTTTTGGATGTGATTCTCGTTTTCCTGACTCCCAATTAATGTTCATCTTAATCTCAGGACGTACAATTAGCAATATTTCAGTTTTTAATAGTGTGGAGATTCACAAAGCACCGTTTTTTGTGTAAAAACCTGAACCCACGGAGCCCCCCAGGAGTCCTGTGGTAAATAAAAATAAAGAAAGAAAGAAAGAAAGAAAGAAAGAAAGAAAGAAAATAATAACAAACCGATCGCGTGGATTAATAAACGCTGCGATGCGTGTTTCTTACCCCCACCCCTCGTGAAAACGGCGTGTTCAGAGAAAGGCTCGCCAGTGAGATGTCCTTTCTGAACAAACTGAGTCAGGTGTGTTAAATCATTAAATGGTAAAAGAGCATTAGCAATAAACGTTTTTTTCTGAATCCGAATTTTATTAATAAGTTACAAGTTAAATTTCAACTGTAATGAACCTGTACATATGTTCATACAGTATTGACAGAAGCTCTAATTTATCCAAATCGCATTGCAGACAAGAAAAAGAAGTAGAGTCATCCTGTGACCTTGCATGCTTCATCTTTCCACACATGATTCTTGCCTCTCACTTTTTCCTTAATCCCTCACTATTCTATCTTGTATTTTTCTAACGGTGTCAGAAACTTTGTGTTAGTAGCACTGCTTGGCATGCTTGATGCTTTTTTCTTTTGTAATTTGCTTTGGATAAAGGCAAACTTACAAAAAAATGAAGAAATGACTAAATGTAGTTGTAGGAATAAAAGATTATGTACTGATACAATGTAAATATTTTCACAGAAACAAAGCGTAGAGATGAGACGTGAATCTGAAGAGGATCTCTGATGATTGCCTGGTAAAGCATTGTTTTCTTATTAATTATACAATTATGATTATGATATACTGTGATGACCATCTACAGTATATCTAACTCAAACCGTAGAACATGGTGCTACCAAGGTCATGGGTTTGATTCCCAGGAAAAGCAAGTAATTGAAAATCACAAGTTATAAATAAAAACTTGTACCTTGAATATAGTGTTTTTTGCATTGGACAGAAGCATATACCAAATGCAAATGAATAAATAAATCTGAGTAATTATTGAAAGAATTTTCATGTTTTGACTAACCCTTTAAATACAAACTCAGCATTCATCATAGGATTTCCTGACACTGTAAAGGTGCAGAGTGATCTATATGGAGTGTGGCCATCTCATGACATGTTTTACAATGTTTTACTGATGCAAGATTATTGGTAAAGCAATTTAACCCAAGTTTAACAATCTGAAGTATATGAAGTGATGGTAATTTTTTATTATCAATTATTTTTATTATTTTTTTTCTCTGTGATAATGAAGTCCGCACAGGTGATTTAAGCAATTCAGATTTTTTTGTTTCTCAAAATAATTCTTTATTTATTTTCTTGTAAATTTTATGCAGGAGGACAGACGAAGTGATGCCAGTTTGCATATTCTTAAAATCCTTGTCGTCCGTGCTGTCGAAGGGGAAGAACCGGTTGGTGTATCCATAATCCTTAAAGGAAAGGAAATTTTGCAAGAATGTGGCAATACTGCAAAGGCATGTGCACTGCTTATGGGAATAATTTATGCCATTACCCATGCATACCCCGAGCACTGCGCTACACAATTGAGCTATATCAGAAAGTTCTTTTAGAACTAGATGGGATTAAGCTATCACCAAATGTGCAAGCTTTAAAGATGAAGTTATCATCTTGAAACATTTGACATGGCATGACTACAAGTCTTTACATGTTCAGTGTTTACATGTTCAGCTTAAAATGTTTAAATGCGTTACGGTTTTCAACTTTTAAGTGCACTAGTTCAGAGTGCTAATTTGAATGTTGCAACTTCACTGCTACAGAGGGCTATTAAGTTTTAAAGTTTATTCTACAGTTTGTTTAATGTATTTTCTGCTGTATTTTATTTCTAAACGAATGCTGTATTTTATTTATTTATTTATTATTACTTTACACAATTTTGTTTAAAACAAGTATTTCAGGCCCTGGTGCCGTGCAGTTGTTCCTACGGATGCAAAATTTAGCCAAATGCACTTTTATTAAAAAGACAATCTGTATCGAGACTGTGAATGTCAAAAATATTTGGTAATGTTGGTGAATAAACTGTTTAATTATATTTTAGTTGTGTGATTTATGAAAGATATAGATGAAATAACTACTTACATTTCTTTCCAAAACATAAATTAGCAATATGTACATTATTATAGGGAGTAATATAAATTTTATATAAAGTAAGGGAAAATCTCACAAAACAAAATGATAGTAAGATTTACTTAATAATTTCATAAAACCAAGGTTCCTGCTGATACAACAATAAATTAACTTTACTTGATTATTTTAAATAAATCTAACTTGTGCATTAAATATAATTATGTAACTTTTACTTGATTTCTTTGATAGTTAATTTAATTGTTAAGTAGATTTTACCTGACAATTACGGGTGAGTTTTACTTAATATTGGAGCAATAAAATTCACTTAAAATCTATGTGTGCAAATTGTTACGAGGATTTTATTAAGTAAATCTTACAAGTTATTTTTTTTAGTGTGCCTTTAAAACCAAACAGAAAGCGGCTTCCTTTTCTTCTCTCTTAGCAGCATTTCTAACATTCCTGGGACCCATGGTTCTACTGTATGTCTGAATCGTGCACAAAATGAAAAAAAAAAAAACACCCCAAAATATGTAAACTCACTTCACTTGGCTTACTTATGACGGTGATTAGTTCTTATGACAAAAATTTGCAAAGCGGGAAGTTCATATACCACTGTATTGATAACTTTTGTTCTACCTCAGTCTAGTTTATCTTAGTCAGTGATCCTTACATGCTTCAAAGAGTCCTTAATTGTTCCTGTCCCGAAGAAACCCCATCCTGCTTCTCTCAATGATTATCGTCCTGTAGCCCTCACCTCAGTAGTGATGAAGTGCTTTGAGCGCCTGGTCAGAGACTTCATCATTAATTCACTAACCCGACACACTGGACCCACCACAGTTTGCATACCGCCCAAACCGCTCCACAGACGATGCACAGACGATCACTCATCTCCTCCACACAACATCAAGTTTGCTGACGACACTGTCGTGGTCGGCCTTATCACAAACAACGGCGAGACGGCCTACCTAGAGGAGATTGGAAATCTGGAGAACTGGTGCCAGAGGAACAAATCTTCTTCTTATCATCAGCAAGACAAATGAGCTGATAGTGGACTTCAGTACAAAGCAGGAGAGAAACTACCAGACCGCCGTCATCAACAGGAGCCCAGTGGAGAGAGTGGACCGCTTCAGATACCTCGGTGTTCACATCACGAAGGACCTGTCATGGTCCTGTCACATCAACACCGGGGTAAAAAAGGCCCGACAGCGTCTCTACCACCTCAGACGCTTGAGAGACAGACTGCCCTCCAAGGTGCTCAGGAATAGAGAGCATCCTGACGGGAAACATCACGACCTGGTTTGGAAACAGCACCAGACGAGCTTTACAGAGGGAGGTGCGATCAGCTGAGTGCATCATCTGCACCAAGCTCCCGGACCTATATTTCTATATTATATTTTATATTTTTCTCTATATTTTCTATATTTTGCTATATTGTGAATGTTCTTATTTGTACAGTATATTTCTATTTTTATACTAGTTAAATTTATTTTCTATTGTATTTTTTTATTTATATTTATTTCTTATATATAAGCTTTCATTTTCTTTTTTAAAAGCGGAGCTGCACTGTGTGCGGCTTAGGGACCGTGTAAAAATTACATGCCCTTTGTGAAAACGTAGAAAACTGAAAGTACAGTCAATCATTAAGGAATATTGGCAGATGTCACTTACACAGCTGCAGCTGAAGTATATGCATAATCATTTTTTTAACAATAATCAATTAAAGAATAAATCCATTCCACATTTCCCCCTAAGTCCTCTTGTGATATGCATCACTCTACCCCAGCTGCATGTCACAAGAGCTTTTTTCCCCAGTTAAACCCCTCTATTTACAGTTATATCTATTTATTGTCTTTTTAATCAATTATTGCTACAATAGTCAATAAAACAACAAATCTGTTGCACTTTTTCCCATAATTCCTCTTGTGATTTGTCTCTCCATATCCCAAGAGCTTTTTGTCACAAGAGCTTTTTCCCCAGTTTAACCCCCATCGGTACAGTTATATTCATTTATTGTCATTTTAATCAATTATTGCCACAATAATCAATTATACAGCAAATCTTCAAGCTCTTGTGACATGCAGTTGGGATAGGGAGAGACATATCAGAAGAGGAATGATGGGGAAAAGTGGAATAGATTTCTTATTCTATATTTCTCTCTGCGTTTATTTCCGGAAAGCTGGAGGAGGGAACATTCTAATTCTGACGCAGAAATACGCCCGAGTTTATTGCTCAGGTATCAGACACATAATGTGATATGATATGATATGAACCAGCCAATCGGAAACAGGCGTCCTTCAAATGTTTAGCGCGCGCAGAGGTGTTCTGCAGCCGGTAAACGGTTTCTGTGTAAATTCAGAGGAGTGAAGACACGCTGGTGAGCTACAGGTGAGGGGGACAGCAGTCTCTGAGGGACAGAGGAGAAGACTTTGAAATGTCATCGTGTTTCAATATGAGACAAAAAACCTGCAGACTCAAGAGCCAATGATTATTTTAATTGTTATTTTAATTCTTATTGTTGTTGCTGTAAACAAAGCTTCATTTATTAATACTTCTGCGTTCATCTATCTCGAGTGTCAGGTACCGTTAACATTACTTTACCATGTCTGAGAAACCGCAGGAATTCACTTCCACCTATGAGGGTGAAGGAGTCAGGTGAGCTTTTTAAGAGCATGCACATTAAGAATTTTGAGAGTGTGTGTACTGTACTCTGAAATCTACCGTAACTGCAGTACAGGTATTAGTGACACTGTTAGCCTGACTGCGGCAGAGATGACTAACAGCTGCTTTTACTCTCCAAAATGTAAAGTTCCACAAACATTGTGTATTTGTATTTTAAACGACTCATTCCATTCAGTAAATTAGTTAATACACTTCAGTCAAAATAAATAAATATTCATGTAAATATTCCCACATATATAATAGAGTATGTACTCTGACTGATGCATATTATTCAAATTCCATAGAGTTCATCAATATATAAATATAACTGGGTTACAAATGTGTTCTCTAATAATAATAATAATAATAAAAGTAAACAGTTATTAAGTAACAGTTATATAATAAACAGTTAATAATATACAGTTATTGAGTTTCAGTTTAACATTTCTAGTATTAAATATGATTTCAAATATTGTGTTAATCTCTTTCTTGGGCAACATAACTTTTTATTTTGAATCTGATATGTTAATGTTTTTTTTTTTCTTTTCTCTTCTAATCCACCCTAATGCTCCAAGTATCCAGTTGTTTACTGCCTGTTTGGAAGAGAATCTTTCTTTCTTGAATACACTGGACTGTCCATTTTGCCATTTTGGTATGTTTTAGATTGCTGACTTTTGCAATCAGGGCGGGGCCACCTGCAGGAAAGGGAGAGCAAGAGAGAGAGAGAGAGAGAGAAAAAGAGCGCGCGTGCACGCCGCCACCAGCATCCGCGCCTCTACACTTACATGCCACACACACGGGCATGTAACACTAAGTCATTAGGATTCTAAACTAAAAGGTAAAAATATTTGTACACATACATTATAAGAACTATAGAGTAAAAAAAGGGACCACATTGTACTTTATTTGTAGTAAAGTTTCCAATCTAACTTAAATCGGAACATTGGGAATCTTGTTTGAAATTGTTTATTTCTTCATTTGTTTTAGTCAAGGATATTTCACAGCAATGTAAAAGTTTGTGAGAGAGAATGCTTATAACAAAATAGTCTAAATATTTAATTTCGTTTTTCATTTTAGAATTTTACCGTAATGCTAAAAACTGAACGTCTTTGTATTGTATTTTATATCATACTTGTACTATACATGTGTGTTAATAGGAATTTTGAAAAGAAATGTGAAATAACATGATTTTTTGTGTTGTTGCTTTATGTAAAGGTGTTTGATCTTAAATTTAGGAAAAGTCTGTAAAATATGTATTTTCCTGCTAAATTATTAATGCTGTTGCTTTATTGAAGGTGGTTGATTGTTAATAATATAATGGTGTTACACTGCTGCCATTGCTGCCAGTCATTTGACCCTTTTATTTATTTATTTATTTATTTATTTATTTTATGGTGTAGTTGTGACAACAGTGCTTCAATAGTCAAGGGTGCACATACTTTTGGCCACACAGCATAGATGTATACATTTGTAAATAATAATAATAATAATAATAATAATAATAATAATAATAATAATGTTTAAAACATGAATAACTTTCCTTTTACTTCACAATGTGGCACTTTGTGTTGGACTATGACATAAAGTCCCAAACAAATATACACTACCGTTCAAAAGTTTGGGGTCACTTTCTAACACCATGATCGTTCCTGATTTTTATTTCTTTCTACATTGTAAAGGAATGCTGAAGGCGTCCAAAAAATGCATTAATCTCCTTTGAACAGTTAATGGTGAGATGTTTCTGCTACTTCTGCTCTGTAAAGACTTCATAACGCCTCTAATCTGAGGTGCTGTTAATTGGTCATTTTTCAGGCTGATAACTCTAAATGATCTTCTCGTCTGCGGCAGAGGTATTATATAAAATATATATATTCATTTATATATATATATATATATATATATATATATATATATATATATATGTATATATATATATATAATATATATATATATATTTTATATTTTTGAAATCCCCAGTATTGTTGTAGACTGTAGAAAATAAATCACTAAACAAAAACGAAGTGACCACAAACTTTTGAACGGTAGTGTATTTACATGACAAAATATGGAAAAGTGAATAAAAGGGGTGTGAATACTTTTGCAGGGCACTCTAGTGTCATGAGAAATATAGAACATACTGTATACTAATAATATGATGGCACATTGAACTGAAATTAAACTAAATTTAATGAAACTGAAAGGAAGATGAGGGAGATCATGACCAGTAGGTGGCGTTGACGCACCACAGTTGATGTCACCAACAAGGATTTAAAATCTGACAGCCTGCACTCGAATTTGGCACAGAGTTTCGTTTATATCAATTAATCAAACTCTGAGATATAGTTATTGTTCTGTCCGCATTTGCAGGACTTTTATTTTATAGAAGGAAAGCAGAAACATATGCAGGCAAGTTTTCAATAAAAAAAGCGCCATCAATAACTTTCATAATACTCGAGTCAAATCAGATAGTGAAACAAAAACAAACGTTAAATGTAAAATGTTTTTCTTTATTTTTTTGTGATGTTGCTGTAGTTCCTGTTTATGTTTGCTTTGGATTGTATGTAAGCATTTATTGTTCAATTTTACAAACTATGTTCTTTTTTTAATCATTTGACTAATCTTCATTTTCTTCTTTTATTTTTAGATGATAAAATATAAAATGTTTTAATAATTTTAATTCTGACTGAAATGGGAAAGATTACCTGTAGACCAAAGACAAAAAAGGGACAATCAAACTCCATACAGAATGAAAGTGACCAGAAAAAAGGTAAGATCACAGCAACAATTATTATTATTATTATTATTTTTTATTTTTATTTTTTTTTATTAATAGGTGGAAACGGTGTAGTTTTTTTTAACCCTCGCTTTGTCTTCACATCCTGTTGTCTATACTTCTCTTGCCTTAACCCTGTAAAATTTTCTAGTTCCTACTTGGAAAAATTCCTACGTGGAATATATTTTTCAAAAATTATACTGAACTTAAACATTTCAATAGCAGCATATCCCTTACTGAAATTTGCACAGAGTACGAGATTTCTTGTAACAGATCTTCCATGAAGAACCGCTAAAAAAATCCAGACATATCCATCATCCAAAAAAAAAAAAAAAAAAAAAAGAATCTGAGAGCTCCTTCCAGGTAGCTGATCGTTCTGGTTCCTGCAATGACGTCAATGTCCCACCAAATTAGACATACATCTTATGATCATGACTGAACAGTTGTGGGGTCACCAAGTGGAACGTACGAGTTTAACGAAATGTTAGATGTCTGGCCGGAGGTAGCTTAGTGGTTAAGGCATCGATTACGGTTCGGAAGATCCCAGGTTCAAACCCCACAACCACCAAGTTGCCACTGTTGGGCCCTTGAGCAAGGCCCTTAACCCTCAACTGCTCAGATCTGTAATGAGATAAAAATCTAAGTCGCTCTGGATAAGAGCGTCTGCCAAATGCCCAAATGTAAATCTAAATGTAGATGTCTCACTCAGTTCACTCGGCTGTAAAATCTTTATCAAATTTCACAAGGGAAATGTTTTAAAGCACTGTGTCTTATTTATTCATGATCACATATAACACATATCATAGTATACACTATATATGTACTGTATATACACTATGTGTATATAACTGAAAGTTCTATAACTGATATTTAAAGAAATATACAATAGAAAAGTGATAACATTATTTTATAGCTTAGCACTTGATTTTAGTCATTTTGTCGTTTAATAAAAGCCTGTAATCAGGGTTTTGGTTTCTGATCTTTTTTTGCAGCTGAGTTTAGTGCTTTAACACCTTCCACTCACTCCTCGCTGAGCCTTAACACTTTAGCCAGTAATGAAAGTCATGTTGTTTCTCCAGCAATTTGCCACTATAAGAAAAGGACAGCTAACGATCAACTGGTAAGAATAACAATCATTTTAAATGAGGATCTAATTACACATAATTACTGTTGGATTTCCATACAATTCTGCATGTTCACTATGACAGAGACTTTGGCTGAATGAGAAATATTATGATCAGGGTTGTCACAATACTAGAATTTCAAACTCAATACCGATACCCAGGAAAATACTCCATACTTAATACCATTTTCAATACCATGGTAGAAAATGTCAAAATAAAGAGGCACAGATTTCCTCAAATAAAGATTAGAAAAATACAGTGCCATGATAAAGTCGAAGGTATTTGTCTTCTTTCTGTTTTTTTTTATTTTTTTTTTTACATTTTTTGGCATATTGAAATGAGAACTAAAATGATTCAGATCATCAAACAAATTTAATTACAAAGATAATCACAGTAAATACAAAATGCATTTTGTAAATGATGATTCTATTTATTAAGGGAAAAAAGCTGTCCAAATCTGCCAGGCTGTATGTGAAAAAGTTATTGCCCCCTAAAACTAATAACTGGTTGTGCCACGCTTAGCAGCAACACCTGCACTCTAGCGTTTTATACTGTTGTGGAGGAATTTTGGCCCCCATTTTTCTGAATTGTTTTAATTCAGCCACATTGCAGCGTAAACAGCTGGATTTAGGTTCTAACCTTGACTAGACTAGGTGTCTGGTAGAGCGCAGAATTCATAGTTTCATCAATTATGGCTTCCAGTCTTCCAGGTCCTGAAGCTGTAGAGCCCCAGAACATCACACTACCACCACCATGTTTCACTGTTGGTATGATGTTCTTTTTATGAAACGCAGTGTTACACCAGGTGGAACAGGACACACACCTTTCAAAAATGTTCAACTTTTGTCTCATCAGTCCATAGAATATTTGCCCAAAGGTCTTGGTGATAATCAAGATGTGTTTTGCAAATGTGAGACGAGCCTCTGTGTTCTTTTTGGTCAGCAGTGACTTTCGGCTTGGAACTCTCCCATGGATGCCATTTTTCTTTTTTATTGTTGAATTATGTTTACATGTCAATCTGCTCTTGAATTTCTTTAGATGGTCGAATGATGTGTTGCTTTTTTTAGATCATTTAGGACTCTTCACTTTGCCAGACAGGTTCCATTAAAGTGGCTTCTTGATTCAACGGGTCTGGCAGTAATCAGGCCTGGGTGTGCCAAGTTAAATTTAACACGATTTTCTAAAAAAATCACAGTTCATTTGGGAGTTGCAATTATTTTATCACACAATGTACAGTTAAATCTTGGATTGCGAGCATAATTTGTTCTGGAAGCATGCTTGTATATCAAAACACTCATAAATCAAAGTGAATTTCCCCCATAAGAAATAATGAATACTCAGATTTTTCATTCCACAACCTAAAAATTCTCATACAAAAAATAATTATTACAAAATAAAAAACAAATTAACCTGCACTTTACCTTTGACAAGAATCATGACTGGTGTAAGATGAGAGAAGACCAGGGGGGCTAGTGTGTAGGACAACTTTCACGCACACGCACACAACAGATTCATCACCCGCACCACTACAGCCTTTTAAACCTTTTTCTTTCCGGAGATCATTGTTGCAGTACAGTTACTAAAGAACTGTCACTACACTTGGACACAAAATATAAAAATGCTTTATCCATGCACAAAGATGTGGTCACAGTGTTATAGTAAACAATACATGTGCGCACGAATGTTGACTATATGAGTGATGATTGAGAGATGATTACCCATAATTCCACAGTGCGAGAGAGAAAAAAACCATTGGCTCAGTTGTGATCACGTGATGCTGGGCAGATCAATATCTCGCTCGTTTATTAAGTTTATTCATTTATTTTTTTATTTTGCTTGTCTTACAAATTCTCAGAGACAGAGTTACTCGCAATCCATGGTTCCACTGTATATTGGTAGGTGATAAATGTAAAAATATATATGTTTTATAACATAATATTCTAATTACACAATTGCAGTGTTCGAAGGTGACACCAGGAAGAGAACTCATGAATCTCAGGCTCAGGTAAAATGGTGAACTTTAAAAAGCATAAAGAATATAATTTAATGAAAATATGCAGAATAACTTACAGACCATTTTGTTTCTGGAAAAAAACAGGATGAGTTTTCTGACACTGATGCCTCCGGTACAATGTGAGTGTGTATATATATATATATATACTGTACATACAGTATAGATGAACAACAGTAGATTTCAGTACATATTTTATGTCTAATATTCTGGACATCCCATGACCCACTGACTGATGACTGTTGTGTTAGAGTGAAAGTCGTCCACGGAAAGCTGACTTTTCTAGAAACGTGTCTGGACCTGGACAACAATTACTGGATTGCTTTCAGAATTAGTTGGAAAGATGTTTATTTCTAAAAGTTTATTGTACATTCTGTGTAGCTTTTTTTTCTGTACTGTAAAATGTAGATTTTAGAATCATGTCATATTTTAAAAATTTGAGACTTGATTTGTTTCTGTTCTAATATTTCAAGGACACCAAAACAATTCAAGAAGGCAAGGAGAAGTCCATGTTCTATCACTAGACTTTCCCTCATCCCCTTCAGAGAAGCACGTGTTATCGTGGGTGAGATCACTGGCGCTTTGGTCACCTCTGAGTATCACTGCAGTCAATGCAGTTTCGAAATTCCTTCATGGTCACCTCTGAGCTTTGATGTTAAGTGCCCCAGCTGCAAGACAAGCTGGAAGTGATGGAGTTGTGAAGAACATAATGAAGTTTTCATCCAGTCCCATATCTCCCACTGATATGCTGGACGTCTTTCCAACAGATTCTGATTAGGAATTCTGGACCTTTTGTTAGTATTTACTGTATGTTTAGTTCACACCACTATGGTTGGAAGATGTTCTTGGTTAAAAATTTTTTTTCATTTTTTCATACTTTTCTACAACACCACCTTGAATAATGCCATTGCTGACTTTATAGTGGTGATACCATTAACTATTAGTCATATGTATGTGTGACAGTGTTTATATGCATTTAGAGCCATACTGTACATTTCAGTTTGAACTACTATGGTTGCATCAGGTTTCAGACACTGGTGCTAGATTTCTTACCGCTTTATACAACAAGAAAAACCTTCTTAAGTTTACTTTAGAGTAACGTGTAACTGTTCTCAGACTCTGCCTTGTGTGTGTCATTCTAACCTGCTGTGGTTCTGAATAATGCTTAAGTTCTAAGTATGTCAAAAATCTAAATATTAGTTTTGATGTTTATTCTTGACTTTAGGAAACTGAAGTCCAGTGCTCTGTTTGAAGCAGTTCCATGCTAAGCGCATGCTGTTTGTTTTCTGTGTATATATTTACTTGTTTGTCTACGTTTGCGGGGTATAAAAGGGCAATATTCAACTCTGTGAAAAAAAAAAAAGAGAGCACTGCAATTTACTCCAGAAAACTTCTGGAATGTCATCAAGGGGAAGATCCAAACCATCAAGCAAAGCTGAGCTGCTTTTCATTTTTTTGTATAAAGAGTGGTATAAAGTTCCACAACATCATAAATAACTGGGGTTATTTCACCAAATACTGATTTATTAATGTTATTTAGCCAAAGCATTAACACAATTTGTTTACAAATTATTTACATTTTGTTTTAATTATTAACTATTTTTATATGTTTAATTATTTTAATTGGGTTATTAAAGCTCTGCAAATACAGCATAATCTTGTGTTATTTTGATGTGTTGTGATGATGTCATTTCCTTCAAATATACACCCTAAATAACAATAGTTCTATTTTAAATTTAGGAGAAATCCTGTCAGCAGTTCACAAAAAATTAAACAAAACTGTTCATCCCACCAACACAAACATAAGAAAAAAACGTAAGAAATTAATTAATTTGCAATGCTTATTTGCTTTATAAATGATTTTTATATAGTGAAAAAAGCTTAATTAAAAAAAAAACTTTTGCAGGATAAAATGCTGCCACTTCTTTGCCACTTAATGGTTTTCTTTCAGTATGAGTTTATGTTATAATATGGCTCTCTGTTCTTTTCACTCCAGGGGTGGAAGTCGAACATAAAGCCTATTCTTAAGTAAAAGTAGAGATGGCCTAGGGCAAATATTACTCAAGTAAAAGTAAAAGTCCTCAATTTTCACATGTACTTGATTAAAGATACATTTAAGTACACTTATCTAAGTTTTAAAAAAGTTTTTTGTTTTTATGTGTTTTTTGTATGTTTGTGTTTTTTTTTTTTATTATTCTTGTTTTAATGTTATATTTTGTCAAATAATATACCAATGTCTCGATTTTCTTACAGTGAGCAATTATACCAATAACCTTATGTTTAGCGTTTCAATATACAGTGGGACCTTGGAATGTGAGTACCTTGGTCCGTGAGTGTTTTGCAAGATGAGCAAAAATTAAAACTTGTTAAAAGAGCGAGGTGAACTGGTGTGTTTGTGTGTGTGTAAGTCATCCTACACAGTAGACCGCACATACCACCCCCCCTCCCCCGCAGCGTCCTCCTCCTCTCCTCTCTCTGGTCTCAATAAAAACATCTACAATTATTTTTAAAGATAAAGTGCAGTTTGATCTTTTTTCATTTTTTTTTTTTTTACTTTATATTTTATATTAATTGTTTTGATATGAATATTTTTTGGGTTGTGGAATGGATATATAATACTAATGCATGCCACACTTTTCAGATTGTGTAGAATATTTTGAAAACCATGTTTAATTTCTTCTACAGAACCTCAATCCTCAGTAATGTAAAAAGCTTAAAAATAATTTACATTTAACATATTTGGAGAATGAAAAAATTTATGACAATGAATGAATAAAAAAAATTAGGGCTGAACCTAATTAATAATATTTTTTTATCGATTGATCTATTTTTTCCTCCCTTAAATAGTAGATTGGCCTAACGATTATTCTTCATGTTTAATCTGTCCATACATTCCTGGTTGAATGATAATAAAAATATATTATTAACTTGATATTAAATTAAAACCATAGTTTTTTCGAGCTTAGCTCGAGACCCCGAACACCCACAAAGTCAAATCAGTTTCATGTTACTGTACAAATCTCTATTATATAATTAGCATTTCTTTCAGAAAGTCTCATAAATGTATGACTCATTTTGACCTAAAAACATTCGTAAGCTCAGCTGTCTCAGTCTTATATGAAAACAGACAAGATGCCAGGACAAACTAAATGTCTTCATATTTAAGACCAAGCTGAAAGTGAAATAAATCTCACTTGTTACATAAATAATGTTGGTGTATTACTGCCACCTGCTGGACTGAATGGGTAATGTTAAAGGGTGAAATGTTATCTCACAAAATAAAATATTAAAATTTAAGTTAACCATTTCCCCCAAAGTTTTTTTTTTTAAAGACATTTTTATTCTTGCGAAAAAAAATGTTTTTAAAGTAATACCATCCTCGGACATCATGCTGTTTTTTTATTACTGTATTTATATATTATCAGCATAAGGTGTGTAAAGTTTTGTGTAACGAGCGCTATAGTTTGAATGCCGTCCTGGTGGTTTAATGTAAAACCAGCCGCCAATGCGCTTAAATACAAACTCTTAATTACTCTTTACAGTTTTATTCGACATTTTTATTTGTTACCATATTTTTGTGATTAAAATTGTGGCTTTTTATATTTGGATTCTTTTTAACTATTTTGTGTGTTTGTTTAAACCAAGCAACAACATTTGGAACCCTGTTTAGAGAGGACACTAGGATAAATAACTCTAAACCTCATTTATTGGGTGAGAGGTGTTGCTCTGTGAGATATGACATCACTCACTCACTCACTTTATTCTGTAGTCAGGGTCGTGGGGCCTGGAGCCTATCCCAGGAGACTTAGGGCTTGAGGCAGAGTACACCCTGGACAGAGTGCCAATCCATCGCAGGACATACACACACATACACACACTCACACTCATTCACACACTATGGGCGATTTTGGGAATCTAAGTTAGCCCAATCTACAAGTCTTTGGACTGTGGGAGGAAACCGGAGTACCCGGAGGAAACCCACAAGCATATGGAGAACATGCAAACCTCAATGCACACAGAGACAGGAATCGAACTCGGCCCCTCGAGGTGCAAGGCGACAATGCTGAGATATGAGACGTCAAACTAAATATAATAATGAAAAATATCTTTGAGCATTTACTATTTTTCTGTATTTTAGCAGTTGTTTATCAGTTTAAGAATCTTTAAGCTTAATGCAAATACATCTGATGGTGGTGCCTATCAAACAAAACGACAAAACTGAAACAAAAAATTAATTATATATGTATAAACCCCCCCGCCCCCAGCCGAAATGGTTTGTAGCCCACTGCTGTTGTTTCTGTGAACATTCAGTGAGTGAAATGCCTGATCCTTGGACATCGACTAATATAATGTCACCAACTTGTGAAAGAGATGCACTGGTCACACATAAGGGTTATTCTGCCTTTGACACCCCACATATAATTAACAATTGTATTAGTTATTTTATAAATATTTGGTATAATTCCTTCATTAAATTGAACTCCATATGGCGTAAATAAACATAAGCGCAAATGCTTTTTTCACATGGGTTCATATCGCCCTGCCCACTTCTCTCTGAACACACACCTGATCCAGAGCAGAACCTGATTTTCAAGTTCTTTGATGAGCTGATCAGGTGTGTTTAAAGGGTAAGAAAACTTTGAAGTGATTACAGTATAGACAAACGCCACATAAATGAATGAGCAGTAGAATAAAGATAATGAATGAATGATCTCCAACACCATCCAGGACCTTATCAACACTTCACATAATGTATCATATGGAAGCAAAACCAGAACCTGGGAATTGACTACTGAGTCTTGGGAACATAGGGACTTGGGAATATAGGGCTCAGAGGATGAAAGTGTACAGGGTCATAGTTATATATCCATACTTCAAAATATAGAGATTTAAAAACATATTGAAATTTTTAAGTATTAAAAAAATTGAATATTATTTGAAATAATTGAATTGAAATAATTGAAATAATTCCTATTTTGGGTTATTACAGTGATGTTCAATTATCAGTCCTTATCTCCTTTTCATTAAGTATACAAAATTTAAAGATAAACAGTAAACAAATAATTGCCTTCAAAAGATTTTTACAGGTGGGCGGAGCTTACTGCAGAAGTCTACCTCCAAAACAAACACTTTAGGCATTTTTTGGGTGGAGGAGGTTAATAAACACAACTAGTGCACTCAGATCTTCATATCTGATCTAAGCACGTCCAGATTCTGTCCCAGGATGCATCTTTCTGGAGTGGTTCCTCTACTTTTATTGCTTTTACCAAACATCACAACTCACAGTATCTCCAGAGAGAGGTAAGAACCTTTAATAGTTCACATAATTTGCATATTTATAGAAGGATTTATATTGCATTTGATGCGTTTCATTCAGTCTGTACGAATAGCTGTAATGGGATCCTAAGATGGTCCTCTCAGGGACACTGATGGTGTGATCATACCGCTTTACTCACATGAAGGACTGATTATCACTTGGATCTGAGTTATTTAATATTTAATTATTATAGTGCACAATACAAGAGAGAAACAACACGAGAGAGAATATGTAACTTATGTTATGCTATAAATATTGTTTAAGTGTAGTTTTCATGCCATTACATGACATGTCATGTCTATCACATGTTTACTTAAACAGAAATAGTATGTGTTAAGTTTATTTTATTTATTTTGTTGTTGTATTTATTCACATTTCATTTAATTATAATTTTATCAGAAGTACTTATGTACCTCTTTTTTTGTGATTTTATATTTAAGATTATCAAGCGCTATAGTTGAATCTACCTTAAGCGATTGTTGTGTAACCTGGTAAGTCGTCAAACACTAGAATTAAAAATGATTCCGGAGTTGATCACCGTGTTTCCTGTAGTTGGCTAATGGCTTCAAGTTTGAAGCAGAAGTTGATGTGCAAATTCCCCGATAACTCGACACACACACAGGGCACCTCAGCACCTCTTCTTCCATTTCTTACAATAGTTTATATTTTTACAAATACATTTGGCAAATTAATTTATGTAAAAAAATGATATGTTTTGTGTTAGAACCACACAATCACCGAATTGCCGTCGTTGGGCCCCTGAGCAAGGCCCTTAACTCTCATCGGCTTTGATGTACAATGAGATAAAAATGTAAGATGTCTAAATAAGGGCGTTGGCCAAATGCCATACTGTAAATGTAAATGGCCTTTAGTAACCAGTGTAAGGATTTATCCAATGATGGGAACTTCCAAGCACTTTAGGGCAGTGGTGACTCAGTTGGTTAAGCCTGTGGGTTATTCGAAGGTTGTGGGTTTAAGCCCCAATGCTGCCAAGTTGGCACTGTTGAGAAAAAGCTCTTAACCCTATCTGCTCCAGGGGTGCTGACCCTGCACTCTGACCACAGCTTCCTAACTGGGATATATGAAAAAATCATTTCACTGTCCTGTAAGACACATATGAAAAAATATTATTATTAAATACAAATTATGTGCTTTGTTAAACTTGTTTTAAAACCACTTAAAACATATTATTTATCCACAATTTGTTTATTTTGACCAGTACAATTGTTCGTTTCATTACTTTTATCTTTTACTCCTACACTAGGCTTTTGTACTGACAGATATAAAAAGAGGTTGGAGCGATAGTTCTATTGTTACAAGATAAAAAAGGAAACTGGCAGGATCAATAACCCACACTGTTTTGAAGTAGACAATAAAATTCATTTTGCTTTCTTATTTTTCTGTCTCCATTCAGCATTTACCTCCTGAGTGTAACCTCCCAGGCTGAAGGGGGCACCAGGGAGACAGTATGTGTCACGGTCGAACCCCGTAACCTCGTGGCACTGGAGGTGACCCTGGAGGATGACCAAAAGAACATCACCCTTTTGACGGAATCATCTATAGTACAAGAATACTACAAATGTGTCCCATTTCAGGTCAGACTCCTAATCATACCATAATCACAAATTCATTATAGTCATTACAAATTAGGTCCGCCCCCATATGAATCACAACTCTTTTACTTTTCTTTAAAAAGAACCTCATATGAGATTATAAAATAGTTTGATGATGTTGAAGCATGATCAAGTTTTTCTGTGCATCTATTTTTGACATTTATTGCTGTAAATACACAGAGAAAGGTCTTAGTTCTTGGCTAAAGAGTTATGTCATGAAAAACAATTTTCATATTAATCCCTGGGTTTCTTTAATTGTTTATCTCTTTAATTATTGTATGTTTTTACCGAGCATCTGACTATTTATATAATAATAGTTTTCCAGATCTTAATTTGAATTAATCTGATTTTAATTACCACTACAACAACTCATTTTGTTGCTCTGCCTTTATTAGGTTCCTGTCGAAAGTGTGGCATCAGGTGTGGTGTCTATACACATTCAGATTAAAGATGGGACCAAAATTCAGAACAAGACAGCCAAGATCCTCGTTACACCTCCGACTCGACTGGTCTTAATCGAGACAGACAAACCCATCTACAAACCAGGACAAACAGGTAACAAGTAAAAAAAAAATTCATTACTTTATCTGTAAACAGCTGTTCTCTTGCTTAAAGTTAATAAAACCAAAAAAAAAAAAAAAAAAAGAAATCAGCTTGTTGTTTTATTTAGAAAATCCATTACAGTATGTCACCCCCTCTGTCCTGGAAACTTCACTTTTAGATTTCCTATCTCAAATGTTTATCTGACTTTAGTTACGAGTTGCACTGTAAAATATTTAAGCCACATCTTTATTAAACAAAAATAAAAACATTATCTTCTTCCCTACAGTGAAGTTCCGCATTGTCTCTCTGGATACTAATTTCTTTACCTACAATCAGATGGTACGAATATTTTTCTTTTTTTCAATGCAAATCATAAATATTCATTTATTATTATAACAGTTATAGTTTTGCAATATAGTTTTATGCTATCTGGTAAAAATGTTTTATAAATGCAATTAAAATGAATATGAACAAATGTTTAGATTAAACTAAATGCAGAAAATAACTACAAAATAAAACTATAATTAAAATGCTAGAATTAGAATAATAGTGATTCTTTTTCTTAGTTAGGAATATTGAAACATATTATTATTATTATTATTATTATTATTATTAATAATAATAATAATAATAATAACAATAAACAACAACAACAACAACAACAACAACAATAATAATAATAAATTGTAGCAAACATATTATTAACAATAAAACATTGAGAATATTTACATTTCTTAAGAAAATTAGAAAAGATAGTAAAAGCAGAACTTAATTTGATTGAATTTAAACCTGAATGTTTTAAAAGTACAAACATAAATTGTGTATACAATTTAAATAATACAAATTACATTAGTGTAAAATTTAAGTAGGTGAAAATTATGAAAAAAATATGATTTTTATAATGTAAAGCATTTTATAGTGTCTGAATTATTGATAGAATTATTTAGACTATACAACCTGATGAGTTTTGAATTAAGGATTCATAGAAAATGTTACTGTAAATGTTTAACATTTAACACTCATTATACAGTATGCATATTTAACATGACTCTAAATATTTTTTTAATTCTATCTTTTCCAGTTTCCAACAATAGAACTGCGGGTATGGTAGCATGACCAACACTTAAATTATTTAAAATGCTTTTTAAAAAGTTTAGAATCAATAAATAAGTGTATTTACTGCCTGAATACAATTCTTTGCACTTATTACAACACAACAGCATTAATTTTCTTACTAATAGACTTTTAAGTTCTTGTGTGTTTTGCTTTTATTTTTAGGACCCAAACTCAAACCGCATTGGTCAGTGGCTGAATGTCTCCACGAACAGCGGCCTTTTGGATCTGTCATATCCCATAAACTCGGCGGCCTCGAATGGATATTACATCATTGTGGCCTGGAACGAGAATCTGAATGAGATCACAAAATTCTTTGAAGTCAAGGATTACGGTCAGGCCCAGTTTACTCTTATTAATGTATTGGGAATATTTTAGTGGTGGGAATGCCAGTGAGTTAACATTTAGTTTTTTATTGATTTTTATTTCATTAATTTTTTTTTTAGAAAATTTGTTCCAACCAAAATTTTGTTTCTGTATTGCATTTTATTTTTAGTAAACAAATTGCAAACATAATGAATTAGCATAATCTTTTATCTTGGCTGTTTAGTCAGTCTGTGTTATTCCCTCATTATTCCACTTAGAAGTAAACAGTCAGAGGGCTGATTTCTGGTGTGGCATTTGCATCTGTTACCTGTCAGTATGAAGTCCTTAGAGCTGTCACTGCTGCCAGTGAAGCAAAACATCCTTAGGCTGAAATAATAAAATTTAAAACGTCATAAAACTAGCACAACCATTAGGGCGTGACCAAATATCTGGTACATTCCTAAAATATGCGTGGTGAATTATAGAAGAATTATTTAACTGGTGAAAAAACATTGTTCCGAAGTGCTGGCTTGATGGAAAACATTCTTCAGGAGATATACCTATGTGTCGAAGGTAACAATTAAGAGAAGACATTTTCAACTGATCAGTGACAACATTAGAACCACTGATATGTGAAGTGATTAACATAAATTACCTTGTTACATTGGCACCTCTCAGGGGTGAGGTATACTGTATACCGTTTGCTGTGTACGGTGCAGCATACAGAAGCCATGTGAAATGAGATGAGTGTGATGCTCTTTGCAATTATCTCCTTGGAAACCTTGGGTACTGGCATTCATGTGGATATACCAACTACATTGACCTGGCCCTTTAAATTCCCCAGATCTTGTTTTGCTCGAGTATCTGTAGGACATGGTCGACCAGTCTGATCCATGGAGTCCCCACCTTGCAACCTACAGGACTTAAAATATCTGCTGCTCATATTTTGGTACCAGATATCACAGAACACCTTCAGAGGTCTAGTGAAGTCTAGGCCTACACAATGGAGAGCTTGATGGTTCATGCAGACGTTGTTGATTAGTGTACGGTATAGAGGGTTTTCACAAGAAGTAAGCCATTGGCTTGCTTAAAAAACACACACACACACAAAAACAAAGAAATTTTAATTAGCCAAAAATATGTAAAATACATCTTGTATAATTCTGATGGACAGCTGACAAAGACTAACAATGGAGAAGGGAAGGTCTTGCTTATGCACTTTGCCTTGTAGCACGGGTGTGTACGTCTGCCAGTGAAACTGGTTCTCTTCTATTAAATGATGATGTAAACCAGCAAGTGTACAGCACAATATAATCAAAAGAATATTTCAGCATCCATTGGGTGAAGTCTCATACTACAGATGAGCAATGACCTAATGCATACTTTGAAGGCAACCCACGACTTATTTAAGCCAACAAAGTAGAACGTTATAAATGTCAATGTCATTTGCCTGACA
Organism: Clarias gariepinus; assembly: GCF_024256425.1. NCBI lineage: Eukaryota > Metazoa > Chordata > Actinopteri > Siluriformes > Clariidae > Clarias > Clarias gariepinus. Next base: position 35,453,132 of record NC_071108.1, on the reverse strand, counting down.
CGAATCCGGTTGAGCAGCATTTCACTTGCCGAAGGTAACTGTGATGGTATGATGCCTTAGGCACAAGCAAGAATGTATATGTGACCTTTGTTTCTCATAGTGATTTTTTTCTTTTACCAAACATCCAGGTTTTTTAGTAAGTTGATATGGCACCCTTGGAGTAGTGAGCATTAGGGGTCTTGCTCGTGTGCCCAACAGTGGCAGCTTGGCAGTGCTGGGGTTTGAACCCCTGACCTTCTGATCAGTAACCCTCAGGCCTGGAGGAAGACACCCGAGAAGAAAGCCAGTGTCTGGCCATTTGTATGGGTTCCAGACTTCAGACAGGCTTCACAAAAAAGGATTAAATGACAAGTTATCATACTGTCCAAATGCTTTTGATAGTTTTACCTTTTAGGGTTTCAACATTGATTTTCCTAGTGTGTTCTTACTGTACAAATAAATGGTCTAGACTAGTGCTTGGACCCTTGAACTAATGGTTTATCCACACTATTACTCTCATCTATACCTATACTTTTCCCCTAAATCTTTTTTTTTTATCTTTTTGTATAAAATACTACAACATAGTGAGATCATAATGACATTAATTATCCTCCCCGCAAAACAACAAAGTTTTATTCTCCTCTACGCAGTTCTGCCGACGTTTGAAGTGAAGGTCCAGCTTCCTTCTGTCATAACCATCCTGGACAAGTCCACTACACTGAAAGTCTGTGCGAAGTGAGTGATCACTAATCAGTCATGAGCTGTTTCATCATGCCAGGTCATGTCTTGATTGTTTTAATCGATATAATTATTTAATATATTAACACTTTTATGCATCATGTAGTTTAAATCATCTCCAGATGGTTTATTCATAAATGTCATATTGTATGAGGAGGATCTACAGTACACTTAAACTATTAAATAATAGAGGGGTTTTTAAGGTCATTTCTAGCTATTATTATATTATTCATAATTTCTTTAAGCAGTCTTAGTGTGGATACTGTACTTCTAATGACTGAAAGGAAATATTACGTTAACATAATGCTGATATTTAAAAATGATTAAAAAATTAGGTGTGCTAATATTGACGTGTTAATGCATGTGATTAATCTATGCATTATTATTTTAAACGCAAATTTATCATATAACCAAGTTTGATCCTAATAAGTTTTCATGATCGCAGTGCGTTTACCCGTCTGTGTGTAACAACAGCACATTTAACATAGATAATAAGACGAAACATCACCAGGTGCTAAACGGCAATTTCATTATAAAAAGCTTCTAGATGAAAGTTTAAATAAAACCAAAGCTGTGTACTTGAGTCACCTTTAAAGGGAACTGTTTTTCTGAGAGTATTTTAAATATAAGTCATGGGAGTGGTGGCTCAGGCTATAGGTTGTTTATTTTCTGATCTGAGGATCTGGGTTTGAGCTCCGCCTGTCGGGGGCGTTGTCACACATCATACTACCCATGCTACCCATATACTGTACTGCATGCAGCAACGGTCCCATTCAAGAGATTTTAATTCAAGATTTGTTGAATGTTAATGTTTGAGATATTATAAAACTGCATAATTTGTTTCCTTTAACCAGTTTGTCATGCATTTCTTTATTCCAACATTGCACGTCAACAATTGCACGTTCATGATTACTCAGAATATGATTGATTAACTAGATAAAATTATTTATTTATTTAATTATATATTATTTTATTACTTGCATGCACTTGCATTTGTACTCACGATTAGCATGAGATCATTTAAAAAATGCACAATGTGTTACTTAAAAAAAAAAAAACATGCTATTATAAAAAATACTTTTTTCCCATGCAGTTATACATACGGGAGGCCAGTGAACGGTACTGTGAGAGCGTCAGTCTGCCATAACACCATCAGATACTGGTGGTTCATGCCATCAGACTCACAGACATCAGACATCTGCAAAAACTACACCCTGCAGGTTAGCCTGCTTCTTCCAAACTTTTTCAAATCTACAGACCCTGACCCTGTAATGATGTAAATATAATATGATAAGTTTAATAAATTACTTTTTTTTTCCCCCTGTAGACTGACAAGACAGGATGTGGACAGCAGGTTTTAAATTTAAAAGAGTATGCGTTAGCTGACTCACGTTATGAAAGTGTAATCACTGTTCAGAGTGAAGTGGAAGAATATGGCACAGGTCAGAGATTCCTTTAGAGATACATATAGTATACAGACTAATAACTAAGGTCTATTATTATTATAATTATTATTATAATAATAATAATTATTATTATTATTATTATGTGAAATAATTCAAAAATTTCATACTTTACAAAAAGCCCATGGTTTATTGCAAATAAAAGTAATCTGTGTGAAAATACGGTCCTTTGTAAAAGTTAGTACACCCCTATTTTAATTCTCTGCATTTTTGTGTAAAAAACATCACAATAAAAATCAGTTGATCATAGAGGGTCCCATTATAGGGCAAATACAAACTCAGACATATAACTTTTTTTACCGAGCCATAATTTATTGGCAAAAATAAAGCCAAAAAGTGGAAATCACATGGGCAATATTATTATTACAATACAGATGGTTCAACACATTTGTAGATCCAGCAATAACTGGACAGAATGATTTCTTGTATCACTTTAACAGTCTTTCGCATCATTTTGGCACATTCTTTTTTAGGTTTTAGGCTTATACTTAGCTGTCTTAAGGTCTTGATACCGCATTTCAATTGTTTTGAAAATTTAAATTGACTTTGACTAGGCCATTTTAAAACCTAGATAGATAGATAGATAGATAGATAGATAGATAGATAGATAGATAGATAGATAGATAGACTTACACTTGCACTAGTTGTGTAATGACATTTATGTCATTTTGATATAAATAGTAATGGATTATTTGATGTTAATTCACCATGTAGGTGTGATAATGTCGGGTTCCGGAAGCTCTCTTATAACGTCCAGTATCGTCACTCTTTCATTCGGGAATTCCCCAACAGTGTTTAAACCTGGAATCGAGTATCAAGGACAGGTGATTATGATACGTACTACTATACTTTTCACGACCTGGTACTGGTGCACTTATCCATACTCATTAACTATAGCATTTATCACGGTTAGCTAGCCTCTTCTATATTGTGCAGTTTAGCTAATGTTTTTTTTTTACAGTTTATTGGGAAATTAAAATTAGTTGAATTGGGTAATTACAATTTATTGGGTAATTAAAACTAACAGTTGATCATGCTCGCTTGCCGACTATATGTTTATTAAAAATTAAATAAATTATTGTGTGATCATTATTAGTATTTTGATCTTATTAGAGCTTCAGGCTTGAGTAGATCCTTAAATGAATTAATGTTTTGGTTTCTGATATTGTCCCGTAATATTCCTGTCTTTCAGGTCTTAGTGACCGACCCGAACTACAATCCCTTGAAAAAAAAACCTGTGTACCTGACTGTGAGTTACGGAAATAATAAAAATTCTGTGCAAAATCTGGTTACGAATGACCAAGGGGTCGCAAGGTTCTCCCTCAACACTAACCCATGGGGGGCGGAGCCAGTCTCTTTAAAGGTGGGTTTATTTAGTATTTTATCTATTTATTTAAATATTCAACAACAATCACCAGATTTTTGCCATAAAATTTTTTTGTTCATTTTTGAAAGTTATTATTATTATTATTATTATTATTATTATTATTATTATTATGTTTTAATTTAATATGTTTATGGTTATTTTAATGTTAATTGAAAATAAAATATTCATATTGGTTATAAATATATATAATATAATATAATATAATATATATTCATATATATTTATTGAATATTATATTTCTATAAATCATGCAGATTTAAAGTTACTGTTATCACAGTTGATTATATTTGTATAACAGGATGCCATGGAGAGCTTATTTATACATTGCAGCACCTGAATAATAAAAATAAAACATTAAGAGTCAGAAGGTGTTCTTTTATCTATTTCTAGTGATGTGCTGTAGTATTCATAAAACCAGTTAGTTCCTCTTCTCACACATATTATTACCAGCTGCTCGATTTCCTCTCTCTGGAAGTCAGAAAATAAAAAAAACCTTTTGAGAAACCACAAACCGTGCACTACTCTGGCCTGAAGATGTTGGAAAACTTTACCTGTTACTAAAAGCTGGCACTGGAGACTTAAACAATATAACTCTGTCATTGGATTCTTGCACTACTGAACAGTGCGTTTGCTTTTCTCTGTATTTTTTTTTAGGTTCAGTACCTAAAGGTTGAGAAACCAGTTACGTATAAGAATAATCTCCTCACACCGTACTACCCCACCATATACCTCGAGCTTCAGCCATTCTACTCCAGGAGCCGGAGTTTTATCACACTGCAGAGCACCCCGAGGCCTTTCAGCTGCGATCAAAGCGCTCACGTTGAGGCTCAATACTGGATACGTGACAGGTCACTGACATCGACACAGCAAGTGAACAGGGCCATGTCTTTCTTCTACATGGTGCGTCTGGCTTTCATTATAACATCATCACATGGAATTATGGGCAAGAAATTGTATGACACATGATGTTTTTGTTGGTTAGTGGAACTTCAAGTTGCTTTTTATGATTAATTAACAATTTAAGAAAGTATGAAAGTAATGTAGTGCTTATTAGGTACTTATACAATAAATTATTTGAAAGGATTTATGTGCGCCATGAACTGTGGGACACTTGTGGACCAAATAATCAATAATTTATTTTACAGATATTTTTATTATTACATTTCATGGTTAATTTTTTTGTAAATATTTATATATTTATTTTAAAGGCATTTCTTACACAGACTCATGCCTCTTGCATTCACAACATATTTTTTCAGTTAAACCCATTCTTTATTCACTGGTGCATTTTTATCATATGCAATCTTACGTATTTTACATTTATTATGGACTACAGTATCATCCAATCAAAACTATCAGCCCATTTTGTGTGAGTGTGTGTGTGGCCGACCCAGCCATTAATCTTGTGCAAGAACACTGACTCTTATTATGTATTGAAGCTGGTTCAGTTTTAAACGACTCAATACACTTTAAATTCCTCTACACTGTGTGCCTGTAGGTGATGTCCAGAGGACATTTGGTCCAGCAAGGACGTCTTTGGGTGCCCTTCAAGCTGGGGCAAGGTTTGTAAGACATTTATAAGTGCTGTAGAAATGCTTTACTTCTATGCAACTCCAAAACTTGATCTGTTTTGTAACAGAGATCAAGGGCAATGTGATGTTGTCACTGAAGGACCTGGACAAGTTGACTCCCATGGCGCAGGTGGTCGTGTACACGATTCTTCCCAGCGGTGAGACCGTGGCAGACAGCATGAACTTTCCCGTGCTGCCGTGTTTGAATAACAAGGTCAGAAATTCAGTCATGTTGCAGATGATGATTTTTTTCATTATCGTTTTTGTATTTTTTGTCTTTTTTTTTTTATGTCACATTGGGGCTGATACATCCGTCGTCTACACAAGAATGGATGGGGCTCTGGAAACAAAAACTCAATTTTGTTTGTTTGCATAATGGTTTTTCAGGTGTCTCTGAACTTCTCATCTTCTTCTGAGCTTCCTGGTGGTAAGACCTCGCTGACCCTGAAAGCCGCTCCAGGCTCGCTGTGTTCAGTGAGAGCCATCGATCAGAGTCTGCTGCTGCTACAACCGGAGAATCAACTCAACATCCAATCGGTGAGTTCAAACTTACTGTACAAAATGTTCATAGTTCCAGTCATTCATCATGTTTATGAATGTGGGTTAGGGAGGGGCTGTACGTTCAACACCCAGGAATGTTACAGATCAGGGTTAAAACTAAGAAAACACTGGAAAAAACGTTCAATCCGAAGACAACAATGTCTTCAGGTCGTATACACAGTTGTTAAATATGTAAAGGTATCTTTAAAAATTTTTTTTATTTTTATTTACATGCATTTCAGAAGCTTCTAAAATTTTTTATTTAATATATGCCCTGTCTTTACAAATCCATTAATTCCACAAATAATAATGAATAACATTACGGCATTATTCCAGGTGTTTGACATGCTACCTGTCCAGATGTTATCCGGATATCCTTACAGCATCTATGATGAGGACTCTGACCCATGCTCTGGTAGCCAACCTAGATTTTTTAGTCGGCGAAAAATCTTCAGCGATTATTTTCCTTACTCTGGAACAGCCAACGTCTACAACGTCTTTAAAGTAAGACTCTTCTTACAGAGAATAAACTGTGATGCCACAGTCTCCTATCCCTCATGATTAGACATGTAATGCTATTCAGTTATACATCATGCTATATTTAACCAAAGCATTGTGGAATTCTGGACTCTACCAACATTAAACCAACTTCTGTTTCACCTCATCATCCTGCTGTTGATTAGTTCCTGATCAGTTTTTAAAATGCATAACTTTTTCATCTCTCACTGTAGGTTTATGAGGCAGATACAGAACAGGCTGTATTTCATAAACTTCTATTGCCAAACTTATTGTTCTGTTTTTCTTAAATGCTTTTACTGAAGAAAAATGCAACCCTAATGTGTGTATTCTGTATGTTTTGCGGTTCCTCTCAGGATGTGGGAATCAAGATCCTGACCAACGCAGATATCAAAAACACTTCTGCATGCTTTACTGGTATCGAGCGTATGTAGGCCATTTCTATTTTCTAATTTAAAGTAGCATTATTATCTTTATATTGTTATATCTCCAGGAATTTATTTTTTCATTCACAGCTATTGCTATCATGCAACCGCTTGTATTAGCCCAAAAGACTTTTTCAACCTCCAATTTTCCAAGTCAACCAGTCGCCACCGTCCGCACATATTTCCCAGAGACATGGATTTGGGATCTCATTTCAGTAAGGTGTGTACTCCTTTCTGTCTTTATGTGGATTTTTCGCCTTTTCACAGACTCTTATTGTTATTGGGTCAGTGTTATTTCTTTGCAGTGAGTCTGGAGTGGAAGATCTTCAGGATACAGTCCCGGACTCCATCACTACGTGGCAGGCTGATGCGTTTTGTACGTCACCTGACGGGTTCGGAGTCGCCCCGAGTGCTGAGCTCATTGGCTTCCAGCCTTTCTTTGTGAGCCTCACCATGCCGAGCTCCGTCATCCGAGGAGAAGTGTTCACACTCAAGGCCACCGTCTTCAACTACCTCCAAAGCTGTATGATGGTGAGCAGACTTGTTTCTCCTTTTATTATTTCCTCAAAATCAGCCATTTGTCCAGGTATGTGTACCATGGCAGCATGGCATTAATAAAAGACAATGTTCAAATGGATTTCGGTGCAATACAAGGATTACTTAAACACAATGTTGCCCATGATTGTTAGTATAACACTCTTGACACTCACAACTTTATTTATTGATTTATTTATTATTTATATATAAAAAAATGTGCCATAGAGACTGTCCTGCATTCAGTGGGGTTTTTCAGCTCACTGTACTGAAAACCCTGTACTGTACTGTAATTTGACAAGGTTGATGAAACAACCAATTACTGAGCTCTATTATATTCATATTATATCAACTTACCACCAACAGTTATTCCCATCACCCAATCATTGTGCACCTTTATTCTCATCATGCAATCACATTGCTAATAAGTGTTTAAAGGGAAAAGCCTTTATGCTTCTGTTTTGAAGGTTTCAGGTACATGAGCAGATGTTTGGTCATGTATCTGGAATTGTTCATGTAAATGGATTTGTTTATGACGTGAGAGGTCTTGTGAAATCTGATTACAGGTGGTGAAATTAGTGAACAAATCTTCATGTTTCATGTAATATGGTTTGCATTCCAAATAATCATCTGTGAAAAGGGTTAGTAATGTTGATCCCACAGCTTGTTTATGAGCAAGGATCAACTGATGGAAAAGTTGGCAGTTTTCAGGGAACCCTTAATGAAACTTAATGGGATGAAAAATCTGTCTGTTCAAGGTGGAGGTGATTTTGGCTCCATCGAAGCAATTCTCAGTGGAAAAGTGTAACAAATGCAACTACACAAGCTGCCTGTGTGCTGACCAGAGCTGGACCTTCTCCTGGACCATCAAACCATTAGTTCTGGGTACGACTTCAACTTGACATTTTTTTGTATCAAAAGGAGTAAAAATTATATAAATTTCTGCTCTTTTCCACAGCTGCCTCTTCTGTTTTACAAAAAGACTGTTGAAGTCATATTTAACATTTTTGTTGGAGGACCTCCTGGTACGGTTGATGTTTTAGAGTTCTCCATGGAACTACAGAAATAAGCTATAGATATACTTTTAAATATTGCAGTTGAAGCCTATTTAGTAATACACATTTTTTTTATCAAATAGATAAACAATTCTATATTTAATCATTTTAACCTGTCGTGTGACAGATATGTCATAATTCCATTAAATTGCTCACAAAGTACAATGCAGGATAAAACAAGGACAAATAAAACAAATTTTCTTTAATCTTCAAGTCCAAAGAGTTGAGTTTTAAGAATCAATATGAACTGTCGTGCTGTGTGTTATAGGGGAGGTGAGCATCAACGTGACGGCGGCGGCTGTGAACGGGAAAGCATGTGGGAAACGTGTGATAACTGTACCAAAGAAGGGACGCAGTGACACGATCATTAAGACACTGCTAGTGAAGGTGATTACATTGTTATTTCTAAAAAAAAAAATTAAATTTTGGCCTGATCAGACATTTTCCAGGCAGAAACTGGCAACAGGAAGCATAAAGATTTACTTATTATAAAGTTGCCAGTTAATGAATCCATTGTAATTATTGGAATATGTTTTGAAACAGTACTGGAACTGATGCAGCGGTTATGATTATATTCGTGTTTTTATTTTGCTGCTATTTTCAGCCTGAAGGAACCACGCGGTATGAAAGCAACAATGAGCTTCTCTGCCCATCAGGTTAGATACAGTATACCTTTCATTCATTCATTTTTTTAATAGCATATAAAATAATAATATAATAAAAATATAATCAGCATTACACAACAGTTCGTTCTAGGAGAACAATCTAATTGGATGAAACACATTCCATGAGTGGTGACAATAGACACAACAGCACTGGGGCGTCAATGTCGGATAAATTTCCAAATAAAGCAATAAATAACAATAAAAAGTCCACCGCAGTACCTCAGGTCCGCAGTACTGAGGAGAGAGCAGCCGCCTGTCAAAACCCACATTCAATACTGAGCACGATGCTTCAGCAAGAACACACATCTGATAACGTTATGTAGTCTTAAACATGCTGTCTGCGGTAATTGCTTCTAAGTCGTTCCAAATCACCTTTGAACCGTCCATGTTATTCTGTTCATGACTAATTAGAGCTACAAAGCTAACTAGCTGTTAACACGAGGCTGAATCGCAAATGACCCTTGAACAAGAGCACTACTTGGTAGCGCACTAGCTTTCCATTTAACACTATTTGGGATTTAACCCATTCTGTGGAACCCAGATGTTACCCTGATATTGCAAGGTAGAATGAGCGAATATTTAACGTAGATCTTGTCAGTTTCTTTAAAATGTCCACCACCTCCTCACTTTTTGTCTACATACTGTAGTACCGGTAAGAATTTAAAACTACTTTCACCCCTATTAATTACACTGTTAACGTTTGGTCGCCAGCTACGTCAGTCGTGGTTAGTCAGTTCCGCCAGACTGGGAAGGATATGTGTGGGCGGAGCAAAATAACTGGTTAAATAAACAAACATCATAATCTGTTGATAATTAAGGTGGTAAGTGAACCTGCTTTATAAAAGCAATATGACACGCAAAGTCATGCTGTTATACTGAATATCAGGACGGCTGTGATATCTTCAGCTACAGTCGCATCACAGCTGTGCTGATATTTCATACAACAGCACGGCCAGTTTTAGTTGTGTTTTATTAACTGATAAAACATTTAATATAATCTAAAAGATATTGTAAAAATGCAATAAATAAAATAATAGAGAATACAGATCTTATACGTTGTAGCGCAGGAGCAGGAAAGCAAGTTGTATCTCTCGGAACAGGTTTCATAGCCTTTGCTAGAGCAAGAGTCCTGAATTCCAGTCTTAGCCTGTTAGTGTAGTATAGCTTATGATTTAGCCGTTTTAAAATACCTGAACTGCATGAGAATAAATTGTGCGGCTAAATGGTCAAATGCATAGAGGTACAGTGGAGCATAATTCGTTCCAGAAGCAGGCTCGTATTCCAAAACACTTGTAAATCAAAGCAAATTTTCCCATAAGAAATAATATAAATTAAAATAATTCGTTCCACAGCCCAAAAAATAAAAACTTTAAAATAATTAACACAAAACATGAAGTAAAAATAAAACAAGAGAGAGTGAACTGACACAGTGTCAAATTACGCGGTGCATACATAATACACACTCTGCAGCACAAGAGAAAGAAAAACACACACAAACACACACACACACGGATGTTTGCAGCAATAAGACCCAGCAGGGGAGCGATTCCGCAGCGCAAGAGAGAGAAAAACCGTTGGCTCAGTTGTGATCACTTGACGCTCGGCATCAAATCAAGAAGCGCATGCATGATACATGCTACTCTGTGCTTGTTAACCAAGACAATGCTCGTTTTCCTAGTCAAAATGTATTAAATATCTTTGCTCGTCTTGGGGAACACTAGTAAACCAAGTTACTCGTAATCAGAGGTTTCATTGTACATCATATTTATCAAAAACACCAGACATGATGCAATATACAACATACAGCTGATGTCTTGTTCAGGGATCCAGTTTGTGCTTCTTACTGTACTTTGTCCCACATGTTCTCCTTGTTTCCTCTCTGTTAGAGAGTGCAGTTACGTTGCCAGTTTCACTAAACCTGCCTCGGGTAATCGTGGACGGTTCAGCCACTGCTTCCTTCTCTGTACTGGGTAAGTCGAGGCTTTGTTCCTAGTTTATAAGTTGTTTTAGGTTCAGTAAAAAAAAATTTTTAAAACAAGTGTATAACTAAGGCAAGTACTGTGTTACGTTGATATTCTGATAGAAGTTAAAAAACACCTGTAAACATCAAAAATAAGAGGGACGTTCAAGTCAAACTGGGACTTGTGATGAAATTTCAGGTGAATGAAATCGTAAACACGACTTACATGTACAGTACAGAAGGCTTCAAGCACAGTGTTATGATGAGACATGAGCTGCAGTAAAACATGTGGACTTTGTGTAAACGTTTTTAAAGAAAAGAACTTGTAGCCAACCTGTGGAAGAGACTCATCTGTCTGTGTGACTGTACACACAATTGATCACCAACAACACTTGCACATTACAGGAACTCTGTTTTTCGTTATGCTCATCTATAAGAAAGAAGGTTAAGAAATCGTAGCTCCGGAATCTCCAACTCCACTCTATTGCGTCAATAATCGGCTTAGCACTTTATATCTGCTCGCTTGCTTGGAGTGCCACATTCTGGAAGTCTCCATGTTTAAATGTTGAAAATCAAAATTTCCTTACCCCATTTTCAATTCCCCTTGTCCAAACACAATTCCCATATTTTCGCATAGGCTTACGGACAAAATATCCAGCTGATTGGCGTCGATTGTTTTGGACTCACCGCGGACAGTCTCCCAACAGTTTGTTTGTCTAAGGATGATACATTGAAACATGTGTGGCAACGTCGTCTCATATTGTTGATGTTACTTATGGCTGGAAACGTTCAATCAAACCCAGGTCCTGTACCTGAATGCCTGTATGTTCCTTCGGAGTTTTCAATCCGACCTGGTTTGAAAGTTGTTCAGTTGAATGTCCGCAGTTTGATGCATAAAATTGATTTTGTTAGAATATGGGCGGTGTCTACGAAGGCAGATATTATTGCCATATCAGAAACGTGGTTGAAGAAAACTCTCGCAGATGATAATATCGCCATTGATGGTTATAATATATTTCGTGTAGATAGGAAGAGTAAAGGGGGGGGGGGGGTTGTTATATATGTAAATTGTAGATTTAATGCTATTTTGATAAAGTCCATGACTGTCCCTTAGTGTTTTGAACTGTTGGCTATTGATTTAAAAATTACAAAATACTAGTCTAACTGTTGCCTGCTGTTATAGACCTCCTTCAGCTATCAAAGAAGCCTTATCCATACTTTCAACTGAAATTGCAGATATTATGAATCGGAAAGAAATTATTATCCTTGGCGATTTGAACTGGAATTGGTTGACAGATGTGTCAAAGGATTTTAAAGATTATTGTAATTCTGTTAATTTAACTCAAGTAATAAATGCTCCCACTCGTCCTAACATTAATGATTTAAGAAAATCCACATTAATTGATTTGATTTTAACTAATAATCCAGATAAATGTACACAAATAGGTATTTTTTCAAATGATATAAGTGACCACTGTGCTATTGGGATGATTAGAAATTGTAAACTTAAAAAGACAGTGCCACGAATTGTGGCTTTTGTTCATGATATTTTTCATTTTGATTGGAAAAGGGTCTGTTTAATTCCTGATGTTGAACTGGCATGGTCATATTTTAAGGATTCATTCATGGGTATTTTAAATAAACATGCACCCCTGAGAAAGTTCAAAGTGAAGGGGAGGAATAATCCCTGGTTTTCTGACGTATTATCCACTCTCTTGCATGAACGGGATTTGGCCTGGGCAAAGGCAAGGAAATCAAAGCAAAACAATGATTGGTTTAATTTTAGACAATTAAGAAATAAATGCACTACACAAATACGTAAAGCTAAGTCACAGTTCTATCTTGATGAGACAACGAGAAATTTAAAAAACCCAGCTAAATTTTGGAAAATTATAAATTCTATGAAAACATTACAAAATTCTTCATTTTCAACTTTTCCTAAATTTGTAAATGTTAATAATGAGCAAATTACTAATAGAAAAGATATTGTTGATGTTTTTAATAACCATTTTGCCTCTGCCGGATTTCTTTTTAAGTCGGAAGTAGACCATCTTTCATCTCCAGGGTTATTTCACCCCAGTACTTGCACGGACCTTTTCACTTTTGAGCCAATTTCACGGGAAAAGGTTTTATTTGGATTGCGAAATATACATTGTAAAAAAGCTGCTGGACCTGATGGGCTGGACCCTTCTCTTCTGAAACTTGTAGCTAACATTATTGTTGATCCAATAACTTATATTTTTAATCTATCTCTGAAACAAAATATTATACCCCAATCTTGGAAGATAGCGCATGTAACACCACTTTTTAAAAATGGGGATCCATCTATTATGGACAATTATCGTCCTATCTCAAAACTCTCAGTACTAGCCAAAATTTTTGAGTCATTGGTTAGTGATCAGCTAAAGGAATTTTTAACAGTACATAATATCCTCACTCCTTTTCAATCTGGTTTCAGGAAAGGGTACAGCACCACCTTGGCAGCCATTAAGGTAGTTGATGATATTGTCAGTGCTATTGACTGTAAACATTCATGTGCAGCATTATTTGTTGATCTTTCGAAAGCTTTTGATACAGTTGATCATACTATTTTGCTACAATGTCTGTCTAAAATTGGGATATCTGCTAATGCTATCAAGTGGTTTAAAAATTATTTATCTAGCAGATATCAGTGTGTCACATGTGAAGGCATTATGTCAAGGGAGGCAGAATTAATAGTTGGAGTCCCCCAAGGTTCCATATTAGGGCCTCTATTATTTACAATCTACATAAATGATATTTGTACTCATGTAGATGCAGCTGTACACCTTTATGCTGATGACACTATCATATACAGTACGGCTAGATCTCCTTATGAGGCATAAACAAAATTACAGGATGCTTTTACAGTTTTACAAAAAAATCTACTTAAGTTAAAATTGGTATTAAATTCTAAAAAAACTAAATTTATGTTATTTTCTCATTTTTTCAATGCCCAGGATTTGCCTCAAATTGTCACTATATATAATCAGGAAATTGAAAAAGTGCCGTATTATAATTATTTGGGTTTTTTATTAGACGAAAAGCTCTCTTTTAAACCCCATGTAGATAACTTGGTGAAAAAGTTGAGAGTTAAGTTACATTTTTATTATAGAAATAAGGCTTGTTTTAATTTAAAAATAAGAAAGGAACTTGTGGCTGCTACCTTTTTGTCTGTTTTAGACTATGGAGATATTCTTTATATGCATGCATCAAAGTCTGTTTTACGTTCACTGGATTCTGTTTACCATTCTGCCCTTCGTTTTGTCACAAAGGCTGAGTTTTCCACACATCATTGTAATTTATACAGTCTATCAGGTTGGCCGCCTCTTTCAGTTCGTAGACAGCATCACTGGCTTATCTTTGTTTATAAAGCTGTGATGGGATTGTTGCCTTTTTATTTATCAATATTCTCTTTTATAGAAAACAAGTACAATCTCAGGTCAAAAAATAGTATTCTTTTTACTATGCCTGCTGTAAAATCTGAATTTGGTAAAATTGCCTTCTGTTACAATGCCCCTTCAACCTGGAATGCTTTGCAGAAACAGTTGAAACTAAGCTCTTTTATTACACTTAATGATTTTAAATCATATCTCACAGAGACTTTCAGCTATGAATGTGACTGTATATAGTCTGTTCCGTGCTTGTGGTTGCTTATACTACTTGTCGTGTGATGTCTTGGTTGTCACATTATTATTTTGTTTTATATTTTGTTTGATGTTGCATTTAATTTTTATTGTTGTCTGGTTGTGTGATTATGATCTGTATTATGTGATGTTGTATGATATGTTTTGTGTATTGTAGATGAGGTTTCTCTATTTTTAGTATTTTTACTTAAATTTTAAAGTGTTGCCTTTCTTGGCCAGGGACCATTTGAAAAAGAGACTATAGTCTCAATATGATTTCCCCTGGTTAAATAAAGGAAAAATAAAAACTCGGCTGGGAGTTCTCGCCACATACCCTGTACAGTCCTGACCTCACTCCAAGCCATTTCCACCTGTTTGGGGCATTAAAGGAGTTCCTGGGAGGCCAGTGTTTCAGATGTTATGTGGGCAGTTCGATTATGGCTCCAGTGTCTTGAGAAAACTACCAAACACTAGTGAAACACTGGAATTAGCGAAGCAGTGGATTATATAGGAAAATAACGGGAGTTTTTACTCTCAGAACTTTGTTCTGTTATTCTGCACAATCAAAAGTCCTGCTTTGACTTGAACAAAAGAACAAATTAGTTTTTACTTTAATTATGCATTTGATTGGGCTGTACACAATACAGTATGTTATCATCAATTACACAGTTTTCACTCCAAACGCAAGACGGAACTTTTATTAAAGAATCTAATTAGAGACAAACCAAAAAAAAAACCCTGACCTTTTTGTTCCCCCACAAAGTGCAGGACAGAGATAGTCTGTGCTCTTTTGTGAGTAAAATCGTCAGCGTTTCGTTGCAGGAGATCTGATGGGCCGCGCCCTACAGAACCTCGCGAGTCTCCTGGCCATGCCGTACGGCTGTGGGGAGCAGAACATGATGCTCTTCGCCCCTAACATCTTCATCCTGGAGTACCTGGAGAGCACCAACCAGCTCACACCGGCCATCAGGAGCACGGCCGAGAACTACCTTGTGAACGGTGAGATTTTATCAGCGTATTTGTTCAGTTTATTTAACTGATTTAGTAAGTGGCATATTGCAAGCACAAGTCAATGTTCATCTATGAAGCTTTAAGTCTCAATTAGAGAAGATTTAGTAGAATTTGCAATAATTAATTTGGGTTACAATTCTCTCTCTCTCTGTGTGTGTGTATGTGTGTGTGTGTGTGTGTGTGTGTGTGTGTGTGTTTCTTTTCCTGCTCAGGGTATCAGAGAGAGCTGACCTACAAACACTTAGATGGATCTTACAGCGCCTTTGGGATGAGCGATGCTTCAGGAAACACATGGTGAGCTGGATAGAAAAAAATACGTAAACAATAACACCATAAACACTGAAATATAGGTTTTGTTTTAATTTAAACACATTCTATTTTCATATAAATCAAAACCAAACAGGCACGGTGCAGGCCCAGTGGAAATCTGGAGTCTAAAATTGTTGTAGTAAAATAATCTGTTACTGTTTCCAGTTTGAAGTTGATTATTTTTCCACGTCAGCACCACCCGGGTTGTTTAATTCCACTTACAGGAGAACATTAGCCCTATGATTAACAATTTCTTCGCTTACAGAAAGAAATCACCCTATTTAACATTACCATCCACCATCTAAGTGCATATGAATGAGCTGTTGCTATAGAAACCATAACATATTTAAATGAGCAGCTCAATAGTAACCTGTGATTGGTGACTGCACTACCACCGTCAGTCCTGCTGTTATAGGAAATTAATCACAGCATTCTGACATATCATTAACCAAAGAACTTCAGTTCTGTGTTATGTGAATTATAAGTATATAATAATAATAATAATAATAATAATAATGTTGGTGGTGCTATTCTTTCAGTTAACCATTTACCGGATGGATGCCAATAATACTTTGTTTACTTTGAAAGCTACAGCAGTTTGGTCCAATTTGTTCGCATTATTTTGGGGAATGTTTGTTATGGCTTTATTTTTTGTTTGTTAGACCCATTTAATACTACTGAAATGTTCCGTGTGTGTGTGTGTGTGTGTGTGTGTGTGTGTGTGTTGGTTCTCAGGCTGACGGCATTCGTGATGAAGTCTTTCGGAAAAGCACAGAAATACATCTTTGTAGATGAAATGGTTGTGGATCAGGCGAAGGCTTGGCTCGGTTGGGTGCAGCAGGATGATGGACGCTTTGTCTCAGTGGGACAACTTATCCACACCAACATGGAGGTCAGAGAGCAGTCCGAGTCCAATAGCATGTGCTGTTAGAGAGGAATAATTAAAAATAGAATGTTGTGATTAAATAGAGTTAATGGTACAATCCAAAGGAATAAGTGTCAAACCAGGAATAAGTGTTTCTTTTCTAATTGGACGGTTTATTTTGTAACTCATCTTTCTCTCTCTCTCTCGCTCTCTCTCTCAGGGAGGAGTGAATGATGAGGTGACCCTAACTGCGTACATCGCTTCTGCAATGCTGGAACTCAATTTCACACTTACAGTGAGTTAACTCAAGACAAATCTCTTCATGCACTTAAAGCCATTGACCTTTGGATAATTGAAGGTACGATCATAAGCACTACATTAGGGTTGGGATGAGCAGTAATTTCTCTAGCAATAAATAAATATTTTAATATAAATATAAATAAATTTTTCACAATTATTTTTACAATTATACATACAGTATTTTCTTAATATTTCTTAATGCAATAAGTGTTAAAATGACCTTGGTGTAGAACACTTATAAAGAAGCTGGCAAGATGGATTTTTTTTTAATGTAAATTATGACATTTTATACTGATTTGAATAGTTTTAATTGATTTACATTTAGGCATTTGGCAGACGCCCTTATCCAGAACGACTTCCATTTTTATTTCACTACACATCTGAACAGTTGAGGGTTAAGGGCCGCGCTCAAGGGCCCAACAGTGGCAACTTGGTGGTTGTGGGGTTTGAACCTGGGATCTTCCGAACCGAAGTCCAATGCCTTAACCACTGAGCTACCTGGCCCACGCAATTGATGAAACATAAAAGTGTTGGATGCGATAATTCTGACAGATCAAATTCATTAGAGATGTTTCATCTGGCATCACATTCACCTGGTCCTGTTGTGTTCTAGAAAAAGATATAAATTAATTAAATTACCCAGTAATTTATTTAGCAGACCCGTTGGATCTCCATAGACGTTGTCTTCTCCGAGTGGAAACACCATTCTCCGTTCAACATCGTTTCATGGTTTTTCAGTGGAACTCCATCATTATTTGGCTCCATAATCTGACTGGTCTACTCCTAACCCTTTAGAGCACAATAACCCCTTCCTCTTTAGTACAAATGCTGCCATAAGATTCTGAAAAATGTAAAAATGAAGGAAGAATTGGTTGAAGTGTCAGCCGCTCCTTGATAGACTTACTGTACCAGTACGGTTCTTTCAGTCTTGTCATGTGACCCGCCTGCTCCTGATCCTTTCGATAAATAATTTATGCATTGTGTATTTTTTTAAAGATAGGGATAAATGCAAACAGATTACATGATATAGCTCTTGTCTTTTGTCTCGACCCTGATGGTTACACATCACTTAGTCCATCCATCTAGGAACCTCTGTAGTCCAGCTCGGGACTGTGGAGGCTGTTGTATTTATTCCCATTGGTACAACCATGGTAGGACCAAACATTTACAAACAATGGGCAATTTGGAAACACTGATTAGCCTAATCTGAGGGATTTTGGACGAAACTAAAGAAATCCCACCAATCACAGGTAGAACATGCAAACAGACCCGACATGGGAATCAAACCCGACACCTGCAGGTGCAAGGCGACAGTGCTAACCACTACGCTATCGTGCTGCCACATCCGTAACGACCTTCCGTATAAATATCTTATTTTATTTAAAGTCATTCCTACAATTGCAATTTTACACTACCATCAGTCAGATTCTGTTCCATGCCCTCAGCTAGACTGAGTTCCTAAATCCCTGGCTTTAGTCCATGGGCTTTGCACACACTTCTTTACAAACGCTTGATGCTTTGTGATATTTTACAGCGACATTTTTGTGCTCTTTGTCAGTTCAGCTGTTCATAGTTTCATTCTAATCATAGTCATCATTCGTTCTTTGTCCTGCATCTGTTTACATCATTCTCTTATATGCATGGATTTGCCTAACCTCTGAGTGTACACCCTTTGACATAGTTATCTTTTTTTTTTCTACCTTCGCTTTGTTTGAGGCATTGTTCAGTAAAGATACAAGTCTGTGTTTATGTCCTTCCTCGACCTGGTTACATGATAAGTAATAAATGTGCAGTGTTTGTTTTTCTTTTTTTGTAATAAAACAAACCAGACTTGGGTACAACAGGAATAGATTAGGATGTGGGACAGGGGTGATCATACTTTATATCGACATGTTGACACGACAATAGATTTCTGCACTGGGGAAAACGGTCCAGTTGCGTTTTGATTACGTATTCCTAATCCTTGATTCATGTTATTACCGCTTTTCCTATAATTATGCATTATGTTTTATTGAAGTCTCCTTGACCATATAAAACCCAATCGAACCCTCGACCCTGGAGGTGCAAGGTAACAGTGCTAACCACTACACCACCATGCCATCAATACAAGACAATGTTGGATTATAATGAGGAGTTACGACTTGATGACTATTAGTGAAAAACAATGATAGAAAGTCTGGCAGCATGTTAACTTGATGCCACCAAATAAGGTGGG
The DNA here is from genome assembly GCF_024256425.1 of Clarias gariepinus. Classification (NCBI taxonomy): domain Eukaryota; kingdom Metazoa; phylum Chordata; class Actinopteri; order Siluriformes; family Clariidae; genus Clarias; species Clarias gariepinus. The sequence goes on along the minus strand of NC_071108.1, from coordinate 35,433,955 downwards.
GAACCTTGCTGCTCTGCTCAGTCATGCCGCCAATATACTTATAACTTATCATTACATATGTATATACAGTACAGTACATGTGTGTGTGTTAGTATGTGAACCTTTTGGAATTTCATGGTTTTATGCATGGATTTCTTATAAAATGTGATCTGATCTTCATCTAGTCAAAGGTATTGACAAATATAATGTGCCTAAAATAATAACACAAAATCATCAAACCCTGTTTGTACGACAGGATCCCGTGGTGAACAAGAGTCTTGCGTACTTGACGGAGGCGTACCCTCAGGTGAACTCCACCTACACCAAGGCTCTCCTGTTCTACACCTTCACCCTCGCTGGAGATGAGGAGATGAGGACCACTCTCGTTAAAGATCTGAATGCAAATGCCATAGTCTCAGGTTTGTTAAAAAAAAACTCTAAAAAATCTGTCCATTTGGTCCGAACTTTCTGTTTGTTGAGATGCAACAGTGATGCTGTTTAGGGTGATGTTCATATTTGAGAGCTTGAGTATTTCTGTAATATCTCCCTCAGGCGGTGGGAGGCACTGGAGCAGAGTAAATGATGGATCAGTGATGGACTCTCTGGAGGTGGAGATGACCGCATATGTTCTTCTGTCTCTGATGTCTGGACCTCTTCTGCCTGGGTTTGATCTGGGTTACAGCTCCAGCATTGTCCACTGGCTGTCTCAGCAGCAGAACGCCTTCGGGGGCTTTGAATCCACACAGGTACAAACAACAGACTAAAACAGGTTGAGCTGCTCAGTTATAAGGATGTTGCCATGGAAACACTTTACTCTGTTTTAAAATCTTTTAATTATTTCCATTGTGATCTTAATAATTATCTTCTGTAGATATGTAGAACCATGGAAACAAAGTGTAAAATTCTGTCAAAGCCCAATTTATTTGTGCCCTTTGCCTTGGTTACATGTGGACTTTGATTATACAGCATATATAACTGGACATGTTAGCATCTCAAGATAAGAAAACAATGGTAAAAACATTATTGTTTGTAACTTAGTCTTATATTACACATCTGGAGATATTGGATTGAGAGGAGCAACAATGGAGAGAATTCAAATTTATTCAGAATTATAATGCATGTAACATTTCTACTATTTTTGTTTTAAATCATAGAGTGATAAGTCTGCACATTAAAGGGTTAAATGTCTTCTCTTTCTCCTCTCGTCCATCCTCTAGGACACCGTGGTGGCTCTCCAGGCTCTGGCGAAATACAGTCTGGCCACCTACAGTCCACAAGGAGCCGTAACTGTCACTGTAACGTCACCATCAGGGCTGAAGAACACGTTTAACGTCACTCAGAGTAACAGGCTGCTGTATCAGGAGTCTCAGCTGCAGGAGGTTCCTGGAAATTACAGCGTCAGTGCAGAAGGGCAAGGCTGTGTGTACGTGCAGGTCAGTGTATCACCGCTTCACACCTTAATTACTCACTCCAGTTCTTCAGCATTACATATGATTGGAAGGAGAATGAGCTGTGCTAATGTTGTGTTTTTTTTCCTTTTAGTTTACTTTGCAGTACAACATCCCTCCTCCTCCTGACCAGTCTTCATTCAGCATCTCGGCCTCGGTGTCTGGAAACTGCCTCGTCCCGATTCCCTCTCTGGAAGTGACCATTAATGTCATGTGAGTTCTACTGCAACACCACTATCAACAAAGTAACAGAAATCACAAATCATTATCAGTGTTGGGGGACGTTACTGTTTAAAGTAACTAATTACATTAACATTAACATAACGTCACAAATTTACTGTCATTAAAAATAATCAGTTCCATTACAGCGTTACTTTCTGATAAAAGTAACTAGTTCGAGTACTTTTCCACTGCAGAAAATGAAAACTCCTTTGTGATTCCTCATGCATGTTGTTTTAGTCAGGACCTTTATAACTATTCTACCATCATCACTCAGTGAAGTTTGGCCCATAATCTGTTAACTACTAATACCCCTATCTCACCTACTAATACCCCTATCTCATTTACTAATACCCCTATCTCACCTACTAATACCCCTATCTCACCTACTAATACCCCTATCTCACCTACTAATACCCCCATCTCACCTACGGTGGCCGTAAGCATGGTTCATCATGATTCCCCGCGGGTTTTGGCGCTGTGATTAGGTTTCCATCTTTCTGCGCGTCGTCCTCGCATAGTCAAACTATCTCATAGGTGAGATAGGGGTATAACAGCAGGAATAACAGAGGGGGCGGATTATCGGGGGTGGGGCTTGTAGAACCACTTTCAAACACACACACACACACAACAAATGGATTGAGAATGACTGCTGTCTGGCTCACGGATTACATAAATTGTCTGAATAATGGATTACATTTTTGAAATAATGGCGACCTAATGCGTTAGATTACTCATTACATCAAAATTGTAATGCGTTACACCCGACACTGATCATTATACAGGAGAAGTTAGTAGTGTTCATTTTTTAAAGAAAAAAAAAACTAAAATGAACAAAAACAAACACACAAAAACATGCTGATACATAATGTAAGAACTTTCTAATTGGTAAAGTATACTGTAATTGGTTTGCACACTTGCTATAGCTTGTCATGAGCTTGTCATCTCCATACTGTAGGTTGCTGCAGCCTTTTGGCTGTGTATAATTTTACTACAGTTTTTTATTTTATTTTTTTTTTATTACTACACTTTTTGCTTTAATTGTGCAGTTGATTGTCTCGTAATTAAATTGTCTCGGAATGGAAATGACTCCACTGACGAGAGCAATGTGCACAGGTGGATGAAGAAGTTTAAAGACAGGGAAACCAGCGTGGAAAACTAACTGCAGTGGGAGAGTTGGCTTTAATGCATGGCTCGTGATGGAAGCTATGTTGATTAGTAATGTTGTATACAGGAAGAGTTACTCGACCAACATGTCTACCAAAGTTACACCCACAAAGTTTGGACACAATTTTTAATTTCATTTTCGTTGTTTAGTGATTTATTTTCTACATTCTACAGCCATACCGGAGACTTCAAAAGTATGTGTCTAACATGTGGCATTAAGTAATTAGGTAACAAAGTAACAAGAAGAAGAAGAACAGTCAGTTGTTATTTTAAAACATGAAGGTCAGATGTTCTGGGACGGTTCTTACAAGAACAGTATCGTGTCGGGTGCGTTTGTAAAACCCATCAAGCTCCATGATGATGAAACTGTCTCTCATGAAGACCTTCCCAGGAGAACAAGACCAACACTGAGCTCTGCTGCAGAGGAGAAGTTCATTTAGAGTCACCAGCCTCAGAAATCACCAATTAACAACCAGCACCTCAGATTAGAGCCGTTATGAAGCTTTACAGAGCAGAAGTAGCAGATAAACACTGGATCTGTCTTAATGTTTAATAATATATTCTTTCCTACTGAATGCACATATGCTGTACAGTTTAAAAAAAAATGTTCGAACATCTATTTAATATTAAATGAATTTGTATTTATTTGTAAAAATATAAAGAAGAAATCAAAGCGCATGTGTGTTAGACTCAGAATGTGAGTCATTTCTAATCTTTTCATTTCAGGTATAAAGGCCAAAGACCGCAGACCAACATGGTGGTTATGGAACTCAGGCCTCTTTCTGGCTTTGTTGCAGATGAGACGTCCGTGCAGCTCGCAAGCGACAACTCCAACGTAACGTCCAACTTTAACAAGGAGTGATAAACATGCTTACAGATCTAAAGGATTATAATGCACTTATTTAATATTAGATAAACTCTAAAAGTTGTTGGTGCTTGCGTTAATGTTGCATTTATACATCACAACTGCTGCTCATTGATCGCTCAACAGACTACTGAGTTTTTTTTATTCTTATGTTTGCTTTGTTTATCCAGTCGACTTATGGAACTGTGAAACGTGTGGATCAAACTGAAGGCAACGTCATCATCTATCTGGATGGAGTAAGAAAAACACACACACACACACACACACACACTGATTGACTACATGACTTTATACCTGAAAAACAGAACAGTGGGATTAATGAAGTTACGCATCTCTGTTTTAGCTGACGCGGGAACAGGAGAACGTTTACACCCTGAACATCGTGCAGCAGAATAAAGTGGAGAAGCTGAAACCAGCTGTTGTGAAAGTGTACGACTACTATGAGACCGGTACGCAGGGATTTCTTTCGCCATCTTATCTACATTTCGCTGTTTAAGGCAGAGCTCACACACGGCGCTCACACTGTACCTGAGCTCTGATTTGCTTTGTGTGTTTTCATTGATGCTTTCTTTCTCCTCCTGTAGGTGACGTGGCTGTAACTGAATACACCTCGCCGTGTCTAGTGTTTAGTGAGAGTTGATTCATGAGCCAAGACAAATCTGAGAGATTTATCCCCTTCAATATGACTGATTAATGACGACGCATGTGTTATTTTAAATCAACAAGGTTCTTGGTGGAAATTGAAATTCTTTACATTTTTACTACGATTCAGTGCCACATAAGTGGATTAATATAATTCTGATTTAATATTATCTATCTGAATTAGCTTTTAAGCTGTAATTCAATTTATTTTCAAGTTCACAATGAAACCTGGGTGTTTATCTTCTTAAGCTTTTCTGTACTTTCTTCTTTTCTCCACAGGATGGCAATGTTTGTAGAATTCAAAACTTAATCTTATTTTCTCTCTCTCTCTTTAAAACGGACCTCAGTCTGACAAACAAGTGAAATGAGACTGCATACAGAAGATATATCAATAAATTATTTAATGCATCCCATTGTCACCCTCGTTTTGTTGTCTCACTTTATTTATTCTAATGCACACAAGGCTAGACATCTTTGATGTTTCAGAGATCTGGAAGAACTTTGACAGAGAATATGGTTGTGTAACTGAAGCAATAACAAAAAAACAAAAAACAAACAAAAAACAACCAAGACAAACCACAAAAACCAAATATATTATAATAGAATAGAATAGAAGGTAATATATTTCAGAGCGGTGGTGTGATGGTTAGCACTGTCGCCTTGCACCTCTAGGGACTGGGTTCAATTCCCAGAGTTTTCATCTTCTCCCCGTGCTGGATGGGTTTCCTCTGGGTCCAGTTTCCTTCTACAGTCCAAAGACATGCAGGTTAGGCTAATTGATATTTACAAATATGTAAATCAGTGTATGTGTGTGTGCCCCACCTCATGCCCTAAGTCTCCTGGGATATGCTCCAGACCCCTATCCATATAAAGCAGTATGGATGATAAATGATATACAGTTATATAATAATATTAACATTTTTTATATTGTTCCTTATATATAGTATTCAATTACATTTTATTGTATTTATTATATCAGTATAATATGCAGTGAAATGCTTACACGACTGTTTCTGACCTGAAAAGGGAATAATTCTCTAGGTTTCCTGTAGGATTTTTTAAAATGCTAAATACTGAGAGGTTGGAACAGACGAGAGGGGAAATGAGGTTGCTGCTGAGATTGGTATACAGTATAAACAACCAGTTTGTAGATGAATATCTTCAGCCGCTTCACAGCCTGTTGCAGTAAAACATTTCTTCTTCTTCTTTTTCATTTTATTTTATACTACAGCATTTTATTTACCATGAAGAAATGAGGGCTGTCTCAAGAATAGATCGAATCCCAGCAGTCTAAGAGACCATTTTAAATTACAGCACGCCTCGTGTATAGCGCTGTTTTTATCCATCTTATTATAGCTTCAGAAATTATGCAACATAATTTAGAATAACACCAGATTGATCAGAGGATACCTGTCATCTTAAGTTTTAACACTTTTATACACACATTTTGCATGTCACTTAGAAAATGTCTATTTCTGCAGAAAAAATTACTTCGAAATCATAATAATAAGGCCTTTCAAAACCTTCAACTGTGCCAACAATTATCTATTATTTACTCCTGCCTGGTATGTTTTTGATGAATTTCAACTTGTTTCTATGAAGCTACTCAGTATAAGTGGTTGAATGCAGTAAACAAGTCAGCACCAGATATGAGGTTTGAGCAAAAACACACACAAAAAAACACTCTTTATCACATATTTTCTCACACTGGGATTTGCTTGTCTGCCTCGCTGTCTGAAATTCTTATCTGGGACCCAAGTGAACACGCTATTTAATTAAAATAAAAATGCATTTGCATGTTTAGTGTTGAATGTGTTAATGAGCTTGTGTGGAGTATACAAAAAGAGAAAATAATAACAATAATAGTAAAAATAATAATACAATTTAACAGCTATATAATAAAACAAAATGTAATTATTGGCTCTTAATCCTCTTTATATTATTTACAGTATTTCACAAGGTAGTCCACAATTATACAGTACAAACACAAACCCTGCAACAATGTGCTTTTCCTAAAAAAGTCTCAAACTGATGCAGTGAGGAGCATAACGAGAAGTCAGCTAATGACCTGAATGTACTGAATGATGGTATAGGCATATGACGACGGTGCCAGCATTCATCAGGCCTAAATAGTGAGTGAGGTTTTTAGGGAGCATGAGACTTCATTTTCATATATTGTGACATTGCATTAGCTTATTGTGCCATACAGTAAGCACGAGGCAAAATGTGGTCCAATATTAGAGTGTGTGATATTTCTATTTTCAGTGTACTTGAACAAGTAGATGACCAGGATGATTAAAAACAGAAAATAAAATAATGAATAAAACAGCGCCATTAATATCTGTACTTTAGAGATGTGTTTATGTTTATTCAGCAAGATGTTCTTGAAAAAAAATGCCATGTGTTATAAAGTCCTTGAAGTAGTTAAAATTCTTACAGTTATACCAGCTTCATAGCAGAACAAGTTACATAAGCAATTGCAAAAATATGAAGGATGCAAATATTAAAGTTTGTCATAAGTTCACCCATAAACAGATTTCCTGTCACAAAAGAAGACGTTCCTTCCAAAGGCAGGTAGAAACTCTGATCCAACAGGGGTTAATCGACTCAGATTCTTGCTGGGAACACATCAGAACAGAAAGACCAGATTAGGGTTAGGGTTAGGGTTAGATTAAAAACAATTTTTAGTTCTGATACCTTATTTTTTGGACAAATGAAACCAAGAATAACTTGTGATAACAATACCACAATTATGTGAGCAGAATCATATGAATTAGGAAACAAAGGGCTTATAATCAAAAGTGTACCACATCACCTGTTAAACACGCCAATGTTATGGCACAGATAGTGGAACGGTCTCACCGGTGATTAGTGATGATGATATAGCTGCTGATAGAAGAAGCAGGATGCATTCTAAAGAGTACAGAGCTCTACTTTCTACTTAGATTCACTTTAATGTTGTGAAACTAAATTCTGGTGAAGGTCTAATTTTTCCAAACAATATGTTGCAAAACACCTTTAATTACAGCTGAATTTCTACATTTCCTCATAATCACATCTTCACATCTGGACATTGAGTCATCCAAGTAGCTTCTGTAGGTTTCAGAGCGAATGTTTCTAGCAACAAGAAGAAAGACAAGTTGACATCCAGTAACATACTTAACATCCAGATAACCTCACCTGGATGACTGGGAATCTTCACAGACAAGTTCATTGCTTTATTTTAAAGTACTGTGCATGCATCTGGCAAAAAGGTGATGTTTTAGAAGGATCATCTATAGTGACCTGCATTAAGATAAAAAAAAATAAAATATATATATATATATATATATATATATATATATATATATATATATATATATATATATATATATATATATATATATATATATATATATTATATTTCCCTTAATGACAGGAATGTGTGTATATATATATATATACTCAGCAAATAAAAAAACGTCCCTTTTTCAGGACTGTGTATTTCAACAATAATGTTGTAAAAACCATGGGTTTAAACAATGTTTCCCATGCATGTTCAATTAACCATAATCAATTAATTAACATGCACCTGTGGAATGGTCGTTAAGACCTTAACAGCTTACAGAAAGTAGACATTTAAGGTCACAGTTCTAAAAACGCAGGACACTAAAGAGACTTGTCTATCGACTGTGAAAAACACCCAAAGAAAGATGCCCAGGGTCCCTGCTCATCTGTGTGAACGTGCATTAGGCATGCTGCAGGGAGGCATGAGGACCGCTGATGTGGCTAGGGCGATAAATCGCCATGTCCGCACCGTGAGACGCCTAAGACGGCGCTACAGGGAGACAGGAAGGACGGCTGATCATCCTCGCAGTGGACACCTGCACAGGATGGGTACATCCGAATATCACACCTGCGTAACAGGTACAGGATGGCCACAACAACTGGCCGAGTCACACCAGGAACACACAATCCCTCCATCAGTGCTCAGACTGTCCACAATAGGCAGTCCATGAGGAGGAGATGCACTGCAGTACTTCAAGCAGCTGGTGGCCACCAGATACTGACTGGTACTTTTGATTTTGAGCCTCCCTTCATTCAGGGACACATTGGGAAACATTTTTAGTTTATGTCTTATGGTGTTGACTCTTTTAGTGTTCATACAAATATTTACACATTAAGTTTACTGAAAGTAAAAACAGTTGAAAGTCAGAGGACGTTTCTTTTTTTGCTAAGTATATATATATATATATATACAGTATACATACACACATTCCTGTCATAATTTAAATTGAGTTCTATAAAAGGGCATAGACAGGCATAGACATTGTTTGTATCGCTGTGTGTATATACTCTACTGCAAAAGTATTAGCTCAGCTGCCTTAACAGGAATATGAACTTAAGTAACAGCCTTAACATGATGTTGGTCCTTTACAGATATAAGAGCTTCAACTCTTTTGAAGTTGAGGAGTGTGTTTATGGGAATTTTTGACTGTTCTTCCAGAAGCGCATTTGTGAGTTCAGACATTGATGTTGAATGAAAAGGCCTGTTTCGCAGTCTCTGATCTGATTCATCCAAAGATCTTCTGTCAGGTCGAGGTCAGGACTCTGAAGGACCAAACTTTCTCATCCATGTCTTCATAGACCTTGCTTTGTGCACTGGTGCGCAGTCATGTTGAAACAGGAAGGGCACAAAGTTGGGAGCCTGAAATTGTCCAAAATTTCTTGGTATGCTGAAGCATTTAGAGTTCCTCTTTAAGAGGTCTTTACACTTGGCACCAGTACCGTTCTCCTGGCAACCGCCAAACCCAGACTCCTCAACTGGATTCTCAGATAGAGAAGCGTGATTCGTCACTCCAGAGAACACGTCTCCGCCACTCTAAAGTACAGTGGAGGTGTGGTTAATACCAATTCATCTGATGCTTTGCATTGCACTTGGTGTTGTTAGCCTTGGAGGCAGCTGCTCGCCATGAAAACCCATTCCATGAAGCTCTCTACGCAATATTGAAGTCCACATGAAGTCTGGAGGTCTGTAGCTATTGACTCTGCAGAAAGGTGACCTCTGTGCACTATGTGTTTTAGCATCTACTGACCCCGCCCAGTGATTTTACGTGGCCTAACACCTTATGGTTGAGTTACTGTTATTCCCAGTCGCTTCCACTTTGTTATAATAACACTAACAGTTGACTCTAGAATATTATAATAGTGAGGAAATTTCACGACTGGACTTATTGCACAGGTGGCATCCTATCACAGTACCACGCTGGAGTTCACTGAGCTCCTGAGAGGGGGCCATTCTTTCACAAGTGTCAGTAGAAGCGCTCTGCATTGCTTTATTTTATAAACCTATAATCATGGATGGGTGAGTGAATATACAGACACTACTGCTCAAAAGTTTGGGATCACTTTCAAATTTCTTTGTTTTTGTTCAGTTGTTTATTTGGTACATTCTACAACAATACTGGGTATTTCACCACGATGAAACTGGCTCCTCATGAAGAGGAGAAGTTTATTTATAGTTACCAGCCTCAGAAATCCAGCCTCAGTCCAAATCCAAATCACCAATAGCACCTCAGATTAGAGCCGATATGAAGCTTTACAGAGCAGAAGTAGCAGATATACATCTCAATATCAACTGTTCAAAGGAGATTGTTGCTGATTTTGTATGCCTTCAGCATTCTATCTATACAGCATACAGTATAGAAATAAATAAATATCAGGAACGACCATGGAGTTAGAAAGTGTGTGTGTATAGATACTAGATTTATATACTGTAGATTTATAGGCACTTTACAAATAAACATTCACATATTTTTATCTGACAATATTACAAGAGTCTCTCTCTCTCTCTCTCTCTCTCTCTCTCTCTCTCTCTTTCTCTCTCTCTCTCTTACACACACACACACACACACACACACACACACACTCATGTCACTGTGTTCTCGAGGGTTGTTTATTCTAGCAGTAGCTGAAGTGGAACATGATGACCATCAGTCTGGCGGAGATTTTGTTCATATCGTCTCTGTTGTTGTATATGTGTGTTTTGCTCACATGCACTGATAGTATGTGATGAGAAATAAACTTTTCCTGAACTCTGACAAAGCAAAACTATTGCAGAAAGTAACTCATGGAATTTTTCGGTGTATTCATAAAGCTGTATCAAGTATACAAAATGCTTAGTTATAAAATGTCGCACTGCCAACAAGTGTTTGGACCCACTTGGCATTGTTCGATAAGCTTAAGCAATGTTACAACATTTGTTATTGTCCAGAATCGCATTCATTTCCCTACCATGTCTCATATTGATGTGAGAGTCGGACCCGCTGTATAAAACCTTTTATTGCACAAGATTCTCAGTAAGGTTAAGGTCTGGACTGTGTGGTGGCCATCCATTCACAGTTTGAGCAAATTGACATCTTGGAATGTCTCAGTGCCATCAGAGAAAAACCTGGTGACTCAGTAAATTCAGATAATCAGCTTCATTTTTGTTCAATAAATAATGGCATGGTGAAAAAAAAAATTAATAGAGGGGGTACTAACTTTTGGCACACACTATTTTTATACACACCATTTATCAATATTAAGGGTAAATCACACAGCAGAATAAAAACTATTATCTGTACAAAACAAAATTTTGTATTTTTGAACATTAACGATATGTTAAAGAATTTTTCCAGAACTTCGGAACTCCAGAATTCCAGAATTTTTTATTGAACTTAGGAAATATTTAAATATTTGAAGATATTTGAGTTTTGATTTTCATGAGCTGTAAGCCACGGTCATCACAATTTAAACAAAAAGGCTTTAAATATTTCAGTTCACATGTAATTAGTTTAGAATATATGAGAGTTCAAGCGACCTTTTCCACAATATTTATTAGTTTAGATTCACTGTCGACATTAAACAGAGATATTGATGACAGAAAGGCTTCTGTTTGTGTTGTAAATAAATATGTTCTGTGATATCGGATGAATTTAATTAAAACCTATTAATTTATGTCTTTCACATTGCTGAGTGACATTGCTGAGTTTTTTCTTTGTATCAAATGTTAACTTTAATTGAGTAAATAATAAAGATAAGAAGTCTTAGACAGATTAGGTGCGGTGTGATGTGTAGCTCGCAATGCAAGGCCAGAAAAAACTATACCAGAGGACTTTACGTGCAAAACACATTCCATACCACAATAGTAAATCACAATTTACTCATTTAAATCAAAATTTACTTATTTTACTTGAGTAAAATGTCTGCCCTTAATTTAAACAATTTAATATATGAATAATTTTTAGGTAACAAGGTGGTGTAGTGGTTAGCACCGTCGCCTTGCACCTCCAGGGTCTGGGCTCAATTCCCTGTCAAGTTTGATTCCTGTCTCTGGGTGCCCTGCGACGGATTGGCACCCTATCCAGAGTGTACCCCGCCTCGTCCCCTAAGCCCCCGGGTTTAAGCTCCAGGCCCCCTGTGACCCTGTACACAGGATAAAGCGGTATAGATGATGATGATGAGTGAGTGGGTGAGATCCTTTTTGTTTAGAGTTCTGTATGATTGCGATTTATTTTTTACTCTCTTGAATTTTAATTCAAAATTTTGTGGATGATGAAGGAACTTTAAAATTATGAATTTTATATAAAAATGTATTAAATGTAGATTTGTTAAAAGAAAGGTGAGAACTGGTCTGAGATCTGAGAATTCTCTGTAAATAAATAAATAAATAGTACAGACATTAAATAATGTACACTACAATAAAAAAAATTAATATATATATTTATACTGTATATAAAATCTTAATTATGTTCCATACTGTTGCTACAATTAAATTAATCATTATATCTTTTTAAATAAAGACATTATATCATATATATATATATATATATATATATATATATATATATATATATATATATATATATATATATAAGACATAAAAATATATTTTAATTTCACAAAATGTGTTTGCATAAATTTGGTTTAAGCATTACAATTAGATCAGTGATGAGAAACATGTACAGCTGTTATGCACCTTCGTCCTGCCTACTTGGGGGATTTCTTGTTCAGGTACATAAATAGTGATGGTTTGTGATGATTAATATCAAACATTTTTATTTGCAATTGAAGTACTTTGATTAGTTAGTTTTTCTAAAAAGTCTTTATTGAAACTATACAAATCAAAGTGCAGACCTACATATAAATCATATGTCATGTTTTGACCAACAAACAAACAAATGGTTTTAGTTTTTACTAACAACAAGATTTGTAGCTACACTATTCAATGATTTTGCTAAAATGGCCCATATTTAATTATTTTGCCAGTAATTCATTTTAAAGTCATAATCCTCAAAATAAAACAAAAAAAAATCGAAAAAATATTTAACCTTAAAATATTTAAAATTTAAAAAATATTTAAATATTAAAAATATTAATATATTAAATTTAAATTAAATTTAAATATTTAATTAAAATTTAAAATATTTTAGATGTGATGGATCTTAACTATATGAATGAAGTTAACCTTTTTCATGATAAAAAAGTTTTTGAGATGCATTATAAACATGGAATCTAGATATCTATGCCAGAAAGGCTTGGGTTTGTGCGTTTAACTTATTTCATTAAAATATATATGAATTTATCTGTTTCACTTTATTGTGAGAAACTGTTATGTTTTTGTATCAAATGTTTACTTTAATAGAGTAAACACTAATGATAACTAACATTAGACAGATTAGGTGAGGTTAGTGATGTGTAACATACAATGCAAGGTCAGAAAAAGTGATAAAAAAAAAAGATGTCACATGCAAGACACGTTTCACACAACAATTCAACCCCTATTTGGGTGGAGTTAGGGTTTATAAATACCACCCGTACTCCAAGATCATCACACCTAGAAAATTCCCTGCTGGGTTTATTCCAGGATGGGAAATTCTAGAGTAACTGTAGTTCTTGTTTTGCTTTTGTCCAGCATCGTAACACAGGCAATCTCCAATGACAAGTAAGATCTTTTAATATTTCTTAGATTTTCTTGTTTTGTTATGAAGAGTTTTATAGTCAACTGACATTAAAATTTTTGTTAAAACACTCAGAAAATGATTCTGCCCTCATGTAGCTTTAACATATTAAGATTATGTCTATTTTACTAAAATTATATTTGTGACATACTTAATATTATTTAATTAGTTTTCCCAAAACATACCATTTGCTACAGTTATTTATTATTATATTTCAACCTTTTTCATATTTTGTTTGCATGCAAATTCTGTCATAAGCTTTATCTTTAATAATTATTTAATACTTTAATCAGGTAAACAATAATAATAACTAGCATTAGACAGATTAGTTGAGGTAAGTGATGTGTAACAGTGCAAGGCCAGAAAAAGTGATAAAAGATGATGTCACATGCAAAACACATTTCACACCACAAATTAAAACTAAAACCCATATTAAGGTGGGATTGGGTTCAACATTTTTATTAATACACTTAAAAATTATTCTGTTCCCTTGCAGCTTTTAGATATTGGTATTATTTTACTAACATTTTACCATATTTAAAAGTTTAGCCTAACCATCTGCATAAGCTGTATATTTTAACTTTCATCCTAAAATCTGTTTCGGTTTCTTCTAGACTTAAACAAATAGATATTATGATGCTTTGTGATGCTTAATATCTATTTCTTGACTTGCAAAACTTGCAATTGCATTTCTGTTGATAATAAAGCTGTACAAATTTCTGTAGCGTTGTATTTACAAAAGTATCCCTTTACCAAATATTTACCAAATATTAATTAATACTTGAGGTCAATTAAACCCCATCACAGGAATATAGGATATATCGGACAAGTGGGTTCAGCAGTTACCCCTGCTTTAAAATCCAGATAACTGTAAATGAGTGGTTGTGTTTCATGGCAGAAATATTTTGCCATGAAACAATGCAATGTCAATTGCATTCAAATATTAGTAAGTAATTTATATAATTGAAAGGTTTTTTGTGCTTTTAGCATATGAGTCTCTGTCCATCCAGTTCCGACAGTTTTAACAGATGTATTGAAGGCTGGTAGGGAAGCTAAGATTTAGGACATAAAATGATGCCCATGAGTACTGCACCATTCCAGGTCACAGTCTGAATGTTCTGGAGCTTGTTCAGTTCAGTTCAGTTTTGATGGTCAGAAATGTCCACAACCGCCTCCATGGCCCACTGAGATCCCATGGAACAATTGCTTCTTTGTGTTTTCTGCCTGGTCACAGTTTCTGAAGTCACAGAACACACATTACCCCTCAAGCCTTAAATTAATGAATTAATAAAATAAAATAAAAAAGTGCATGGTATCTATTAACCATGTTACATTATAGATTTACCACAATACAGGAGTGCAGTGCCAGACTGGTACTGTACAGTATGTACTGTAGATGTGTGTCTAATGTAATGATTTGGATAAGTTTGGAAAAATGCCATAGTTTTAGCCTAGTCTTAACTAGTCCAGACTGTAAAAATGTATTAATTGATGAACAAATTTTCAAAAACGAAAGGAAACAAGGAAGAATTACTATAAACAAAACTGGCAATGGGTAACCGCCTGAAAATCTAAATCTTACAGTAATATGCATTTTGATAATACACACAAAAATTATTATTATTATTATTATTATTATTATTTGTTTATATAGATGTGTCTTAAGCACTGAAATTACATGTTCATGAAAAAATGCATACGTTTGTTATTTACCTTCGTCTCACTTACTGGGGATTTTATGTTCAGGTACAAAAATAGTAACCATAATGATTTTGAATGGTTATTAATAACTTGTCATTAAAGTTCTGTAGTTTGCATATAAGTTGTTATTCTGAGACGTCTTGAAGCTGCCTGAAGACACCGGCAGGTTCTAGACAGTTTAGAGCAGCATCACAGCCGTGCTATATCCAGCAGTACAGCACACATTTTCATTTGCTATTCCTCTAATACTGTATAATAAGTATTTAACAATTGAATTACATTTGTGTTCATTGTTATAATCACAAAGAATGAAATAGTTTTTTTTATAGATTTCAGTAGTGATATGTGTAACAAACGTACTGTCCCCCTTGATACAATCTGAATTATGCTTTAATATCTTTTATTTAACATCATCTACAACATCTCAATCTGATACAGAGAACGAATGGAGCTTATCTGAAACTTATGTACATGTAGAAGGGTGACTCGTTTATTGAAGCTATCTCCTTTCAGACTCCTTTATTGAAGCTATACAAAAACAAGTGCAAGTCAGTAATCAGATATCATGTGGTCCATGTGCCTCAACAGTAATTCAACTGTAAGAATTACTCCCTAATTATTTGTGTTAATGTAGGGTAGAAGAGTTGTGCTCAGTCAAAACTTTGAAAGTTAACTAAGGATTTAAAAGAAATTAACAGACAAGCTGGTTTAATGTTTCAATTTCAATTCAATTCAATTTAGCAATTGTCATTGCCGCAAAGCAGCTTTACACAATCAAAAGAATTATTTAAGTTCATATGAAATGTGAATTTGTATGAATCAAAATGATCAGATCGTCCCTGGTGAGCAAGCCGAGGGCGACAGTGGCAAGGAAAAACTCCCTGAGATGGTAATAGGAAGAAACCTTGAGAGGAACCAGACTCAACAGGGAACCCATCCTCATCTGGGTGAAACAGAAAGCAGTAAATGATCTGCATTTATACAGTGTGTAGGGTGGGAGGCAGTTCAGCTATAATAGCTGATGTTAATTGATGTTAATATGGAGTCCAGGTAGTTATTGAAGACCCAGGTAGACTTGTAAGAAGTTTCAGTCCTGAACTATCGAACTGTCAAGTCCCCAGAGAAACAGTTGCCAACACCAGTCAAGGCCAGAACCATTTTCTAGGTAGAGAGAATCATCCCCAGACACCAGACGCATCCCAGAGAGACACACGGGGCATCCATGTGACGAGATCTTCAGCCAGAAGCGGGGCACCAGGATGGGTCAGACAGGTCCGGAGGGCAGAGGGAGTCTGGATCACTGGCAGCTCAGGAACGACATGTGTAGCTCGACAGAGAGAGAGAGAAAGAGTGAAAGGGGGAGACAGGAGGAGAGAGGAAAGAGAAAGAGGGGGGGAAGAGAAGAAGAGGAGAGATGGCAGTTAGGTATGGTCACAGTCACACAATGTATAATGTGAATGTATATTAACTGTAGAGTGCAAGCAGAGACTCCGGCAGGACTAACTATGACAGCATAACTAAAAGGGAGAGCCAGAAGGAAACACAGACATGAGGGGGAACTGAGATGTAAAGCAAACAATCACCTCACCGTCAACAAACCTGAGTGATCAATGAGAGTGAGGAAGTTAAATACCAAGTACTACCAAGTATCTAGTTTGCTAATAAGCCAAGTTCTTTTACCTTTTTTAAAAATGTAGAGAAATTCAGTAATATGAAATATGTTAAGCAAAGCATTTTTATGAATTCAAGAATAACACATTAAAAGTTACATTTTGTCATAACAAATATTTCAGTATTTATAATTACTTAAAGGTTGCTAAATTAGTTTAGCCAGGTAATAGTTCACATTATAATTTATGAAACTACAGTATATACAGTTCTTCATAAGGCCAGAAGAAGGTATACAGTAAGTAATTAGTTTAATTAAGTTTAAGTAAGTAGTTTGTTAAGCCTAATTAATTTTAGTAGTTAATTTGTTCAGTAATAATATGTTATAGTAAATGTTGACCTCTGCTCTAATGTCTGCTCATACTTTGTACTAAAGTTCTCCTTAACCTGATGAAAATAATGCAGATAATCCATCTACAACTGATGAGAATGAAACACGGTCAGTGGTTATATGAGACTCCTTAATCAAAGATATTCAAAAACTAACTGTAATTATGGACAGAAATCAGTTGTTTTGCTTTTTATTCTATGAGGACTGCAACACTACAGCAGGAATTCAACATCCAATAATCAAATGCTTTTTTCATGAGCTGTTGTAGATTTCAGCTGAGCTCATATCTGTCAAAGTCTTTGGGAAAAACTGTGCATTTCAGATCCTCAAGGAAGCTTACATTCATGGCACAAATTAGACAAAACTGAATGAAAAAAGTTTTGGGTGTCCAGGTTTGTTCAGCAATTGAGGTTTTTAGAATACTGACTTTTTTTTGAGAAAACTTCTGGAACCTATGAGTAAACATCAGCAATAAGCACTGACATAGTTTTACTGTCAGCCATTCAGAGCTGAACTGCACAGTTTATCTAAAAGTACATGTGAAAAACAAACATCATGTTCACCATGAGACAGTCTGAGTTGTGTTTTAATATTTGATTATATTTCTTTACAGTGATGAATCTCAAACTGATACAGAGAATACATGGAGCTTATCTGAACATCATGATCATGTAGAAAGGTGAGTTTTTCCCCCTCGGACTCCTTTATTGTAGCTATACAAAAGCGAACTTAAGACTAGTCAGAAATCGGATGTTATGTGGTCCAGCATGTTTAACCATCACAGCAAAATTACTGCCAGTCGAAGGATTAAAAAAAAAAATTGAAATCAGACTATCACGAAAATATTTAACTGTGCAATTTTTAGCTTAAAACTTTAAGATATATTTAGTCAGGTACTTCTTCTTCATCTTGCAGCTGTTCCCTTTCAGGCCACAGCAAATCATCTGCCTCCATCCCACCCTATCCTAAACATTCTCTTCTCTTACACCAATGTCCTCTCTCACTGCATCCATAAATCTCCTCTTTGGTCTTCCTCTAGACCTCCTGCCTGCAACACCCTTGCTACTTCAGCACCCTTCTACCGATATATTCACAATCTTTCCTCTGAACATGTCCAAACCACCTCAATCTGGCCTCTCTGACTTTTTCTCCAAAAAATCCAACATGGGTTGTTCCTCTAATAAACTCATTCTTGATCCCATCCATCCTTGTCACTCCCAAAGAGAACCTCAACATCTTCAGCTCTGCTACCTCCAACTCTGCCTCCTGTCTTTTCTTCAGCGCCACTGTCTCTAAGCTGTAGAGCATCGCTGGTTTCACCACTGTCCTGTACACCTTTCCTTTCACTCTCGCTGATACTCTTTTATCGCACAACACACCTGACACTTTTCTCCACCTATTCCAACCTGCCTGTACCCGCCTCTTCACCTCCTTTCCACACTCTCCATTGCTCTGGACCTAAGTACTTAAAGTCCTGCACCTTCTTTACCTCTGCTCCCTGTAACCTCAACATTTCCCTTGGGTTCTTGTCATTCACACACATGTACAGTATTCTGTCTTGTTACAACTAACCTTCATTCCCCTGCTTTCCAGAGCGTACCTCCACCTCTCTAGATTTTCCTCCGCCTGTTCCCTGCTCTTGCTACAATGCACAATGTCATCTGCAAACATCATAATCCATATATTTAGTCGATTTTTCACTGTCAGCTAGACCAATCTAGTTTGTGCTTAGTCAAAATATAAAAAGCTAACTAATGATTTTTATAAAAATAATATTGAGTCAATCCACAGTATGATAATGTTTAAAAACCGAGAAATATCTAGTTTGCTAACAAGCCAAGTGGTTTTACCTTGTTGGGCAGTTTAAGCCAAGTAACAGATATCATCAACTGTTCAGTAAATGTAAATGTAACATGCTTCTGTATGTAAACAAAGCATTTATGTAAATTCAATTCACCCTTTATTGAAGCTATACAAAAACAGCAATTATAGTACAGTAATTATTTCCTGTATGACTTTATCAGTTTCACACATCAGAAACCACACATCACAAAATTATCTTAACCTCATGAGTATGTACAATAGAAGTGTAATTTTTCCTTTATTGAAGCAATATTGAAACAAACCTCAATTTTACATAACATGGAGTTAGCCAGCTAGTTACAATTATAGAATCACAGAATCAGTTACAGAATCCTTTTAAATTAAAGGCTGCTTTCATGTAAATGTTCCAAATAATGTATTGTATGCTGCAGGTTAGAAGATTTGCGATAAATTAGCAAAATTTTGCGGAAATATGTTTTAAGCACTGAAATTACATGTTGATGAAAGAAACGCGTACGTTTGTTATTTACCTTCCTGTGGAGTTTCATGTTCAGGTACAAATATAGTGACCATAATGATTTGTAATGGTTATTAAGAAATATTTAAATTTGTCAATAACGTAGTTTGATAAGTTGTTATTCTGAGACGCCTTGAAGCTGACTGAAGACACCGGCAGGTTCTAGACAGTTTACAGCAGCATCACAGCCGTGCTATATCCAGCAGTACAGCACACATTTTCATTCGCTATTCCTCAAATACTGTAAAAGTATTTAACAATTAAATTGCATTTGTGTTCATTGTTATAATCAAAAAAGAATATTTTTTTTAACTGACTTAGAGGCTTCAGTAGTGATATGTGTAAAAAATGTACTGTTCACCTTGATACAATCTGTTTTATGCTTTAATATCTTTTCTTTAACATCATCTACATTTCTTTACAGTGATCAATCTCAATCTGATACAGAGACCGAATGGAGCTTATCTGAAACTTATGTACATGTAGAAGGGTGAGTTTTTCCCTCTCAGACACCCTTTATTGAAGCTATACAAAAACAAACATAAGTCTAGTCGGAAAACAGATATTATGTGGTCCATGTGCCTCAACAGTGATTTAACTTTCCAAATTACAGCCTAATCATTTGTGTTAATGTAGGGGAAAAGAGTTGTGCTCAGTCAAAACTTTAAAAGTTAACTAAGGATTTCCTTTAAAAAAATAAAAAATAATAAAAAATGCCGTTTTATTGTTTATATACCAAGTACGATCTAGTTTGCTAATAAATTCAAGAATTACACATTAAAAGTTACATTCTTTCATAACAAATATTTCAGTATTTATAATTACTTAAAGGTTAATAAATTAGTTTAGCCAGGTAATAGTTCACATTATAATTTATGAAACTACAGTATATACAGTTCTTCATAAGGTCAGAAAAAGGTATACAGTAAGTAATTAGTTTAATTAAGTTTAAGTAAGTAGTTTGTTTATTTTTATTAATTTCAGTAGTTAATTTGTTCAGTAATAATATGTTATAGTAAATGTTGAACTCTGCTCTAATGTCTGCTCATACTTTTACAGAAGTTCTCCTCAACCTGATGAAAATAATGCAGATAATCCATCTACAACTGATGAGAATGAAACACGGTCAGTGGTTATATGAGACTCCTTAATCAAAGATATTCAAAAACTAACTGTAATCATGGCTTAAGGTAGCTTACATTAATGGCAATAGATGAGCCCAACGCAAATGAAAACATTATTTGGGTGTCCAGGTTTGTTCAGCAGTTGAAGTTTTCAGAATATTGACTTTTTTTAACTTCTGGAACCCATGAGTAAACCTCAGTAAGAACCATAGAGACAGTTTCACTTTAAGCCATTCAGAACTGCACAGTTAATCTAAAAGTACATGTGAAAAACAAACATTGTGTTCACCATGAGACAGTCTGAGTTGTGTTTTAATATTTTATTATATTTCTTTATAGTAATGAATCTCAAACTAATACAGAGAATACATGGAGCTTATCTGAACATCATGAATATGTAGAAAGGTGAGTTTCCCCCCCTCGGACTCCTTTATTGTAGCTATACAAAAGCAAACTTAAGACTAGTCGGAAATCAGATGTCATGTGGTCCAGCATGTTTAACCATCACAGCAAATAACTTTAGCATTTATGTTCATGTAAGATATATTTCATCAGTTAGCATAACATTTTGAACAACTAAAGTCATGTGTAAAATTTATCACCCTTAATTTTGTGTTTATTTCTTTAAATGTCTTAGTATTATATTAAGTACATACCTACATAAAACATCAGACACACTATATAACTTTTTTCACTGTACCATCATTACTTTAACAGAAATGCACCAAAAAAAAAAAATACTAATACTAACAATACTTAAACACCCCATAATCAATAGCTTATAGATCCACCTATTGCACCAAAACCTCGAATAAATTATTCCCTGTATGACTTAATCAGTTTCTTACATCATGAACCACACATCATGAAATTATCTGAACCACATGAACATGTAGAAGCATAATTTTTTCACTATGACTCTTTTATTGAAGCAACCTCAGGTTCATATAACATGGAGTTAGCCATTTTGCTAATGTCATTTAAACAGAATCTTTTACATTTAACAGGTAACATCAAACGTGAAAAAAATTAATGTTACATGCTTCTGTATGTAAAGAAAGCATTTAAATGAATTTAAGAGTTACACAAGATTATTACATGACAAACATTTCAGCATGTTATTATGTATCTGTCTATGTCATATAGTCCATCATATTTTAACCACCACAGCAAGAATCAAACCAAATGATTTATTCAATTAAAATCAAGCTGTGTTGCAATAACATTTAAATATTTAATAATATTTAATAATATGTATTAATGTAAGATGTAGTTAGTCACCTGGCCAAGTTATTTAAACAGACTCTTATGAATTTGAAGGCTATTCACCTGTAATTGTTCCAAATAGTGTATTGTATGATATAGGGGAGAAGATAAGGTATTTGCTCAGTCAAAATATTAAAAAAAAACTTCTTCTTTGTATTTTTGCTGTTCTCTAATGATTAAAGATTTTACAAGGAAAGGAAACAAAGTAAAAATGATTATTAAAATTGTCCTCTGGTAAACGCCTGGAAATCTATATCTTAATATGCATTTGTAAATGCAGGTAATACACTAAAACAAATAAACAAAAAAAAATGTTTTGTTTATTTTTTTTTTTTCAACTTACATATTTTAATTTAGTGGAAATTCTGACATTAATCTAAATATTTTATATACATGGATAATTTTTGTTCAATATAATGTATAAGTGAGATTTTATTTATTCACTTGCATTAGAAATCAATACATGGTGGATGATGAAGGAATTAAAAATATATAAATTTTAAACAAAATTATTATATTATATTAATCTGGGGTTTATTTTTATAAAAATCTGAGAGGTGATGAGCTTCTAAGGACGTATGAGAATGTTATTTAATGAAAGAACCTTGATTGCCATATATTACAACTATATTAAAAAATCCATGAAAAAAAAAATCTTAGTTTAAGTTCTTGCATTCTCTCCGTTTGAGTAAATTGTTAGAATAATGCAATTTTAACTTAGAATTTGTTTGTATAGATTTGTTTATATAGATGTGTTTTAAGCACTAAAATTACATGTTGATAAAAAAATGCATACGTTTGTTATTTACCTTCTTCTGGAGTTTTTATGTTCAGGTTCAAAAATAGTGACCATAATAATTTTGGATGGTTATTAAGAAAGATTTTAACTTGTCATTAAATTAGTTTAGTAAGTTGTTATTCTGAGACGTCTTGAAGCAGCCTGAAGACACCGGCAGGTTCTAGACAGTTTACAGCAGCATCACAGCCGTGCTATATCCAGCAGTACTGGATTTACTAAAAAATTTTTTTAATTTAGTACTATTTGCTATTACTCAAATATAATAAGTATTTAACAATTGAATTACATTTGGGTTTATTGGTATAATCACAAAAAATAAAATAGTTAAAAAAAAACCTAACTTGCAGATTCAGTAGTGATATGTGTAACAAATGTACTGTCCACCTTGATACAATCTGAATTATGCTTTAATATCTTTTCTTTAACATCTTCTACGTTTCTTTACAGTAATCAATCTCAATCTGATACAGAGACCGAATGGAGCTTATCTGAAACTTATGTACATGTAGAAGGGTGAGTTTTTCCCTCTCGGACTCCTTTATTAAAGCTTTTCAAAAACAAACATAAGTCTAGTCGGAAATCAGATATCATGTGGTCCATGTGCCTCAACAGTAATTTAAGAACCATACTGTAGCCATTCAGAACTGCACAGGTTGTCTAAAAGTACATGTGAAAAACAAACATTGTGTTCACCATGAGACAGTCTGAGTTGTGTTTTAATATTTGATCATATTTCTTTACAGTGATGAATCTCAAACTGATACAGAGAATACATGGAGCTTATCTGAACATCATGAACATGTAGAAAGGTGATACTTAAGCATTAATACTAATACTTATACTAACAATACTAGGCACCCGAACTAATACTAGTACTAACAATACTTAAACACCCCCATGATTCAGAAGCTTGTAGATTGACTTTTTAAAGTCATAACTTAAAGTAATTACTTCCTGTATGACTTTATCAGTTTCACACATCAGAAACCACACATCACAAAATGATCTGAACCTCATGAGTGTCAAGAACTAACCTTAGGTCACCAAAAGACGTAGCTTTAGCGGTTAGCCCTTTGTTGCGTGAATGGTAAACCCAAATGCGGAAAAACACGAGTAGGGAGAATAATCACGCTATTCAGTCTAAGGACTCTCACAAATGGGGAGCAAGGAAGGACACAATCTAACCCGCGTCCTATAAACACACACTCAATCAGAAAGCAAAGCCAAGAAAGTGAGTACTCACGATTTGATGAACGATTCGGAAATGGCATGGGCAAACTCAATGACTAAGCGATGTGCTATGGTTTGTTTACTCCTTTTATGCTTCCTGGTTCGTGACTGCTTAACTTCCGGGTCCTAGTGCCGGTTGTAGACCCTGTGTGCATGACAGTACCCCCCTGTCCAGGACCGGCTCCAGACGGTCCTGGGGTGGAGGATACCCTGTGACAGTAGTCCCGGATGAGCTTGGGGTCGAGGATGAACTGCGCTGGGATCCAAGATCGCTCCTCATCGCGAGTCGAGGATCTGTCACATGGTGTAGGCGGGACCGCCGTCAATGATTCGGGGAGGAGGAGCATTTATGGGTGAAGTGATGAAGGGTTTTAGTTGAGAAATATGGAACACTGGGTGGATCCGGAGCGCCGCAGGCAGCTGGAGCCGGTAGGTGACAGGGTTGTTCTGTAGATTGATGCGGTATGGACCGATGAACCTTGGTGAAAGTTTCCGAGATTCTGTGTGTAGATAGAGGTTTTTTGTTGAGAGCCATACAGTACCTTGTCACCTACTTTATACAAACATCCCAGAGGGTGTCAACGGCGGTGTTGGGTGATGTAGCTGGCATTGGTACATTAGATGGCACGGTTGGCTTGACTCCATAGCCGTCGACACCTACGGACCAACTGTTGGGCCGATGGAACGTCAACCTCCGGTTCTTGAAGGGCGAACATCGGAGGTTGGAATCCATAGCATACCTCAAATGGGCTTAAGTTGGTAACCGAGGAGACGTGAGGTTTTGAGACAGTTCTGCCCTTGTAAGGTAGCTGCCCAGGAGCGCTGGCGATCAGAAACAAAACATCTCAGGTAGCGCTCCAGCTGTTGGTCGGTCCGTTCCGTCTGACCATTAGTCTGGCGGTGGTAACCGGAGGACAGACTAGTGGTGGAATTGATCAGACAGCAGATGGCCTTCCAGAACCGGGCGGTAAACTGGGGCCCTCTGTCCGAGATGATGTCCTTGGGGAACCCATGCAGACAGACTACGTGTTCCAATATCAGCTCGGCGATGTCCTTGGCTGATGGGAGTCCGGTGAGGGCCACCAGGTGAGCTGCTTTGGAGAACTGGTCGACGATCATGAGAATATTATTTTTTCCCTTCGGAAACCGGCAGGCCTGTGATGAAGTCCAAGGCGATGTGCGCCCAGGGCCGTCGAGAAATGGGAAGAGGTTGGAACTCTCCGGGGGTGGGTCGATTTGTGTCCTTAGCCCTGGCGCACACTGGGCACGCCTGAACGAACTGCTCAATGTCCTTCTTCATGGAGGGCCACCAGAACACCCGTTTCAGGAACAGCAAAGTCCGACGGGCGAGGAGTGGCCCCACTGGAGGACCTCAGATCTTAAAGGTTGGGGCACATAGAGTCGTCCAGGAGCAAACCTGCCGGCCCGGCCTCCGCAGCCTGAGCCTGGCGAACCCTCGTTTCTAAATCCCATTGGAGGGGTGCAATGATGCGTGAAGTTGCCATGACAGGCACGGGGTCCACCCGGGGAATGTATTCCTCCTGTTGTCGGGATAGGGCATCAGCCTTGGTGTTTTTAGACCCCAGGCGGTATGACAGATGGAAGTTGCTCTGTTCAAAAAATAATGCCCACCTTGCCTGTCGTGGATTGAGTTGTTTGAGGCTCCTGATGGTGATGAGGTTCTGGTGATCCGTCCACACAATGAATGGCTCACTGGCGCCCTGGAGCCAGTGACGCCATTCCTCCAAGGCCCACTTTATGCATAACAGCTCGCGGTCCCCTACCCTGTTTTGCTGCTGAGGGTCAAATTTCTTGGAGAAGAAGCCACATGGGTGTAGCTTCTGGTCTGGACCTCATTGGGAGAGAACAGCGCCGGTGCCCACATCCGACGCATCCACCTCCGCAACGAACGGTTGGTTGGCATCTGGACGAAGAAGAATAGGGGCGGTGGTGAAGTGGTGACAAAGTTCTTGAAATGCAGAGATGGCAGCAGACGTGAGTTGGAAGGGATGAGATGAGGGCCTAGTCAGACGGGTCAGTCGTGCTGCAACTGTTCTGTAGCCCTGGATGCGATGATAGAAGTTTGCAAACCCGAGAAACCGTTGAAGCTGTTTGAGAGTCCTGGGTAGGGGCCAATGACAAACAGCCTCTAGTTTCCCGTAGGCAAAGTTTAGTGCAGGTCAGCCCCCACTGGAGGACTCGGTTTTGGTTCCATGAAATGAGGGGTCGTGCTGCAGCAGCCAGGGGTATCCGAGGATGATGGGAGGAGATGAGATAAATGTGAGGTGGAGTTAAATCTGTTCCTGGTGTTGGTCTATGGTGAGCGTAATGGGTTGAGTCTGGTGGGTGATAGGGCCGGATAAAAGGGGCCGACCATCAACAGAAGTGATTTTAACTGGCTGGGATAACGCCTCGATTTTTACCTCCAATTCTTTGGCATAGGTAGAGTCAATGAAGTTACCAGCGGCACTGGAGTCCATTTGTGGCCAAATTGGAGGGTTACCTGGACCGTGAGGCGTGCGATGGTGGCGCTGGTGGAGAGGTGGAGGGAGCCTATTGAGTCTCTCCTCGCACTCACCGAGGCCTCACGTTTCCCGGGTGCAACCCACAGTAAGCACACAAACCTCCTCGATACCGTCGTTCGCGTTCTGCCACGGTCAGGGAGGCACGTCCTAGTTGCATGGGTTCCCCGGCTCCGGTGTCAACCACGACAGGAGGTGGAGATCTGAAAAATCCGGTAGTGGTAGTGGTAAAGGCTGTAGGTGGTCGTGGTGTGGCGTAGGAGAAGGTGGGTGCAGGCGGCAGGGTCCTCGGGGCTGGTTTTGGGCGAGAGAGAAGGGGCTGATCAAAACGGAGGGCGAGCTGGATCGGGCCCCTCCAGTGTAGCGAGAAGCTCTTGCTCGGCGAGCTCGTGTTTTATTCGTGAAGTCAGTCCCTCGTAGAAGGATGTCCAAAGGGCGGCATCCCCCCAATTGGTCTGCACAGCAAGGGTCTGGAATTCAGCTGCATACTGGCTCCCGGACGATCCTCCCTGCCGCAGATGGTAGAGTTTGGTGTCGGTATCCACCTTGCCCGCTGGGTGTTCGAAAATGAGTTTGAGTTGGAGGGTGAATTCGTTGTAGGAGTGGGCGGTGTCTGTATCTGCCCGTAAAACTGCCATGGCCCACTCAGCTGCCTGCCCGGATAGCAATGAAACCAGGAGAGCGATATGTAGCCAATCGGTGGAGTACTTGGTGGAATTGAACTCGAACACCAAATCAAGCGCTGTCAAAAACACACTACACTTCCCATCAGTGCCATCCCATTTATCTGGAAGTGCCAGAAATACATCAGAAGGACGGGAGGCCGTCTAGCTGCGCTATCCACAGCCGCACGGAGATCCGCGTTCTCCCGCCGAAGCTCCGCGACCTCGGGATTCCGAAATGGCATGGGCAAACTCAATGACTAAGCGATGTGCTATGGTTTGTTTACTCCTTTTATGGAGTACCGCTTAACTTCCTTCCACTTCCGTCCTAGTGCCGGTCGTGGACGGAGTGTGCATGACAATGAGTACGTAGAAGCTGATTTGGGACAATGCCAATTGTTAAAAGTAAAAATAACTATAAAAATAAAATTGAATTAAATTGAATTTTTCCTTATGACTCCTTTATTGAAGAAATATTAAAACAAACCTCAATTTTACATAACATGGAGTTAGCCAGCTAGTTATAATTGTAGAATCATAGAATCAGTTACAGAATCTTTGTAATTAAAGGCTGCTTTCATGTAAATGTTCCAAATAATGTATTGTATGCTGCAGGTTAAAAGATTTGCGATAAATTAGGGAAATTTTGCGAAAATATCTTTTATGCACTGAAATTACATGTTGATGAAAAATGCCTACATTTGTTATTTACCTTCCTGTGGAGTTTCATGTTCAGATACAAAAATAGTGACCATAATGATTTGTGATGGTAATTAAGAAATATTTTAATTTGTCAATAACGTAGTTTGATAAGTTGTTATTCTGAGACGTCTTGAAGCTGCCTGAAGACACCGGCAGGTTCTAGACAGTTTATAGCAGCATCACAGCCGTGCTATATCCAGCAGTACAGCACACATTTTCATTCGCTATTCCTCAAATACTGTAAAAGTATTTAACAATTGAATTACATTTGTGTTCATTGTTATAATCAAAAAGAATGTTTTAACTGCCTTAGAAACTTCAGTAGTGATATGTGTAAAAAATGTTCTGTTCACCTTGATACAATCTGAATTATGCTTTAATATATTTTCTTTAACATCATCTACATTTCTTCACAGTAATCAATCTCAATCTGATACAGAGACCGAATGGAGCTTATCTGAAACTTATGTACATGTAGAAGGGTAAGTTTTTTCCTCTTAGACACCCTTTATTGAAGCTATACAAAAACAAACATAAGTCCAGTTGGAAATCAGATATCATGTGGTCCATGTGCCTCAACAGTGATTTAACTGTCCAAATTACAGCCTAATCATTTGTGTTAATGTAGGGGAAAAGAGTTGTGCTCAGTCAAAACTTCGAAAGTTAACTAAAAATTTTCTTTAAAAAAAAAAAAAAAAAAACTGTTTTAATGTTTATATACCAAGTACGATCTAGTTTGCTAATAATCCAAGTGGTTTTACCTTGTTAAAAAATGTAGAGAAATTCAGTAATAAGGAACATGTTAAGCAAAGCATTTTTATGAATTTAAGAAATACACATTAAAAGTTACATTCTTTTATAACAAATATTTCAGTATTTATAATTACTTAAAGGTTGCTAAATTAGTTTAGCCAGGTAATAGTTCACCTTATAATTTATGAAACTACAGTATATACAGTTCTTCATAAGGTCAGAAGAAGGTATACAGTAAGTAATTAGTTTAATTAAGTTTAAGTAAGTAGTTTGTTTAATTTTTTTAATTTTAGTATTTAATTTGTTTAGTAATAATATGTTATAATAAATGTTGACCTCTGCTCTAATGTCTGCTCATACTTTTACAGAAGTTCTCCTCAACCTGATGAAAATAATGCAGATAATCCATCTACAACTGATGAGAATGAAACACGGTCAGTGGTTATATGAGACTCCTTAATCAAAGATATTCAAAAACTAACTGTATCATGGCTCAAGGTAGCTTACATTAATGGCAATAGATGAGCCCAACGCAAATGAAAACATTATTTGGGTGTCCAGGTTTGTTCAGCAGTTGAAGTTTTTAGAATACTGACTTTTTTTTACTTCTGGAACCCATGAGTAAACCTCAGTAAGAACCATAGAGACAGTTTCACTTTTAGCCATTTAGAACTGCACAGTTTACCTAAAAGTACATGTGAAAAACAAACATCATGTTCACCATGAGACAGTCTGAGTTGTGTTTTAATATTTCTTTACAGTGATGAATCTCAAACTGATACAGAGAATACATGGAGCTTATCTGAACATCATGAACATGTAGAAGGGTGAGTTTTTTTTTTAATTAAGTTTAAGTTAGTAGTTAGTTAAATTTAATGAATTTTAGTAGTTAATTTGTTCAGTAATAAAATGTTATAGTAAATGTTGAACTCTGCTCATGCTTTGTACAGAAGTTCTCCTCAAGCTGATGAAAATAATGCAGATAATCCATCTACACCTGATGAGGAAAAAACACGGTCAGTGTTTATACGAAACTCCTTTAAAGGCTGCTTTCTTGTAAATGTTCCAAATAATGTATTCTATGATGTAGGTTACAGGATTTGTGATCAATTAGCAAAGCTAACTAATGATTTTCTTTAAAACAAACAAGCACCCTATAAAACTGTTTATGAACCTAGACCAATCTAGTATGTGCTCAATCAAAATATCAAAAGCTTTTTCTTTTTGTTTTAAGTCAACCTATAATAATGTTAAAAAATGGAGAAATACCTAGTTTGCTAAAAATCCGAGTTGTTTTACCTCATTTGGCAGTTTAAGCCAAGTAACAGGTAACATTGTTGAGTTATATGTTCTCATTAATCATATAAATTTATGTTTTGTTATGTATTTATTTATTATTATTATTTATTTTAGATTATACTACTGACTGTTGTATGCCAAAAATGTGCGAGAGTTCGTTGTGCACAAGTGTTAACAAACGGGACTTTTATTTAGACTCTAGTTGTGAATGTTGAACTTATTGCTGTGTACTTCTTTTTTTTTTTTTGTGTGTGTGTGATTGCTTCTCCCTCGAGCTCTGATGTTTTACCAGTGCGTTGAGATGTAAACGAACAAATAAATAATACTAAGAAGTTATATCTGGATTATTATTAAATGGATGGATGACAACAACATATTGCACATAGACATGACGGATAGAAATGAAACTTTAACAGGTTATGGGCCCAGGCGCGCCAATGCTACGGGAGGAAGATGGCAGAGGCTAGTTTTTGACGGAGACGAAAACAACTACGAACTATGGGAAGTGAAATTTCTTGGCCATCTGAGAATAATGGGTTTAAAAGAAACAATACTGTCTACCGGGGACATAGACGAGGAAACTAATGAGGAGTGCTACGCTGAACTAATTCAATTTCTCGATGATAAAAGCTTGTCACTGGTGATGCGAGAGGCGACTGATGACGGCAGGAAAGCTCTGCAAATACTTCGAAATCACTACGCTAGTCAGGGTAAGCCTAGAATTATCGCCCTATACACTGAACTAACTTCGTTAAAGAAGGAATCTGACGAGACGATAACAGACTACATCATCCGAGCTGAGAAAGCGGTGACTTCGCTAAGAAACGCAAAAGAAGTAATAAGTGACGGTCTGATAATAGCTATGATCCTAAAGGGCCTGCCAGATTCCTACAAACCTTTCGCTATCCATACTACACAGAGTAGTGAAGAGTTGACTTTTACCCAGTTCAAAAGCAAACTAAGAAGCTATGAAGAGACAGAAAAATTTGATGATAAACCCAAATCTGACAATGTGATGAAAGTGCACATAGCATCCGTGACCTGCTACGGATGTGGAAACCGCGGTCATATTGCGCGCGATTGCCGCCAAAAAAGGCGTACCTAAGTGGTGCAACTACCATAGAAGTTCAACACACAGTGATGAGACATGCCGCCGGAGAAAGGACGGACACAAAGATGAAGCAAAACAGGCTGCAGAAAAACAAGAGGAGCATGAGAAAGAACAAACATTTGAGACTTAAAGAAAATGACACATTTGAATTGACAACTCTACCAGAGGGCAGAAAGACAGTAGGGGGAAAGATGGGTATATGCCCTTAAAGAAAATGCAGAAACAGGAAAAATCTTCAAGGCTAGGTATGTTGCAAAGGGATACAACCAAACTGAAGGCATAGACTACCATGAAACATTTGCTCCTACAGCAAATCTCACCTCAGTACGGGCATTAATGCAAATAGCTGCTCAGAACAATTTCTTAGTTCATCAGATGGATGTCAAAACAGCATACTTACATGTTTCAATAGAGGAAGACATATACTTAGAACAACCAGAGGGTTTTGAAGAAACATCTGACATAGGAGACAAGTTAGTATGCAAGTTGAAAAAATCTCTGTATGGTCTAAAGCAGTCTGGAAGAAACTGGTACGAACTTTTAAATGATCATTTGGAACAAAACAACTTTGAAAGAAATCAGTCTGATCACTGTGTGTATAGAAAGCAGATTGAAAATGAGACAATCATAGTGATCATCTGGGTAGATGATTTGATAATTGCAGCAAGCAGTAACGATCAGCTCAACAGTTTTAAAGAAATAATGAAGTCCAAATTTAACATGAAGGATTTAGGAAAAATATCTTATTTTTTGGGGATCCAGTTTGCGCAAAAAGAGGGAGAAATTAAAATGAATCAGAAAAAGTACATCCTCAAAATGCTTGAAAGGTTTGGAATGTCAAACTGTAAACCAAAAGCTACCCCAAGTGAGTTAAAAGTGGGGTGTAATATGAATGAGGAAGAAAACAACAACGAGATTGAGAACCCCAAAGAATACCGGGAACTTGTTGGAAGCTTGATCTATGCAATGACCTGTACCAGACCAGACATTAGCTGGATAGTCAGTAAACTGTCACAAACCCTTGCAAAGCCTAAAACACATGACTTAGTAGCTGCTAGACATGTCCTGAGATACCTAAAAGGTACAGCTGACTACGAGCTGTGTTACAAGAAAACAGACAAGACTTTAAGTCTAATAGCATTCAGTGATTCTGACTGGGCATCTTCTGTAGAAGATAGGCGTAGCACTTCAGGATACTGTTTCAGCCTGACAGAACAAGGCCCTGCTATCTCATGGAAGTCTAAGAAACAGCCGACAGTGGCACTGTCGACTTGCGAAGCTGAATACATTGGTCTAGCAAACACTACTCAGGAAAGCATGTACCTAACTCAACTGCTAAATGGCATGGACAGTAGTGTTTACACTTGCACCACAATATATGGTGATAACCAGGGGGCCATTGCACTGAGTAGAAATCCAGTGAATAGATCTAGATCTAAACACATTGATGTGAAATATCACTTTATCCGTGATGCTGTCAGTAAGGGAAGAGTACATATTGTGTACTGCTCAACAGAAGACATGGTGGCAGACATTTTGACAAAATCTGTTTCAAAAATTAAAATTCTAAAGTTCAAAGGATTTCTGTTTGGGAACTAAATATTTGTGATGACATTGTACATGGCTTAAGATGATGAGAACAAGTGGGGGTGTTGAGTTATATGTTCTCATTAATCATATAAATTTATGTTTTGTTATGTATTTATTTATTATTATTATTTTTATTTATTTTAGATTATACTACTGACTGTTGTATGCCAAAAATGTGCGGGAGTTCGTTGTGCACAAGTGTTAACAAACGGGACTTTTATTTAGACTCTAGTTGTGAATGTTGAACTTAGTGCTGTGTACTTCGTTTTTTTTTTTTGTGTGTGATTGCTTCTCCCTCGAGCTCTGATGTTTTACCAGTGCCTTGAGATGTAAACGAACAAATAAATAATACTAAGAAGTTATATCTGGATTATTATTAAATGGATGGATGACAACAACATATTGCACATAGACATGACGGATAGAAATGAAACTTTAACAAACATCAAACGTTGAACAAATATTACATGCTTATGTATGTAAACAAAGCATTTAAATAAATTTAAGAGTAACATAAGATACATTATTTCATGACAAACATTTCAGCATGTTATTATGTATCTGTCTATGTCATATAGTCCATCATTTTTTAATCACCACAGCAAGAATCAAACCAAATGATTTGTTCAATAAAAATCAAGCTGTGTTGCAATAATATTTAAATATTTAATAATTTTTAATAATATGTATTAATGTAAGATGTAGTTGGTCACCTGACCAAGTTATTTAAACAGACTTCTATGAATTTGAAGGCTTTCACGTGTAATTGTTCCAAATAATGTTTTGTATGATATCGGGGAGAAGATATGTGCTCAGTTAAAATATTTAAATACAACTTCTTCTTTGACTTTTGGCTGTTCCCTAACGATTAAAGATTTCACAAGGAAAGGAAAAAAGGAGGAATTATTATTAAAATTGTCCTCTGGTAAATGCCTGGAAATCTAAATCCTAATATTCATTTTGATAATACAACCAGGAAGCGTTTTACTATATATTTTTTTTAACTTACATATTTTACCTGAGTGGAAGTTCTGACAATTCTAAATATTTTAAAACGTGCATATTTTTTTTTCAGTGTAGTGTATAAATGAGATTTATACAGTCTCTTGCATTAGAAATCAAAATATAGTAGATGATGAAGGAATAAAAAAAAATTCAGTTTAAACAAAAATCGTATATTAAACTTAGGTTTGTTATAAAAAAAAGCTGAGAGCTGATGAGCTTCTAGAAACTTATGAGAATGCTATTTAATGAAAGAAGGTCAGGACCTTGATTGGCATACATTACAACTATAAAAAAAAATATGTAACAAAAAATTCTCAATTCAAGTGCTTGCTTTCCCTTTCTTTGAATTAATTGTTAAAATAATGCAATTTTAACTTATAATTTGTTCATGACAAATGTGCACATTTATTATGTACCTTCATCTGACCTACTGAGGATTTAATGTTTAGGTACAAAAATAGTGACCATAATGATTTGTGATGGTTATTAATAAAGATATTAATTTGTCAATAAAGTAGTTTCAGTATTTTTTTTTGAGATGTCTTAATATACTCAGCAGTACAACAGACACTTTCATGCGCTATTCCTCAAATATAATATGTGTTTAACAATATAATTACATTTGTGTCCATTGTTATATTCACAAAGAACAAAACAGTTAAAAAAGAAACTAACATACAGATTTCAGTAGTGATATGTGTAACAAATGTTGTGTTCGCCTTGAGACAATCTGAATTATACTTCAATAACTTTTCTTTAACATCTTTAACATCTCTTTACAGTGATCAATCTGAATCTGATACAGAGACCGAATGGAGCTTATCTGAAACTTATGAACATGTAGAAGGGTGAGTTTTTCCCTCTCAGACTCCTTTATTGATGCTATACAAAAACAAACATAAATCTAGTCGGAAATCAGATATCATGTGGTTAACTTTTAATTTGTTTATATAAATATGTTTAAAGCACTGAAATTACATGTTGATGAAAAATGCGTACGTTTGTTATTTACCTTCGTCTGGAGTTTCATGTTCACGTACAAAAATAGTAAGCATAATGATTTGTGATGGTTATTAAGAAATATTTTAATTTGTCAATAACGTAGTTTGATAAGTTGTTATTCTGAGACGTCTTGAAGCTGCCTGAAGACACCGGCAGGTTCTAGACAGTTTAGAGCAGCATCACAGCCGTGCTATATCCAGCAGTACAGCACACATTTTCATTCGCTATTCCTCAAATACTGTATAATAAGTATTTAACAATTGAATTACATTTGTGTTCATTGTTATAATCAAAAGGAATATATTTTTTAAACTGACTTAGAAACTTCAGTAGTGATATGTGTAACAAATATACTGTTCACCTTGATACAATCTATTTTATGCTTTAATATCTTTTCTTTAACATCTTCTACATTTCTTCACAGTAATCATTCTCAATCTGATACAGAGACCGAATGGAGCTTATCTGAAACTTATGTACATGTAGAAGGGTGAGTTTTTCCCTCTCAGACACCCTTTATTGAAGCTATACAAAAACAAACATAAGTCTAGTCAGTAATCAGATATCATGTGGTCCATGTGCCTCAACAGTGATTTAACTGTCCAAATTACAGCCTAATCATTTGTGTTAATGTAGGGGAAAAGAGTTGTGCTCAGTCAAAACTTTAAAAGTTAACTAAGGACTTTCTTTTAAAGAAAAAAAAAATAATAATAATAAAGCTGTTTTAATGTTTATATACCAAGTACGATCTAGTTTGCTAATAGGCCAAGTGGTTTTACCTTGTTAAAAAAATGTAGAGAAATTCAGTAATACGGAACATGTTAAGCAAAGCATTTTTATGAATTTAGGAATTACACATTAAAAGTTACATTCATTTATAACAAATATTTCAGTATTTATAATTACTTAAAGGTTGCTAAATTAGTTTAGCCAGGTAATAGTTCACCTTATAATTTATGAAACTACAGTATATACAGTTCTTCATAAGGTCAGAAGAAGGTATACAGTAAGTAATTAGTTTAATTAAGTTTAAGTAAGTAGTTTGTTTAATTTTATTAATTTTAGTATTTAATTTGTTTAGTAATAATATGTTATAATAAATGTTGACCTCTGCTCTAATGTCTGCTCATACTTTTACAGAAGTTCTCCTCAACCTGATGAAAATAATGCAGATAATCCATCTACAACTGATGAGAATGAAACACGGTCAGTGGTTATATGAGACTCCTTAATCAAAGATATTCAAAAACTAACTGTATCATGGCTTAAGGTAGCTTACATTAATGGCAATAGAGGAGCCCAACGCAAATAAAAACTTTATTTGGGTGTCCAGGTTTGTTCAGCAGTTGAAGTTTTTAGAATACTGACTTTTTTTTTTACTTCTGGAACCCATGAGTAAACCTCAGTAAGAACCATAGAGACAGTTTCACTTTTAGCCATTTAGAACTGCACAGTTTACCTAAAAGTACATGTGAAAAACAAACATCATGTTCACCATGAGACAGTCTGAGTTGTGTTTTAATATTTCTTTACAGTGATGAATCTCAAACTGATACAGAGAATACATGGAGCTTATCTGAACATCATGAACATGTAGAAGGGTGGGTTTTTTTTTTTAATTAAGTTTAAGTTAGTAGTTAGTTACATTTAATGTATTTTATGAGTTAATTTGTTCAGTAATAAAATGTTATAGTAAATGTTGAACTCTGCTCACACTTTGTACAGAAGTTCTCCTCAAGCTGATGAAAATAATGCAGATAATCCATCTACACCTGATGAGGAAAAAACACGGTCAGTGTTTATACGAAACTCCTTTAAAGGCTGCTTTCTTGTAAATGTTCCAAATAATGTATTCTATGATGTAGCTTACAGGATTTGTGATCAATTAGCAAAGCTAACTAATGATTTTCTTAAAAACAAACAAGCACCCTATAAAACTGTTTATGAACCTAGACCAATCTAGTATGTGCTCAATCAAAATATAAAAAGCTTTTTCTTTTTGTTTTAAGTCAACCTATAATAATGTTAAAAAATGGAGAAATACCTAGTTTGCTAAAAATCTGAGTTGTTTTACCTCATTTGGCAGTTTAAGCCAAGTAACAGGTAACATCAAACGTTGAACAAATACATGTTACATGCTTATGTATGTAAAGAAAGCCTTTAAATGAATTTAAAAATTACACAAGATACATTATTACATGACAAACATTTCAGCATGTTATTATGTATCTGTCTATGTCATATAGTCCATCATTTTTTAATCACCACAGCAAGAATCAAACCAAATGATTTATTCAAATAAAATCAAGCTGTGTTGCAAAAATATTTAAATATTTAATAATATTTAATAATATGTATTCTTGTAAGATGTAGTTGGTCACCTGACCAAGTTATTTAAACAAACTTCTATGAATTTGAAGGCTATTCACCTGTAATTGTTCCAAATAATGTTTTGTATGATATCGGGGAGAAGATATGTGCTCAGTTAAAATATTTAAATACAACTTCTTCTTTGACTTTTGGCTGTTCCCTAACGATTAAAGATTTCACAAGGAAAGGAAAAAAGGAGGAATTATTATTAAAATTGTCCTCTGGTAAATGCCTGGAAATCTAAATCCTAATATTCATTTTGATAATACAACCAGGAAGCGTTTTACTATATATTTTTTTTTACTTACATATTTTACTTGAGTGGAAATTCTGACAATTCTAAATATTTTGAAACGTGCATAATTTTTTTTCAGTATAGTGTATAAATGAGATTTATACAGTCTCTTGCATTAGAAATTAAAATATAGTAGATGATGAAGAAATAAAAAAAAATCAGTTTAAACAAAAATCGTATATTAAACTTAGGTTTGTTATAAAAAAAAAGCTGAGAGCTGATGAGCTTCTAAGAACTTATGAGAATGCTATTTAATGAAAGAAGATCAGGACCTTGATTGGCATACATTACAACTATAAAATAAAAATATGTAACAAAAAAATCGCAATTCAAGTGCTTGCTTTCCCTTTCTTTAAATTAATTGTTACATTAATGCAATTTTAACTTATAATTTGTTTATGACAAATGTGCACATTTATTATGTACCTTCATCTGACCTACTGAGGATTTCATGTTTAGGTACAAAAATAGTGACCATAATGATTTGTGATGGTTATTAATAAAGATATTAATTTGTCAATAAAGTAGTTTCAGTATTTTTTTTTTTGAGATGTCTTAATACACCCAGCAGAACAACAGACACTTTCATGCGCTATTTCTCAAATATAATACGTATTTAACAATATAATTACATTTGTGTCCATTGTTATATTCACAAAGAACAAAACAATTAAAAAAGAAACTAACATACATATTAGAGTAGTGATATGTGTAACAAATGTTGTGTTCGCCTTGAGACAATCTGAATTATACTTCAATAACTTTTCTTTAACATCTTTAACATCTCTTTACAGTGATCAATCTGAATCTGATACAGAGACCGAATGGAGCTTATCTGAAACTTATGAACATGTAGAAGGGTGAGTTTTTCCCTCTCAGACTCCTTTATTGATGCTATACAAAAACAAACATAAATCTAGTTGGAAATCAGATATCATGTGGTTAACCTTTAATTTGTTTATATAAATATGTTTTAAGCACTGAAATTACATGTTGATGAAAAATGCGTACGTTTGTTATTTACCTTCGTCAAAAATAGTGACCATAATGATTTTAATGGTTATTAAGAAATATTTTAATTTGTCAATAACGTAGTTTGATAAGTTGTTATTCTGAGATGTCTTGAAGCTGCCTGAAGACACCGGCAGGTTCTAGACAGTTTATAGCAGCATCACAGCCGTGCTATATCCAGCAGTACAGCACACATTTTCATTCCTTAAATACTGTATAATAAGTATTTTACAATTGAATTACATTTGTGTTCATTGTTATAATCAAAAAGAATAGATTTTTTAAACTGACTTAGAGGCTTCAGTAGTGATATCTGTAACAAATGTACTGTTCACCTTGATACAATCTAAATTATGCTTTAATATCTTTTCCTTAACATCATCTACATTTCTTTACAGTGATCAATCTCAATCTGATACAGAGACCGAATGGAGCTTATCTGAAACTTATGTACATGTAGAAGGGTGAGTTTTTCCCTCTCAGACTCCTTTATTGAAGCTATACAAAAACAAACATAAGTCTAGTCAGTAATCAGATATCATGTGGTCCATGTGCCTCAACAGTGAGCTAACTGTCCAAATTACAGCCTAATCATTTGTGTTAATGTAGGGGAAAAGAGTTGTGCTCAGTCAAAACTTAGTTAACTAAGGACTTTCTTTAAAATAATAATAATAATAATAAAGCTTATATTATATATATTATATATTGGTGTTTATATACCAAGTACGATCTAGTTTGCTAATAAGCCAAGTGGTTTTACCTTGTTAAAAAAATTTAGAGAAATTCAGTAATATGGAACATGTTAAGCAAAGCATTTTTATGAATTCAGGAATTACACAATAAAAGTTACATTCTTCCATAACAAATATTTCAGTATTTATAATTACTTAAAGGTTAATAAATTAGTTTAGCAAGGTAATAGTTCACATTATAATTTATGAAACTACAGTATATACAGTTCTTCATAAGGTCAGAAGAAGGTATACAGTAAGTAATTAGTTTAATTAAGTTTAAGTAAGTAGTTCGTTGAATTTTATTAATTTTAGTAGTTAATTTGTTCAGTAATAATATGTTATAGTAAATGTTGACCTCTGCTCTAATGTCTGCTCATACTTTTACAGAAGTTCTCCTCAACCTGATGAAAATAATGCAGATAATCCATCTACAACTGATGAGAATGAAACACGGTCAGTGGTTATATGAGACTCCTTAATCAAAGATATTCAAAAACTAACTGTATCATGGCTCGAGGTAGCTTACATTAATGGCAATAGAGGAGCCCAACGCAAATGAAAACATTATTTGGGTGTCCAGGTTTGTTCAGCAGTTGAAGTTTTCAGAATACTGACTTTTTTAACTTCTGGAACCCATGAGTAAACCTCAGTAAGAACCAGAGGTGGGACAAAGTCATTGTTTGGCAAGTCACAAGTAAGTCTCAATTCATTGCCCTCAAGTCCCGAGTCAAGACAGGCAAGTCACGAGTCAAGACAGGCAAGTCCCGAGTCAAGTCCCAAGTCAAAGCCAACAAGTCTCAAGTCAAGTCCAAAGTCCTACGGTTTGACTTTCGAGTCTTTTCAAGTCTTTTTAGCAGAAAAATAAAATGTATACAGATTATGTATGGTTGTAAGATCTGTATTTATTAAACAAACCTTTTTTTATGAAAGAACATTGCTCAGATACATAAAAATACAAATGTTAGTAAATGCTAGTAGCAATGTAAAATGGTAGCACATATTCTCAATGAAGTAGGCTACTTCATACAAACAATAACGTTGTTTTCTTCACATAACATTAAAGAACTTTGCTCCCTACCATGTGTGATACACTCACGTAGACTACCTCATACAAACAATCCGGTGCTGTGT
Source organism: Clarias gariepinus (assembly GCF_024256425.1). Lineage (NCBI taxonomy): Eukaryota > Metazoa > Chordata > Actinopteri > Siluriformes > Clariidae > Clarias > Clarias gariepinus. The sequence continues at coordinate 35,394,007 of NC_071108.1, read as the reverse complement.
CGAAGTTGGTTCCCCCATCAGGATGCATTTTTTTAGCCCCACCCCCGTGAAAAGGCCACAGGGAACGCGCATTTAGGAGAAGGCTCGCCCGCGAAGGGGTTATGTGTGGACCACTGAGGTTCTACAGAGCGCGGTAAAGAATAAAAAGGACAGTTAATGTTTTTTAATCCCTGACGAACTCTAGCCAACAGGATGTGTTTCCCTTGTTATCTTGGACATATTTAGAATGATGAACCTCGGCTGAGTCACTTGTAGGCTGTAAACATGTCAGTATTTTGTCTGATATTTCATATCAAATATGCCTTTTCAGCAAAACCATAATGCCAAAATAGAGACCCGTCAGATACAGTCTCAAGACATTAATAATAATATTAATAATTATTATTATTATATATAAATTAATAATAATAATAATAATTATTATTATTATTATTATATTATAATTAAATATTATATATTATAATATTAATAATAATAAGTATTATTATAAATAAATATATAATAATAATAATAATAATAATAATAATAATAATAATTATTATTATTATTATTATTATTATTATGCGAGATAATTAGCATTTTATCCGTGTGATGTCAATTCACTAGGTCACATTATTTGAATAAACCCAAACTGCATATGAAAGAAATCAGTAAATCATGGGTAGTGTCTACCAGTGATTAAATATAAACAATACAACGCATGTACTGACATGTTTACAGCCTACAAGTGACTCAGCCGAGGTTCATCATTCTAAATATGTCCAAGATAACAAGGGAAACACATCCTGATGGCTAGAGTTCGTCAGGGGATTAAAAAACGCTAACAATTTCCCTTTTGGCCTTTACTGCGTTCCGTAGAAGCTCAGTGCTCCGCGCATATAGACAATGTTTTATAGCCAAACGAAACTACCTTCGCTATCATTTCGCGTGCAACTGGCGTGTGCACGTTGTTGTCACGTGTTGGACGCTGTCGAATCAAAAGAATCTACGGTACTTTGATTGGATGGCGTGCCGAATGCGCGCATGCGCTCTGTCACACACACGCGCACAGACACATAAACAGAGATAGAGCGGTCCGTGTTAACATACTTTTTATCTTTGGGCTTTTTATGGGAAGTAGCGAGTCTTTACAAGTCAATAGGCGCAAGTCCAAGTGAAAGTCCGAGTTATTTATGTTAAAGTCCAAGTCGAGTTGCAAGTCTTTTTATATTTTTGTCAAGTCGAGTCTAAAGTCATCAAATTCATGACTCGAGTCCAAGTCACATGACTCGAGTCCACACCTCTGGTAAGAACCATAGAGACAGTTTCACTTTTAGCCATTCAGAACTGCACAGTTTATCTAAAAGTACATGTGAAAAACAAACATCATGTTCACCATGAGACAGTCTGAGTTGTGTTTTAATATTTGATTATATTTCTTTACAGTGATGAATCTCAAACTGATACAGAGAATACATGGAGCTTATCTGAACATCATGAACATGTAGAAGGGTGAGTTTTTTTAAAATTAAGTTTAAGTTAATAGTTAGTTAAATTTAATGCATTTTAATAGTTAATTTATTCAGTAATAAAATGTTATAGTAAATGTTGAACTCTGCTCACACTTTGTACAGAAGTTCTCAAGCTGATGAAAATAATGCAGATAATCCATCTACACCTGATGAGGAAAAAACACGGTCAGTGTTTATACGAAACTCCTTCAAAGGTTGCTTTCTCGTAAAATGTTCCAAATAATGTATTCTATGATGTAGGTTACAGGATTTGTGATCAATTAGCAAAGCTAACTAATGATTTTCTTAAAAACAAACAAACACCCTATAAAACTGTTTATGAACCTAGACCAATCTAGTATGTGCTCAATCAAAATATAAAAAGCTTTTTCTTTTTGTTTTATGATAATCTTTTTGTTCTATGATAATGTTTAAAAACGGAGAAATACCTAGTTTGCTAAAACTCCGAGTTGCTTTACTTCGTTTGGCAGTTTAAGCCAAGTAACAGGTAACATCAAACATTGAACAAATACATGTTACATGCTTAGGTATGTATGTAAAGAAAGCATTTAAATGAATTTAAGAATTACATAAGAAATATTATTCATGACAAACATTTCTAATACTAATACTAGTAATACTTAAGCACTAATACTAATACTACTACTAACAATACTAGGCACCCCCATGATTCAGAAGCTTGTAGATTGATAATTTGAAGTCATAACTTAAAGTAATTATTTCCTGTATGACTTTATAAGTTTCACACTTCAGAAACCACACATCACAAAATTATCTGAACCTCATGAGTACGTGAAAGCTTAATTTTTCCTTATGACTCTATTATTGAAGCAATATTGAAACAAACCTCACTTTTACATAACATGGAGTTAGCCAGCTAGTTATAATTGTAGAATCACAGAATCAGTTACAGAATTTTTTTAATTAAATGCTGCTTTCATGTAAATGTGTCCCCTGGAATGGTTTGGCACTCTATTGAGGGTATACCCTGCCCATGCCCTAAGTCTCCTGGGATAGGGTTCAGGTCCCTGCAACCCTGTACACAGAATAAGCACTAGAGAAAATGTATCGAGAATTAAATGAATGAACAATTGAAGGTACACTCCTGACAAATATGTAAATTTTTATTATTACATAGACGTGCCAAATTTCTTTAGCCACTTAATAATTCATATGCTAGTCATGCATCCACAATATAACATCTGGAGAAGGCATACAGTACCTACTGTAGTTAATTTAAAGTAGTTAATTCGTTCAGTAATTTAAAATTATAGTAAATGTTAAACTTTGCTCTTATATTTGCTTTAATACCTTTTTACAGAATTTCATCTCAACCTGATGAAAATAAGGCACATGATCCATCTACACTGCGCAAGGATGACAAACGGTCAGTGTTTTTTTGAGACTCCATAGTTCAAGGTATTCAAAAACATAGCTGCAATTATGGACAAAAATCAGGTGTTATTTTTATTACCATGAGGACTGCCACACTATAACAGAAAATCAACAAATCAATAATCAAATGGTTTCCTAATAAGCTGTTGTGGGTTTTAGATCAGGTAATGTTTGTAAAAAAACTTCTGGACAAACTACATATTTCACTTCCTCTGGGAAGCCTATATTGACCATATACTGTAAATGAGCCCGACTTCTGGCACCTCTTTTAAACAATGTCTGGAATGACCTATTTTATTTTCAGAGAGAAATGCACAGGACAACCTTTTCTGCATTTATCCCTGAGTTTTTTTTTATCTTTGAACTTGTTTGACACCTTTTTTTCACAAAATAATTTACCTCTCTAATTGAACTCCACACTGCTATTATTTTGACCACGCCCCATTTCAATTAATGAATTAATTACACAGAATCAGGTTCATTCAATCATGACTGTTGGGTCTATTGTTTTCTATTACTAAATATATCTCTTATATTATAATATTATTTAAAAATAGACCCATCAAAGAGTGAGAGCATAGACTTTAGGAGGCCAAATCATTAAACTGATCCATTCATGATAAGATCAGTGAAGTTTTTGGCTTGCAAGTGGTGCACAGGGGCAACAATGGTCTTATTGTTCAAAAGCTTATGACTACAAGGTTTGTGATCTTTAATATTATAGTTTACATGTAATGAAGTTGCACAAGTTTGAATTTAATTATTATTAAATTCACAAAAATAATTAACACATAAGTATAATATGTAATCCATATATCTGAAAAATAGATGAAAAAAATAATAAAGAAATTCTGAATTGTGCTTTAATATCTGCTCATGTTTCTTTGCAGTGATAAATCTAAACCTGATATAGGGAAAGGATGGATCTCATCCGAACATCATGAAGATTTAGAAGGGTGAGTATTTTGTAATGATAAGGCCTTGTATTTTGTAATACAAAAACAAACTTTAAATCTAAAACAGAAATCTGATGTTGTTTAGTCCATCGTGTTTTAACCATTACAGCATAACTTCAGAACAGTTTGGCTGTTTTTGCAACATGTGACATCAAATGTTAAGCATCTGCATGTAACATGCAACTGTATATAAACAAGGCATTTATGTGAATTCAAGAATTACATACATTTCAGTATTTGTTATTATGTAGAGATTGCACTTATACTGATTCAATGTTGATTTGTGTCCTAATGCCTGCTTATACTTCTTTATAGAGATTCATGTGAAGAGGAAGAAAGGTCAGTGTTTTATTTTTTCCCCCAATGAGATTCCTTTATTAAAGCTATTCAACTTGCTATCTATCTATCTATCTATCTATCTATCTATCTATCTATCTATCTATCTATCTATCTATCTATCTATCTACCTACCTACCTACCTACCTACCTACCTACCTACCTATCCATCCATCCATCCATCCATCCATCCATCCATCCATCTATCTAAGCAATCCCATGCATAGTTGCACCATTCGTCCAAATACTATACCAACATTATATATTTAATAAACTTTTATCTGTAATAAGAAAAGTCCAGTTCTGCATGTCGGACAGCACAAAAAGCCTGAAAACAGGAGCAGCCCGAAAGACTAAAAACAACAACAAAATATAGCGTTGTGTTAAAAATAATAGCAGTGTGTTAAAAAAAAGTAAGTAAAGCTCAATATCCATATAATAACTTTTAATTTAAATCACACAAATGCATTGGACACCCTGCAAATTCTATTCTGAATCACAGCATGAAGAAAACTGTGCTAAATGGATTATTAGTTTACAGGAAGTGAAGTAAAGCAAATATTAGTCTGTTAAAAAAATAGCAGTGTCATCATTCATCTTTACAAAGTGATGAATTTACGTTTAATATTTAGTTTATTTAGTACAGTATAACCATGGTTTCTGAGAACAGCTTCACATCTGTGACAACTGTACTACACGCCACAATTCCACTGCATTTCTTGGTTTTGCCTCAGAAACAGCATTTTTATTGTCAGGCCACAAGTTTTCTATTGGATTAGGGTCTGGGGATTGGGCTGGACACGCCATAACGTCAATCTTGTTGGTCTGGAACCAAGATGCTGCTTTCTTACTGGTGTGTCTGGGGTCGTTTTCTTGTTGAAACACCCATTTCAAGGGCATTTCCTCTTCAGCATAAGGCAACATGACCTCTTAAAGTTTTCTGATGTACTCAAATTGATCCATGATCCCTGAAATGTAATAAATACTAGCTTGCTTTACTGTCTTTACAGTGTACTGTGGCTTAAATTTGGTGTTTGGGGCCTGACAAACTGTCTGTGGCCCTTAAACCTAAAAAGGACAACATTGCTTTCATCAGTCCACATAATATTGCGTCATTTCTCTTTAGGCCAGTCAGTTTGTTCTTTGGCGAACTGTTACCTCTACAGCACATGTCTTTTTTTCAACAATGGGACTTTGCGGGGGCTTCTTGCTAAAGCTTGGCTTCACATAGCCGTCTTCTAATAGTAACAGTACTCACAGGTAACTTTAGGTGTTTTTTGACCATGCTGGAACTGATCATTGGCTGAGTCTTTGCCAATTTTGTTATTCTTTGATCCATTTGAATGGTTTTGATCTCATTTGATATCATTTTAGCAGAGCAGCCTATCATTTTCTGCACTTCTTTGTATGTTTTTTTCCCATCTCTAATCTACTTTTAAATCAAAGTATGCTGTTGTTCTGAACAATGTCTAAAACAACCTGTTTTACTCTGATTTTCAGAGGGAAATTCACAGGACAACCTTTTCTGCATTTATCCTTAAATAAGGGGAATTTGTTTGACATCTTTTTTAAGATCTTTTTTCACAAAATAATTTACCTCTATAATTGAACACTCTACACTGCTATTATTTTGAACACGCCCCATTTCAATTAATGATTAAATTACACAGAATCAGGTGAATCCAATCATGACTGTTGGGTCTGTTGGTTTTCTATTACTCCATTACACCTACAAGTAAAATATTTACCATAAAGAAATGTAATTTCTCCCAAAAACAATTATTGATCTGGTTACTGATGTTGGACTGCTATTATTTTAAACACAAGTGTAGTTGCAAGCAATGATCATCGTGCCCAGGCACTCACACTTACATAATCAAGCGAGTTAGCTTCAATGTACCACTACAATTTATGCCATTTGCTACATAAATAAACACACACACACACACACACACACATACTGTACACACACACCCCCACCGTTTCCAATACTGCCAAGTCATTTTAATTCAAAAGGCTGATCAGTTTAAATAACTATTGTGAACTGCTCGAGGATCACAATTACACAATAATTAAGCACTTCCTCACAAGCACTTGTTCCCTTTCAAAAGCTACACTCGATGCTACGTGAAAACGCTATGGTTTGATGATGATCTAACTCTTTCATGGAATAGCCTTATTCATCCCATCAACTTTGATTTATTTGAATATTGTTGATGCGAAGGCGCGGTTATATGATGATGTCCCAGATAGAAGAAACGCTTGTGGGCTATCTCTCTCCTGGGACATCATCCTCCCTGAAAAAGCACACACCCCCCATCAAGCCGCGTAGACTGACATCTTCCCTGGTGGTTAAAAGCTTTCAGGCAGCTGATCAGGCTGGTGCTTTACTGCACACCATGGCGGTTTTGGGACCAAGGGATTGGATAGTGACAATCGATCTGAAGGACCCATATTTTCACATAAAAATATTGCCACAACACAGAAAATTCCTGAGGTCCTTCCATTTGGTCTAGCTCACCCTGCACATTCGATGACTGGCTGATTTTGGCTTAGTCTCAGGAGCTAGCGCTTCGACATCAGGATGTCATTCTAGCTCATCTCCGTTCCTTAGGATTAAGACTCAACGCCATAAAAGCATTCTCTTTCCTGCTCAGAACACAGATATTTGGGTGTCATGTAGGATTCGATCGCAATACAGGAACTCGTCCTGTGCCCAGGTGTCTCCTGCATGTGTCAAATCCATTTCCAACACCCTGAAGGAAACCTAGCTAGGCCAGAAAGTGACTGTTAATCACTTTCAGAGATTTTTAGGTCTCATGGCAGCTGCGTTTACGGTGATACCTTTGGGCCTTCTGCCCATGAGATCATTTTAGTTGTGGCTAAAAGCAAGGGAATTTTACTTAGGGCCAATCCCCAGGGGCAAATACGCGCCAAGGGCTTCATACCCTTTCTATGTGATTCAGACCCTGGTTTCTGACTTTGGGTCCCACTCTATGTGCATTTTGTCGTCGCGAGACGCTAGACGCTTTCCTCACGGGCTGGGGAGCTGGAGAGGCCATCTTCCTGCGTGGCACATCAATTGCCCCAAAATAATGGCTTTATTTTGGCCCTGAAACACCTCCTCCAGCAGTGGAGGCTACCATGTCCTAGTGTGGGTGGACAACACTTTGGTAGTCTTGTACATAATCGCCAGGGTGTGCTCGCGCCGCTTGAATAAACTAGCGCACCAGGTTCTGCTTTGGGCACAGGACGGGTTCCTGTCCCTCAAGGCGATTTACATTCCAGGGCACATGAAGTTGGGAGCCCTGGAACCTTCACGCTCTAGAAAAACTTTTGCCCTCAAGGTGAGGGTATTTGAAAGTGGTACATGGCAAAGCATGTAGACCAGTCCACTGCCGAATTGTTTTAGTGCTGGAGTTTTTTTTTTTTGCAATAAAAGTTGTCCTCGCGCTTTAGTCCTAGTACCCTCAGAATGTACGTAGCCGCTATTTCGGCTTGTCATGTTCTGACTGATGGGGTCTGGTTGACACCCCCTCCAAACCACTAGAGTCAGTGCCTGTCTGGCTTCTAACCCTCAAGATGTTTTTTCTTATAGGTACTTCTTTCAAAAGAATAGGAAATCTGCAGGCTTCCCCTCCCTAGACTTTGCCCCTGGGCTAGTCAGAGCTATTTTGCATCCTCACCCAGTTTTCCTTGAAGCCTTCTGTCAAAAATTGCTTTTTCAAATATTTTTGAACATTAGAAATGCTGACCCAACAAAAAATATGTATGTCGGTCCCTTTACCATTACCAAGATAATGCACATTTCTATTTTTATTTTTAGTTCTATATTTTCCTAGTTTAATTTAATTTTTCTATTTAATTTCTATCGTATTCTTTTTATTTATATTTATTTCTTATTTGTAAACTTTAATTCTCTTTTAGGGTCAATGGCAGTCGTATAATGCATTTCACTACATTTCGTACTGTGTATGTTTGTGTATGTGACAAATAAAATTTGAATTTGAAGATTGTCAACCCAAGGGCCATCAAGCTCTTGCTCCCCTCAACCATGCAGCGACTTAACGCCACGTTCCACATGTCCCAGTTATGCCATCTCGCCTTAAGAACATTAATTTTATTCTATTATGTCCTTTCTTTAAAGCCTTGCCATAGCAACATTGTTCGAAATATTACAAATACCTTTACATTTTACATCATCCATGTCTTGACATTAACCACCACAGCAAAAATCCAACCAAAAAGCAATTTTTTTTTAATGAAATCAAGCTGTGTCATAACAATATTTAATCTGTTCAAATACCAGCATAAGCATTTATATTAATGTAAGTTGGAGTTGTTAATGATGTTGCTAATGTACGACTAGCTAGTTGGTAATAAGCTAATTGGTTCTACCTTGTTTTGCTGTTATATCCAAGTAACATATACCATCATACTGCATGTTGAGTAAGTATATGTAACATGCTAAACAATGCAATTTTAGGAATTCAAGAATTACATGTAAGATACATTCTTACATGACAAATATTTCAGTATTTATTCTTATGTAAAAGTTGGCAAATTACTTTATCCAAGTAATAGTTTAGATACAAGTCATATATACAGTATACAGGACTACAGTATATACTGTATACTCTAGCATCTGAAGAAGACATACAGTACCAAGTTAGTTTAGTTTAGTTAAGGAAATACATTTTTCAGTAGTAAGTTTTAGTAAATGTTGAACTCTGCTCTAATGTCTGTTCATTACTTTTTTTTACAGGAGACCCTCTCAACCTGATGGAAATATTGCACACAATGCCTCTACACTGCATAAGGATACAAAACAGTCAGTGTTTTCCCGAGACTCCTCAATTTAGGATATTTTAAAAAATAGCTGCGATCATGGACTAAAATCGGGTCTTATTTTCATTACCATGAGGATTACCACAATAACGACAAATTCAACAATCAATAATCAAATGATTTTCTCATGAGCTGTAGTAGATTTCAAATAAGCTCATGTCTGCCTGTTAGACAAAGTGCATATTTAAGTTCCTCAGGGAATGTTTGCTTTAGAACAAATTTTATGTATATTACAAAGACTTTCCATTATTCAGTTTAATGGGCACTTGTGGCCTAGTTCTTTCATAAAAATTAAGGAGTTTTTTTCCAAAGGTGGTTTGCATTTGCTAGCTGTTCATGGAAACTTCTAACGTGCAGTCCAAAGAGATTTAATGAAGGTGAAGGAGGTCACCATTATGTTGCAATAAAAACACACTTGTCAAAGAGTGAGAGCAGAAACTTTAGGAAGCCAAATCAAGAAATTGGTCCATTCATAAAAAGAAAGAATTAACTATTGAGCTCAGCAACACCAAAAGACAAGACCACGGAAGACAGTCTAAAGGAGTTCCATCGATCATTGGCAAAGTCTATAATCAAAACACCAAATGTAAATAAAATAGTATGCAAGCTGGTATAGAATGGTAGCCTGCATTTAAGGCAACAACAAAAACATTATAAAATCACAGAACCACTATTATAATAAAAAGCTGAACTTGTATCAGAATTAAGGGAAGAGAAGAATATGTAGAAGGAATGGAAGGTCTCATGTTACAAAGTGTGCCACATTGTCATGGTTGAGGCATGGTTGGTATGGGTGTGCTCGGCTGATAGTGAAACTATCTCACTGGTTGATGGTTGTAGTATAAACAAAATAGTATGCAAGCTGGTAGCATTAAAGAACAGACAGGCCAGGTTAAGAAACAACATTTTTCTTTTTTTTTTATTGACTAGCTACAGTTATAATGGAAGATTGATGGTGAATACAAAGGGGTTGCAGACATCAAACAGTTCACTGACAGTAAAGGCTTTTTTCCCTCCAAGATTTATACAGGAACAAGAATATGAATTGCTTCGGTGTCCAAATGTATATACTAATACTTTAAGAATATAATACTACCTGTATGTAATTCTATAATTAGTGTTTTATAATATCAGATTTTTTTGATTATAAAGTTAAGCGAAATTTATTTTATAAGTATTAAATTTATGAAAATATCGGTTACCATATTTTAATATCTATTTATATTTAACATCACTTTAATATCTGCTCATATTTCTTTGTAGTGATAAATCTAAACCTGATATAGGGAAAGGATGGAGCTCATCTGAACCTCATGAAGATCTAAAAGAGTGAGTTTTCTCCGTTATGCCTTTCTTAAGGTCATACAAGAACAACCTTCAAGCCTACACAGAAATCTAATGTAGTTTAGTCCATAATGTTTTAACCATTACAGCGCAAATTCAACCAATATTCAAACGATTTTTAAACTGAAATCAAGCTGTGTTACAACAATATTTAAACTGTACAAATTTTAAGCTATTGTAAGAAAAAGCTCTGCCCCCATTTTTGGGCTTTGTAAAAAAAAAGTTCTGCCCCCTGCTGTAGTTTTCATAATACAGTACGTGGTACTGACAAACAGCCTGCATCCTTTGATCGAAGTAGGCGTGGTGGATTGTAAGACACAAGCAGTTTACTTAGATACTGTGGCGCAAGACCATTTATTGCTTTATACGCCAATAGTAGTATTTTAAAATTGATGCGAAATTTCACAGGGAGCCAATGCAGTGTAAATAAGATAGGTGTGATGTGCTCGTATCTTCTGGTTCGAGTGAGGACTCTCGCTGCTGAATTCTGGACTAACTGAATCTTGCTTATACATCTAGTTTATACATCTAGAACAACCTGATAGTAAGGCGTTACAATAGTCCAACCTAGTGGGGATAAAAGCATGAACTAGTTTTTCTGCATCTTTTAGTGACAATATATTTCCTATCTTGGGAATATTTCTGAGGTGAAAGAATAATATCCTGGTAATATTATCTACATGTGCTTTAAAGAAAGTCCAATTAAAGTTACAGCGTAATCAGAAAGCTTGCTTACAGCTGCTTTTCCAATTTCTTATGTCCTGCACATATTGCTTAACTTTAGTAAGCTGGTTTTGCTGAGACGTATAACTGTGTCATCAGCATAACAATGAAAACAAATACCATGCTTACGAATTATGTTGCCCAGAGGAAGCATGTAAAAAGAAAAAAACAGTGGACCTAAAACTGAACCCTGTGGAACACCAAACTCCACTTGAGAACATGCAGAATGGTCACCATTTAAATCTACAAACTGATAATCAGTCAAAAATCTCTTCTAATCTGTGAACGAAAATACTATGCTCAATAGTGTCAAAAGCTGCACTGAGGTTGAGTAACACAAATATAGTGGCACAACCCTGATCAGAGGCAAATAGGAGGTAATTAACTACTTAATAAGTTCTGTCTCTGTGCTGTGGTGAGGCCTAAATTCTGACTGATACAGTTTGTTTATGCTATTTCTATTTAGATATGAGCATAACTGCTGCGCTATTACCTTTTCCAGAATCTTAGAGATAAAGGGGGTTTTATATTGGCCTGTAATTGGACCGCTGACAGGGGTCAAGGTCAGGTTTCTTAATTAGGTTAAATAATAGCTGATTTTAAAGATTTTGGAACATACCAACTGCTAAGTTGGTAAAAAAGTTAATTATTTTCAACAAGAGTTCTGTTATTGCTGGTACTATCTGCTTGAGAAAATCGGTATAGGATCTAATTCACAGGTTGACGAAGAGACGAGTAAAATTAGTTCATTGGTACTATGACGCACTTTAACTGAGACAATACAGTGATCTGAGATAATTCAGACAGATTATATTTCTTAAAATGAATTAAAGTCTCCAGCAAGTAACACTTTGTCCACAGAAATTACTAGGTTTAAAAGGAAATCTGCAAATTTACAGAGAAATTTAGAGTACAGCCTTGGGGGTCAGAATTTATGTTTACATATCATGTGATCAGCCAGCTAGCTAAGTTAGCTCATTTAAACAGAATTGTATAAATTTAAAGTTCTTGTCAAATGAAAGCAGAACTATTAGAACTTTAACAAGTTTCAGGCAATTAAACATAGTACAGGACACAGAATACAGTATTACCCATTATTTATTTTTAAATTTGCACTGAAAGTGGCTCCCTTTTTTTTCGGCACCACTCTTGTTAAATTCTTTGTGCTATATCCTCACTACATCTTGCACAAAAATACTTTTCTCCACTCACGCAAACAAATGTTGACCGGCTCCCAGAGAAGCAAAAAACTGGAAGTGTGGGAGACCAGCTTCTCTGGGATCACTTCTATGCCAAAATTGCTTCCCATGTCATAAGTCGAAAAATCGCTGGTCAGGGCGTTCATACAGTATAGTAAGGGTCCACTGTATGTGAATTCAAGGAATATATGATATATTTTCAGCATTTGTTACTATGTAGGGGTTGCACTAAAACTAATTCACTGTTGATTTGTCCTAATGTCTGCTCATACTTCTTCACAGGGATTCATGTGAAGATGAAGAAGGGTCAGTGTTTTTTCCCCCATGATATTCAATTATTAAAGCTATTAAAATCACATCTATCTATCTATCTATCTATCTATCTATCTATCTATCTATCTATCTATCTATCTATCTATCTATCTATCTATCCATCCATCCATCCATCCATCCATCCATCCATCCATCCATCCATCCATCTAAGCAATTCCATGCGAAGGTCAGCCTAACCAAACTGTACTGATACATCTAAAATACTATGCACCTAAATCTTTATATATTGAATAAACTTTAACCTGTAATTTAAATAAAAAACTGCAGTGCACAACAAAATGGCACAGAAATTAGGACAATGTAAGCAGCCAAAAGACTAATAACAATAGCAAATACAAAGAGAGATGAGCGGATCATAAAAGAATTTAGCAATAATCACTGATTTAATAATTTAATAGTTCGCTAAATGCAGTGAATAACCTAAAGCTACCCTATTAGTTTCTGATAAGTGGGCAGAAAAACTAGATACCTAGTTATCTAGCTAATGTAAAATAACTGGATAATAACAACGGTCGACACTGGCTAGCATGAAATGTCATCAGAGAAAATATAGACAGCAGTCTAATAATTTTTATAATATATACAGTTTAAGGTAAAGTTTCAATACATAATACCAGATAGGTAGCAGGGCATTGGTGGCTCAGTGGTCTATTTCTCACCCACCATACGGAAGGCCTGGGTTCCCAACTCGTGCCACTTATGGTTGCAGCTGAAAGACCAACTAGCTAGGTAGTGAACTGAGTTGTTTTTACCTTAGCTGTAAAACAATTTAGCCATGTAAGGGTTCATATAAAAGCCATGCAGCTCTGTATTGAATATCCCCTTAACAAGATATTTTTGTAAAAAAAACATGCATGATGAGCACCTGACTTTACTCTATTATAACTAAATGCATTATATGTGAAAAACTAGTTAAGTAATGACAGCTTTCCTTTCTACTGCATTCACAAAATATGACATACTTGATAACAAGGGGACACTTTAATTAATAGAGATAAAATAATCTAAGTATAGAGTAATATAAAATAATAATGTAAATTATTTAAGTAATATAAATAAAAATATGTGTAATGTTAAAATAAATTACTATGCCTGTAATATGACCATACATCTGTTTATTTTTTTTTCTCGAAGTGGTGTACAGGTGCAAGAATATGAAAATTGCCTAACTGTTCAAATGTTTAGATAATGATTAATGGTGTTCATTATCAAAATCTATGCATAAAGAAGAGTTTCAACTTCATAACTACAACATTTTCAAAAATATAGTTTACCGTAAATATTTATTGAAACATATAGTTTTTAAACATAAAATGTCATTTAATATTTCACTAGTTCATAATACAGTGTTCACCTTGTGACAGTCTGAGTTGTACTTTAATATCTACTCATATTTCTTTACAGCAAACAATCTAAACCTGATGGAGAGAAAGAAGAAAGCTCATCTAAACATCATAAGCATGGAGAAAAGTCAGTGTTTCCCCAGAAACTCCTTTATTAGAACAAACTCTGAAGTTTAGACAGAAATTAGATGTTGTGTAATCCATCATCTTTTATCCACCACAGCAAAAATTAACCTGAATAATTTTTTTTATTGAGCTGTGAGCGATAATATTTCAACTGTACAAATTCCAGCCTAAGCATATGCATTGATGTTAGATGTAGTTGGTCACCTGGCCAAGTTATTTAAACAAATATAAATTGAAAGGTTATTCTCTTTTAATTGTTTAAAATAATGGTTTTAGCATGTTTGAATGTTTTAGCCAAGCAACATGTTACATTTCATGTTGAGCAACTATATGTTACATTTTAAACAATACATTATTGTAAGTTCAAAATTTACATGTTATAAGATATGATCTCGGTGGAATAGTGGTTGGCACTGTGGTCTTTTATCTTCAGGATCGAGGGTTAGATTCTCTTTGTGCTTGGTGGGTTTCCTTCCACAGTCCAAAGACACTTAATTTAGCTTGATTGGCTTTCCCAAATTTCGCTGAGAGTGTGTGTGTTTGTGCGTGCAATGGTTTGGTACCCTATTGAGTGTATTATGTTTCCTGGGATAGGGTCCAGGCCCCTGCAACCCTGTACACAGAATAAGCACTAGAGAAAATGTATGCATGAATCAATGAATGAATCTATAAAGATACATTCTTAACTGGCAAATATTGATTTATTCATTATTACATTGGGGTGCCAAATTATTTTAATAGTCACATACAATTCATTCATCTATAATATTTACTGTATAACATCTGAAGAAGGCATACAGTACCTAGTGTAGTAAGTTTAGTTAGTTTAAAGTGGTTAATTTGTTCAGTAATACAAGTTACACTAAGTGTTGAACTCTGCTCTAATACCTTTTTACAGAAGTTCATCTCAACCTGCTGGAAATAATGCACATAATACATCAACACTGCACAAGGATAAAAAACGGTCAGTGTTGTTCTGAGACTCCTCAATTTAAGGTATTCAAAACCTAACTGTGATCATAGACAGAAATCAGCTGTCATGACAAACTAAAGCAGGAATTCAACAAATCAGTAATCATTTCCTCTGGGAAGCCTACATTGACTGTATATATGAGCCCGGACCTAATAAAAATGTCATTCAGTTGACCAGGGTTCTTTAGGATACTGTCTTTCTTGGGGTTCAAATACACTATGGTGAGGTGGAAAAGAATCAGGCTGGAAAATATATATTTTTTTGGGCCTCAAAAACAAATTCCATTGTTCAATTGTTTATGACTACAAGGTTTGTGGTCTTTGATATCAAATTATATGTGTAATGAAGTTTTAATTAGTTTGAATTGACAAAATATGGCTAAATTTATAAACTGTACATATAATAATTATCTAACAATTTAACTGCACTTCGTATATTGGAAAAATAAACATTGAATTGCGCTTTAATATCTGCTCATATTTCTTTACAGTGATCGATCTAAACCTGATAAAGGAAATAAATGGAGCTCATCTGAACCTCATGAAGATCTAGAAGAGTGAGTTTTCCACCTGATATTCTCTTCTTAAGGCCATACAAAAACAAGCTTCAAGTCTACAGTAACTGTAAACAAAGCATTTATGTGAATTCAAGAATTACATGAGATACATTTCTACATTACAAACATGTCAGTATTTGTTATAATGTGGAGCACTAAGACTGCTTGACTGTTGATTTGTGTCCTAATGTCTGCTTATCCTTCTTTATAGGGATGAAGATTCGTGTGAAGATGAAGAAGGGTCAGTGGTTGTTTTTTTTTATCTTTAATTCCTAAATTGAAGCTATTCAAAATAACAGACTGCTATCTATCTGTCTTTAACCATGGGGAACAAAGTAGGCATAATTCTTACAAAGCTGTACTGATACATGAAAAATACTATGCACTACATTTTCATACTGTATATTAAATAAACTTTTAGCTGTGGATTAAACAGAAACGTTCAGCGCTGCATGTGATGCATAAAAAGACACAGACGTTTTAAGAGCTATGAAGAAAAAATAAAAGAGAGATGAGCGGATCAGAAAAAAAGGCAGCAATAATCACTAATTTAATATTTTTCGTCATTAGTTTCTTTTCATTGTTAGCTTAATGCAGTGAATAACTTGAAGCCACCCTATTAGTTTCTTCTGAGACAGCAGAAAAACTAGTTCCGTAGCTATTTCCTAATTACTAGCTAATTGCTAATTTCAAATAATGCACTGTTTGACACTGGCTAGCAGAAATTCAATTCAATTCGATTTTACTTGTATAGCGCTTTTAACAATTGTCATTGTTGCAGAGCAGCTTTACACAATTAAAAGAATTATTTAAGTTTGTATGGAATGTGAATGTGTATGAATCAAAATGATCAGATTGTCCCTGATGAAGGCGACAGTGGCAAGGAAAAACTCCCTGAGATGGTAATAGGAAGAAACCTTGAGAGGAACCAGACTCAACAGGGAACCCATCCTCATCTGGGTGAAACAGAAAGCAGGAATTGATTTGCATTCATACTGTGTGTTAAGTGGCAGGCAGTTCAGCATAACAGTTGATGTTAATTGATGTTAATAAAAGGAAATGTGCTGAAAGAAAAAATATAGACAGCTATCTAAATAATTTTATAATATAGACAGCCAGGGAATGTTTAAAAACATATTTATTGGAGCCTCTAGTTTATAAACATAAAATATAATAAGAATTTAAAAAATCCATAATTCTGAAAATCAAACAAACCAAGAAACAAAAAATGCAATATTTCAGTAGTTCATATTACACAGTTTTCACTGTAAGACAATGTGAATTGTGCTTTAATATCTGCTTATATTTCTTTACAGTGATCAATCTGACCCTGATACAGAGGAAGGAGGGAGCTCATCTACACATCATGAGCATGGACAAGGGTCAGTTTTCCCCAAACACTCCTTTATTACAGCCATACAAAAACAAACTTTAAGCCTAGTCAAAAATCTGATGTTATGTAGTCCATAATCTTAACTACCACAGCAACAATTCAGTCAATACTTAAATGATAAAAAAAAAAAATTAAATTCGAAAAATTTTAGGCTGTGTTGCAATAATATTTCAACTGTACAAATTTTAGCCTAAGCATTTCTGTTAATGTAAGATGTAATTATCTACCTGGCTATGAAAGTATAACAGTGCCAAAATTCCCTGCAGCAAAATAGCATGTTCAATTGCATGAAGTAAACAAAAACTTTTTTAAAAAAGTTTTTTATCTGAATTGAAAGAAATCCTTACAGCATTTACAATACTTGAAAATTTTAGCAATGCAGCTTATTGTGGTTGTATAGTTTAAATGAAAATGTAATTCAAGCATTTAAAATTCAATGCAAAAATATTTAGGTTACTAAATTTCTGTTCAAAATTATTTTCAAGTGTTAAAAATACCATCCTTATTATTTTTTAACCTCATAAATTCAGGTCAAGAAAATTCATGTATTAAAAGTCTTTACATCACAAGAAGAGCAATGGATTAGCAATTGCTGCGGTCCGTGCCGCTTTGTACTTTAAAGTGTGCCCTTCCTTCCTCGGTGCAGTCTACTTTTCAGGAACTAATTGCCAATAGGAATGCAGCACTAATAACAGGCTGGGTTGCAGTGGCGCGCAAACAAAATTTAAATTGAACTTTTACTAATCGCCTGCAAATAGCCATTTATCAGGTGATTAAGCATCATTACTACTAGTATAAAATAAATGCATGACTCACATGGCATCTAGTCAGCAGTTCCGCTTGCCATAAGAAGTGCTGAAAAGCACCGAATGTAAGCTCGGCCGCGATCACTTGATTGCTGCTTAATTAGAAGATCAGGTCGATCTGGTCCAAGCTATTTAACTTTTTTATTTCTTTCTTCATCCGATCGCCTTGCAAAGAAGTATTTTAGCAAAGAAATTACATAATTTTCTCTCATAAATTGCTGGCTGCCACGTCAATCACTATTCAATACATTAACTAACAATCTGCTGAGCGTTAATAAGACTCGTTGAGAATGGTCCAATCACATGAGCCCAAATATTTAAAAACAATGATTCGCTAAGAAAAAAAGTGGGAGGGTTCGGGGCGCACAGAGCTGCACCCCAAGGATGATTTGAAAAAATCTAATTAGAGCTTAGCCTCAAATTACATGCTTTTCGAACATTTACGTGCCTACATAGACACTCGTTTGTCCGGCGCCCCGTGTACATAAACACAAATGAACGTAATACAGTTTAGATTTTTTTAAATTCTAATAAATTATATTAATAAATACAGCAGAATATTGTGACTAGATGACTTTTTTTTTGTTATTAAAATAAATAATTATCCTGTTAAATAATTACATGTTGAAGTAGCATTCTTCTCTGCCTAACTTTAAGGAAGCAGAGCCCCTGCGCCCCTTATTGACCAGCCACCACTGCCAGGTTGCCAGTTTCACAATAAACGGTGTTATGCGCTAGGCTTCACCCTCCACCATAATTGCTATAAGCATTATATAATGCAAAACCAGCGCTTTTTCATTCAAGAGCGAATTGATTTTTTTCATCTGAATTTTATTACCTAAATATTTTAGTATACTGTCGTTAGTTTAGTTTATTTAACGTAGTTAATTTCTTCAGTAATATGTTATAGTAAATGTTGAACCTGCTCTAATGTCTACTCTAATACCTTTTTACAAAAGGCCATCCCACTCTCATAAAAAATAATGCACATCATCCATCCAAAAAATGGTCAGTGCTTTTCTGAGACTCCTCAATTTGAGATATTCAAAAACTATCTGCAATCCTGCAGAGAAATAAAATGTTATTTTTATTACCATGAGGAATGTCACACTAAATCAGGAATTTAACAATCAATAATCAAATGAATTTCTCATAAACTTTTAATTGGGAAAAGTTGTGTACAGATCGGATGGTCCGCTGAAGCGATGATAGCAGCTGAAAGAGTTGATGGTAGCAGCTGAAAGAGTAACTAGCTAGGTGGTGAACTGAGTCATTTTTACTTTAGCTGTAAAGCAGTTTGGCCATCTAAGAGTTCACATAAAAGCCATGGAGCGCCGTATTAAACTGAACAATATATTTTTGTATAAACATGCTTTATGTATTAAAAAAAAAAATTACTACTTGACAAAGCGCCTGACTTTGCTCTATTAGGACTAAATGTATTATACTAGTTTTTCACATACAGTATAATTTGTTAGTTATATGAGAGCTTTCCTTACTACTGCATTCACAAAATACAATGTACCTGATAATAATGGGAGACTACAAAAATATAGAATAAATGAATACTTAAAAATACTTAACTACACATGTAATATGATCGTATATCCCATGCATTAAAAGAATAAACTCTGTGCATATTATTATGTAAAAATTCTTCTCTATTGTCTGCCTATTCTTCTTTACAGGAATTCACCTAACTCTGATGAAGAGATAGAAAGGTCAGTTTTTTTCTTCTAAAATTGCTTTGTTAAATTTGTGTTAAAAAATATAAATAAATAAAAAACCATTATCCTAGACAAAAATCAGTTGTTATGTTGTCATCATGTTTCTGTTTGTTTGTTTGTTTATTTGTTTCCAAGAGCACTTCTATCCCATAGCAAGCATTTTAGCAATCAATAATTCACATGGGTAATTTTTCATTTGGATAAGCTACAATAAGATATCAATGAATTTACCTTTGAAATGTTTAGTGAGCTGTTAATGTGCAGGTGCAACTGCAGAAACTTTAGTTCGACAGGTACAAATCTAACTTAAATGGATCATGCAAACTGTTGAAAATATATATATTTTTTAATGGATGTAATGCTGAAACCTTCTACAAAAAGTCAGTTGAATGAAGATATTTTGTTCCATAGACACTTACTATTTATTTCTTTCATGTTTACTTTGTTTTGGGGTAAAGACAAATACACCCCATTATGTATGCCACTGTTTTTTTTAAATCTGAATTTTAATACCTGAATTTTCTCGACCTGATTTTGTGAGATTAAAAAAAATTTTTAATGGTATTTTTAACACTTGAAAATATTTTTGAACAACAATTTAGTAACTTAAATGTTTTTGCATTAAATTTTAAATGCTTGAATTACATTTTCATTTGAAATATACAACCACAATAAGCTGCAGTGCAAAAAAAAGCAAGTATTTCACTCAAAATATTAATTCTAATTAATAATTTTGATTAAAAAAACAAGCTGTGGCAATGTTTGAAAACACCAAGTACTAGCTAGTTTGCTAATAAGCCAAATGGTTTTACCTCGTTTGGCTGTTTTAGCCAAGTAACATGTAACACTAAATTTTGAGCAATTACTGTATACAGTATGTAAGGTTCCAAACAATACATTATTCCAAATTCAAGAATTACATGGATAAGAAATTCCAAAATATTTTCTTAGTGGTGGCATAGTGTTTAGCACTGTGGCCTTGCAACTCCAGGGTTGAGGGTTCGATTCCCACCTCGGGTGTCTGTGTGAGGATTTTAAATGTTCTCTCCGTGCTTGGTGGGTTCTTTCCAGGTATTTTGGTTTCCGCCCACAGTCCAGAGAGTCATGCAGATTAGGTTAACTAGTCTTCCCTAATTGTCTGCTGTGTGTGCTCTGCAATGGTTTGGCACCCTGTCCAGGGAGTACCCCTCGTGCCCTAAAACTGCTTGGAGAAGGTCCAGGTCCCTGCGACCCAGCACACAGAATAAGCAGAGTAGATGAAAATGAATGAATAAATAAAGATACATCCTTACACAACAAATATTTTAGTATACTGTCGTTAGTTCAGGTCATTTAACATAGTTAATTTCTCTAGTTTATAAACATGAAATATAATAAGAATTAAAAAAATCCATAATTCTGAAAATCAAACAAACCAAGAAACAAAAAATGCAATATTTCAGTAGTTCATATTACACAGTTTTCACTGTAAGACAATGTGAATTGTGCTTTAATATCTGCTCATATTTCTTTACAGTGATCAATCTGACCCTGATACAGAGATAGGAGGGAGCTCATCTACACATCATGAGCATGGACAAGGGTCAGTTTTTCCCCAAACACTCCTTTATTACAGCCATACAAAAACAAACTTTAAGCCTAGTCAAAAATCAGATGTTATGTAGTCCATAATCTTAACTACCACAGCAACAATTCAGTCAATACTTAAATGATAAAAAAAAAAAATGAAATAAAAAAATTTTAAGCTGTGTTGCAATAATATTTCAACTGTACAAATTTTAGCCTAAGCATTTCTGTTAATGTAAGATGTAATTATCTACCTGGCTATGAAAGTATAACAGTGCCAAAATTCCCTGCAGCAAAATAGCATGTTCAATTGCATGAAGTAAACAAAAACTTTTTTCAATAAAAATTTTGAGTTTTTTATCTGAATTGAAAGAAATCCTTACAGCATTTACAATACTTGAAAATTTTAGCAATGCAGCTTATTGTGGTTGTATAGTTTAAATGAAAATGTAATTCAAGCATTTAAAATTCAATGCAAAAATATTTAGGTTACTAAATTTCTGTTCAAAATTATTTTCAAGTGTTATAAATACCATCCTTATTATTTTTTAACCTCATAAATTCAGGTCAAGAAAATTCATGTATTAAATGTCTTTACATCACAAGAAGAGCAATGGATTAGCAATTGCTGCGGTCCGTGCCGCTTTGTACTTTAAAGTGTGCCCTTCCTTCCTCGGTGCAGTCTACTTTTCAGGAACTAATTGCCGATAGGAATGCAGCACTAATAACAGGCTGGGTTGCAGTGGCGGCTGGTGCAAAAAGAAATTGTGTGTGGGGGGGGGGACGCGCAAACAAAATTTTAATTGAACTTTTACTAATCGCCTGCAAATAGCCATTTATCAGGTGATTAAGCATCATTACTACTAGTATAAAATAAATGCGTGACTCACATGGCATCTAGTCAGCAGTTCCGCTTGCCATAAGAAGTGCTGAAAAGCACCGAATGTAAGCTCGGCCGCGATCACTTGATTGCTGCTTAATTAGAAGATCAGGTCGATCTGGTCCAAGCTATTTAACTTTTTTTCTTTCTTCATCCGATCGCCTTGCAAAGAAGTATTTTAGCAAAGAAATTACATAATTTTCTCTCATAAATTGCTGGCTGCCACGTCAATCACTATTCAATACATTAACTAACAATCTGCTGAGCGTTAATAAGACTCGTTGAGAACGGTCCAATCACATGAGCCCAAATATTTAAAAACATTGATTCGCTAAGAAAAAAAGTGGGAGGGTTCGGGGCGCACAGAGCTGCACCCCAAGGATTATTTGAAAAAATCTAATTAGAGCTCAGCCTCAAATTACATGCTTTTCGAACATTTACGTGCCTACATAGACACTCGTTTGTCCGGCGCCCCGTGTACATAAACACAAATGAACGTAATACAGTTTAGATTTTTTTAACTCTAATAAATTATATTAAGAAATACAGCAAAATATTGTGACTAGATGACTTTATTTTGTTATTAAAATAAATAATTATCCTGTTAAATAATTACATGTTGAAGTAGCATTCTTCTCTGCCTAACTTTAAGGGAGCAGAGCCCCTGCGCCCCTTATTGACCAGCCACCACTGCCAGGTTGCCAGTTTCACAATAAACGGTGTTATGCGCTAGGCTTCACCCTCCACCATAATTGCTATAAGCATTATATAATGCAAAACCAGCGCTTTTTCATTCAAGAGCGAATTGATTTTTTTCATCTGAATTTTATTACCTAAATATTTTAGTATACTGTCGTTAGTTTAGTTTATTTAACGTAGTTAATTTCTTCAGTAATATGTTATAGTAAATGTTGAACCTGCTCTAATGTCTACTCTAATACCTTTTTACAAAAGGCCATCCCACTCTCATAAAAAATAATGCACATCATCCATCCAAAAAATGGTCAGTGCTTTTCTGAGACTCCTCAATTTGAGATATTCAAAAACTATCTGCAATCCTGCAGAGAAATAAAATGTTATTTTTATTACCATGAGGAATGTCACACTAAATCAGGAATTTAACAATCAATAATCAAATAAATTTCTCATAAACTTTTAATTGGGAAAAGTTGTGTACAGATCGGATGGTCCGCTGAAGCGATGATAGCAGCTGAAAGAGTTGATGGTAGCAGCTGAAAGAGTAACTAGCTAGGTGGTGAACTGAGTCATTTTTCCTTTAGCTGTAAAGCAGTTTGGCCATCTAAGAGTTCACATAAAAGCCATGGAGCGCCGTATTAAACTGAACAATATATTTTTGTATAAACATGCTTTATGTATTAAAAAAAAAAATTACTACTTGACAAAGCGCCTGACTTTGCTCTATTAGGACTAAATGTATTATACTAGTTTTTCACATACAGTATAATTTGTTAGTTATATGAGAGCTTTCCTTACTACTGCATTCACAAAATACAATGTACCTGATAATAATGGGAGACTACAAAAATATAGAATAATTGAATACTTAAAAATACTTAACTACACATGTAATATGATCGTATATCCCATGCATTAAAAGAATAAACTCTGTGCATATTATTATGTAAAAATTTTTCTCTATTGTCTGCCTATTCTTCTTTACAGGAATTCACCTAACTCTGATGAAGAGATAGAAAGGTCAGTTTTTTTCTTCTAAAATTGCTTTGTTAAATTTGTGTTAAAAAATATAAATAAATAAAAAACCATCATCCTAGACAAAAATCAGTTGTTATGTTGTCATCATGTTTCTGTTTGTTTGTTTGTTTATTTGTTTCCAAGAGCACTTCTATCCCATAGCAAGCATTTTAGCAATCAATAATTCACATGGGTAATTTTTCATTTGGATAAGCTACAATAAGATATCAATGAATTTACCATTGAAATGTTTAGTGAGCTGTTAATGTGCAGGTGCAACTGCAGAAACTTTAGTTCGACAGGTACAAATCTAACTTAAATGGATCATGCAAACTGTTAAAAATATATATATTTTTTAATGGATGTAATGCTGAAACCTTCTACAAAAAGTCAGTTGAATGAAGATATTTTGTTCCATAGACACTTACTATTTCTTTCTTTCATGTTTACTTTGTTTTGGGGTAAAGACAAATACACCCCATTATGTATGCCACTGTTTTTTTTTAAATCTGAATTTTATTACCTGAATTTTCTCGACCTGATTTTGTGAGGTTAAAAAATTATTTAAATGGTATTTTTAACACTTGAAAATATTTTTGAACAACAATTTAGTAACTTAAATGTTTTTGCATTAAATTTTAAATGCTTGAATTACATTTTCATTTGAAATATACAACCACAATAAGCTGCAGTGCAAAAAAAAGTAAGTATTTCACTCAAAATATTAATTCTAATTAATAATTTTGGTTAAAAAAACAAGCTGTGGCAATGTTTGAAAACACCAAGTACTAGCTAGTTTGCTAATAAGCCAAATGGTTTTACCTCGTTTGGCTGTTTTAGCCAAGTAACATGTAACACTAAATTTTGAGCAATTACTGTATACAGTATGTAAGGTTCCAAACAATACATTATTCCAAATTCAAGAATTACATGGATAAGAAATTCCAAAATATTTTCTTAGTGGTGGCATAGTGTTTAGCACTGTGGCCTTGCAACTCCAGGGTTGAGGGTTCGATTCCCACCTCGGGTGTCTGTGTGAGGAGTTTAAATGTTCTCTCCGTGCTTGGTGGGTTCTTTCCAGGTATTTTGGTTTCCGCCCACAGTCCAGAGAGTCATGCAGATTAGGTTAACTAGTCTTCCCTAATTGTCTGCTGTGTGTGCTCTGCAATGGTTTGGCACCCTGTCCAGGGAGTACCCCTCGTGCCCTAAAACTGCTTGGAGAAGGTCCAGGTCCCTGCGACCCAGCACACAGAATAAGCAGAGTAGATGAAAATGAATGAATAAATAAAGATACATCCTTACACAACAAATATTTTAGTATACTGTCGTTAGTTCAGGTCATTTAACATAGTTAATTTCTTCAGTAAGCTGGGATAAAATTAAATGGAAAAAGTTGTGTACAGATCGGATGGTCCGCTGAAGCGATAATAGCAGCTGAAAGAGTTGATGGTGGCAGCTGAAAGAGTAACTAGCTAGGTGGAGAACTGAGTCATTTTTACTTTAGCTGTAAAGCAGTTTGGCCATCTAAGAGTTCACATAAAAGCCATGGAGCGCCGTATTAAACTGAACAATATAGTTTTGTATAAACATGCTTTATGTATTAAAAAAAAAATTACTACTTGACAAAGCACCTGACTTTGCTCTTTTAGAACTAAATGTATTTTACTGTATGTAAAAAACTAGTTTTTCACATACAGTATAATTTGTTAGTTATATGAGAGCTTTCCTTACTACTGCATTCACAAAATACAATGTACCTGATAATAATGGGAGACTACAAAAATATAGAATAAATGAATACTTAAAAATACTTAACTACACATGTAATATGATCGTATATCCCATGCATTAAAAGAATAAACTCTGTGCATATTATTATGTAAAAATTGTTCTCTATTGTCTGCCTATTCTTCTTTACAGGAATTCACCTAACTCTGATGAAGAGATAGAAAGGTCAGTTTTTTTCTTCTGAAATTGTTTTGTTAAAAAAATATAAATAAATGAAAAACCATCATCCTGGATCAGACTTTATGTTGTCATCATGTTTTATTTTTTTTGTTTGTTTATTTGTTTCCATGCGCACTTCTATCCCATAGCAAGCATTCAAGCAATCAATAATCACATGGTTTATTTTTCATTTGGGATAAGCTACAATAAGAAACCAATGAATTTACCAGTGTAATACTCTACTTTGACAGGAGCAATCTAACTTAAAAGGATCATACAAACTGTGAAAAATATATTTTTTTCACATAGAGGTAATGCTGAACGCTCCTACAAAAAGTCAGTTAAATGAAGATATTCAGTTCCATAGCGCATTTTTGAGAAACAATTTATAAAAAAAACTTACTATATATTTGTTTCATGTTCACTTTGTTTTTGGGTAAAGACAAATACACCCTATCATGTATGCCACTGTTTTTTTTTTTTTTAATCCTGCAAAATCTTTAATATTTATGAAACCAGTGTCTTGCATTTTTTCATCTCATAAAAGACGTTTTTCCTGGAAGGTGAGATGTATAACTCAAAAGCTAATTTGGGGTTTGTGACAACCTGGAGCATACCTGGCGCGCCCTGGAAGCATTTTAATTAGTATTTTGCAAACCAAGTCTGCCCCCTCTCTCAGGTGAACATACAGATCGTGATAGTTGTACATCAATAAGAAAGGATCTGATCTAGCAGCCAGCATGGTGGAGTTGTTAGCACTGCGGCCTTGCATCTCAAGGTGATGTACTCGATGTGCATGTTTGGGTTTCCTCCAGATGTGCTGGTTTCCTTCCATGTCTTCTCCCACAAACACATGCAAATTAGGGTAATGGCCCAAATTTCCAAATTGCCAATGGTGTGTGAGCAATTGTGTGAAAATTCCCTTTGTGCCCTGTAATGGACTGGCACTGGCTTCCTTGAGGTTCAACTACACTAAGACTAAGTGGAAAAAGTCAGGGTGGGACAGAAGGATGTTTTGTGCTTTACAATGTTAAGGACAGTACAGACAACAGAGCTCATCTAAACTGCAAAAAACAAGTAGTTAATTTGTTCAGTAATAATATAAATTATAGTAATTAGTAAACTCTGCTCTAATGTCTGCTTATGCCTTTTTTACAGGACTTTCTCTCATTCTGATGAGAATAATGCACATTATCCATTTACAGCGCATAAGGATAAAAACTGGACAGTGTTTTTTTTTTGAGACTTCTTAATTTAAAAACTAGCTGCAAATGTGGTCAGAAATCAGGTATTATTTTTATTACCATGAGGACTGACACACTACTGCAGAAATTTAATAAATTAGTAATCAGTTTGATTTTCGATTGATTTTCGAATAGATTTTCTCATGAGCCTTTGTAGATTACAGATACGGTATCGTCTGTCAAAATCTTTTGGACAAACCACGTAATTAATTTCCTCAGGGAAGCTTACATTGAACCACAACATCATTGAACATGGTGAAGGCAGTGTAATGGCATGAGCGTGCATGGATTACAGTGAAATTATCTCTGATGTGTACAGTTGGGTTTCAGAGGTCAAAAAATTTAAAGACAGTGATTTTTCTTTTCTTTTTGATTTTTTCTTTTCATCCTAGTCACTGTTCAAATGTTTATACCTTTATGATTTGTGGTCTTTAATATCAAAGCGTAATAAGGTATTTTAAATAAAGTTTGAATTTCATAACTATTATATTTACAACAAATGTTCATTGGAAGCTCTAATCTAAAAATATAAAATATAATAAAACTATTGGACAAATTTAACTATGTGTATAAATCCACATATCTGAAAATCAAACAAACCAACAAATAATCAAACATTAACAAATATTACAACAGTTCATAGTACCTTGTGTTCTCCTCGAGATCTGATCTGACCTGAATTGTGCTGGAATATCTGCTTATATTTCTTTACAGTGATCAACCTAAGCCTGATACAGAGAAAGGATGGAGCTCATCTGAGCATGAACAAGGGTCAGTTTTTTTCCTTATTAAAGCTTTATTAAAGCTATACCAAAACAAACTTAGCCTATTTAGAAATCAGATATCATGTTGTCTATTATGTTTTAATCAAAACGGCAAAATTTAAACCAATACTCAAATTATTAATTGTAATCAATCTGGGTATTTCAGTTCCTTAAGGAAAGTTACATTACCAGCACAGATGCGCCAAACCTAAAGAAAATATTATTTGGGTGTCAAAGTTTGTTCAGGAGTTTTGTTTTCACAATGTTTTCTTCACAATGTTAAGGGCAGTACAGACAATAAATTCCATTAAAATTCATGTCAAGTCCACATTCAAAAAACAGCATTTACTCAATATTTGTTTTTATACCAAATTTTATAAATATTACAAAGACCCTCCGTTATCCAGTTTGATGGACTGTTATGTCTAGTTTCTTAGATTGGTCATTAAAAATTAAGGAAATAGATGGTCTGGAGTCGATTCCAATGGTGGATTGCATTTGGTAGCTGTTTCTAGAAACTCCTAACGTGCAGTCCAAGTCAGAGCGTTCATCATATTTAAAATAAAAACAGACCTCAAAGAGTGAAAGTAGAAACCTTAGGAGGCCAAATCAAAAAAATATTCTATAAAAAGGAATGCACTCACAGGCTTAGCAACACCAAGAAAGCTCAAGAAAGTATTGGTTGAGGGCTTAATTAATTATATTTGTCTAGGGTTGACCAATTTTTCATCTACTCAAAAAGTTAAGCTGTCTCTCATCTCAAAAACAAAGTGACCTATGTAACGGGTTCGACCATTTATTGCACCATAAAGCATAGACATGAGATGAGGTCTTATGGGAAAAAGGGTAATTTATTTAGGAATAGGAAGGAGAAAAGGGTTAAAGGAGGAGAAAAGAGGAAAAGGGAAGGAATGATGTGCACGTAAAGGTCTGGTGGGCAGTGCCCTGCTGGCATGCAGGCACAGGCTGGTGAGTGGTGGCGTCGGACAAAGTGGCAGCGTGGGCCCGCATGGACAGCAGCTCCTGCGCAGTTTGCTTGTGCGGGCTCTGCTCTTAGGGGATAGTCGGACCCGCCCCTGCCAGCTCTCTCTGTGGGCGCTCTCTCTTAGGCGGAAGTCCTCTGGGGGCTGGGTGGCTTTTCCCAGCTGGGAACAGGGGCCATGACGTGTACCTCCTTGCGGCCTTTTTCTCCTCGGCGGCAGGGTCACGATAATCCGGCTCTGTGCGAGAGCTGAAGCTCTGGCAGTGAGCTCGCGCCTGTCCTTGTTGCGAAAATCAAAGGCGCCCTACACTTGCCTCTTTGAAGTTTCTGGGCCCGTTCCATTGCCCCGTGTGCATGCCGTTCCTCCGCATTTTTATCGCGCACATCGTAAGCCCTGTATCCCAACAGACCCCGATCTAGACTCCCCGCTGTGTGTGATCATTAACGGAGATAGCTCACTAGCCGTGCCTATTTCTACAGCCTGGAGAAGGGGAGGCCGCCTAGTTAGTGAGCTTCGGAGCGAGCTTCGGAGCGATATTAGATCTGGACGCACACGCATCACAGGCACACACCGTTGTGGTATTTTGACATCTAAAAATACCCCAACAATTTAAACACACAAAAATTACACAAACATACAACCAGTGGTGTCAAAAGTATTCACATTCATTACTTTATTGGGTAGAAGTATAGATACTAGGGTTTAAAAAGACTTCTTTAGAAGTTGCAGTATCAACTCAAGCTTTTTACTCAAGTAAAAGTGTAAAAGTACTGATTTCAAAACTACTTAAAGTATAAAAGTAAAAGTAACGTAAGGGGGGAAAAGCATTAAGGATAAAAGCTTAGGCTGTGCCACGGGCCTATATACTGCACTAACACCTCATAAACAAAAAGAAAAATGTGTTGTTTTTTTGTTGTATTTTTTAACGGCCATAGTGATTTGGGATTCTGTATATGGCAGTTGAAAAATAATGCATTTTAGTACAATGCAAATCCATTAAAGAACCATATACAGGTCCTTCTCAAAAAATTTGCATATTGTGATATTTTCTGTAAAATTTGCATATTGTTATTTTCTGTAATGTACTGATAAACATTAGACTTTCATATATTTTAAATTCATTACACACAACTGAAGTAGTTCAAGCCTTTTAATTGTTTTAATATTGATGATTTTGGCATACAGCTCATGAAAACCCAAAATTAGCATATTTCATCCGACCAATAAAAGAAAAGTGTTTTTAATACAAAAAAAGTCAACCTTCAAATAATTATGTTCAGTTATGCACTAAATACTTGGTCGGGAATCCTTTTGCAGAAATGACTGCTTCAATGCGGCATGGAGGCAATCAGCCTGTGGCACTGCTGAGGTGTTATGGAGGCCCAGGATGCTTCGATAGCGGCCTTAAGCTCATCCAGAGTGTTGCGTCTTGCGTCTCTCAACTTTCTCTTCACAATATCCCACAGATTCTCTATGGGGTTCAGGTCAGGAGAGTTGGGAGGCCAATTGAGCAAAGTAATACCATGGTCAGTAAATCATTTACCAGTGGTTTTGGCACTGTGAGCAGGTGCCAGGTCGTGCTGAAAAATGAAATCTTCATCTCCATAAAGCTTTTCAGCAGATGGAAGCATAAAGTGCTCCAAAATCTCCTGATAGCTCCTGTGTTGAAGGCAGTTTTCCACTTGTCCTCCTCTCTAATTCTGACCAGGTGGTAAGCACTGCAGAGGTCCAGTTAGTGGGCCCACTGCAAGAGGTCAAAACCTGTAGACATCAGGGGCAAGGGATAGCGGATCTTGACATTGAGACCTCTGTTGTCAATGCCAAAACACAGTGGCCCATTTCTTCTTGGCCACAAGAAGGAAGCCCGTCACGGCAGTGATGACAGTTAAATGATACCGGCAGCTAAATACTCAGAGATAGCCTGAAGTTAAGTTTGTAAAAAAGCAAGTATCTCTTAGCAGTTTTATCAAAACACTGATGCAAGAGGAGCAATGTAGAGATTCTTTTATAGAATGTAAGATGGGAGGTCCAGGATAAATTGAGGAATTCCCTATAATGTGGTGGGAGGTGGAGCAATGATGTACAGTAGATAGTCAACCAGAATGCCTATTACTGCTGTGCTTTGGGATGTTAAACCAGCATCATGATCTGGATAATTTACTAGTCCTGAATTGTTGACCAATAATTCAGCAGCGAGAGCAATCTCTTCCCAAAATGCATGCCAGAATCAATTCAATTCAATTTAATTTTGTTTATATAGCACTTTTAACAATGGTCATTGTCTTAAAGCAGCTTCACAAAATTTAAAGAAGATTATGGAAATGTGTAGGAGAAAGGAAAAATGTGTATAAATCATTGTAATCGACTGTCGCTGATGAGCATGCCAAGGGCGAAAACTCTGAGATGGCAATAAGAAGAAACCTTGAGAGAAACCAGACTCAACAGGGAACCCATCCTCATTGATAACAATAATTGCGGGAATTGTTTTGCAGACATACTGTGTTAGGCAGCAGGAAGTTCAAAATAACAGGAGATGTCTAAGTTAACATAAAGTCCAGTTCAGTTCGGCACCAGCATGGCACCAGGATGAGTCAGACAGGTGCAGAGGGCAGAGAGGATCTGGATCACTGGGGACTCGGGAGCAGCATGTGTGGCTTCAAACCATCATGAAGCAGAATCCAGCTGGAGGTGGTCCTTTTCTGGATTCCTCAGGATCCTAGCAGGGTTGGCCTCTGTCTACTGGAGCTGGCACAATCTTCAGGTGCCTCATGAAGGATAGGAAAAAAAAGAACGGGTGGAAAAGAATTAGCATAGTTCATTATATTAGTAGCACTTGATGAAAGTGTGCATTTAAATGTACTGGAGTATGAGGTTATGGAATGAATGATGTGTATGCCAGGCTAAAGAGATGTGTCTTAAATCTGCTTTTAAACTGGGAGACTGTGTCTGAGCCCTAAACACTGTCAGGAAGGCTATTCTACAGCTTAGGAGCTAAATAAGAAAACGCTCTACTCCCTTTTCTGGTCTTCGATATTCTTTAGTTTTATGATTTTAAGGGGCACTGTGGATTGTAAGGTGTCAGAAGACTGGCTAGATACATGGGAGCTAAACCATTTAGAGCCTTGTAAGTAACTAATGTTAGTTTGTAATTAATTCTAAACTTAACAGGTAACCAATGCAGGGATGATAGTATTCGGGTTATATGATCAAATTTTCTTGATCTGGTAAGAGCTCTGGCGGCTGCATTTTGGACTAACTGTAGCTTGTTTATTGAGTATGCAGGACAACCACCTAGTAATGCATTACAATAGTCCAGTCTGGACCAATAAGTAATATTTCTGCCTTGTCTGAATTTAGTAAAAGAAAGTTATGGCTCATCCAATCTTTTATATCTTGGACAGACTCAGTTAATCTGGACAACTTAGATATTTCATCTGGTTTCGATAAGATATATAAATGGGTATCATCAGCATAGCAGTGAAAACCAATCCCATGTCTTCCAATGATGTTACCCAAGAATCATCCATTAAACGGCGGGGTTATATACAAATAATCAGTCTGACAGAAGGCAAGGTTTCAAAGGGCAAGGTGGTGCTCACTGAACCTCTTGGTGTGCTTTTAAGGCTGAGATGTTGATTACCTAATTATGTACAGGTGTACAGTGGAGGAAGGGTCAGCATAATGACAGAATGTCCGTGTGGAGTTAGGTCCTGGTAGTGCTGGGTTGATCTGCCTGGCTCAGGACACTGGAAGCTCCTAATATGTAGTCCAAAGAGGAGTCAGTAAAAGGGGAGGATGCCATCATTATGCTGAAATAAATAAAAAAATATCCCATCATAGAGTGAGAGCAGAAATTTTAGGTTGCCAAATCATGAAATCGGTCTCTTCACAAAAAAAGAAGGAATGCACTGGTGAGGTCAGCAACATCAAAAGTCCTGGAAGACCACAGAAAACCAATGGGGACACAAAACTAATTTGGTAAAGGATCTCAAAATTTGTTCCCTGGTAAAAAAAAAATATATATACATTTAAAAAACCCTCACAACATCTAGCCAAGTTAGAACCCTCTAAAGGAGGTGTCTTGGTCATTTTGAAAGTGTACAATCAAAATACCTTTTGAACCGTAAATAAAATGATATAAGAGCTGGTAGCATTTCAGAACAGACAGTCCAGATTAAGCATGAACAATAACAAAAAATATAGAAAATTGATTAGCCACAGTCACAATAAAATATAAACTTGTTCCAGAATAAATGTAAGAGAAGGATATACAGTAAAGAGGGGAATATGTCTGCCAGTGGAACTGCCTCAATCATGATGTGACTATTGATAGAAGTAGCAAAATGATTTCTAAAGTATTTAGTATTAGTAGCCAGCATGCTTTTTCAGACAAAAAGAAAGGGCCAAAAGACCCCAAACTGAAGAGAGCGTCAATAAAGCAAAGGCTAAACATAGCATTAGGTCCATGCATTTAAAATGTTCACTGACAGTAAATGTGTTTTCCCCACCAAGTCCATGTGTTCTGACTTCAAACTGTCAAACGTCAAAAATCATCTGATCATAGCGGGTCTCTATTAGGCGTATACAATGTCAAAGTCACCATATAACTTTTTTTCACTGTTAAAAAAGCAGCAAAAACAACAACAACAAAAAAAAAAACATGTGGGCAATTCTAAGTACCCCAAATAGTTTGTAGATCCAACATTAGCAGCAGTAACATGAAGTATTTGTTCCTGTATGGCTTTGTCAGTCTCTCCCATCTTTTGCTCTATTCTTCTTTACAAGATTGGTTCGGTTTATTGAGGTTTTTGGACATTTATTTATGCACAGCTTTCTTAAGGTCTCGCCACAGCATTTAATTTGTTTTGATTTCTATACATTGACGAGGACATTTCAAAACCTTGACATTTTTATTTTTTAGCAATTTTGATGTACACTCAACAAAAATATAAACGCAACACCTTTGTTTCTGCTCCGATTTTTCATGAGATGGACAATATTACCATTTCTCCCAAACATTGATCACAAATCAGTCTAAATGTGTGATAGTGAGCACTTCTGCTTTGCTGAGATAATCCATCCCACCTCACAGGTGTGCCACATCAAGATGCTGATCTGACATCATGAGTAGTGCCCACAAATTATACTGCCCACAATAAAAGGCCACCCTGGAATGTGCAGTTTTGTCTCACAGCAAAATGCCACAGATGCCACAAGCATTGAGGGAGCGTGCAATTGGCATGCTGGCAGCAGGAATGTCAACCAGATCTGTTTCTCGTGAATTGAATGTTCATTTCTCTACCATAAGCCGTCTCCAAAGGCGTTTCAGAGAATATGGTAGTACATACAACAAAAATACTTTGTAACGACATCTTCATACATTGAATAAACTTTTACCAGTGAATTAAACAGAATTGTCCAGTGCTGTATGTAAGACAGCACAAAAAGGCTGAAAACTACAAAACAAAAACATAATGAGAGATGAGAGAATTAGAAAACACAATTTTCTATAAGATTTAATAATTTCACAGTTTTTTTCATAGCTAGCTAAATGCAGTGAACAACTTAAAACTTCCCTTTTAGTTTCTCATGAGGGGGGAGAAAAAATAGTTACGTAAATAGCTAGATGTTGTCAATTAATGATAAAAATTCAGAGACTGCTGTGATGCAAATAATTCCAAATATCAACTTGTTTGACATTGTTAGATGGAAATGTAGTCAGAGACACATTAAAACACATTGGTATTGACAGCTACCTAATGAATTTTATAATATAGCCTGAGGTAATGTTTAAAATATAATACTAGCTAGGTAGCAAACTAAGATGAATCTAAGAATTCATACAAACATCATTCAGATCTGTATTGAACATCTCCTGAACAAGCTATTTTTGTAAAAAAACATGCATGATAAAGCATGTATTATATGTGAAAAAAAGGAATACCATATTTCTTTACTAGTGCATTTATAAAATATGACAAATAATAAATGACAAATTTCTTACTTGACAAAGCATGTATTATATGTGAAAAATTAGTTAAGTAATAACAGTTTTCCTTATTAGTGTATTTATAAAATATGATGTACCTGAAAATAAGGGGAAACGTAAATATGGGCATAAAATAACCCGAGTATAAAATTAAACAAAAATAAAAATACATGTAATATCCAAAAAAAGAAAAACCTGACTACATGTTTAATACGATTATACATCTCATACTTTACAAAAATTAATTTGATGCTTATTATTATGTAAAATATTGCCCTGAGACTAATTAACTCTGTTCTAATATCTGCCCATATGTCTTTACAGGAATTCTTCTGAATTTGAAGAAGAGCAGGAAAGGTCAGTTTTTTTTTCTTTTGAAATGCTTTGTCTAAAATTTAGTTAGATAAATAAATAAATAAATAAATAACCTGGAGATATATCAAATGTTATATCGTCCATTGTTTTTCTGTTTTCATGAGCACTGCTGTGCAATAGCAAGAATTCAACATATTAATAATTAAATTGGTTTATTTTTCTTAAGGGATGAGCTACAGTATGTAAATACAATATTTACCTGAGAAATATTTAGTAAGCTGTTAAAGTGCAGGTGAGACTGCAGGAACTCTAGTGTGCCAGCAATTTAACTTAAATGAATCATGGATACTCAAAGACGGATGCTTACCTGGTGGGACCTGAAAGCATTTTTGTTTGCATTTTCCACACCAAGTCTGCCCCGTCTCTTAGGTGAACATGCACACCGTGACATCGATTTTAGATAAGAAGCTATCTGATCTAGCAGGCAGCATGTTGAAGTTATCATTACTGTGGCCTCTAGTGGTTTTCTTGATGTGCTTGGTGGATTGCTTAAATTTCCAAATTCCCCATATTGTGTGAGTGAGTTTGTGAGTGAGTGTGTGTTTCCTGTGATGGACTGGCACCCTGTCCAAGATGCATCCTGGCAAGTGCCCCAAGGCGCATGTGATAAGCTCCAGGCCTGTCATGAAAAGAATAAATGGCAGAGAATCCCTTGAAATGCCTTAAAACAAAAACTATTCTTAAAGAAGGTGATAAACAGGGTCCTTTACATTGTCATCAATCTCAGAATGATCATTTTCTTCATCACATACATGGCATATTTCCAAAACCACAGAAGGAGAAATCTTCTGGAGCATACTTTCAGTAAAACTAATATCTTTTTATTGGAGATCCACAGAATTAGGAGGACTCATAAAATATCAAGCTGATGTTTAACAGCTAAAAAAATATCAAGTATGTTTTTCAGCTGTTGAAGAGCTCTTGCGTCTCAGGAACTGACATATGATGCCCACAGATATGTCATGGTTGTTTAATAAATAAGAGGCTCCTCGCTGCATTAAATTAGTATTTTATTTTAATCAAAATGGCAAGGCTTCAGCCAAGCAGTGTACATTACATAAATGAATGGCTTTTTATGTAATGTGTTTCTTGTTTAAAACAGCTCTTTAACCGCTAAAAACATACATATAGTAAAAATACTATCTGAGTGGCTAATAATCAAGATGTTTTAACTTTATACTACCATGTTTTTAAGCTATTAAAGAGCTCTTTTGTGAAATAAATAACAACATGATTAGGTTTCACCCAAGAGTCCCCCACTTACAGGTTTAAACTGTGAAATATGGACGTTTGAGTTCTGGCACAAAGTTTCATTGAAGCTTCGTGAGAGCAAAGAATAAGCCAGAGCTCAGAGATCTCAAAGAGCTCTAAAGAGCCTGAAGAGGTTTGGGGCGAAAAGTGCAAGGATAAAAGAGCGCCAAACCCATTTAGACCTTAAGGTTTTGCCCCCGCAAAGTCGGTCCGTCCAACAGGTGATTGTCCCAATCAGATTGTTGTTGCGGGTCTTAGCCACGTCCCACACAGTTCCTCTTTTTTCGTGCATACATAACGTGGGAAACATCCTGCTGAAGCTTTAGTACCTATATAGTGTATTAACATAAGCCCTGTTCATACT
Organism: Clarias gariepinus; assembly: GCF_024256425.1. NCBI lineage: Eukaryota > Metazoa > Chordata > Actinopteri > Siluriformes > Clariidae > Clarias > Clarias gariepinus. The sequence continues at coordinate 35,357,362 of NC_071108.1, read as the reverse complement.
ACAGTATCAAGTTTTCATAGACATCAATGTTCTTTGAATAAAACAAGCTTACATTCAATACCAAACATCCCATATCTTGCATACTCATTAATACCTTTACCTACAGAAACGGGTTGTAAACGTTTAACACTTCCTAGATTATAATAAACACATCAAATATAACACATATTACAGTAGGTAGACAAGCGGTATTGAACTTTTACCGTCGCGGTGCTCGGCGACAGCATTTGGGTATGTGCGTTTGCTGGCTTTTACCGCTGAGTGGCGTTATATAACTATAGACCGACGCCTCAGGCCTTAGTTCATTCTCTCCAGGATTAATGAGCCTCACAGATGTGAAAAATATATACTTATAAAACTGCTTTTATATAAACTAATGAAAAAAAATTTTTAGATTATGTAATTCGGATGAAAAGTGAATTATAGACGCGTCCACTGCTGCGGAGACGATGAGATGACATGATCACCTTCAGCACAGCCGAAACCAAAGAAATCACTAATTTATCAATGAATTATTAAAATGGTCAGATTGAGCTTCCTTGTTGTTTTTCCCGAAGCATTCATAATCATTGCTCTACTTCTGCTGGTGCGCTCTGGAAAACTTCATGCGGTTGAGCGCTGATTAGATGTACTGTAGGAAAATAAAGAGCAGGATCACGATGCTCAACGCCCGCGAACCCAAACCTAATTTAAACTAAATTAACAAATGTTTGAAGTAAATAACAATAGTTCACATTTATAAAAGCATTTTTATTTAGACTATAAAAAATAATCCTGCATTTATTTTTAGGTGTGCCAGCTGCCACTGTTCTTATACGGCTCTTTATCGGAGTAAGTCATTCAGTAAAAAGCCTGTAACTTTCCATGTAATACAGGTACATCTGTATGGATAAATTGTTTAAATGTATGTATCATGAGCTATTGATCAGTGACTTATGTAAACGACTCAGTTTAAATGTAAGTAAATTCTCATTGATGCGCTGTTTGGGAGAGGGACGTGCTGGTGACGTTTGGTCTGCTTTCTTTGTGTTTTGCGGTGTGTGTGTGTGTGTGTATGTGTGTGTCTGGGTGTGTTGAGAGGTGTTAATAGTGGACTATTCAGTGAAACAGAAGCTCTGCTGAAAAAAGTTATGCATATCAATCACTTTACCCCAAATAAAAGGGGTAAAATGAATAAACTGAGATGCGTGTTTCTTAGCCCCACCCCCGTGAACACAGCGTATTCAGAGAAAAGCGCGCTCGCGAGGGATTGTGTTCGGACCACTAAGCTTCTGCAGCTTCTAAAATTGACATTGTTACCGTTTTTTAATTGCTGGAATGGAAGAGATAGAAAGTTTCCTCATCATAACATGCCTTGTATTGTTTTTAATCACTCTATACACAACCCGTGATTTTTATACTATTTTAGAGATGGAAAATACTAATGGAATCTTTTTTTGTCTTTTATTTTTATTTTTTATGAAATATTAACTTTAAATATTTTATAAGAATACCAAAGAAAATGATTGTGCTTAGAGTGATTACAACCAATACAATTTTATGTTATCATAACGAAAATCTCAATTTCTTCTATTCCAGTAAAACAGTAATAATGCAAATTTTAGAATCTAGAATCCAGAAGATGAAATTTGCACAAATTTAAAAAGAAGCCCGAATCACTGCAGGTCTTCAGAATCCAGGTCTTAAAGTGGGGAGTGCATTTTAAAGTGCTTTTCAGTTTCTCTGAATGTATAGATGAGAAAAGCTGATTCACACCTGGGGAGGGTGAATAATTTGCATTTGAATGTTGTCTGCCATTGTAAAGCACACACAGTAACACTAAAAGAACAACAACCCAGGACAAGAGCCCCTGATTATACTGCATAAATATTATTTAGTACAACAAAATTCCTCTGCGCGCGGAAAAACTTTATGCGTACGGTTGAGCGCTGATTAGACTACGTAGGAAATTAAAGGAGGAGATAAACAACAATATCCCACGTTAAGAAAAGCAGTTTTATTTTGACTACATAAAATAATCCTGCATCTATTTTTAGGCATCACAATGACAAAAAAAACTTTATGTTTTTGTAAAATAATTAAAGTAAACAGGGTGCGCTATTCTGTATTGTTTTCTGTGAACTTGAGCGCATCAGAAAATGAACCAAAACTCTGATCTTTTTATTGCGCCTGTGATAGGCGTGAGCCCAAATCTACTATCGCTCCTCACTCACTCCGTAGGCTCCTTAGTTAGGCGGCAGGTATGCAAAGGGACGGAGCCGCCTATTCGGGCTGGCTGGCGGTATTTAACGTTAGGATTTCGGGCTTGCTCCACATTATAAAAGCAAGGCGCGGAGTTGAGTCCGGAAAGTACATGGTGCGGTGGAGCAGGACAGAGCGGCATGGGAGTGGGGAGATGTGACGCGCCCCAGGGACTTTAAACAGGACACAGTGGAGTGGAAATAAGCGCGTGTCGATGGTTTCCGGTCACGGAGCTGTGTAAAGGCTGTTCACACCGGAGCGGGTTGCGTCTTAGGGGATCCAATCACCATCATCTAGTTTAAATATTATTTATTATTATAATAACATTTAGGGTGGAATTCCGCCCTTTGATCCTCGTGCTCCCGCGCTGCCTCTACGTGCTCCGTTCTGCCACTCCGCCCACCGCCACCTTTCTCCAGCTGTGTGCCCGCATGTCAGCATGGCACAGCCCCCGGACCTGCACGTGCATTTCATCCCTTCCCCTTTTTTTTCCGTCCTCCCTCCTTTAACCATTTCCTTTCCTATTTTACCTAAATAAATTACACCTTTTCCCATAAGACCCCGCCTCGTGTCCGTGCTTCATGGTGCCGCGCGTGCAAATAGGCTCGAACCCGTTACAGATACCAAATCCCAAGCCCAAACCTCATTTAAATTAAATTAACAAATATTGTAAGTAAACAACAATAGCCCATGTTTAGAAAACGTTAAGAAATTCTTCCCGAGGCTGCATTGGGCCGGTGTTATGCGCAGAGCGCTGGGAGATTTCCTGAAGCTTAAATCTCAGAAAAATACACTTGTGACACAATAACAGTAATATTGCAAACATTTTGCGTGCTGCCGTTTGGAGACACCTGGTTTGGTCAAAAAAAAACAACCAGGTGTTCATTTGTAAATGACTCACTACATCCCATTTGACCCAAAATGAGCAACACATCAATGTGTTTAAAGAACCCGAAATAACCCTGAATTTTGACCCAACATAAACAACCCAACGATATGTTTACAGAAACAACACAACATTTTTAGTGAGTCTTTTTTGAGTTATTGTAATGTTTTATTCTAAAAATCTATTTTACCAGTTATTTCTATGTTTAAAGTTAGATGTATCTTTGAATGTATTTTTTAAAATAACAAACACATACAAACAGAGATAGACTATATAACAGTTCATTCATACAAATAAAATGATCAGCTAGTGAACTAGATCGTCTGTGCAAACAAAATTTAACCATTGTTTGTTTTTTTTGACTCATTATTATACAATAAATATAATAATCCCAGGTTACGATTTTTCATTTTTGTTGTATAAAGTTCTTAGATAAGGAAATTACAATTCCTGTAGTATTTCTTCGATACAACATATTGTTAAGACTTTTTTATGACTTAATTTTATTTAAAACTGCGTAGAGTGAAAAATGTCACTTTGCGCCACCTGGCGGTCATTTCACGAATGACTTTAAAATGCAACTGATTTATTTTGGCTGCTGTCGTTTTCCCCCGGCGGTGAGCGCGACGCTAATACCTATTCTGCTTGTCTACCTACTGTATATATAATTTTGCCCTACTGGCACACTTTAAAGAATCGTCTTTGAAAATGTCTCTAAAAGTATGTCTCTTTGTTCTTGAGGAAATGCATGTGCTCTGGAGGTCAGCGCAAGTGCCAGCGGTGTGAGTTGGGGAGGGTTTTCTCCCTCGGAGCAAAGTTGTAAAATCATCTTTTCTTTGTTTATCGCCTTGCTGATTTACCGTTTGTCGGTTAAGATTAACTCTAGCCATCTGTACTTCCCTTTTTTGATTGGGTTAAGCTTTCCGCTGCGTTGTGTCACAAAGATATAAGGGTATAAAGCTCATTTTGGTGTAGCCTGTGTATTCCTACATATCCCCTTTTTGCTCATTGAGGTTCCCTTTGCACACAATAGCGGGCACGAGTCATGGTGCAGGACTTAGTTAATTTGGTTAGAAACACTTAAAACAACATAGAGTTGCGTTGTCTAGGATTGATTTAGAATTGTGTTGTTTCGATTGATTGACAATGACTTTTCTACAACGATCTACTTTCACTTTGGTGAAGGGAGTCACCCTAATTTCAGGAGCTGGATTCAAAGCTCGGTGAAGGTAGTTCCCTGGTGAGAGAAAAAAAAAGGAAAACATAAAGAAAAGGGCCACAAGAACACTGAATGTGTGGAGCAACTCCTTTCTACTAGGGGTTGGGCCTAGCGGTGCGGCCGAGAAGGTGTTTTTGTTCACGAAAGATAGCTATAATGACAGAAATTATGTTAGTGTGGTAAAGTGTATAAAACTGTCGACCTGTGTCAGTGGTTTTGTTTTTCCCCCTTTTCCTGTCAGTTGTAAGAACTCTTTCATTATCTTTTTTTATTAGTTCTTGAGGGTTGAAACATGGTGATATCTTTGGTTCATTTGTGGATTAGATTTGAGCTCGGTTAGCTTGGAATCTTGGCGAGTTTCTTCGTCGATTCCATAGGCTGGTTGCTCCAGGGTGCATTTGTTGTTTTCCTTGGAGGTTTCGTTGGATTCCCACAAGCTTTTTTCTTTTAAGTTTTATAAGGAGTTTGGATGATTCCATGCTCTCTTCTACTGATTCTTATGAGGTCTGGGCTGGTCCCAGAATTTCTTCCAGTGATGTCTGGATGATTGTTGTTGTCCACACGATCCAACCCAGTGGCAGTGCTTCTGTTTAGGTCGGGTATCAGCATAGGAGTCTCGTTTTCTGTTAAACGAGGGTGTGTTCCAGTCATTGGGTGTTAACTTGCTGTTTGTCTTGATGTTGGACGCCCTCCAGAACCAGCCCTGACTCTGAGTCTTGAAGTCAAGAACTGCTGTGGTTTCGACACCCTTTCCTGAAGCCATCTTTTGTTTGTTGCAGGCTTTATGTGCGAAGTCTTGCAACTGTTGAGTATTCATTTTTTTCATGGACATGTGAGAATGCCAAGATGGTGGCTTTTAGTTCTTAGGAAGATAGTTTTAAAGTTAAGGTTTTCTTCCATGTTTGGGTCATTGCAAATCCCAAAATACGCTCTTTTGAGTCGGCCGTAGTAGGCTTGCAGAGACTTGTGGTGACCTTGTCTTGTTTCCTGGGCAGCCACTAGTCCTTGTTCTGACTCAGGGTCAGCAAATTCTTTAATGAGCAGGTGATAATCAGTCTTTGTGTAAGTAGGTTACTGGTCTAGGAAGCTGCGCACTTCACTGCTGGATTTTGTTTGGATCAAATATAGTCCCCTTTGGTCAGTGATATTGGGTCTCATTTCCAGATGGAACTCGATTTCTCATAGATAAGCCTGGACATCTTGGGTACCTGGCATGAATTTGCCAATGTTCCGGTCAAGCTTGTCAAGGTCTTTGAGGTATTCGAAGTGCGATGCTCTGTGGCTGGGAGCATGTTCTTTGTGTTTTGCCATGAGGTAGGGTTCTTCAGAGGTAGCTGGGGAATGTTTCAGCACCACCCCTTCACCTCTTTAACTACGTGCCACTTCAGGAACAGGGGACCCGGTTCTGCTAGGCAGGGGTGAGATGGTCGTGTTCCTGGTGGCTCATGGCTCAGTTCATTGGCGTGTCTGAGTTCATCTTTAAGACTGTCAGAATCTTCTTTAATATACACTCACCTAAAGGATTATTAGGGACACCTGTTCAATTTTTCATTAATGCAATTATCCAATCACATGGCATTCGCTTCAATGCATTTAGGGGTGTGGTCCTGGTCAAGACAATCTCCTGAACTCCAAACTGAATGTAAGAATGGGAAAAAAGGTGATTTTAGGAATTTGGAGCGTGGCATGGTTGTTTGTGCCAGACGGGCTGGTCTGAGTATTTCACAATCTGCTCAGTTACTGGGATTTTCACGCACAACCATTTCTAGGGTTTACAAAGAATGGTGTGAAAATGGAAAAAAATCCAGTATGCAGGAGTCCTGTGGGCGAAAATGCCTTGTTGATGCTAGAGGTCAGAGGAGAATGGGCCGACTGATTCAAGCTGATAGAAGAGCAACTTTGACTGAAATAACCACTCGTTACAACCGAGGTATGCAGCAAAGCATTTGTGAAGCCACAACACGCACAACCTTAAGGCGGATGGACTACAACAGCAGAAGACCCCACCGGGTACCACTCATCTCCACTACAAATAGGAAAAAGAGGCTACGATTTGCACAAGCTCACCAAAATTAGACAGTTGAAGACTGGAAAAATGTTGCCTGGTCTAATGAGTCTCGATTTCTGTTGAGACATTCAAATAGTAGAGTCAGAATTTGGCGTAAACAGAATGAGAACATGGATCCATCATGCCTTGTTACCACTGTGCAGGCTGGTGGTGGTGGTGTAATGGTGTGGGGGATGTTTTTTTTGGCACACTTTATGCCCCTTAGTGCCAATTGGGCATCATTTAAATGCCATGGGATACCTGAGCATTGTTTCTGACCATGTCCATCCCTTTATGACCACCATGTACTCATCCTCTAATGGCTACTTCCAGCAGGATAATGCACCATGTCACAAAGCTCGAATCATTTCAAATTGGTTTCTTGAACATGACAATGAGTTCACTGTACTAAAATGCAGCCCACAGTCACCAGATCTCAACCCAAAAGAGCATCTTTGGGATGTGGTAGAATGGCTTCGTGCCCTGGATGTGCACCCACAAATCTCCATCAACTGCAAGATGGGCCAACATTTCTAAAGAATGCTTTCAGCACCTTGTTGAATCAATGCCACGTAGAATTAAGGCAGTTCTAACGGCGAAAGGGGGTCAAACACTGTGTTAGTATGGTGTTCCTACTAATACTTTAGGTGAGTGTAGTCCAGTTGTTGCCTGAGGAGGCTAATCTCATTCCTTTCCTCATCCATTCATAAGGTTTCAAGGGCTTTAATTCTGCTATTTTTGTCGTTAAAATCAGTATTGTCTTTTTCCAATAGCTGTTCTGCATACTGCAGTCTGTCAGAGAGATCACCGTAGTCGGCCTTGCTTTGTTTTCTCTCTTGTGTAGTAGCTGTCAGAGTTTCTTGCAGCTTGATGATTTCCTCTTTGATGCCTTGTTCTTCCTCATTGTGCCCCTTCCTTTGCTTTAGAGCCTCGTGCTTCAGCTGCTCTGTGCATCCTTGTGCACCTTTCACCTCCAGCAGCGAGGCTAGTTTCTTGTGGCTGTAGCTCTGACTTGGGTCTTGGGTCTTGTCTCATAAGGCTCAGTAAGTTGTTATCCAGCTGGTCCTGCATCTGGTGTTTCAGTGCTTCAGCGGCCTTAGGTAGAAGGCTGTCAGTTGCAACACTTAGCCATGTCTCCAGATCCTCCCAGTGACTGATGGAGTCTGTAGTGTGAGACATTTTTAAACTGAGGTTTAAGAACCACGACTGACACAGACCTGAAGATCAGAAACAAAATGTAACCAAACAAACAAGGCAAACAGATGTGTATGTGTGCACTGTCAAGTGTGGCTGATGCTGAGTGTTCTCTGCGACTGTGATCCTCTGGTGGGAGTGCTATTAACTGGGAGTCTCGGTGGGTGGAACTAGTGAACACACACAGGTAGCAAAGTTAGAAAACAGAGTCAAAAAAGAAAAACAACACACATAGCAAGGAATAGAGTACTAATGGGCTGCTTCCTTGTTTCCTATAAGGGGAAGTTTTCTTTTTTTGTAAAGAAAGGTTAGAGCTAATGGTAGGCTGAGAAAGACAGGCACACAGAATATGTTTTTCTGGTTGCATAATGATTTCAATATAATTTCTTTCCATGATATCTTTTCCATTTGATTTCTTTTTTTTATGAAGTTTGATTTAGAAGGGTGCTTCTAAATAAGGGGTTTTAAAATGGGTATTTACCGATACCAGATCTGTGATTGTTATTAACTGTCCTCAGGGGCAAAAGAAAACAATAACAATGACAGTATTGATATCTCAGCCCATAGGGTTGGCAACCATTTACCAAATAAATGCTTTTAGGCACGTATTTAAGTTTTGATGGCAGCCTATCAGTCCTCTTGTTGACCTGCTTTAGCCTTAGCTAGCTTAGCAGGATCCCAGCACGAAAGTGGAAGGTATGGTGGGAGTCACGACGATTTTGAACCAACCACGTTTCATCAATACTTGTCAAGTGTTTCTAGAGTTCTCTTCTTTTGTGACTTTTACCCAGAACAGCAGCAGTAGTCAAATTAGAAGAGGAAACTGAAAAAGGGATAAAAAGAGAGTGCAGGGTTTTCTCCTAATGTTAGGACGCTTAATAGGGTTGACAGAGTGGTGGTGCTATTGGGTCGATAAACACAGGCGCTTGTTTTTGGCGTTTTAGTAGGAAAATAAACTGGCCTCAGTATTGAGAAGACTTTAAGACCCTTTTGGGGATTTGCTAACTAGATAGGCTGATGCACTTATACACCAGGCTCTGTGATGAGCTGGGTTGATCCAGTCGAAGCCCAGTGTCAGGGTCCACTATCCGAGCGTACCAGGTGAGCTCATGTAATGTCTTGCCGAACACTCCATCCCCACCGTACAGCAGTGAGCCTCTCAAATAGCCTGCAGCTTTTAGCACAACCATGCAATGTACGGGGGAGGCATGTCAACGACTAACTTGCCCGATGTGAGAATGGGGCTAAACCTTTTGACTATCTGTCGGTGCAGACCCGAAGTCTGTCATACCTCATCAATAGCCACCAAGTGGTATGCCCAAGCCTTTGCCCAATTAGTCTTTGTTGGCTCCTCTTCCTTTGCACGATTGCTGATGCCTGCTGCATGCTTACAGGTGCAATAGTAGGACCGAGATATTTGGTTTCACCCCCAGGCCGCACCAAGTTATGTCGGAACTGATGGCTCAAACTGCTGTAGCCCACCGTGAAGGCAAGTGTCACTGCACCACTCTGTACTAGGGGAAGCGCTATCAATTATCAGGCTTAAGCGAAGGGAAACCTATGATGTTTGAGCTTAGTTAATTAAATAACTGAAGGGGGGAGAATAAGACCTAACAAGTCGAAATAAAACTTGGCGGCAAATGAAATTTGAATGTCAAATTAGAAATTATAGCTAAGAACTTAACTTTAACGCAGTCAGCGTTAAAATTTGTAGGAGCAAGTTTAATTAAATTAATCAGTCACATGACATGAAATCAGGGAGCCCAAACCCTTATTAATTACCAATAAAATTAATATCACAAAGTAATAATGATAAAATAATGAACTATTGGGATAGAATAATGTTTGTCCATGTATGGTCCACATCCCAGGATATCGTTAAAATCAATAAAAGTAGTTTTAATTAATCAAAGTATCCACTAGCGTGAGTTAAATTTAAATGTAAAGGGGTTAAGTTACTATGTGCTAACTGCTAGCCTTTTATGTTACTAGCATAGATACTACATGCACACAGGCTACAATGCAAACTCAATAGCTTTAACTATTTTAGCATATGCTAGGCTTTGTTTACAAATTAATCAAAATGGCGCGGGGTAAATTTTCTGGAGGATGATAGATTAATAGCTTACTTTAGGGTAGCCTTCTACAATAAACTGGGTGGTGTGGAACTAGCATTTTTTTGGGCCTTGATATACAAGTGGTTCCTCTGCAGTTTTCAAAGAACCTTCCCTATGAATGAAAAATATGAGTCTTTAGATCTGGCGAGTAAATTAGAATCTTTTCTATGTAAGCAATTAATCTTCCCAGCATGTCCCTTGTGCATGATAATTCATATGGCATCACACAGTACTTATAAGGGTATGAGGTGGTGCCAAATGCTGCTTTCTAATACGAATTAAGTTGTATGTGCTGCACAGGTCCAGTTTGGTGTATATTTGTGCTTCACAGAGTTGTTCTAAGGCCGCAGGCACTTTACAGTAGCGGGTATCGAAACTTTAGTTCCTGATAATCCGCACAGGACACAGTCTACACCCTTTTTTCATGAAAAAGAAGCCAGCGGATACATGGGAGGTGGAAGAGTGAATATATTCTTGATTTTGCTCATATAATCTTCCGTACAGATGGTACTCGATGGTACCGGAATAATGGTTTTACCGCCGCGTCTCACAGTGACAGCATTTGGGTTTGTGCGTTTGCTGGCTTTTATTGCTGAGTGGCGCTATATAACTACAGACTGATGCCTCAGGCCTTAGTTTATTCTCTCAAGAATTAATGAGATTCTTGAGAGCTCCTTTAGCGCTGCATGTAGTAGCGGATAAAATCAGGTGAAACGTTGCAATTAAACAAATTCATAATCACAGTACTAAAATTACAGTACAAATTTAAAATTTAAATTAATTTTGAATTAATTGAATTTAAGCAAAGTAAACATTAACACAGTGAACCTTTAGATTTTATCATGTGTAATTAGAAAAGCTACCTGTGTAGGGTTTTGTGTCATCTTATACTTTGTGTTCTTTAAATTTGTGGGAGATTTATTAACTGATAAATTTAATAAATAAATGAAACTTAATGACCATAAAATTCAAACATTGTCAGGACGTGCTACCACATCAGCAGATGTCAATGTCATTCAGCCCCGCTTGTGTTTTTGCGTTATTATAAGATTGAAATGCAGTAGGTTGTTATAATCATAATAATTTTCTTAAATAAATAATGAAAGTTTTTAACAAATTACATTTTTTCATTCCAGTAGCACCCCTGTTGCTCAGTACCACTGCCGGCAAAACCTTATAAAATACAAGTGAAACATTAAACGAATTTACAATCACAGTACTAAAATTACAGTACAAATTTAACATTTAAATTAAATATAGGCGTTTCATATTTAAATATAGGCCTTTCTTATCTAATTTAAGCAAAGTAAATATATACCTTTATATTTAGCCTTTAGATTTTATGTGTAACACTAGCCTATAGCCAGAAAACAGACTCAGGGTGTGCATCAGAAAAAGTTTGTCAGATTATTGTGCAAAAACTACATAATAAAACTACATAAGCTACATAGCCTTTATAAAACTTTACTTTTATTAAGTGCACTCACAATGACGACAAAATGTTATGATTTTGTAAAATGATGGTAAACAGGGTGCGCTTTTCTGTATTGGTTTTGGTGAACTTGAGCGTGTCAGAAAATTAACCAAAACTCTGTATATACTTGCCTCACAGACGTGAAAAATACTTACTTATAGAAAGCGAAATGTCTACTTTTACATAAACTAATGGAAAACAAATTTTAGATTATGTAATTCGTATGAAATGTAAATTATAGGCTCATCCACTGCTGCGGAGATGACGGGATGACATGATTACCTTTCTCACTGCAGCCAAAAACAAAGAAATCACTAATTTACATTTACATTTGGCAGACGCTCTTATCCAGAGCGACTTACATTTTTTATCAAATTTTTTTATCAATTTTATCAATTTCTTTTTTAAAAATTTCAATGAATTATTAAAATGTCCAGAATCAATCTCCTTTCCAATCTCCTTTGCGGATTCTCCTGTTTTTCCCTGACGCATTTATAATCATTAGTCTACTTCAGCCAGGGCACTCTGTATGCGTGCAGGTTGAGCGCTGATTAGACTACGTAGAAATTAAAGACAAGGATCACAATGCTGGCTCAAAATCCCGAGCCCAAACCCCATTTAAATTAAATTAACAAATATTATAAGTAAACAACGATAGCCCACATTTAGAAAAGCATTTTTATTTAGACTATAAAAATAGTCCTGCATCTATTTTTTTTAGGTGTGTAAGCCGCCACTGTTCTAGAAGGCTTTTATCTAATATCCTTAATCACCTGTGAACAGATGCTTTTGTTATGTAAACAAGGTGGGGCCATGCTGAGCCACTTCAAGGAAACTTGTGTTTCACTTTGCCATCTTAGGGAGAAATCAACACACATGGTTTTTTTTCCTTTGTTGCTGAGATTTATTGATAAAAACAGTGCAAAATAAAATAAAAAACAAACCAACCATTTGTACACATACAGTGGTGTGAAAAACAATTTGCCCATTTCCTGATTTCTTATTCTTTTGCATGTTTGTCACACTTAAATGTTTCTTCTCATCAAAAACCATTAACTCTTAGTCAAAGATAACATAATTGAACACAAAATGCAGTTTTTAAATGAAGGTTTACGTTATTAAGGTAGAAAAAAAACTCCAAATCTACATGGCCCTGTGTGAAAAAGTGATTGCCCCCCTTGTTAAAAAATAACTTAACTGTGGTTTATCACTCCTGAGTTCAATTTCTGTAGTCACCCCCAGGCCTGATTACTGCCACACCTGTTTCAATCAAGAAATCACTTAAATAGGAGCTACCTGACACAGAGAAGTAGACCAAAAGCACCTCACAAGCTAACAAATGAGAACAAAAGTAATTGAGATCTATCAGTCTGGTAAAGGTTATAAAGCCATTTCTAAAGCTTTGGGACTCCAGCGAACCACAGTGAGAGCCATTATCCACAAATGGCAAAAACATGGAACAGTGGTGAACCTTCCCAGGAGTGGCTGGCCGACCAAAATTACCCCAAAAGCGCAGAGACAATTCATCCGAGAGGCCACAAAAGACCCCAGGACAACATCCAAAGAACTGCAGGCCTCACTTGCCTCAATTAAGGTCAGTGTTCACGACTCCACCATAAGAAAGAGACTGGGCAAAACTGGCCATCTGTTCGTCAACTCAAGCTGAAGCGATCTTGAGTGCTGCAGCAGGACAATGACCTAAAACACACCAGCAAATCCACCTCTGAATGGCTGAAGAAAAACAAAATGAAGACTTTGGAGTGGCCTAGTTAAAGTCCTGACCTGAATCCTATTGAGATGTTGTGGCATGACCTTAAAAAGGTGGTTCATGCTAGAAAACCCTCAAATAAAGCTGAATTACAACAATTCTGCAAAGAAGAGTGGGCCAAAATTCCTCCAGAGCGCTGTAAAAGACTCGTTGCAAGTTGTCGCAAACGCTTGATTGCAGTTAATTGCTGCTAAGGGTGGCCCAACCAGTTATTATGTTCAGGGGGCAATTACTTTTTCACACAGGGCCATGTAGGTTTGAATTTTTTTCTCCCTAAATAATAAAAATCATCATTTAAAAACTGCATTTTGTGTTTACTTGTGTTATCTTTGACTAATTGGTAAATGTGTTTGATGATCAGAAACATTTAAGTGTGACAAACATGCAAAATAATAAGAAATCAGGAAGGGGGCAAATAGTTTTTTACACCACTGTATTTACAAATAATAATAAAAAGTGAGTGAGTACATTTTAGCAATCACTCACAATCTTGGCACTGCCATGGTATCTCTAGTCTGCATTTACCACATGTGTATCTGTAGCAGTGAACACATTGCACAGTGGCATGATTGTTCTTGCATTGGTGTTTGACCTGACACATGGCCCTTTCTCCAGGGCTAGGCGTGGAGGGTTGTGTCCGAAGCAACTGTTCTTTTCTTGCCTTCTTCCCAGCCATATGAGAGTTAGCCAACTCTCTTGAAAGCTCCACCAGGAAGTCCACCCGTCTTTCCTGTGTCCCAGTGCATGCTTGATACAGCACATGTGCATTCATTGCTGCCATGTCAATCATGTTATAGAACACGGCAACTGGCCAGCGCTGTGTTCCTGTGCGGACAGTGTACTCCCGCACCATCTGATCTATCACATCCACGCCACACTTTGTGGTGTTGTAAAGGGTGACAGTGTTTTGCTTCCTTTTGGTGGTATTATCAGTCTGAACCACGCTGTGCATGCTGCTAAGAATATAGATGGTCTTCTTCCGTTTGGCTGCATATGCCGTCAGCGTGGCAGCAGTGGTTGAAAACACCTAAGAAATAAGATAAATTGTTATTTTCATAGCACTTTTACACACAATGACACACTTGGAGGTGTTGATTCTAAAAATTTTAAACACATAAACATAGAACTACAAAAGACCAGCAACATACCTGAGTGGTGAATTCATTGTGATCTGTGTGTCTAGCGGATTGAGGAATTTTCCGGCAAATCTTGTTCACTGTGCCGAGGATGGTGGTTTTCCGTCTGAGAAGTTTTTGCGCAAGTGACAGCGATGTAAAGAAATTGTTTGTGGTAACATTTCTGCCCTTGTCTAGGAATGGTTCCATCAGCCTCATCACTACATTTTCAGACAGTCTCTCCCCACTGGGACGATTGGGGTCCTTGCCAAGATATGGTAGGACATTGCAAATGTACTTGGATTTTAGGTCGCAAGCCACCCAAACTTGTCAGGTTTAGGTGCAATATACTGCAGGAAACAGCGCCGAGTCTTTGACGGGAAAAGCTGTTCATCAACGATGATATGTAGACCAGGGTTGTAGGACGTGATGCAGTTGGTGACAAATGATCCCCTCAGACTGGAAATTGCAGCGAACTTATCAGTCTTTGCTCGATCACTGCGGGTGGACCTGTCATCAAAGTGTAGGTGTCGCATGATGTCTTGGAAGCGGTTTTGTGGCATAGTTCCAATGATCTGTGGGTTTCCCAGGTTTGCTGACCAGCAGTCACGTAGTGATGGAACCTTAGTAAGCCCCCGCAAGATGACAATTGCAATAAATGCCATTAGTTCAGGGAGGTCCATGAACCAATGAACATGCTCCGTTTGCTGTGCATGTTGAATAGTCCATTCTTGAATGCTCTGAAGCATGTCAAGAGTGATGAAACACAGGAAGCTCTGAAGGCGACTCGAGATACTTTTCCTGGCGTTAGCCGTTGGCTCTCCATCTGCGGCGTACGCTTCTATTAGGGTAAAAGGGAGACGGGACCATACCTGTTCTTCACGCCACACTGTGCCATCTTTCGCTGTCTCTGTCACGTCAGTGTGAACAAATTCAAATTGTGAGCAAAGTAGGGTAGATATTTTTGTCACTCCGCTTTGCTTTTTTAGTATTTTCCACTTACTTGTTTGAAATGTAATAGGAAATAATATGAAATGAAATATCTTCCTAAATAAAATTTATACAATTAGGGTTAGGGTTACTAGCTAACCCTAACCCTGCTTTTTTTTTAAGTATTTTTCACTTACTTGTTAGAAATAAAATAGGAAATAATATGAAAGGAAATATCTTCCTAAATAAAATTTATACAACTAGGTTTAGGGTTATGTGCAGTGAGATTTTATCCACCTCAGCACAAAAGGGAGTTCTCTGCTTTTAGCCCTCCCTTCCTCCCCCACACAAACAAACAGGCCACCAGCAACCATTCACCATGACCCCCCCCCCCCCCCCTCTATGACTGACATGTCATTAACATGTCAGTCATAGAGGGACCTGGAAACAGACAGGTGAAAGGAAATACAGATCTGGCCTTAAAAAACGCACGTTTTTGGAAAAGGGATCCCACGACTTGCCGCGGCAAGCTGTGAAAATGCCCTTCATTACCTGTAGGGGGCAGTCGTGTTTCAGTCTAAAGTATTGTGTGTCTACTGAAGCCGAAAAATTTTATGTCTCTTAGGCGCCCATTGACAGCAAGCAACAGAGTTTATAAACGTGTCAAGCTCAAACTGATATGTATTTATTCTTCATTTTCATTTAGAATGATTATTATTAGTAGTAGTAGTTCTCCGAATTTATTATTGTTGTTGTTATTATTATTATTATTATTATTGTAACGCACCCGCGCGTGTGTGCAAAAGGACCACAAAGATGTATGATGTTAGCCTATAACAGTATTGTTATAGGTATTCTCAGTGGTAGGTGATTCGTCTGCCATGCGGAAGACCCGGGTCGAGTCCCAGCCAGTGCCCAAAGTGCCGGTGCTATGCGCTAAAATGCCGCGATATAGCCATTACATTATCAACTTATGCTTCAGTACTAAATGCATGTTTGCAGTTGAGATTTTTTTTCTTAAGCTATGAAACACATTAGCACTCACCTCACAGTTGCTGTAATTTAATGATTATCATAAGCAAAAAGTGTAAAACAAAGGATTCACATTTATTACATTTTCACCCAGAGCGGGATTCGAACCAGGGTCTGGGCGATTTTATACTTTTATTTAAGCAACGCCACACCACGTTGAAAGCCGCAAAAATGCTTTAATTTCATTGGCTGTCACTGAGTGTCAGCTATTCACGACTGGCCCCCGCGGAACACAGAATCCCCGGGCTTCGACTGCGCTTTCTCCATTCGTTAATGCCAGGGGCGGACTGGGACCAAAAAGTGTCTCTGGACTTCCTGGCCCACAGCAGCCCACACCATAATACATTGGCTCATTAATGTAGAGATAAATATTTAACACCAGTTACTAGTATAAAAATATAACACAATACAGAAATCAATGCTATTTAAACATATTATTTGAAATGAACATATGTTGGGTCATATTAGTAAAACAAAGAAATGAAGAAAAGAACATCAAGACAAACAACATATACATCTATAAAGACAATATTTTAAAAAGAATGGCAATAAAATTGAACAGGCAAGCTAAAATAAAATCAGTGGCAGCATTAGCTTACGCTAAACTAGTTACTTATTTTAATTATTATGGTAGTCAATATTAATACATAATAATGCTGAGAAACATTATTTTGAATTAATATTGACTACCATAATAATTACTAGCACGGGTTAATGCTGCTACTAATTTTATTCAGTTTGATTGCCATTCTTTTTACTTGGCTCTGGTACAGTAGATCAGGGGAGACGTGTTGGTGATCATCAGCAGGGACTGGTTCATCATCACTGATGAGTGGTATGTCTTACAATGCGTTAAGATGATACCTCCGAAATGCAAAATGTTCATGATAACTCACAAAAAAAGGCCAATCTGTCTTTTCTTCAGAAAGTGTTTAGGTGAAATTCCACCCATACAAGGGTGACAAATATGCAAAGAAAAAAATTAGAAAGGGGCAAATACTTTTTTTTATGGCACTGCACATGTAGTCAGATTGTTCTACTGGGATTGAACTGTGCCAGGTGGAGTTATAGCACTTTCAAAATCATATTAACTACACTGATATAAATAGCTTTTTACCTCCCTTGTGACTCAATAAGAGACAATGCAAAGAATATTTTCTAACAGCATGTAAATGATACATTTTGTCAGTATTGTCTTGCATCTTTTGAAATACATAAATTAAAAAATTACAATACTGACGAAATGTCTCATTTTGCTGTCAAACTGTTTATAAGCCTCCTTGCTCTCTGTATGACTGGTGCTACTGGACACTGAAAATATTGTAGTTTTATATGTTGTTTGTCTTATTATTCTTTCCTTAGTTTTACAAATATGACCCAATATATGTTTAGTGAAACTTTGTTTTACGTTTTTGTATTTTGTTATATTTTTATAGTAAATAGTTTTTAAAATGAATCTCCACTTTAATGAGTAAGTGTATTATGATGTGGGATGTGGTGCGCTGCTGGATCCAGCCTCACTGTCCCTGACCTGTTATAGGCAGAATCTGTTCATTTGAAGCATTTCACAGCATTTACCTCTAAAGCTTTTTCTTATTTTCGCGTAACCTTTTCTTTTCCCTCCTTTTTATTCTTGACAATTATTATTAATTTGCTCAGAAAATTTGCTGCATCAAGAAAGGATCAATATTTTAAAAGTTTAAGATGCCCACGTATGTGAACAAAGAATACAAAAGTGTATAATCTTTAATAAAGTTAGCCTAATACAATATTGTTTCCAATGCTGAAGCAAACATGATTTAGTTTTAGTCTATTCATTGAATACAACGCGACAGCGCGCTCCGAGGTGAAGCGCATCCACACAGTTACTGTAATCCCCCATCTCACCTTTACAACAGGTGTGAAGTCATCAAACCGGTTTCACTGCTGGGGGAAATTAACAGAATTGGGGGTTTTAAAACAAATTAACAAGACCGAGTAGACGTCTCTACCTAAAATGTATTTCGCCAGCAAAACATAAACATAAATAGAAATATAAACACGTAGATATAAAATGTTTAATGCTAACAATTAAATCAGACTTCATAGTTAAGTAGTCATAGTCATACTTTGAGTGTAATTCATAAATTTAGCATAGTAAAAGTACCCTAGCATGAGTTAATATATACCTTTATTAAATAAAATTTCATATTATTCACACACACATTGATTTATACACATCGCGCAGGGGGGTTAGAAGTGGCGCTGACGGGGGCGGGGGAGGGGGGCGGGAGGGAGTCTCGCCTGGGGAGCAATTCAGTGTAGAACCGCCACTGCCTATTCTCCACCACATCACGTACTTCCCGGACCTCGGACTAAACTCCGCGCCTTGCTTTTATAATGTGGAGCAAGCCCGAGATCATATTAACGTTAATTATCGCCAGCCGAAACAAATAAGGGGCTCCGTCCCTTTGCCGCCTATTCAGGGAGCCTACGGAGTGAGCGAGTAGCGATAGTAGATTTGGGCACACGCCTATCACAGGTGCACGCCGTGACAGATCATCATAAGTTTTTTTAATAGTAAATAATGACCCCCGTTGCGCTGTACCACCGCTGGCAAAACCCTTATAAAATATAAGTTAAACAAATTTACAAAACTTTATGCGTGCGGTTAAGCGCTGATTCTACATACAGTAGGAAAGTAAAAAGGAGCAGTGGCGGACTGGCCATCTAGAGCACCGGGAGTTGGGCCGCTGGCCAATGTGGGCCAGCCCAGTCAGTACGCAGATATATGTATATAAAAAAAAAATGACGGAAACCATAATACCATGCATCTTTTTTCTACTCATATGGATGCACAAGTGCGCCGCCGACAAAGAGCGCGTGTTTATTTTACCGCGGATCCCAGTGGAACAATCTGACTACATGTGCAGTGCCATGAAAAAGTATTTACCCCTTCCCAATTTTTTCCTTTGCATATTTGTCACACTTGTATAGGTGGAATTTCACCTAAACACTTTATGAGCAAAAGACAAATTGGCCTTTTTGATTAAAAACAATGCAATATATGCTTCCATAAGGAAAATATCACTTTCTTTCATTCCAAGGATTAAAAACGGTAACAATGTCAACTTTAGAATCTAGAATCCAGAAGATAAAATTTACACAAATTTAAAAAGAGGCCTTAAATCACTGAAAGTCTTCAGAAGAGCCTCAGATTTAAGAGGTTTTTAAAGTGTGGAGAGGTCCATTACAGTTCCTCTGAATGTATAGGTGAGAACAGCTGATTCACACTTGGCGAGAGTAAATAATTTGCATTTGAATGTTGTCTGGCATTGTAAAGCACACACACACTAAAGAACAACAACCCAGGATTAATAGGAATAGGAGGCACTAAAGAGGAGGATTTTTATTTAGACTATAAAAAAAAATAACCTGCGTCTATTTTTAGCCGTGCCAGCTGTCACTTTTTAGTTAGAAGTTTTCAGTACAAATCTTATAATGCCCACATGACATCAAACATTCCCCTTGTTAATATTTTAACTATTACCATCCGTGCCTAATTCCGCGTCCCCGCTGCATCGCATATCTGAAGGGGAGGCCGCCTAACTAGTGAGCGAGGAGCGATATTGATTTGAGCGCGCGCCGTGACAGGCTGAAAAATCTATTGTCTTCAAAAATGTAACAGATGGGGACTCAGATTAATGTGCAAAACTATATAATAAAACTATATAAGACTACATGGCCTTTATAAAACTTTTATTTAAGCGCACTCACAATAACGAAAAAACGTTGTGATTTTGTAAATGTTTGAAAGCAAATAAGCTGCGCTGTTCTGTATTATTTTTGGTGAACTTGAGCGCATCAGAAAATGAACGCAAACGTTTTTTTAAATGGTCAGAGTCAGTCAGCTTGCTGTTTTCCCCACGCGTTTATAATCATTAGTCTACTTCTGCCGGTGCGCTCTGGAAAACTCCATGCATGCGGCTGAGCGCTGATTAAAACTATGGAGTAAATTAAAGAGGAGAATCACGATGCCGAATCGAAGTCCTGAGCCCAAACCTCATTTAAATTAAATTAACAAATATTATAAGTAAAAAAACAATAGCCCATGTTTAGAAACCGTTTATAAATTCTTTCCGACATGAGTTGGCCCGGTGTTATGCGCAGAGCGCCGAGAGATTTCCTGAAGCTTAAAAATCACTGGGGCATTTTTTCTAAATAGATGCTATTGTTAATAACTGATGGAGGTTTGGGGCTGTATACACACACATTTTTGAGGGGTTTAAAACGACTTAATAAGTCCGAGCAGACCTATGAAAGGTGAGAAGTGAGTAACTGAGTGCGCTGTCGCGGTGTATATACTGTACAACACACGTTTATCAACCTTTTGATAAAAACGCTGCCTTTTGTAAAGTGAAAGTAATTTACAAAAGACAATCAGCTTTATTTCAGTCATGAATTCACAATCACATCACATTCCAGCTATTATTCCCAGCCGTGGTTAAATAATGGATGAAATAATTATTCAATGCTGGACACAAACAGCAAATATGATGATTATTATAAAAAGCACGAATAACTTCATGTTCATAAAATAATATTTACTTACTATGATAATATATATATTGTTCATTCATGTCTTCTGATGATGTCGACACATTTTTACGTTTTAAATAAGATATGTTGGCATATTCACGAATCAGGACATTCGCATAGTTAACACTATCAGATAGCCTACTATCAGGAAATCAAATTAATTTCAACACCATGTAAACCGAGACATTGCCATGTTTTTTTTTTTACTGTTTTGTCCCTGTTAAGACATTAAAAAAATATATAAGAAACTTTTAAAGCACGAATTTGGGCATCTCATTTCATCATTGTGAAAATAATATGAAGGACATATACACACATTCATCATGAAAGATCTGATGAAAAGCAAAATAAAATTCATGTTTGCTTCAGCATTGGAAACAATATTGTTTTAGGCTAATTCTTCGTTGTACAGTACTTGGTCCGGCTTTTAGATAAAGTCCTTCCATGCGCCATCTGGCGGATATTCAGTGAAGCACAACACATTTATTTAAATTCCCGAATGTTGCTTATGGCAAGTCGCGACACGCCGCACGCTAAATTGCGGCATCTCGCGGAAAAACACGCGCAGTCTTAATGGCCACATCTGTACATTTACATTCTCCTAATTAAACAAAAGGGTTCTAGCAGACAGGAGCCATTTGGATGTATCCTTGTCTGGATACAGGATATAGAAGGTGTCACCACAGAAGGCATGAAAAAGCACAGTGAGGGGTCTGTTCTCAGAGCACAGGAATCTTCTTATCAGATCACAATGTCTTACAATTTTATAAAACCTTCCAGTGCCCCCTTAAATTCTAACAGAATTTCCTACAATTTGTCAATAAAATGACAATAAATGAAATCAGGCATTGACATGGAAGAGATTTACAAAATTAAAATAAAAAATTTAACCAATCAAAGCCCTGTGAAAAATGAGAAGATATGCCCCCTTTTGTGGTGTCTTCATGACGCCTGTGGTTCTATTAAGCTACAGGAACTGATAATGAACTTCCTCTCTGTGAGTGTGAAGCCAAACTACTTTCTCCACAATTAACTAGGAGAGAGTAAAAGACTTCAAGTCTGACTAATCTACCTGCACATCAGATATATCATGTCAATGTGCCAAGCATAACTTAATACAATCTATAATGTGTGTACAATTCTGCCATGTGTGTTTTCAGACTATTACAGTAGTGTGTACTGTATGTGTATGGGGTAAGGTGAGGAAAAATCAGCGTCCAAAACATCCAAGTCATCTTTCAAGCTAATCTCTTTTTCAACCCAGAAACTTTATGTATAGTAGAGAGCCAGTTGGAGCCCAGAAGAGAGGTTACTAGCACTTCATTATGGGCCCGTGCCTTCAATCCTTTACTACAGAAGACACGTATCAGCATATGAATCAGTAAAATCTCAGATTAGAGTTACATATGGATGTTTAAGCAACATCTCTGATAAATTGTGCCAGAATTCCTCCTTGTCTGATGCTGCTATAAGAAAGACTTTAGTTAGATAAAACAACATTCATAAATTTCATTGGACACAGTAAAGTCAACTATCAGCTGATCCAATAAAATTTCTGTATCTAAAATAAAAGAGAAGGTTGTTTAATGGCATTAACATTGTCACGATTTGTCATGCGGCCTGATTCCTTCCAGTGTACTTTTGTTCTGTTGGGGAAATTAGGATTTAAATCTTGCTGCTGCTGTTTTTCTGTGAAGGCAATATAGTTATGGGTAAACAAGAGTACAGTCATATACAACATGGAAGACATGAATCTTTGTCACATATAATCTGTACAAATGTTTGTCATGTCAGGTGTGTTAGTTTGAATATTAGTTGAAGTCAGTCAGTCAGTTCTTTGTCTGTGTCAGGAGTGCACATCGCTTGGTCACGAGCTCCCAAGCCGAGGCTTGTGCTTAATTTGGAGCAGCGGAGCTCAACGCTGCATAATTTGGTATCCAACTTGTGCCAATAGTTGGTTATTTATCAATCAAGAATTAATCTATTTGCTTACTTATTTTTGTAACATTGTGTGCACAAATGTAATAATTTCATAAGCATGGTTTGGTTGTTGGTAAATTGTAGTGTATCAAGGCGGACACCTCAAGATGGTCAGTTTAATTACAGACACTTTAAGCTTGTTTCACTTATTTTTCCAGAATATATACCGTTTTTTTTACATTTATTTATTTATTTTTCTTACAGGTAGTGTGACGTTCGAACAGCGTGTATAAGTATATATTGTAATTTATAAGGTTATTATCAAAAATTTCAAATTCACGTGCCTCTACACCTTTGGAGATTATTCACACACTTATCAAATACCAATATAGTGAATTAATAAGGCATTCGGCCAATCTACCCTGTTTCTGAGAACACTCTCAGAAAAACGAACCTTAGGTGCACCGGGCCGAGTTCACAGCTCTACGTCAGGGAGACAATAAACACAAAATCATGCACATACACATCACACGCGTATAACTGCAACTGCACGCCACTCCCAGTTCCAAAAAAAAAAAACACTCTAAGGAATATGGTTATTATAACCAATTAATTTATTTATTTTCTAACCACCAGGGTTAGCTTATACACAAAGTGCACGCTACAAATGTCTCACTAAATTACAAATATTGTAATGCATAAATTACATAAACAACAAAAGTTAGCAAACGTATAACTTTTTAAAACACACACGAAGGAGCGTGTCTCTTCTAACTAATAAATGCAACTTCTTTAATTTCAGGTATAGCAGGTGAACAAAAATATTTATCTACTATTATTAGTAGTAGTAGTAGGAGTATTAATAATAATAATATATTTATTCGTTTACAGGGTTTTTTTTATTTTTTATTGTGGATCAGAATCTATTGAACCTAAAACTAAAATTTAAATGTTATGTGGCTGGACTTTGTGTCTAGTGTTGCTCAATTTACATGGTGGTGTTCGATGCAGTACTTGTGTAAAAACTGTTAAAATGTATACAAAACTATTTACAATCTTCTTTCTGCCTGTACTCCATCTCTAACAGTTACTTCTGGATAAAGTCCTTATCCCTTCTATGAACATGTCCACAGCATCTTAATCTGGCCTCTCTAACTTTGTTTCCAAACTGTCCTACTTGCACTGATTCTCTAATATACACATTCCAAATCCTGTCCATTCTTGTCACTCTCAAAGCAAATTGCACTATCTATAGCTCCGCCCCTACAGCCCTGTTTCCTTTCTTTTCATCAGCGCCAATGTCTACAAAGCATACAACACTGTTGGTTTCACAACAATTCTATAAACCTTTATTTTCTTACTTGCTTATACCTTTCTGGCACAGATAAAACTTTGTTACTGTTCTCTGCTTGGACTCTCATCTTCGCACAAAACTGCTCTCAATATTTCCGGCACTCCAGATTTTCAGTTTGTAACATTCCAAACAAGTGACAACATTGCGCAACATTAGCTAGGCCAAGTTAGTACCAGGAACAAAGCACAACAGTGGAACACTGCCACCTACTAGACACGAGTATCAATGAGCAAAACCCTCCAGATATAACTAGCCAACCAACTGGCAAAGTGACAATCCACACATGCTCTATGCATTCACAGTCCCTGATAATGACCATCGTGTTAAAACTTGCATTTTAAGCACTAAACTTGTATGTAGTATATGTACACTTGTAGATTATAACCCTAACAGACAGATCTTCTGAACTTCTGACAGATGTAGTAATACAATACTACAGTACAATTAAATAATACTACAAGAGCCAAATGTTGCATTCAGTGCCTGATGGAAAAAAAATTAACATGGAATAATACCAAAGCTAACTACAGTACAAGCAAGACAACAGTTATCATGAATATCTTAATGAAGAACAACATGAAAAACAACTGAACATCTAAATGTAAATTTGCCCGTTTCGGCATTCAGACCACGTTACAGCGCCTACAGTTAAAGCACGTAGACAGCGGGTCAGCGCCCGCATCAAGTAATTCATAGCAACCGTGGACACGGGTTGATGACGTAGTAAGTTAGTGACAGAAGTGTTGTAATGTTTCTATTTCACTAAGTACTGAGCTGTTGTAAATAACAGTGTAGTCCGCCTGCTTGTCATAAACATTTGCAAATACCATATCCATTTTAATTGTTTTTACCAAAATAATTAATGAGTTTTTTAAAGCACGAATCGAAACGCGAAACAAATTTAGTTAAAAATAAACAACAGTTTTATAAAACACGGCGGAACTGACACAACGAAACTTTTTAATTCAAAACACAGCGGATGTTTCTGTAAACATGACGTGGCGAAAGCTATATGAAACTTGCTCCGGAAAACAAAAGCTTTTAGACAAGACGATTAAAATTAATTACGGTGAATAAAACGTATTTAGAAAACATAACATGAATTAAACTTTATTTGAACCAAATCTCACAAGAACAAATCTTCCCTGACCAAGGGAAAAATCAGAAAGAGCAAAAAAAAACCTTACTTTTTCCTCTGAGAGGGAAGACTGAGCCCCCGAATTGTTAGGTTTAAATGAAGAAGAAATGTGTCTGAGCTAAGTTTTAAGCTAAGAGTAGAAGAGTTTTAGCTTGTTGTGTCCGCCGCACCTTGATACACGTACCAGTCCGGGGCTGATTGACCGGGCGAGACAAACACACACACACGCAGGCATGATGTCTGAAGATCTCTGTTTATTCTCAGCAAAGAGAGCACATTTAAACGGTGCTACGTCCCGAACATCAAAAGAACCAGTCATTAACATTTCAGTCATAGAGGGACCCGGAGACAGACAGGTGAGAGGAGATACATTTGCATTCTCCTGATTAAACAAAAGGGTTCTAGCAGACAAGAGGCATTTGGATGTATCCTCGTCTGGATACAGGATATAGAAGGTGTTACCACAGAAAGCATGAGGAACCACAGTGAGGGGTCTGTTCTCAAGGCACAGGAATCTTCTTATTAGATTACAATGTCTTACAATATTATAAAACCTTACAATCCCCCACAAGAGGTTGTGCGATCAAAAACGGTAACAATGTCAATTTTAGAATCTAGAATCCAGATGATTTGAAATTTACACAAATTTAGGAAGAGGCCTGAAGCACTGCAGTTCTTCAGAAAGGCCTCAGATCCCGGAGAGTGGAAAGGGGTCCTTTTTTTTTTCCTGAATGTATAAGTGAAAACAGCTGATTCACACCTGGGGAGGGGTGAATTATTTGCATTTGAATGTTGTTTGACATTGTAAAGCACACACGGTAACACTAAAAGAACAACATCCTAGGTTAAATAGGAATTAGAGGGCCTGATTATACTGCATAAATATTATTTAGTACAACAAAATTCCTCTGCGCGCTGTAAAACTTTATGCACACAGTTGAGCGCTGATTAGACTACGTAGGAATTGAAAGAGGAGAATCACGATGCCAGCTCAACATCCCTAGCCCAAATTTCAAAAATTAAATTGACAAATATTATAAGTAAACAGCAATACCCCACCTGCATCTATTTTTAGGCGTTCAATACAAATCTTATAATGCCCACATGACATCAAACATTTCCCAGCTTAATATTTTATCTATTTTTTTTAACTATTTAAACTATCAAACTATTTATTTTACTATTTTAATTATTACTATTTAATTTACTTTAAATAACATTAAGAACATGTGGGCTGAAAAAACTGTTGTCCTTAAAAACTCATGTCCATCAATCTGATATAGAGTTTGCTGTAGAAACTCCCAGGTGGGAAGACATTGGTTTGTGTAGTTAACATCAAAGACATGAAAATACCCCAAATTAAATACCTCCGCTGTTTTAACCACTACAAAGACATCACAGCCAGCAGGAGTTTTTAGAAGTTCTTTTCAAGATGAGGCTTCATTAGACCGGTACATAAGCGCAGAGTGTTGCAGGATTGCCTGAAGCTTAAATCTCCAAAAGTGTTGGGGCAATGATGAGGCATTGTTTCTTACACATTAGGGACCACTTAGTAATGTCTCTTTTCTTCCAGGATATCATGGGTCATGCTTTTGCAGCCAAGGGATGCTCATATTTACTTTAATTTTAGTGGAGGTAGTGATTAGGAATGATATCCTTTTAAAGTGGAGCACACCCACTTGAAGTAGTACAGTGTCCCTATGGTGTGTGACGTACCCCCTAAAATAAACACCCTGTAGTGTTTGTTGTAAGGGAAACAGCAGTATGTCGATCAAATTGATCAGCACTGAAACCAAAAAAGTAGTGTCTGAATGCTCGATCTGCACGTCTATAGTAAAGTTAAGGAAAGAGCAGTAAATTTTTTGACCCATTGGGTTAAAGGAAGTACAAGTTTTGGATCTCTTTGGCTGGGGCTTGCTTCCACTGTTTTCTGATTTAATGCCGCATTCGTTGCAATTGCGTGCAACTCCGGGTGCTTTGGATTCCTCCCACACTGAAAGACATGCAAATTAGGCTAATTGGCATTTCCAAATTGCCCACAGTGTGAGAATGTGTGTCTGTACGTGCCTTGTGATAGATTGCCACCCTGTCCACCATAATCCTCCTCATGCCCTAAGTCTCCTGGGTTAGACTCCAGTCCCCCCTTGACTCTGTATAGATGATGAGTGAGTAACTGATAGAAATTGTATCGGTTCCTGGGGGTAAGAACATGATCACATATTTTATTGAACAGTCTGAGAAAGTGGTTTAAGGACGAGATGGTTTCTCCACCTTGGTTCCACACAGCGGTGGCCCATTTTAGGGCCTGTCCGGTAAGCAGGTTAATAAACTGTGCGATTTTGGTCTGTTCGCTTACTAATTCCTGTCCTACAATGTAAAGCGGGCATTGAAGGATAAAACCTTGACCAGCAAAGTGGTGGCCAGCATAGATGTTTCTGGGGATAACGTGGATGGGTAAGTTGGTTGCAAAGAGCTGTTTAAGAAGTCCCTGGTTTTGCTCCATGAGCTAGACCTCTTATTGGAGTTGGATAATTTCTTGTGGCTGTTCATTCTATATCCTAGCATTGGCAACAAGGGCGTCATGCACATTGAAGATACCTGCTATGGCCATATTAAGGTGAAGTATTCTGTTAGAAATAGGATGGCGGACACAATTGCAGGTAAATTAAGTGGTTTACGTACATAAAAGAAAACACCGGTGAGGTGTGGCTTGACCTACAAACAACATGGATTAGGGCAAATCCAAAATTGTAAACAAGAAATCACTGCAAGGTCACACACGGAAAATACAACTTATACAATCGGCTCGGTAATGTCAGGTGAAACTTATTAGAGTATATACTTTGCAACGCTCATTTTCTTTAAAGTTCTAATTATAATTGGTGTTGATAATGAACAGGTGTGTCTAATTAGAACTCAGGTGGTGGGAGTTGCAAGCCATTTTAATAATGCTAGTGAGCTGTTTGTTATTTATTGCCGCTGTCTATGGCCTGACATTTATTATATTTTTACAGAAAAACACAAACAATTAAAAGAAAGATACTAAGTTTTGCACATGATTGTATTTATATATACCAAAGCTAGTTTTAAATAAAATATGTATTACAAAATGAATGTTAAAAAAATTGTAACTGTTCTTATGTTTAATGTTTACATAATGAAAACTAACTCATCCGACCACCACAACACCAGCTCATCAGACCAAAAGAACACCATGAAGAACAGCTCAACAGACCACCAGAACACCATGAAGAACAGCTCATCAGACCATGAGAATTACAAAAACACCAGCTGGTCAGACCACCATAAAACCAAGAAACCTGCCTCATCATATCATATCAACATTACAAACAGCGGATCATTAGACAGTAAAAATACCAGGAACACCAGTTCAACAGCTCACCAGAACACCACACAGTCAAGCTCAACAGACCACCAGAACCTAACCAAGACCAGCTCACCAGACCACCAGAAGACCACAAAGGCGAGCTCACCAGGCCACCAGAACACCACAAAGAAAGACTCACCAGATCACCAGAACATCACACAGACTGGCTCATCAAACCACCAGACCACCTTACCAGACCACGAGAACACCACCAAGATTACCTCACCAGACCACAAAAACAGAACCAAGACCACCACAGCAGGCCACAAGAACACGACGAAGACAGGCTCACAAGACGACGAAAATACTACCAAGACCTGCTTACCAGACCACCAGAACACGACAAAGAAAGACTCACCAGATTACCAGAACATCACACAGACTGGTTCACTAGACCACCAAAACGCCACCAAGACCACCTTACCAGACCACCGAAACAGAACCAAGAACACCACGAAGACAGGCTCACAAGACGATGAGAACACCACCAAAATCTGCTCACCAGACGACCAGAACATCACAAAACCCGGCTCACCAGACCAACAAAACACCATGAAGTTTGGCTCACCAGATCAACAGAAAACCACGAAACCTGGTGGTCAGAAAACCACCGAGCCAGGCACACCAAACCATCAGAACACAACCAAGCCTGGATTACAAGACCACCAGTACACCGCCAAGCCCGGGTCAACAGACCACCAGAACACTACGAAGCCAGGTTCAAAAGATCACTATAACACCACCAAGCCGGACTTACCACACCACGATAAAACCACCAAGCCCGGCTTACCAGGACACCATGACACCACCAAGCCCGGCTCACAAGACCCCTACGACACCACCAAGTCCGGCAAACCAAACCACCATAACAGAACAAAGCCCGGCTCACCAGACCACCATGACACGACCAAGCCGGGCTCGCCAGACCACCATAACACGACCAAGCCGGGCTCGCCAGACCACCATAACACCACCAAGCAGGGCTCGCCAGACCACCATAACACCACCAAGCCCGGCTCACCAGGACACCACGACACCACCAAGTCCGGCTCAGCAGGACACAGCGACATGACCAAGCCCGGTTCAAAAGACCACCACAAAACCACTAAGCATGGCAAACCAGACCACTATGATACCAACAAGCCTGGCTCACCAGGGCACCACGACACCACCAAGCCCAGCTCACCAGGACACCGTGACACCACGAAGCCCGGCAAACCAGACCACTATGACACCAACAAGCCTGGTGCACCAGGGCACCACGACACCACCAAGCCCGGCTCACCAGACCACCACCACACCACCAAGCCCAGCTCGCCTGACCACCATGACACCACCAAGCCGGGCTCGCCAGACCACCGTGGCACGACCAAGCCAGGCTCGCCAGACCACCATCACACCACCAAGCCCAGCTCACCAGGACACCGTGACACCACCAAGCCCGGCAAACCAGACCACTATGACACCAACAAGCCCGGTGCACCAGGGCACCACGACACCACCAAGCCCGACTCACCAGGACACCGCGACACCAGGAAGCCCGGCTCATCAGACCACTATGACACCAACAAGCCCAGTGCACCAGGGCACCACGACACCACCAAGCCCGGCTCACCAGGACACCGCGACATCAGGAAGCCCAGCTCATCAGACCACTATGACACCAACAAGCCCGGCTCACCAGGGCACCACGACACCACGAAGCCCGGCTCACCAGACCACCATAACACAATGAAACCAGGCTCACCAGACCACCATCATACCACCAAGCCCAGCTCGGCTGACCACCAAGACACCACCCAGCCTGGCTCCACAGACCACCATAAAACCACCAAGCCCGGCAAACCAGACCACCACGACACCACCAAGCCCGGCAAACCAGACCACCATAACATTACAAAGCCGGACTCACCAGATCAACATAACACCACAAAGCCGAGCTCACCAGACCACTATAATACCACGAAACCTGGGAAACCAGACCAGCATAACACCACCAAGCCCGGCTCACCAGGGCACAAGGACATCGCCAAGCCGGGCTCACCAGACCACTATAACACAACCAAGCCGGGCTCACCAGACCACCATAACACCACGAAACCCAGTTCACAAGACCACCATAATACCACGAAACCCAGCTCACCAGACCAGCTATACACCACCAAGCCCGGCTCACCAGGGCATAAGGACACCGCAAAGCCGGGCTCACCAGACCACCATAACACAACCAAGCCGGGCTCACCAGACCACCAATACACTACCAAGCCGGGCTCACCAGACCAACATAACACCACGAAACCTGGCAAACCAGACCGCAATAACGCCACCAAACCAGGCTTACCAGACCACGATAACACCACAAAACCCGGCTCAACAGACCACCATAACACCACCAAACCAGGCTCACCAGACCACCATAACGCCACCAAACCAGGCTCACCGGACCAGCATAACACCACCAAACCAGGCTCACCGGAACAGCATAACACCACCAAGCCAGGCTCACCAGACCACCATGATACCACGAAACCTGACTCACCAGACCAGCACGACACTACAAAGCCGGGCTCACCAGACCACCACAACACTAGGAAGCCGGGCTTACCAGACCACTATAATACCACCAAGCCGGACTCACCAGACTACCATAACACCACAAAGCCGGGCTCACCAAACCACCATAACACCACGAAGCCGGGCTCACCAGACCACCATAACACCACGAAACCTGGCTCACCAGACCACCATAATACCACCAAACCTGGCGCACCAGATGAGCATAACACCACCAAGCCCGGCTCACCAGGGCACAAGGACACCGCCAAGCCCGGCTCACCAGACCACTATAACACAACCAAACCTGGCGCACCAGACCAGCATAACACCACCAAGCCCGGCTCACCAGGGCACAAGGACATCGCCAAGCCCGGCTCACCAGACCACTATAACACAACCAAGCCGGGCTCACCAGACCACCAAAACACCACCAAGCCGGGCTCACCAGACCAACATAACACCACAAAGCCGGGCTCACCAGACCACTATAATATCACGAAACCTGGCAAACCAGACCACAATAACACCACCAAGCCTAGCTCACCAGGGCACCACGACACCACCAAGCCCGGCTCACCAGGGCACCACGACACCACCAAGCCCGGCTCATCAGGGCACCACGACACCACCAAGCCCAGCTCACCAGGGCACCACGACACCACCAAGCCAGTTTCACCAGACCACCATAACACCACGAAGCCGGGCTCACCAGATCACTATAATACCACAAAACCTGGCTCACCAGACCACCATAACACCACGAAGCCGGGCTCACCAGACCACCACGACACCTCCAAGCCGGGCTCACCAGACCACCATAACACCACCAAACCAGGCTCACCAGACCACTATAACACCACGAAGCCTGGCAAACCAGTCCACTATAACACCACGAAGCCGGGCTCACCAGACCACCATAACACTACAAAGCCGGGCTCACCAGACCAGCATAACACCACCAAGCCTGGCTCAATAGGGCACCACGACACCACCAAGCCGGGGTCACCAGACCACCATAACACCACAAAACCTGGCTCACCAGACCACCATAACACCACGAAACCAGACTCAACAGACCACCAAATAACGACAAAGCCCGGCTCACAGGACCACCAGTACAGTACGAAGCCAAGCTCACCAGACCACCATAACACCACCAAGCCCGGCTCACCGGACCACCAACCTGGCTCACCATACCGGCATAACACCACGAAGCCGGGCTCACCAGACCACCACAACACCACCAAACTAGGCTCACTAGACCACCATAACACCACAAAACCGGGCTCACCGGACCACCAGGCCACCAACAAGCCCGGCTTACCGGACCACCATAACACCACCAAGCCCGGCTCACCAGGGCACCACGACACCACCAAGCCCGGCTCACCAGGGCACCACGACACCACCAAGCCCGGCTCACCAGGGCACCACGACACCACCAAGCCCAGCTCACCAGACCACCACGACACCACC
Source organism: Clarias gariepinus (assembly GCF_024256425.1). Taxonomy (NCBI): domain Eukaryota; kingdom Metazoa; phylum Chordata; class Actinopteri; order Siluriformes; family Clariidae; genus Clarias; species Clarias gariepinus. The sequence continues at coordinate 35,324,929 of NC_071108.1, read as the reverse complement.
AAGCCGGGCTCACCAGACCACCATAACACCACCAAACCAGGCTCACCAGACCACTATAACACCACGAAGCCTGGCAAACCAGTCCACTATAACACCACGAAGCCGGGCTCACCAGACCACCATAACACTACAAAGCCGGGCTCACCAGACCAGCATAACACCACGAAGCCAGGCTCACCAGACCACCACGACACCACCAAGCCGGGCTCACTAGACCACCATAACACCACCAAACCAGGCTCACCAGACCACCATAACACCACGAAGCCTGGCAAACCAGTCCGCTATAACACCACGAAGCCGGGCTTACCAGACCACCATAACACTACAAAGCCGGGCTCACAAGACCAGCATAACACCACCAAGCCTGGCTCACTAGGGCACCACGACACCACCAAGCCGAGCTCACCAGACCACCATAACAACACCAAACCAGGCTCACCAGACCACTATAACACCACGAAGCCTGGCAAACCAGTCCACTATAACACCACGAAGCCGGGCTCACCAGACCACCATAACACTACAACGCCGGGCTCACCAGACCAGCATAACACCACCAAGCCTGGCTCACTAGGGCACCATGACACCACCAAGCCGGGCTCACCAGACCACCACAACACCACCAAACCAGGCTCACCAGACCACCATAACACCACAAAACCGGGCTCACCGGACCACCAGGCCACCAACAAGCCCGGCTTACCGGACCACCATAACACCACAAAGCCCGGCAAACCAGATCACCATAACACCACGAAACCCGGCTCACCAGATCACCATAACACCACCAAACCGGGCTCACCAGACCACCATAACACCACCAAACCGGGCTCACCAGACCACCATAACACCACTAAGCCCGGCTCTCCTGACCACCAGGCCACCACCAAGCCCGGCTCACCAGACCACCAGTACACTACGAAGCCCAGCTCACCAGGGCACCACGACACCACCAAGCCCGGCTCACCAGTCCACACTTACACTACTAACCCCGGCTCACCTGACCACCAGTACACTACGAAGCCCAGCTCACCAGGGCACCACGACACCACCAAGCCCGGCTCACCAGGGCAGCACGACACCACCAAGCCCGGCTCACCAGGGCTCCACGACACCACCAAGCCCGGCTCACCAGTACACACCTACACTACCAACCCCGGCTCACCTGACCACCATAACACCACGAAGCCGGGCTCACCAGACCACCATAACACCATCAAGCCTGGCTCACCGGACCACCACTACACCACTAAGCCCGGCTCACCTGACCACCAGGCCACCACCAAGCCCGGCTCACCAGACCACCACCACATCACCAAGCCCAGCTCACCAGTCCACCCTTACACTACCAACCCCGGCTCACCTGACCACCAAGCCACCACGAAGCCAGGCTCAACAGACCACCACATAACGACAAAGCCCGGCTCACCAGGCTACCAGTACACTACGAAGCCCAGCTCACCAGGGCACCATGACACCACCAAGCCCGGCTCACCAGGGCACCATGACACCACCAAGCCCGGCTCACCAGGGCACCACAACACCACCAAGCCCAGCTCACAAAGGCACCACGACACCACCAAGCCGGGCTCACCAGACCACACCTACACTACTAACCCCGGCTCACCTGACCACCAGTACACTACGAAGCCCAGCTCACCAGGGCACCACGACACCACCAAGCCCGGCTCACCAGGGCAGCACGACACCACCAAGCCCAGCTCACCAGGGCACCACGACACCACCAAGCCCGGCTCACCAGTCCACACCTACACTACCAACCCCGGCTCACCTGACCACCAGGCCACCACGAAGCCAGGCTCAACAGACCACCACATAACGACAAAGCCCGGCTCACCAGGCTACCAGTACACTACGAAGCCCAGCTCACCAGGGCACCATGACACCACCAAGCCCGGCTCACCAGGGCACCATGACACCACCAAGGCCGGCTCACCAGGGCACCACAACACCACCAAGCCCAGCTCACCAGGGCACCACGACACCACCAAGCCCAGCTCACCAGGGCACCACGACACCACCAAGCCGGGCTCACCAGACCACACCTACACTACTAACCCCGGCTCACCTGACCACCAGTACACTACGAAGCCCAGCTCACCAGGGCACAACGACACCACCAAGCCCGGCTCACCAGGGCAGCACGACACCACCAAGCCTGGCTCACCAGTCCACACCTACACTACCAACCCCGGCTCACCTGACCACCATAACACCACGAAGCCGGGCTCACCAGACCACCATAACACCATCAAGCCTGGCTCACCGGACCACCATACCACCACTAAGCCCGGCTCACCTGACCACCAGGCCACCACCAAGCCCGGCTCACCAGACCACCACCACATCACCAAGCCCAGCTCACCAGTCCACCCCTACACTACCAACCCCAGCTCACCTGACCACCAGGCCACCACGAAGCCAGGCTCAACAGGTCACCACATAACGACAAAGCCCGGCTCACCAGACTACCAGTACACTACGAAGCCCAGCTCACCAGGGCACCATGACACCACCAAGCCCGGCTCACCAGGGCACCACAACACCACCAAGCCCAGCTCACCAGGGCACCACGACACCACCAAGCCGGTTTCACCAGACCACCATAACACCACCAAGCCCGACAAACCAGACCACCATAACACCACGAAACCCGGCTCACCAGACCACCATAACACCACGAAGCCCGGCAAACCAGATCACCATAACACCACTAAACCCGGCTCACCAGATTACCATGACACCACCAAACCGGGCTCACCAGACCACCATAACACCACCAAACCTGGCTTACCAGACCACCATAACACCACGAAGCCGGGCTCACCAGACCACCATAACACCATCAAGCCTGGCTCACCGGACCACCACCACACCACTAAGCCCGGCTCACCTGACCACCAGGCCACCACCAAGCCCGGCTCACCAGACCACCACCACATCACCAAGCCCGGCTCACCAGTCCACCCTTACACTACCAACCCCGGCTCACCTGACCACCAGGCCACCACGAAGCCAGGCTCAACAGACCACCACATAACGACAAAGCCCGGCTCACCAGGCTACCAGTACACTACGAAGCCCAGCTCACCAGGGCACCATGACACCACCAAGCCCGGCTCACCAGGGCACCACAACACCACCAAGCCTAGCTCACCAGGGCACCACGACACCACCAAGCCGGTTTTACCAGACCACCATAACACCACCAAGCCGGGCTCACCAGACCACACCTACACTACTAACCCCGGCTCACCTGACCACCAGTACACTACGAAGCCCAGCTCACCAGGGCACCACGACACCACCAAGCCCAGCTCACCAGGGCAGCACGACACCACCAAGCCCAGCTCACCAGGGCACCACGACACCACCAAGCCCGGCTCACCAGTCCACACCTACACTACCAACCCCGGCTCACCTGACCACCATAACACCACGAAGCCGGGCTCACCAGACCACAATAACACCATCAAGCCTGGCTCACCGGACCACCACCACACCACTAAGCCCGGCTCACCTGACCACCAGGCCACCACCAAGCCCGGCTCACCAGACCACCACCACATCACCAAGCCCGGCTCACCAGTCCACCCTTACACTACCAACCCCGGCTCACCTGACCACCAGGCCACCACGAAGCCAGGCTCAACAGACCACCACATAACGACAAAGCCCGGCTCACCAGGCTACCAGTACACTACGAAGCCCAGCTCACCAGGGCACCATGACACCACCAAGCCCGGCTCACCAGGGCACCACAACACCACCAAGCCCAGGTCACCAGGGCACCACGACACCACCAAGCCGGTTTCACCAGACCACCATAACACCACCAAGCCCGACAAACCAGACCACCATAACACCACGAAACCCGGCTCACCAGACCACCATAACACCACCAAGCCCGGCTCACCAGTCCACACTTACACTACTAACCCCGGCTCACCTGACTACCAGTACACTACGAAGCCCAGCTCACCAGGGCACCACGACACCACCAAGCCCGGCTCACCAGGGCAGCACGACACCACCAAGCCCAGCTCACCAGGGCTCCATGACACCACCAAGCCCGGCTCACCAGTACACACCTACACTACCAACCCCGGCTCACCTGACCACCATAACACCACGAAGCCGGGCTCACCAGACCACCATAACACCATCAAGCCTGGCTCACCGGACCACCACCACACCACTAAGCCCGGCTCACCTGACCACCAGGCCACCACCAAGCCCGGCTCACCAGACCACCACCACATCACCAAGCCCGGCTCACCAGTCCACCCTTACACTACCAACCCCGGCTCACCTGACCACCAGGCCACCACGAAGCCAGGCTCAACAGACCACCACATAACGACAAAGCCCGGCTCACCAGGCTACCAGTACCCTACGAAGCCCAGCTTACCAGGGCACCATGACACCACCAAGCCCGGCTCACCAGGGCACCATGACACCACCAAGCCCGGCTCACCAGGGCACCACAACACCACCAAGCCCAGCTCACCAGGGCACCACGACACCACCAAGCCCAGCTCACCAGGGCACCACGACACCACCAAGCCGGGCTCACCAGACCACACCTACACTACTAACCCCGGCTCACCTGACCACCAGTACACTACGAAGCCCAGCTCACCAGGGCACCACGACACCACCAAGCCGGTTTCACCAGACCACCATAACACCACCAAGCCCGACAAACCAGACCACCATAACACCACGAAACCCGGCTCACCAGACCACCATAACACCACGAAGCCCGGCAAACCAGATCACCATAACACCACAAAACCCGGCTCACCAGATTACCATGACACCACCGAACCGGGCTCACCAGACCACCATAACACCACCAAACCTGGCTCACCAGACCACCATAACACCACGAGGCCGGGCTCATCAGACCACCATAACACCATCAAGCCTGGCTCACCGGACCACCACCACACCACTAAGCCCGGCTCACCTGACCACCAGGCCACCACCAAGCCCGGCTCACCAGACCACCACCACATCACCAAGCCCGGCTCACCAGTCCACCCTTACACTACCAACCCCGGCTCACCTGACCACCAGGCCACCACGAAGCCAGGCTCAACAGACCACCACATAACGACAAAGCCCGGCTCACCAGGCTACCAGTACACTACGAAGCCCAGCTCACCAGGGCACCATGACACCACCAAGCCCGGCTCACCAGGGCACCACAACACCACCAAGCCCAGCTCACCAGGGCACCACGACACCACCAAGCCGGTTTCACCAGACCACCATAACACCACCAAGCCGGGCTCACCAGACCACACCTACACTGCTAACCCCGGCTCACCTGACCACCAGTACACTACGAAGCCCAGCTCACCAGGGCACCACGACACCACCAAGCCCGGCTCACCAGGGCAGCACGACACCACCAAGCCCAGCTCACCAGGGCACCACGACACCACCAAGCCCAGCTCACCAGTCCACACCTACACTACCAACCCCGGCTCACCTGACCACCATAACACCACGAAGCCGGGCTCACCTGACCACAATAACACCATCAAGCCTGGCTCACCGGACCACCACCACACCACTAAGCCCGGCTCACCTGACCACCAGGCCACCACCAAGCCCGGCTCACCAGACCACCACCACATCACCAAGCCCAGCTCACCAGTCCACCCCTACACTACCAACCCCGGCTCACCTGACCACCAGGCCACCACGAAGCCAGGCTCAACAGACCACCACATAACGACAAAGCCCGGCTCACTAGACTACCAGTACACTACGAAGCCCAGCTCACCAGGGCACCATGACACCACCAAGCCCGGCTCACCAGGGCACCACAACACCACCAAGCCCAGCTCACCAGGGCACCACGACACCACCAAGCCGGTTTCACCAGACCACCATAACACCACCAAGCCCGACAAACCAGTCCACCATAACACCACGAAACCCGGCTCACCCGACCACCATAACACCACGAAGCCCAGCAAACCAGATCACCATAACACCACGAAACCCGGCTCACCAGATTACCATGACACCACCAAACCGGGCTCACCAGACCACCATAACACCACCAAACCTGGCTCACCAGACCACCATAACACCACGAAGCCGGGCTCACCAGACCACCATAACACCATCAAGCCTGTCTCACCGGACCACCACCACACCACCAAGCCCAGCTCACCAGTCCACCCCCACACTACCAACCCCGGCTCACCTGACCACCAGGCTACCACCAAGCCAGGCTCAACAGACCACCAAATAACGACAAAGCCCGGCTCACCAGACCACCAGTACACTACGAAGCCCAGCTCATCAGCCCACCATAACACCACCAAGCCCGGCTCACCGGACCACCAACCTGGCTCTCCATACCAGCATAACACCACGAAGCCGGGCTCACCAGACCACCACAACACCACCAAACCAGGCTCACCAGACCACGATAACACCACAAAACCGGGCTCACCAGACCACCATACCACCACCAAGCCCGGCTCACCAGGGCACCACGACACCATCAAGCCTGGCTCACCGGACCACCAGGCCACCACCAAGCCCGGTTCACCGGACCACCATAACACCACAAAGCCCGGCAAACCAGATCACCATAACACCACGAAACCCGGCTCACCAGATCACCATAACACCACCAAACTGGGCTCACCAGACCACCATAACACCACCAAACCGGGCTCACCAGACCACCATAACACCACTAAGCCCGGCTCTCCTGACCACCAGGCCACCACCAAGCCCGGCTCACCAGACCACCACCACACCACCAAGCCCGGCTCACCAGTCCACCCCTACACTACCAACCCCGGCTCACCTGACCACCAGGCCACCACGAAGCCAGGCTCAACAGACCACCACATAACGACAAAGCCCGGCTCACTAGACCACCATAACACCACAAAACCGGGCTTACCAGACCACCATACCACCACCAAGCCCGGCTTACCAGGGCACCACGACACCACCAAGCCCGGCTCTCCAGGGCACCACGACACCATCAAGCCCGGCTCACCGGACCACCAGGCCACCACCAAGCCTGGCTCACCGGACCACCACCACACCACCAAGCCCCGCTTACCAGTCCACCACCGCACCACCAAGCCTGGCTCACCGGACCACCACCACACCACCAAGCCTGGCTCACCAGACCACCAGGCCACCACCAAGCCCGGCTCACCGGGCCACCACCACACCACTAAGCCCGGCTCACCAGTCCACCACCACACCACCAAGCACAGCTTACCGGACCACCATAACACCACAAAGACTGGCAAACCAGATCACCATAACACCACGAAACCCGGCTCACCAGGTCACCATAACACCACCAAACCGGGCTCACCAGACCACCATAACACCACCAAACCAGGCTTACCAGGCCACCATAACACCACGAAGCCGGGCTTACCAGACCACCATAACACCATCAAGCCTGGCTCACCGGACCACCACCACACCACCAAGCCCGGCTCACCAGACCACCACCACACCACCAAGCCCGGCTCACCAGACCACCACCACACCACCAAGCCCGGCTCACCGGACCACCACCACACCACCAAGCCTGGCTCACCGGACCACCAGGCCACCACCAAGCCCGGCTCACCAGTCCACCACCACACCACCAAGCCTGGCTCACCGGACCACCAGGCCACCACGAAGCCTGGCTCAACAGACCACCACATAACGACAAAGCCCGGCTCACCAGACCACCAGTACACCACGAAGCCCGGCTCACCAGCCTATCAGAGCACCACCAAAACTGGCTCACCAGACCACCCGATCTCAACAAACAACACCTTATCAAATAACCTGAACACCATAAAATCCAGCTCTCCATACCAGAGGGACACCACGAACACTCACTTATCAGGCCACAAAGATGACACAAAAAGCAGTGCCTTCAGCCAACTGAATGTCAGGGATGAACCCTCGCTGGAACACAATAAAGAAAGGTTTGTGTTTTACATAACACATCTTTTATTGTTAGATATACACTTTTTGGCCTACAAATTTAATAATTTGTTTGAGGTTTGAGGTTCAATTCCCAGCCAATTCCCAAATCCCTATCCCTGGATGCAATGCCAGTCCCAAGACCAGATAAAATTGGAGGGTTGGGTCAGAAAGGGCATCCATCGTAAAACCTGTACCAAGTTGTTCTGATGCAGCTCTGTTACGAGTTGTTCTACAGGATGCTTAGTAAAACTTATATCTGCATTTTACATTTAGGCATTTGGCAGACTTACAAAATTGCTTTGAATTTTCTGACAACTGCACAAATTATACCTGCCAATAAATGATCCGCAAACATTTGTCTCTAATTCATTAATTACTAGGCTTGATTATATATATATATATATATATATATATATATATATATATATATATATATATATATATATATCACAAAAGTGAGTAAACCCCTCACATTTTTGTAAATATTTTATTATATCTTTTCAAGGGACAACGCTAAAGATATAAAACTCTGATGGAATGTTATCAGTGTCCAGCTTGTATAATGGTGTAAAGTTGATGTCCCCTCAAAATAACTCAACACACAGCCATTAATGTCTGAACTGCTGGCAACAAAAATGAGTACATCCCTAAATGAAAATGTTCAAACTGTGCCCAGTGTCAATATTTTGTGTGGCCACCATTATTTTCCAGCACTGCCTTAACTCTCTTGGGCATCTTAACTCAGTTCACTAGAGCTTCACAGGTTGCCACAGGAATCCTCTTCCACTCCTCCTTGAACACGTCACAAAGCTGGTGGATGTTAGACACCTTACGCTTCTCCACCTTCCGTTTGAGGATGCCCCAGAGATGCTCAATAGGATTTAGGTCTGGAGACATGCTTGGCCAGTCCAGCACCTTTACTCTCAGTTTCTTCAGCAAGGCAGTGGTTGTCTTGAAAGTGTGTTTGGGGTCATTATCATGTTGGAATACTGCTCTACAGCACAGTACATGTTGGCATTCATGGTTCCCTCAATGAACTGTAGTTCCCCAGTGCCGGCAGCGCTCATGCAGCCCCAAACCATGACACTCCCACCACCATGCTTGACTGTAGGCAAGACACATCTGTCTTTGTACTCCTCATCACCGCCACAGACGCTTGACACCATCTGAACCAAATACGTTTATCTTTGTCTAATCAGACCACAGGATGTGGTTCCAGTATTCCATGTCCTTAGTCTGCTTGTTTTCAGCAAACTGTTTGCAGGCTTTCTTGTGCACCATCTTTAGAAGAGGCTTTCTTCTGGGACGACAGCCATGCAGACCAATTTGATGCAGTGTGCGGCATATGGTTTGAGCACTGACAGGCTGGCTCCCCATCCCTTCAACCTCTCCAGCAATGCTGGCAGCACTCACACGTCTATTTTCAAAAGCCAACCTCTGGACATGACACTGAGCAAGTGCACTTAACTTCTTTGGTCTACCATGGCGGGGCCTGTTCTGAGTGGAACCTGTCTTTTTAAACCACTGTATGGTCTTAGGCACTGTGTTGCAGGTCAGTTTCAGGGTGTTAGCAATCTTCTTATAGCCTAGGCCATCTTTGTGTAGAGCAATAATTCTTTCTTCCATGAAGGCTAGGTTTGTCAAGTTTAAAGTGAAGGAACTTGAGTAGCTTCCAATATTTGGGTATTAACGTTTTGAGTGTTTTTTTTTGGTTTGTTTTGTTTTTTGCTGCACTTTCAGTAACAGTAACAGAAATATTGGTGCTACATTTCTACTGCTGTAAAATATTATATACAGTGACAAAGACTATTGCTACATAGAAATTAATTAGCTTTATTTTTTGCTTTTGTTTAGCTTTTACCTGTTGGCTATGACATCCCAGACTGTTGGGGGAACCACTGAGACAATATGTATTACAGTCAGCACCTTTGAACCAGTTTCTATGCATGTGACCCTGGAGTATAACCAAAACATCATCCCTCTTCTGACAGAAAAGTCCATCATACAGGAATACTACAACTGCTTCCTTTTACAGGTCAGATTTATCAAAATAGCAACATAATATAAGCTGAAAGGTTCAGTCTGAAATGTTAATATGTGTTTCTAGACCTGCCTTTATAGTAGATTTTTGTGTTTCTTGAAAAATATGCTCCACTCAGTCCCTTTAGGAACGCAGTTGCTTAATTTTGCCCCCCCCTAAATTGAGATTTAAAAAAAGATCAAACAAAGTAGGTGAAGTTTTTTTTAAAGAAAGTTGATTGGTTGTCATTAGTTCTGCAACAATTTATCGGCCTTACCACTTATAGGCCGATATTCACCTTGTTGCCTGCCTCTACCCAATCAGTAAATAAGATCAGATACACAAAATAGAACGCGTACATGTCAGAAAATTTTGCGGTATTTCAGTGTCACAGAAAAAATCTGCGATATCATAAGACACATTCCAGTGACATTTTCAGAGGTGATACTACAGGGAAAAAGGTGTTTGTTTTTTTAATGGCTTTTACATATGATTTATTTAAGTTTTTGTTTCATAAAAAGGTTTTTATTGGGCTAGGCAGGTAACAAAAATTCTTCTTATTAAGTAGGTAGCTATACAGGAGGCTAAAGGGGCCTTTGAAACAGTTATTTTTCACAAAAAGGATCTTAGAAAAACGTTATATCAAAGCTTGTTTCATTAATTTGTATAATTGAATTTGTGCTCTTTCAAAGATACTGTGATTTAGACAGTTTATTTCATTTTTATAATAAAGATTTTGTTGTTTTCTTGAGGACAAGGAGTAATAAATAACAACTACAAAAATTTTTTTATCAGCACCAGCTATCAAGCTAATTATTATAAACATTGGTATTGGCCCAGAATTTCACAATCGATGTATAGCTTGTTGTCAGTGTCTTCAATGCACTGCATCTCACAGATAGTACTATTACTATTATTATTAGTAGTAGTAGTAGTAATAGTAGTAGTAGTAGTAGTAGTGGCAGTAATAACTTATGAACCACCATTGCGAGTTTGTTTTGTTTAACAGGTTCCTGTTGTAAATGAAGAAGTAGTAGCATCTATTAGCATCCAGTTTGGAGGCTCAACAACATTGATGAACAAGACAGCAAAGATCCTTATTACACCTTCAACACAGCTGACAATCATTGAGACAGACAGACCCATCTATAAACCAGGGCAAACAGGTAAAATTCTATAAACAGTTATTTATGCCTGCTGCTTACTATTTTCCACATCTCTTGACCCAGCTCCACCTTTATCACATACTCTTATTTGAGAGGGGGGAGGACTACTGTGTGGGACGACTTTAACAAAAACAGAACTAACAGAAACACTGCCTCATTGGGAAAATTAACAAGAAACATCTCTGACCTCAAGTGAGTGCACACTAACAGAATCACTAGCACTTTACCTTAAAAAAAAAATTGCCAAAGAGCAGTGTTTCTGTTAGTGTGTGTGTGTGTGTGTGTGTGTGTGTGAAAAGGCGAGAGGAGGAGGGAAGGGGCACGGTGACTAATTCCGTGCACATACAATAACGGAATTAGTGCAGGCAGAGAGAGAGAGAGAAAAATGGATCTTTAACCTCTCTAATGAGACTTGCTTTTGCTTTACGCACCCGCACACGCGTGTTATAATAAACAGTAGACACACACACATACATACAAACACAAAATAAAAGACGCTTTACACGCACACACGTTGTCATAGTGTTACAGTAAACCGTACAAACGTGTTACAGTTATTTAAGGTAGTACAAATATTATAATCATAATTATAGGCATGGCCCAAAACACAGACAGGCAGAGACACACTACGGTAATATCCATAATAATAAAACCAGAAAAAAGGGACAAGGTTAATACCAGAGAGACAGAAGAGAAACCAGAAACAAGCAAAACAAAATTTGGAACTACTAAGTGGGAAATGCAAGAGCAATGAACCACAGAAATATTGTTTTCGGACTTTTAATTAACACTTCACCCTTTGACACAGGAACATTATGTAATCCTTCCCCCTGGGCTTATGCTAAGTTTTTTGCAGCTTCTTTACTGTTAAAGTTATGATCTTAGAAAATTCATCAACACCAACCAGAATTCAAAAATTAACAGCTTATTCTCTTTATTCTTCCAAGTCCTCTTTGCCTTATTTATATTTTTCCGCATGCATGAATGTTTTAACCTGACTTGTCTATCAGCTTTTAGCGACCAGTTAGTTTTAGCAAGTAATTATTTAAGCATATGTTTAAAAAAGGACTTGAACTGCATTCTCAGGGTTCTAAATAGAATTTTTCCCCTGCAGTGAAATTCCGCATCGTCTCTCTGGATACCAATTTCCTCACCTACAATCAGACGGTTTGAAAACTTTTATCAGTTTCTTAACAAGTTTTAAATAAAAATACACTTTATTTATGCTTTGGTGCATCCTTTTAGTTATGGGTTTATAAAATGCCTCCAGAGCATTGTCTCCAAATTCTAATGTATGATTATTGCGATAATAAGTGCTCTTTTTTCCTTTTTTTTTCAGTTTCTAACAATAGATGTGCAGGTATTGTGCTATGTAAAATTGTTATTGCTTACATGTTTAAACCATGTTATTTGGTTGTTAATAATTTCTCATAGATTTTTTACTTAAATTTCAGGACCCAAACTCACACCGCATTGGTCAATGGTTCGACATTGCCACGCAAAGTGGTCTTGTGGATCTGTCGCATCCCTTAAACTCTGAAGCCACAGAAGGGTTGTATCTCATTACAGTCAGGAACAAGAAAAACAAGTTTACACAAACCTTCGAAGTCAAGGACTATGGTCAGTCCCTGTTTATCTTTATTATTCATGTCCTTAGAATACGCCTAGAATATGTCTGGTCTTTGTTTTAATACTAGCATTATGAATATTGATTCAAATGTTTTTTTTTTTGTTTGTTTTTACATCAAATACAATGTTTCTAATATTATTATGAACTGTAAGAATGGATAATTTAGAATGTACACCGGCTGGCCAAAAACACACACACACACACACACACAAAACAGCCCCGCTTTAAAAAAATAAAAAAAACAAACACCTGGATTAAACTAAACAAATGAGTTAGACCCTTCCATTGCATAATTACTCCAGTGATTATTATGGTTCTGCTACAACATGTTATTTAACCCAAACTGATGCAGTAAGTAGCTTCTTATTTCATACACAACCATATCAGATGACATATTCTGTGGTCATGGCCAAGATGTTACTCTTTTTCAGAAAAGTCAAATTATTGGACTGCACAAAGCAAAGAAAACAACTAAGAAGATTGTGGAAAACCATGTTTTTTGAGGAAAATATGAATGAATGATAGTAATCACCTAAATATTTGGAGAAATCAAATTGTTAAAAAAAAATAGTTGAAAGTACAGCTGTGAGTAATAGTGAAAGTAAGAGCATTTCCAAATTCCTAATGTAGAGAGAACTCACAGACCAAACAGCTATGTAGAAGAAAACCACTTATCAGTGAGGGTAATTGAAAAAAAGAAACAGGCGTGAGTTTGCTAGGCAGCATAAAGAATCTAAAGAAGTCTGATGATTTCAAATTTACCCTGTTCCAGAGTGATGGGTAAGAAAAGAGGCAGATGAAGCGATACAACCATCAAGCCTAGTGCCTACTTTACAAGCCTATAGGGGCAGTGTAATTATCTTGGGTTTCTTCTGTTGGTCAGGTCTAGGTTCAGCAATGTTACGTGCCCAAAAATATGTGGCAGGCTAATGACCTGATTTTACTAAATGAACAGTTTTCCCATCAATGGAGTTTTTTCTTCCCTGATGACAATGCAGAATTCATCAGGCTTAAATTCTAAAACACTGGTTTAGGAAGTGTGAGACACGATTTTCACACCTGAATTGACCACCACAGTCCAGGCCTTAACCCCACTAAAGATCTTTGAGATGTGCTGGAGAGACTTTACGCAGACTTTATGCAGTGGTCAGACTTTTCCATATTAGTACATGATCATGAAGAGAAATTAATGCGACTCTAGACGGAAATAAAATGTTGTGACATTGCATAAGCTTATCGAACAATGTCACGGCAAATGCATGCTGTAACCAAAGCAAAAAAGGTGGTCAGAAAAAAACGTTTGACTTTTTTGTGCTGGCCAGTATAGATTTCATCCAACATAAGTTTTGTGTAACTATAATTATTACTTTCATTGCACTTTTAACAATGTGTGTGTGTGTGTGTGTGTGGGTGTGTGTGTGTGTGTATGTGTGTGAGACAAAATTTAAAAAAACCTGCCAAGAAATACTTACTTAATATTACCTTTCTTGCTGCTGCCTGAAATACAAACAATAGACGGATGTAAGATCATAATGAGAGTATGTTAAATAAGAATGCCAGCTATGGCCTCCGGGTGGCGCAGTGGTAAGGTGCTCGCCCTATCATCCGGAGGGTCGATTCCCGGGTGATGCTGTAACCTCTCGCAGCCGGAGGTCTAGAGAGAGCTGATTGGTCGAGCTCTCTCAGAGGGGAGGGATGAAAGGTACTTTGTGCTCCCACATTAATTACGGCTCTACAAGCCAATCAGGGGCGTCTGTGAGCTCACGCAAGCAGAGGGAGCGGATAGGTCTGTCCTTCGAGTGTGTGAATCTGCCCCCAGCGGTGCGTGAGCGAGCAGTTCGAAAAGATGGTCGGTGACATCACGTGGGTCGGAGGAAACACGTGATAGTCTGTGGCCCTTCCGGCTGAATAGTGGTAGAAGCTTAATGTGGGAGCCCCCTAGTGACTGGGAGGAATTGGACACTACTAAATTAGGGGGAAAAAAAAAAAATAGTAAAATAAAAAAAAAATAAAAAAAGAATGCCAGCTATTGAACACTATGTTACACCGTCTGTTACAGTTCCGTCAACCTTTGAAGTTACAGTCCAACTTCCTCCACTGATAACCATCCAGGACATGAATGCCACATTAAAAGCATGTGCAAAGTAAGTGTTCACTAATTCAACACTAGATTTGTAACATATTGCATACCCAGCATAATATCTGGACTGTAATTTGATATTTTGTACTATTTAAAAATCTGAAGAAGGCTCAAAAAGCTGCAGATATACCTTTTATATATACATATCTATTTCTGTAGATATCCATATGGGAAGCCAGTAAATGGTACGGTGAAGGCCACAGTCTGCCGTAACAGTTACAGGCAGCTCCCACAAGGGAAAATGACAGCACCAGACATCTGCAAGGTTTATGAAATGAAGGTTAGTAATCTTCACTCTCAATTTCTCATTGAAATATTCATAAGTAACACTATTAGACTTACTCAGTTACTTCACTTTGAATATATAGCTTATACATTGCAACATTGATTACAAGCTTTTACATTAACATATTTCTATAATATTCAGATGGGATTAGTTTTCCTGGCACATTAGTAAGTGCATATGAATGATTCACATATGAAAAGCGATCTCTGTATAAAATAGTTTCTCACGTGAAAATAACATCTGTGAATTGTAAAAGTCTAAATCCCTTTTATACATACAGTGCCCTGATAAAACATTTGCCCCTTCCTATTTTTTTTTTTTTTTTGCCTATTTGTCACACAAATGATTCAGATCTGCAAACAAATTTTTAAATTACACAAAGATAACTCGGGTAAATATAAAATCACTTAAATAAAACCTGTCTGACAGAGTCAGGCATGCTAAAAAGTCTCACATCATGCTGCTATCTACAGAGACAGATGAGAAACAAAGTAATTGACATCAGTATCAGTCTAGAATGGTTATCAAGCGATTTCTAAACCTTTGGGACTCCAGTGAATCACAGTAAGAGCCATTATCCACAAATGGTGAAAACTTGGAACAGTGGTGAACCTTCCCAGGAGTGGCCAGCTTACCAAATTACACCAAGAGCATAATGAATCATTTAGGAGCTCTTAAAAGAACAAAGGACAACATCTGCAGGCCTCACTTACCTCAGTTAAGGTAAGTGTTTATGATTCAACAATAAAAAAGAAACTGGGGCCAAAAATGGCATCCATGGGAGAGTTCCAAGGCGAAAGCCACTGCTGACCAAAAAAAAAACACCAGAGCTCGTCTCACATTTGCCAAAAAACATCTTGATTGTCTCCAAGACTTTTGGACAAATATTTTGTGGATTGATAAGACAAAAGTTTAACTTTTTGGAAGGTGTGCATCCTGTTACATTGGCATTAAACTAACAAAGCATTTCATAAAAGGAACATCATATCAACAGTCAAACATGGTGATGGTGTGATGATGTGGGGCTGCTTTGCACCTTCAGGACCTGACGACTTGCCATAATTGATGAAACCATGAATTCTGTACACTTCAAGAAAATTTCCTCCAACAGTTCGTGACCTCAAGCTCAAGTGCATGTGGGTTATGCAGCAGGACAACAATCTTCTGCAAAGATTTCATTCACATTAATGTGAAAAACTCATTGACACTTTTTCCATAGCTAAAGTTTTTCTATATATTTTATTCCATATTTATTTCCTATTGATAATAATTTTTTATGGTCATGAGTGGTCGTTTCACTGAATATCGTACTCTGCATTACTGTGTACAGTACGTGACAAATAAAGTTTTAATGGTCTAGTCTAGAGGTTTGAACCTGGGACCTTCTGAACAGTAGTCCAATGCCTTTACCACTAAGTAAATCCTACTGCGAGTTAACTTAGGAGTCAGCAGTACCGCCGGCGGGTCCACTTGCTTCCATGTCCTTCAATTTTGATCATGTACATAAATGTAGCAGATAATTTGAATCTGTAAAGGGTCTACATTTGTTAACGAACACACAATATAAACAAAACATTGTGCTTTTGTAGAATAAAGAAAATATACACCGTGCGCTTTCAGCCGTCTCAGTCTCTGTGAATATCTTTCTGAAACGTGTCGCTAAAATGAACTGAAACTCCGCGAATACTTCAAACACAGACATGAGAAGTATATCTATAGAAGGTTTTTTAAATGAAGCAAGTTAAATATAAAAAATCTAAATCTCAGTTTATGTAATCCGTATGAATCCAAGGAGACGCACAGTCTTTCCATTGCACTCTATTATCTGATAATGACTAGTGATGGATCGTTCATAAACCATTTGTTCTTTTTGAATGAGTCTTTAACATGACTCAAATAAACAAGTATTCTTAGAGAGTGATTCGTTCATTTTCTATTGGGCGCGCATGCGCAAAGCATCGCAAAACCTCTGTTAATTATGTCCAGGAAAGAGAAATGAGTAGTTACCTTTAAGTCTTTGGTCCGAATCGTTCGTTCTTTTGTCACGTGACTCCCATAGACGCTATACAGTGCAGTACACAGGGAACAGAGTGGAACTTTTCTTCTCAATGAGTCTTTTAGCCTGAGTCATTCGTTCTTTTGCCACGGGACTCCCATAGACCCTATACAGTGCAACAGATTCAAAATAACAACTGACTCAGACTAGAAGATATGAGAGGTGAGCTACTCATTCTGTTTATTATAATATATCCTTAGCTGCATTGTAATATTTTCATTACTGGAACTATAGCCAGAATTTGTGTATGTAGACATACAGTAGTGGGAGGTCTTTTATTAAAATGTAACATTTTATTTTATTTCTGATTAAAAGAACGAAATGAACTGATTGATTCGAACAAAGATTCGTTGGTTTTGATGAACGAGATTCAAAGAACCGAGTCACTAAAACGATTTAACCTTCCCAACCCTAAATTAATGACCTGAGACAGGACACGCCCACACGCTATTCACAGAAAGAACATTCCAAGTAATCTACATACTAGGCCACGCCTCCAACTCGCGCGCACATAGACTCACACACACACACTCAGATCCAATGAGTTTCTTGCGCGTGCGGAGGATGTCTCACGCTGTACAGGTTTCTAAAGCTCTACAGAATGTTCTGGACAGTGGGAGGAGTTTAGATTTTCCTCAGAAAAACACTGAAACTTGGGACAGAAAACGGAGGAGGAGAATCCAGCTATCTCTTACCATGTGTAAGTTATTAAACCTCATATCATCATTATTCTGATAATATAAAACTGATATTATTTTATTTTTCCTCGTTTTGGCCAGCTTTTGTCAGCTTACTGTATATGTAACATGGTCTTTCAGTGTCACTTACATAGTTTAGGGTAGCATGTAGATAAGGGTAGCCTTATGTAGCTCAGCACAAACATGCTAGCTCATGGTGGCTAAGCTAATGCCTTATTTAGCTTACAGATCTTTTAGTTATCAGCTGTGGTGTAAATGTTTATAATGTATTTCACCACGTTTTGTATACTGTAGCTTTAGCTCACGGTAGCTGTTTTGTTCAGTTTTTGATTAGCCTATGACTCTGCTATCTATGATGTTATTTAGCACAAACACTTTAGCACCGGGTGGCTAAAATACTGGGTTATGTGGCTTACAGATTTTTGTGATAAAGTATTTAGAAAGAAAGTATGTAAGAAAAAAATGTTTAAGTTGTTGTATAACATTACAAAAGCTTATGTTGCCTTTATGCATAGTTAATAGAGATTGATGATGATAATATTCAGTAGTTTATTTTATTACATTATCATGCTCATGTTTTTATTGTTTGTTTTTAAACAGTTGTGACAGTGAAAATTATCAGCCACCTGTTTAATGGAAGGCAAATGCAAGCAAGAAGACAAGAACCAGACAAGATCCATCCCTGTTTTATGAAAAACATACTAATGATGACAACTGGGGTCCGGATTCGGGACAGATCTCTTTTATTTTTTAAGTTGATGGATACTTGATGTCTGTGTACACCTGTGACTGTGTACAACCAGCACATGAACTGACCTCGAATGACAGGAGTGTTGTCACATTTGGTCACAGGGTCTGTGTGTGTTGTAAAACAGTGTATGGTAATCAACAACAACAAACCAAAAAACACCATGGAAATGGCAGGTATCCGATGTTCACTTCTGTCTTCAGTTAAACAGGAACTGCTTTTCGAGAGTGGTACAATGATGTATGACTGTGTATAAGGTGTAAGAATGGGTTTTTACAAATCTAACACTCTTTTTTCATTGTATTTTGTACCCTCATATTTATGCCAAAATTTGCCTTTTGTGTACAAGATCATGTGTGTCCCTCTCCACTCAATCCTGGACATTTTCTTTGCATTATGTGAGTAGGTAATGTATAGGATGTAAGAGTGAGCTTTTAATCCAAGTTCTTTTTACTATAAGAACTATATTCTAAAAAAACTACAAAAAAATGAATGTTTCTTTTGTTCCTTAAATTTATTTTATTGTAGCACTTTCCTATCTGTCACATACCTGAATGAAATGTTCATTATGCAGGTCTTTGTCTTTTCTGCTGCGAATTAGAACATTATTCATGATCATTCACGCCTCCTCGCATACAGCCGTTCTAAACATAAGTGTCACAGAAAATGTAAATAAAGATATTGTTTTCTGTGAATGTGTGACTGGGGTGATGGTCATCATAATTTTAAAGCAAAAACTCCAGGATACAAGATCCAGTTCACAAAAGTCTTTTGCACAAATGTTATCAATGTGTTTTGTGACCTCATTTCAGTCACTTTTTGTTGTTGTTGTTGTTGTTGTTTTTAATAACCACACAAAACTTTAATTCTCTTCCAAATACACATTTATATATGTGTATAAGTAACTGAAAAATACATAAATGTCAGAACTTCTTTAGGGCCCCGACACACCTGCAGGGTTACTGTATATCCAGAAGCAGGCGATCTCGTAGTCAAAAACGTAAACAAAGTTTAAAGCCAGTAAATCCGATGGAGTGCAAAATTCAAGTCGAAGAAAAACTGAGAAAACAAAGTGAGGTCGTAACCAAAAGACAGTAACAAAAATGCGCGATCAATGACATAGACGGTACAATAATCTGGTGATGGGCTTAACAGTACCTTAGGACAGCGAAAGGCAAGAGGCAGAAACGAGAGTGAGCAAGATTACTTATGGTGGCTTGTGTTGTGGGCATGATCTGGAATGTTGTGACAGACGCCACTCAGATCATAATGAATATTTCTTAAAGAGAAATTAATAACCTTGATTATTTTTTTTTCCAGTTTTTTTTTTTCAGTTTTATTTACTTTAATAAATAGGAATGACATGGATGTTCTTTTGCTTAAAAATGTTTCATGTTTGTTTCTTATTTTGACTTCTTACGACTTCTTTTTGTGTATATTTTAGACTGACAGTACAGGCTGTGGACGGTGGATCTTAAATCTTCTTGGATTCGCCTTAACTGATTCACGCTATAACGCATCAATCAATGTTCACAGTCATGTGAAAGAAGATGGCACTGGTAACATACAAGCCCCTTATATTAATGCCATGATTGTATGAATAAATTATTGTATTGTAAGCTAATTTAGCTAATAGACTTTTGAATCATAGACAATTTAAGCTACACATGTTCGCTTAGTCTGCCTTTATATTTATAGCTGTAGTTTTATGTTTGTGTTAATGCTGTGTTTATCTTGTAGGAGTGATTGTGACTGGTTCAGGCAGCTGTGCTATAACCGCTAATATGGTCACACTTTCATTTGAGGATTCACCTAAAACATTTAAGTTAGGAATGGCTTATGAAGGAATGGTAATTATTTTCTAGACCTTTAATATGAATTGTACATATAACCTATTTTATTTAGGTTTAAGGTGCAATCAGGTGAATTGGGCTATTTTTTGGCAACATTTGTAGAGAAAAACGTCAGTACACTTAGGATAAAACCTCAGACCAATCAAAGCAACTGAAACAAATTAAAGTATTCTAAATAAGAATATGAAATAAAAATACAATAATGAAAAGAAAAATAGACTATGAAATGATTTTTTTTTTATTATTAATAGAAAGTATGAAATAAGAATATAATTCTTAACTCAACTTAATTTTTATAGCACTTAAACAACAAGAATGCCCCAAAGTGTTTAACATAAATAATAAAATAAAGCAGATCCAAGAGGTAGGGCGGGGCAAGGCCATGTAAACATTTAAAAGTGACCAAAAGAATCTTAAAATTAATTCGGTACTGTACCGGGAGCCAATGAAGGGAAGCCAGAACTAGAGAGATATGTTCTTTTTTTACAGGTAGACGTCAAGCAGCAGAATTTTGGATCAGCTGTAGTCGATTTTATGCTGCCTGGGAAACCCCGAAATACAAAGCATTACAGTAATCGATGCGAGTGGTGATAAGGCCGTGAATAG
This sequence comes from Clarias gariepinus, assembly GCF_024256425.1. Lineage (NCBI taxonomy): Eukaryota > Metazoa > Chordata > Actinopteri > Siluriformes > Clariidae > Clarias > Clarias gariepinus. The sequence goes on along the minus strand of NC_071108.1, from coordinate 35,303,719 downwards.
CTATTTCAAAATGCTTAAAGGACAAAACAGGCTTAAGTTTTGCCAATTGTCTTAGTTGGAAGAAACTGGGCTGAACCACAGCACTGATCTGTTTAGCAAATTTAAGGCCATGGTCAAAAATAACACCCAAATTCGATGCTGTGGGTTTAACATACTGCTCCAAGACTCTTAAATTCAGAGGTGGAACTCTAACCCTGGCACCAGGACCAAATACCAAAACCTCATTATTTTTATCAATAAAATAAAATTAAATTAAATTCAAAAATTGGGATAACCATGTCTTTGTTTCATCTAGACATGTTAACAGAGGCTTGACAGAGTAACCTTGCTTGTGTTTTAACGGGAGATGAATCTGACTCTCATCTGCATAACAGTGAAAGGAGATGCCATGCCATAATAAAAATATATATAATAACAAATATTATAAAAATAAAAAAAAAAGCTAAATTTTTTACAGTATAAAAATGTAGAAAACTATTGGCTGTAACATTTACATTATGTACAAGTAATAAAAATAGAAAAAAAAATAGGCACTGTTGTGACAACAATTTGAAATCATTTTTTGGCTATTAAAATTCAACTTAGTGTCGTAGACCACATACCCTATGGTTTTTCTAAAAACTAGCCCGAACCTTTGCTTTATTAGGTAAATTATGTAATTAAGGAGTTAAACCAGAACACAATGTTAAACCTGATCAGCTTATGTTTATTTAACTACTGTACTATGGTACTGTATGTAGTGAATTCAACATAAATAAGCATTTAGTTACATAACATCAAATAAGCTGTTTTACTGATTATGTAAATCCGGTTTAGATGTAATGTTGTGAAAACTGTGATTTAAATAATAATGTTCTATTTAAGGTTAAGTCAAGGCGTGTGATTTTGAATTTTTTGTTTCTGATCTTGTCTTCCGATATTCCTGTCCTTCTGTAGATTAAAGTCACCTGCCACGACTCCAAACTCAGTGAAAGAAGAGCAGTGTACCTGACTGTGAGATACAGTAAAAAATTAAATTCAGTGCGGAAGCTAGTTACAAATTACGAAGGTATTGCAAAATTTTCCCTCGTCACTGATCTGTGGGGTCTGGAGCCAGTCGTTCTTCAGGTATGTGAAGTCTATATATCACTTTCTTTGTTTGATGTAACATTTATTCATAACACCTTATTATGTCGTGGTCATTTCATAAGTGGTTACATGTAAAAAGTATAACTTATTGAAAGACACCCTTTGAAAGTTCCTTTTGAAGAGAAATCACTAACATGTTGATGTGCATTAAAAATAAACCAAGATGAGTATAATATATGTAATATATCAGATAAAAATCAATGTTACTACCAAATAAGAAATAACTTTAGACTGTGAAATTATTATGTAATAAACAGGGTGTGGTGCTGTTCAAATGAAATGGAAGTCAGTGCCACCACCCAGTTTATAGTTCCCCATAACACCAAGCGTTTAATTTCTCTTTACACCACTAACCTTTGTAATGACAGTGTTTTTTTTTTCTTTTTTTTTGGTTACGGTGTAGTAAAAGGAAAAAAAAAACTTTGTATCCATTTATGAACACATTGGATGTTGTTGAATACCTATTGAACAAGTTAGCTCCTTTAATCGTGTATATTGCCAGTGTTTTATCATATTAAATGGGATATTTTAAAGTTTAAGGTTCATATGGAAAAAAAAAACTACTTTTGTAACCAAATTAAAAATGTAAAAATTTTCTTCATTTTTCTTTTACATAGGCAAAGTATGAATCAACTGACGGACCCATTGTCGGTGGGGAAAATCGGCTCACACCCTACTACCCCACTGCATCCCTCTACCTTCAGCCCTTCCACTCCAAGAGCCTGAGTTTTATTAAAATAAGGAGCAGCTCGATGCTTTACAGCTGCAATAAAAATGGTGTCATCAAGGCTCAGTACGTGATACATAACCGCGCGCTCAGACCGAACCAGAATATCTTATCTTTCTTCTACATGGTGTGTATGGCTTTCTCTGTAACATTATAACATGGAATAATAATAATAATAATAATAATAATAATAATAATACGTTAAAGTATGAACATTACTTTTACAGCACTCACTCATGTTAAGTGATGTTCACAGACGTAGCTAAAAATAAGTACTTACTTAATGTACATTATTAACATTAACATCATGCCTGATTTATTTTTCTAATTTAATGCATTACAATTTTTGTCTAGGTGATGAATAAAGGACATTTAGTTCAACAAGGACGAATCATAGAAGCCATCAACCATGGAGCAGGTGCATTAAAATCACTCCATCGCATTTACTATGTGGTACACATTTTTACTAGGGTCTGTTTTGAAGATTTTTTTAATTTTTTTATTTCATGTCACACTTATATAAACCTGTGCATGATGATGTGTTGGTGGACTTACATTCGTATTCTCTTCTGTCTTGTAGCAGAGCACAGGGGGAACCTGGTGGTGACCTTGAAGATGATGCTACAAATGACCCCAGTTGCTCAGATGGTCCTGTACACGATCCTTCCCAGTGGCGAGGTTGTAGCGGACAGCACAAACCTCAAAGTTCAGCTGTGTTTTGCTAACAAGGTCAGAAACCTGGGCAGTATTAAATACTTTTGTAATTTATTTTCAGTACAAGTTTGGATTTTTCTTCTACATTCTAGAACAGTACTGGAATTTATTTTTAAAACTATAAAATACCACCTATGGCGTTGGGTAATTAAGCAACCTAATGTCATCAGTCAGCTGTTATTTTAATACGTGAAGGTCAGCTGTTCTAGAACAGTTCTAGCAAGAACAGTATTGTCAGGTGCATTTGCAGAACTCATCAAGCACCATGATGAGTTTTTTGGTATCTGTTTGTTCTGTTGTTCCCATGTGATTGTAAAGTCTCTGTTTGCATAAAAAAAAAAGATCCATGATGAAACTGTCTCTCATGACGACCTTCCCAAGAAAGCAAGAACAAAAACGTTAAACGTTACCTCTGCTGCAGAGAAGTTCATTTAGAGTTTCCAGCCTCACAATTAGAGCCGTTATGAAGCATTACAGAGCAGAAGTAGCAGATGCATCTCAATATCAACTGTTCAGAGGAGATTATTGCATTTATTTAGACGCCTTTAGCATTGCTTTACATTGTAGAAATAAATGCAAATCAGGAAAACCCATAGAGTAAGAAGTTTGACTAATAGTGTATTTTCGAACCTGTACAGTCCTGACGGAGCATTTTCAGACACTTTCAAATTTCCCACATTCACACTCATCTTAAAATGAAGTTGAATCTTTTTCTTCCTCTCATCATTCTACACATAATATTCCACAAGGGGTTTGGAGTGTTCAGACCACACCTTTCCAGACCATATCTGTACATACTGTATTTTTAGCATACCAGAGCCAATGTCTATTTTAGGATGTTAGTCAAGTCAAAGACTGTCGATCACATGTCTTCCATTGCACAAGCAGCCTAGCATTTGTCTCGCAGTTGGTTAACCCACAGGATGGCGCTATATAACCATCTTGGTCTGAGCCACTGATTTTCCCCAGGGGTCTTGGTTTTCCCTAGGGGTCCCATTAACTGTAGTTTGGCCAGTATGAATTTTTTTTTTTTTATTCAATCTCTTTTCATGAAGAATGGCCAAACTGGAAGCTTTAAATTCCTGTTGATTTACTGAGGTTTACTGATGTACACAAGCTGTATCAAAATAACTTCATCTCCATCCACTTAGGCAATGCATATATTAACAGTTTTTAGGTCTTATTTTTCTCATTTGTTTACATTTCTTTTTAGATAAAATTTTTTCATTATAAGTAAAAAATGCATTAACATTGAATAAAAAGGTAGAGAGAGTGCTTCCTGTTGCTCTCATTGGTTCCAGGCTTTTCAGAAACCCTGTAGAGTCATCACTCCTGTATTTTATTCCAGTCATCTTGCCATCAACTCTTATGATGAAACAAATCTGCACAACATGATCCTGCCATCATTAGGCTTTAGACTAAAAAGGGCTTGCTCAGGGTAATATGCAGCTTTGAGTTTGTGTCAAAGCCAAAAAAAATTTCATTATTGAGTTGCTGAGCAATATCAGTCGTCTCATCATTAACATCATTAACATCAGGTCTAAACAAGAAACTAATTTATCTTAATGATAACAACAGATACCCTGTAATGACCTACGATAAGTGAGATTGTTTTTGATGAACAAGCACTGCATGTCTAACCTAAGGTGTGTGTTTGTTGTGGTCTTCAGGTTTCTCTTAATTTTTCACCTTCTACTGCGCTCCCTGGTGGTCAGACGTCACTGGTGCTGAGAGCCGCTCCAGGTTCACTGTGTTCAGTAAAGGCCATCGATCAGAGTCTGCTGTTGCAGCAACCAGAGAAGGAGATCAACATAAAGAATGTGCGTGTCCTTTATTTAATAAAAATATGTACGGGGTTTGCTGATTTTTAAGCTTGGCAAAAAACTTGTAAAAAGGGTCAAACTTTTTGTTAAAAAATATTATATACAGTACTGTGCAAAAGTCTTAGGCACCATATTATATGTTGTTCACACTCGCTCCTTTTTATTTTTACTTAAATCCCAGGAGCGTACATTAGTTTTTTTTTTTTTGTTTCCATCTAAAAAACTGGTCTTTCTTGTACTATATATATTTTTTTTCTTTACAGCCATGCATATATTCTCCTGTAATGTTATTAATTTATTAATGTTTAAGTTATATATAGAAATACTGAATGATTTTGTACATAATTATGCAGACATGAGAAACATATATAACAAGATTAGTATAGAATATAATATGGTGCCTAAGACTTTTGCACAGTACTGTATGTTTTAAGCTACAATAACATTCACTAAATAGATATTAATGCCTTATTCAAACTCTGCCGGAAAATCCTCCAGTTATGTGAAAGTAATCAGGTTAGATTTGGCTCTGAAGCCCAAATCTGACACATTGTTGACCTATCTACCTATCTCTCAAAAGTTAGTACACCCCTCACATTTCAGCAACCACTTTATTATATGTTCTTGAGGTACCATACTATAGAAATGAGAATTGGATCTACTTTAGAGTTGTCAATGTGCCGTTTGTATAGCAGTACAGATTTACTGTCCTCTAACAATAACTCAGCATTTATTTTTATGGTTATTGTTTAAATAACTAGCAACGAAAATGAGTACACCCCAAGTGAACATGTCAAAACTGTGTCCAAAGTGTCAGATAACAGCGATGCTCACACAAAATACTATCACAGCCTCAATTCTCCTGGGCCTGGAATTCACCAGAGCTGCACATGTTGTTGTTGGGATCCTCCTCCACTTCTCCATAATGATATCACGGAGCTGCTGGATGTTAGACACCCAGCGCTTTGCCACCTCCCGCTTGAGGACGCCCTACAGGTGCTCAGTAGGGACCAGGTCTAGATTTACTTGACCACTAACAAACACATGAACATGATGAATAGGTCATGTGACTTTGCATGGTTAAAGATGTACAGCTGTTATTACTTAGGGTGTACTTACTTTTGTTGCCAGCTATTTGACAATAATGGTTGTCGAGTTATTTTTAGAGGACAGTAAATCTGTACTGTATACAAGCTGCATAGTGCCAACTCTAAAATATATCTCCAAGCTTAATTTCTGTAGTATTGCCTTTTAAGAAGATATAATACAATATTTGCTGAAATTAGAGGGGTGTACTAACTTTTGTGAGCGGGTGTATATTGGTTGCTGTGGTCCTGAGTCTCCTCTTTCGTTTCTAGTTTTGCCTGCACTAATGCATCTCCCCACAGAGCTATCAGACATTTCCCTACATCCTCCTTTCTCAGGACTATTGCTCTCCATTGCCTTCTCCATGTCTTCCTTCTTCTTCCTGGTTAATTTTCGACCATGGATTCACATCCATACCATATGATTGTGTGAACTTGACCTTCCACATCACGTTGCAAGTGACATAATGGACAGTTTGAAATCTGATCTGAGCAGCTAGAGCATCCAAACTGAGAACCAACTTTAGGAATCAAATTTAAGTCTGATTTCAAACCGTCCCTGGATGTGGTTTAACTTGGAGTTTTGAAAGTCCCAGCAATCTGATTACAAACCGATTCCAATCTGGATACGCCAAAAATCTGATTTGGCCAGGGAGACCTAAAATCTGATTGCAGTAAAAGAAATGCCATCCTATGAAAGGCTGATTCTAACAATTTTCAAAATAAACTCTTCAAATTATATATATTGTTGTTTTAATTTTTTTTTATGTTAACTGTAATAGCACATACCTTAAATGCTGTTTTATTTTAAATGATATACAATATCTTTGTCTTATCTTAAATATACCTCCCATTGGTAGTTATAACAGAAATTAATATTGGATTTCCATTTCTTCTTCTGTATCACTTTTACAATGTTAGAGATCGCAGTGACAGTTCTTATAAGAAGTGATGTCACGCCTCATTGTTGCAGGTGTTCAACATGCTACCTGTCCAGAAGTTATCAGGATATTCGCCAAAAATCAATGATGAGGATTCGATACTGTGCTCGAACAACCCATATGTCATGTTCGCAGCAGAAGCACTGAAATCAAACTCTGAAAAGGTGGATGTGTACAGCACTTTTAAAGTAAGAAGACATTCTCTTCTTTAGTAATAAAGCTAAAAATGTATGAGATGCCATTCTTCATTTAGTACAACGGTAATTGTGATATAATTATATTAAGGAGAAGGAAAGTGATTTTGTGTTACTTTTGTTTCCCTCAGAATATTGGAGTCCAGATGGTAACCAATGCAGACGTGAGGAACCATTCAGGTAGTGTGAATGGGCTGCTGTATATAAAAGGTTAGTGCACTTCCTCAGCAGCATTTTCTGTCTGACTTAAAACATGTTACAGTTAGTGTAACTGCGTGTAAATATTTATAGATCTAAGTTATTCTTAGGTAAGCTATCTACAGTATAATGGAGTTGATCTGGATATATAAGCTCAAAGAACAAAATTCAGTTTAAGTCTGTTTTAGTTGTATGGCTTTCTAACAGTTGACATAGTTAGCAATTTTACAGAAACACATATAGATAAATAAAAAACACAGATTCACCATGCATTCTATTCTTTTCTTCTATCCTCGTGGATCCTTTGAAGTTTATTTATAAATAGTATGCCAGAGGCAATGATGCCAAGGAAAAGCTCCCTCAGAGCACATGAGAAAGAAATCTTGAAAACAGCAATCTATCTTGTTTGCTTAGGTTTGACACAGATATATCTATCAGGATGTTTTTGTTGGAGTAATCTATTCTGGAGCTATTTCTTCCCAGCGATTTTGTTATTCAGTATATCTGTTTTCCTGGTCTTCCAGGCCTGTTAGTGGCCCTGAGCTCACCATTAATACTGTTTGCTTTATGTTTATTTTTTTAATAGATGTACCAAATAGTAGAGTGGGCCCTACCTTATGATTTCCGTCTGATGAATTCATTAAAAATTTTAGCCTAATTATGGCTTACTTCAGAAATGTGACAGCTCTTTAAACTTTATTTTGAAAGTTAAGAGAATAAAATTTCAAATGCAAGTTGGTTCCTCAAAATCAGTTCTCGGCCTTTTATTTATTAATTAATTAATTATTATTATTTTTATATACTGCTAAGTAACAACAACTTTGTTGATGTCCAAATATTTATGAACCCGAGTTTATCCCCATTTGCAGAAGCTTTAGCCCCAGTCTTCATCACTCGGGAATCCACTTCAGCTGACTCGGGTTCAAACCGACCTGCTGTTATGATCCACAAACATTTGCTTAATACTTGGATTTGGGATCTTTATTCAATCAGGTGTGTATTTTCATTTTATACATTGTTTTTTAAAGATTTTTTTTTTAATCAGTTCGTCTAAATAAGTCTGTGTTAATGTTCTCACAGTGAGTCTGGAGTGGTGAGCATTAATAAAACAGTCCCAGACTCCATCACTATGTGGCAGGCTGGAGCATTTTGTACATCGCCTGTCGGGTTCGGAGTCGCCCCGAGCACTGAGTTCGCTGCCTCGCAGCCTTTCTTTGTGAACCTCACCATGCCGAGCTCCGTCATCCGAGGAGAAGTGTTCACCCTCAAGGCCACCGTCCTCAACACCCTCCGGAGCTGTGTGATGGTGAGAGGAGATGTTTAGTATAACCCAAATATTAATTTTCTCACATACAGTAAGTGTACTATTACATCACAGCATTATTAGCATAGCCCATATTAACGTCCTGTCCTGTACCCGCTGTCAGTAATAACAGTTGATAGGGTGTGAAATGCTAACAGACGATTACAGATCAGTATTTGTATTTGTAATTACCAGTGTTTCCCAAGACTAATCACTGATCACTACAGTTTCCTCATCAGCAAACTTTTCAGAAAAGCTTCATTCTTTATGTAGCACATACCAACAGAATTAGCTGAGAAGACGGTTGGTTTAATTGTCAGCTAATAAAATGAATAAAACTCTGTGTTAAAGGTGAAGGTGACTTTGGCTGACTCGCAAAAGTTCTCTGCACATTTTGATGATGACATCAGTTACACACATTGTCTGTGTGCTGATGAGAGCTGGATATTCAATTGGACCATCACACCGCTGGTTCTGGGTACGTCAAAACTTTTACACCTAAAGCTTATATTGCTAGAACAGGACCTTTCTAAAGTGTAAATAGTTACATTAGTTACTTTTCTTTACTAGTAAGTGTCTTCACTGTGTTAAAAATGCTCAGCGAAATAAAGAAATAATTTTTTCTTTAATGTTTGAGTACTTCAAAGAAAAGAAAAAAAAACTCACTTATTCATTTTCTAATGATGAATTCTATAATGTAAATAGGTGATTTACAGCAGGTTTGTCAGTGAGAATAACCAGTACTATGTGTGTGTGTCCTAGGCAAGGTGAGCATCCACGTGACGGCGGAGGCCGTGCAGGCGTCGTGTGAAGAGTGTCCAGTCAGCGCACCACTGGAGGGATACATCGACTCGATTAGTAAAACACTGCTAGTGCAGGTGATCAGATTCTTCTTCTTTTATTTTACAGGACACATTATTGCTTTATTCGATTATTTTGGCATGTTAGGATTAAATTTAATCCAGTGTAACTAAAGTAGCCAGTCAAACTGACTAATAACACTATTAACTAAACAAATGATAATAAACCTTGATAATGACGAGTCGAGAGATCGCCACAACAAAATAAAAAGATTTTTTTTTAATGTCTGCCATGTCAGAATTACAATATTAAATACTTTATATAGTATATAGTACTTGATACTTTATATATATATACGGGTCAATGACGTGACGCCCCCTTTTTCTGTCCGGGTTAATTTTATTTTGCAGAAAAAACTAAAAAATACATAAAAATTTCTCATCTACTTGTTATACCTTCTTTACCTACTAAACCACTCTAACTTTTCCATTTTTCTGCTATCCGAAGTGCCAAAACATCATATGGGGCGACCGTCCGGCCTTGACTTTAGTTAGGACAACTGGTTTAAAAACACTTTAAATCAACTTAAATATATCTCTTTTCCTAGTTGGCATAATTTTAAACATGTTTTACATCCATTGACAAAACTATAAAGCATTTGCTCATATATTTCTATCATGATATACAAACGAATGTTGTCCGAATTATGTTGATTCTATCCATATCATCCGGGGCGACCATCAACAAACCACAATTTTGGGACCTTTATTTTAAAAAACATCTCAAGGATGGGATACTGCATCCGCCAGACACAAGTGAAGACCCCCTGGAAACAACTGTATAGTAAATCAGTCTCTCTCATATAGTAAGATAAAGCTGTTTTTTAACGGCTGTGATGTCGTAGTCACTTTTGGTCATCATGTGGGGGGACCACCCCAAAACTGTGAATTATAATTTTTTTCCACAAATCTATATTTTGATGATAAATTTAATAGTGCTTTGTCACTAGAAGAAGCTAGTTTGGTTTCTGAGGCTAACCGTTAGCCTGTTATACCTGAGTAAACTTGAAAACATCATGTGGGGCGACCGAGTATCATGTGGGGCGACCACTGCTAAATGTTTTAAATGATAGATATATGTCCTATATTTGTAGTTTTCATATTCTATACATCAATTATATACATAGAGTTAATTGTTTAAGTATAATTATTTGTATATTTTATCTTTTTTTTTCTAAATTCAGCCATTTTCCATTCCTTTTATAGGGATAAACATTTATTTTAACTGGATAATGAAGGAGACTCTGATATTATAGAATAAACTTGTGAAATAATGGTTTTCATAAAATGAAAGGGCACTAAAGTTTATCTTTCTTCATCAGTTTATCTACTTACTGATATGAGTTCAACTAGTCTTAATGATACATAAAAATGTGAATTCTGAGATATATTACGGTCGCCCCAGATGACTTTTTTAAGGCTATGTTTTATTAACTTAAGTGTAAAAACACTAAAATGACAATTTTTTTACTTTTCTTTATAAAGGCATGTGTACACTACATTCCAAATGTTTGGAAAATGGCCAAACATATTCATATTTTTGGTATTTTAAAATTGGCCTATTAAAAAGTCTTATCCGTCAATGACCCATATATATACTGAACAAAAATATAAACGCAACACTTTTGTTTTTGCTCCCATTTTTTATGAGATGAACTAAAAGATCTGAAACATTTTAGTTGCGTTTATATTTTTGTTCAGTATATATATTATAAATACTATAATAATATACTTCTGTGAACTACACACATGCAAGTTTAACACATGGAAAAATTACTTAAGCAGCTGCAAACCCCAGCTCTGAAAATGAGGAACCTGTCCAGTGTAATTATCGATGTAACTTAAAAAAACAAAACAAAAAAAAAAACATGATTGTGATTATACATTAACTTTTTTTATTTTTATTTTTTATTTTTTTTTATTCTGCTTCCATTTACAGGCTGAAGGAACGTCACAGAGTGAAGTGCACAACATGCTGCTCTGCCCACCAGGTCAGACAGACACACATCACTCTTTCATCTTGTTCATAAACATTACAGTAAATATTTGTGTGTGTGTGCAAAAAGCCTGTTGTAATCTTGACTCCTGATCAATCAGTTCTTTTTGCCTTTGGACTGGAACTGAATTTTATAGGAAACTGGAACCAGTTTGTGGCTTTTGCCAAAGCAGTCATCCCTAATTCTAGTCTCGGAGTCTCAGTTTGTGATTTCATCACTTAAAACTAATCCAGGTGAAATTAGGGACCCGGCTGTGGTTCTGTACAGGTTGTACAATGTTTTTATTTCCTTTGTCTCTCTCTCTCTCTCTCTCTCTCTCTCTCTCTGTTGTTAGGTATAGTTGAGAAGACGGTCTCACTAACCCTGCCGAGTATGTTCGTGAATGGGTCGGCCGTAGCCTCAGTCTCTGTCATGGGTGAGGAATAAAACTCTTCTTATTTCTTATCACTTGGGATAATTTCGATTAAATATGTAGCATAATGGCTAATTTATAAATGAGAGAAAAAAAATCTATAAATGTAATATTTTAACGAAAGATTCTATTTTGTTTGTTGATGTTTTTAATTAAATTTTGTACTAATTCACTAAAATCAGTCAATAATTTTTCCCATCAAGATGCAGGAACCTTTTTATTTATTTTTTTACGGTGTACACTATCACCTTTGAAACTGAAGTCTTCAATAAGAAAGTATGCCAACTTTTTTAATCCTGCATGGCATGCACAGTATTTTATCATCCTATGTTTGTCTGCCAAAAGCACAGACTGAACTTTTGTTGAAACGCCCACTAATCCCGTTCCAGTCAAAACTAAAGATAAATGAAGGCTGTCCTAATGCTGTCGCTCTGCAGGGGATCTGATGGGCAAAGCCCTACACAACCTGGTGAGTCTCCTGGCCAAACCGCATGGACGTGGAGATCAAAACATGGTGCTGTTCACCCCTAACATCTTCATCCTGGAGTACCTGCAGAGCACCAACCAGCTCATGCCTGAGATCAGGACCACGGCCGAGGCTTATCTCATGAGCGGTGAGGAATCCATATATCGTTTCTCTACACTCCAGGATAAGAGCAAGTACACGAAATGATGAAGGGGGGGATTAATTCTCAGGGAAGAAATAATATGACCCCCTTTGGGGATGTTTGGCAGGTGGACTTCAGACTTGTCTAGGGGTGATATCGTTTAGATTAAATTGATAAATTTTTAGATACTGTATAAATTATTGTCTTTTACTTTTTTTTTTATAATTGTAGTAAAATCAGTTCCACCATTGTTTTGTGTTTGTCCAATCCTATCACAGCTTATCAGAGAGAGCTGACCTACAAACACTCTGACGGATCCTACAGTCCTTTGGGGATGAGTGATGCTTCCGGAAACACATGGTAAGTTTTGCCTGTGTGTATGTCGCTTTCGGGAAGCTAACACACACACACACACACACACACACACACATACACACACACACACACACACACACACATTACAGTCAAACTGGACTGATAAACACACGAAAACGAACACCATCTAGCAATTTCACACACCAACTTTCACAAAATTTGCACAAATGCACTTTATGTTGTCTTTTTGTGTAGTTTTTATATACAGTATGTAATTTAAACACTCTGGTCCTGGAGGAACGTTGTTTTGTTTCACTGCGTACTGAACTGTATACGGTTGAAATAACAATAAAAGCTGACCTGACCTGATATATTTTAACTAATGTTTGCTCACCAGTTGAATAATTTATTGTACACGTCTTAATAAATTAGTGATTATAACATTTATTAATTATAAATAATGGGGGTTAATTCGTATGAACGTTCATTTGCACCTCAATTAATACAGGATTTATCTATACTCAATAATCTGATATCAGTTCCTTAGCAGCATGTATTGTTTAGTTCATATTTCATGACTTCATTTCAGTGATAAAGGAAGGAAACATTCGTCAACAAACAACAAAATGTAAACATCAACAAAGAGTCCTGCAATGTTCTTTTTTTTTTTTTTCACTGTCCCGATAAAGATTGATTGACGCCTTATTTGGGACGTGTGTGTGTTTTCAGGCTGACAGCGTTTGTGATGAAGTCTTTTGGAAAAGCGAAACGATACATCTTTATAGACGAGGTGTATGTGGATGAGGCGAAGGCCTGGCTCGATCATCATCAGCAGGATAATGGATGCTTTGCCTCAGTGGGACAACTCATCCACTTCAACATGAAGGTCAGAGCCCAGTCTGAGAACCAGTTTCCTGTGCGGTTAGAGAAGAATGAATAATAATAGTTTGATTCTCTTCATCAGGCAGGAGTGGATTACGAGGTCACCCTGTCGGCGTACGTCACGGCTGCCATGCTGGAGCTCAATTACACAATTACGGTGAGTAAAAACTGTTTCACTCATGAAATGTCCTTATACAGTATACTGAAGATCACTGGATATTGCATCATTAGAGTTGTTAAAATTCTAAAGAAACCATTTTGTTTACCCTTTAGTTAGGGATCACAGTGTATATATACAGTAGTACGTTCGTTAATCGACTGTTTGTACGACAGGATCCCGTGGTGCGCAAGAGTCTTACGTGCCTGAAGAATGCGTACCCTAAGGTGAAATCCATCTACACCAAGACTCTCCTCTTCTACACCTTCACCCTCGCTGGAGATCAGGGGATGAGGACCACACTCATTAAAGACCTGGACTCAAAGTCCAAAGTCTCAGGTTTGTTGACTCCCTGCTTTTAGTTATGCAAAGAAAACTATCATGATATTCTCCGATAGTTTAAAGCTCAGGCTGTAGTACAAATCACTGGCAGGTTTGAGTAGTTGGAAGTTGAGTGTTGGCTGTTTTTGTTTGGGGGTTTTATTCCAGAACGTCTGTGTCTAAATGGACAACATTGCATTGTGCTAATACCTGAAAACCTGAGAAGTTTGGAGAATGTTGTTTTGAATATGTTTATTTTTTATCTGATTTGATGCTGTTTTGAGGAACCTTGACATCACCTAGGTGAGTGTGTGTGATTGTTGGTGTATAATGTGTTGGTGCCTGGTGAAGAAATATGACGAAGCGATTTTGAAAACAAGCCTTATATCTCCCTCAGGCGGTGGGAGGCACTGGAGCAGAACGAATGTTGGCTCGGCGCCGGACTCTTTGGAGGTGGAGATGACATCATATGTGCTTCTGGCTCTGATGTCTGGACCTGAGCTGCCAGGGTTTGATCTGAGCTACAGCACCAGCATCGTCTCCTGGCTCTCCAAGCAGCAGAACGCCTTGGGGGGCTTCAAATCTAAACAGGTACACGTCTTTAACATCATCAACACTCGCCGTGAAGGAGTGTCTCATCCATCCAAACTTTAACATAACAGTTTATCATGTCTGTGCCAAAATCCACAACCGTTTAAAGCCTTCGAAATTGTTTTATATCCTCGTACTGATTTATGTATCAGTAGAAATCCATAGATATTTCATTGAACTTTATGGATTGTGATGAATCTTAACAGTGCACATGAAAAAGTTTAATCCGTTGTCTTTCTCCTCTCGTCCATCCTCTAGGACACCGTGGTGGCTCTCCAGGCTCTGGCGAAATACAGCGTCGCCACCTACAGTCACCAAGGAGCCGTAACTGTCACTGTAACGTCACCGTCAGGGCTGAAGAACACGTTTAACGTCACTCAGAGTAACAGGCTGCTGTATCAGGAGACTCGGCTGCAGAAGGCTGCGGGTGATTACAGCGTCAGTGCAGAAGGGCAAGGCTGTGTGTACGTGCAGGTCAGTGTATCACCGCTTCACACTTCACTCACTTCACTTTCTTTGTAAATTAAGCAGGTTCTCAGAAAGGCCGTCTTTTTTTTTGGTTTTTCCTCTCAGTTCAATCTGCAGTACTCCGTACCTCCCTCTATTCCTCATGCACAGTCGCCATTTTTCATCCTGGCCGTCGCGTCTGGAAACTGCAGCGTCCCAAATCCATCTCTGGAAGTGGTCGTTGCTGTCGTGTGAGTTCTAGTGCAAATGCATAATCTAAAAGACCAGAATCAAGAATGATCTTTATTAATATATTTAATTATCTGTTTGATTATTAGTGTCTGTTTAAGTTATTAAATTAAAGCCAGAATTTAATTATATGCAGAAGGTTACATGTTTTTAAACAGAGTATATACAGTCAAGTATACAGATTTAAATTTTCTTTTTTCAACCAGCAAGTTATTTCTTGATTAGAAATGACACAGCATGGGTGGAGACATGGAAGCATTATAGGAAGTGTTTGATTGCTGTAACAGTCAATAAAAGCTTTTCTATTGATTATTGAGAAGGGTATGAATAATTTCGGACATTTGCCTTTTTGTTCAAATATTTTTTTCCACAATGATGCCTCTTGTACATCGTCTTATTATCTTTTAGGAGAAGTCTGTAATTTCTGTTAAAAAAAATGCTAGTTAAATAAAAGTAACCTTAAGTCAGAATTTGCCAGGGGTATAAATCATTTCTGGCTTGACTGTATATACAAGATATGTTGAGGTTGATTTCGGTATTTTTTCTATCTTACATAAATAAACCTCATGTGTGGATCATGTTGGAATAGTTTTCTCAAAAATTTTAGAATTTATTTTTAAAAAGCTGAAATGATTGTATACGAAGTGTGTTAGTCAGGTTGTTTAGAACACAAGTGATTAATAATTTTTGCATTTCAGGTATAACGGCAAGCATTCGGAGACCAGCATGGTGGTCATCGACGTCAAGCCTCTTTCTGGATTCGTCGTGAACGAGACATCCGTGCATCACGTGAACAGCAACACAAATGTGATGTTGTTTAAGTGTAACACAAACACGGATCTAAATGTTTATATACAAGAACATTAGCGCTGTCATATTAAAGGCTCAAATTTTGCTGTCAATCTTTTTATTCTAGTCGACTGACGGAGCAGTGAAACGTGTGGATCGGATGGATGGCCGTGCAGTCATCTACCTGAATAGAGTAAGAACACACACACCTGGAGAACTTGTTCAGTTTTAATAATCATTAGAAATCATATTCATACTATAGCTGTTTATCTGTAATTATGTTACAGTGTAACTCTCTCAAGGAACAACAACAAAAAAAGCTTCCTATTAGGTTCTAGTTCGAAGTTATTACTGATAAGGAAACACATCTGTTTTCTGGGTTCTAAACAAACCATAAGGGTTCTACACAGGTCTGTTATGTTCCCTCAGATGAATAAGGTCAGGGGTGAATGCAAGAACGACAAGAACAGGCCGGATAAGGAGATTAGATATTTGGACGAAAGTTGTATTGTACTTTTTTTATTTAATTCTAATTTTAAGCCAAAAGAATAGACATAAAATATGAAATAGGGTTACACTATGCTGAACTTTAAGAAGCTAAACTCACTGCTATAAATATCAAATAAAAACCTACTAAGGCTACGTTTACATTACAAGCCAAATTGTTCAATTTAGGAGTTTTTTTTTTTTTTTTGGTCAATTACGCAGACTTCTCCCAAAAGAAAATAAGATGAAGTACAAAAGGCATAATGGTGAAAAAATATATATTTCTCAGCTTTTATTTACATTTGAACAAAAAGGGGCATGTCTGAAATTATTCAAACTCTTCTAAATAATTACTAGAAAAGTCTTTATTGGCTATTATAGCAATCAGATTTGTTTAGATTTTTTTTTTGTCATGACGGTTTATGTTCACGATTACAAGTAAATTTTATCGTGGGCGCCCTCGTCCTATGAAACTGCACATTATTGGTTCGTCTTTGCTCCCATTGTCATTTTTGCGCAGTCGATCATTTATATTGGATATACAAGTCTTAAGTACCCTGTTCTAGTCTTCCAGCTGGTTATGAGAATGTAATCCCTTTGGCCTACTAGAAATGTAAACTGTTAGTTAATGTTGTCTAATGTCTCTGTCTCTGTTCCAGCTGACACATGGAAGTTTGATGGTGTACACCCTGACCATCGTGCAGGACGTTACAGTGCAGAAACAGAAACCAGCTCTTGTGGCGGTTTACGACTACTATGAGCCCGGTACGTGCTGATCTATACCTCAACCCAGTAAAAGCTCTACATTTATCCGCTCAGATCTCATTCTGCATCCAAGTCTAATTTTACACAAAAACTTAAGCCTGATGTTTTTTGTTTTGTTTGTTTCTCCACAGGTGAGAATGCTGTAACTGAGTACACCTCTCCGTGTGTGGGGTCATGAGAGTTTGCCATCATCTCAGCAAGAGCCCAAGAGGAGCTGTTCATCCCCATGTGACTTTATTGTATAAGAATTTTATATGTAGGTTACACTTATTATCATATTAAACCTTAAAACCACAAAAGTTCAGGAACTACTTAATAGTGAGTTTGAGGGGTTTTATTTTCTTGCTTCCTTGTCATTATGCTCAGCTACAATAATTACAAGATATCTCTGTGGTGAGAAAGAAGCCAGTTTCTCAGTCAGGTCCATACATTTCAGAACAATTATAAATTTATTGGGCATTTAAGAAATGCATGGTATTATACCCATTTAGGTCATTATTGATATGGGAATGAAAATGTCTGTAATTTCTGAATGGTTGGTTTCTGAATGCCACATTTTGTCACACCCCTTAAATTAAAGCTGAAAGTCCTGACTTCACTCTCACATTTCATGTACAATGTGGTGGTGTTCAGAGGCCAAATACAAAAAAAAAATCTTTTTTCCCCCAAAATATATGGACCTGACTGTCTAAACTACATTATAAATCATTTACAGATGTAATGTCACTTCACAAGACAATTAAAATGAGATGATGACTAAAGTGCTCCCAAAATCAATACCAGGTACATCGCTATAAAGCTAGAGAACTGAAAAACTTAACAAATAATAATAGTAATAATAACAAAAATCCTCTAAAACACAAAGCATGATTTATTTACTCTCTCCACTATGAATCCATTTGTTTTTCTCTATCTTCTTTAGATTTTATTTTCTCATTAGAGTATGTCTAAACACTAAAACAGATGAAATCATCCCAGGTGTTCCTGTGTTTATTGATTTTTGTTTTCCACAAGGTGATAGATTAAATTTTTTTCTGCAGTTTTACAACTTCTATTTTTTCCTCTCTTTGAAAACAGATCTACGATAAATGCTGTAAAAAACAATATAAATAAAATCTTCTGTCCGATCATTAGTCCTGCGTTTGTTTGTTTTTCTCATCCCAGTCTGTGTATTCACTGTACATATACTGTAAAAAAATGAAACTACACATGAGTGGACAACCTGCTGCAGATGAGTTTTCTTCATTTGGCCTTATTTATTTATCTATAAATAAAGTGGTGTTTGAATGTTTGAGTGATCCAAACTCACGGGTGTAATTTACGTGAGGATGCGGGTTGTAACCGGCCAGGTTATATGCCCCACATATCTGGAAAGCACCTATTGGTGCTCAATGTGCTGTAGAGAGAGTGTATGGGACATGTCCTCAATGGAGAGCTTGACACCTTCCCTCCTCTTCTCGTCTTACGTTTTCCTGCAAAATGTCTTGATGAATTCTGTAATTCATTTTTCCATGAATGACAACAATTCGTCCAGGCCCTGAGGCAGCAAAGCAACCCCAAACCATGTTTTTTTTGGACAGAAAAGCCTTCCTCCGTGGTGTCCTCCCATGTAATCAATTCTTGTTTAATGTTTTCCTTATTGTAGATGTGTCCACAAAAACATTAGTATGTGCCAGAGATTTCTTTAAGTCTTTAGCTCATTAAGCATTCTGCGCTGTGCAGACAAGGAGAAGTGAAAGTGGACAAGGAGACTTGGTGGTGGAATGAGGACGTCCAGGAGTGTATACAGGGAAAGAGGCTAGCTAAGAAGAAGTGGGACACTGAGAGGACTGAAGAGAGTAGACAGGAGTACAGGGAGATGCATTGTGTCTTTTTAGATTTAGAGAAGGCGTATGACAGGGTGCCAAGAGAGGAGCTGTGGTATTGTATGAGGAAGTCTGGAGTGGCAGAGAAGTATGTTAGAGTGGTGCAGGACATGTATGAGAGCTGTAAGACAGTGGTAAGATGTGCTGTAGGTGTGACAGAAGAGTTCAAGGTGGAGGTGGGTCTACATCAAGGATCGGCTCTAAGCCCCTTTTTGTTTTCTCTGGTGATGGACAGGATGACAGATAAGGTAAGACAGGAGTCCCCATGGACTATGATGTTTGCAGATGACATTGTGCTCTGTAGCGAGAGCAGGGAACAGGTGGAGGAAAATTTGGAGAGGTGGAGGTATGCTCTGGAAAGCAGAGGAATGAAGGTTAGCCGCAGCAAGACGGAATACATGTGTGTGAATGAGAGGTACCCAGGAGGATCGGTGAGGCTACAGGGAGCAGAGGTAAAGAAGGTGCAGGATTTTAAGTACTTAGGGTACTAAAGTTAAGTACTTAAGTTTTAAGTACCGTAGGGTCAACGGTCCAGAGCAACGGAGAGTGTGGAAAGGAGGTGAAGAGGCGGGTACAGGCAGGTTGGAATGGGTGGAGAAAAGTGTCAGGTGTGTTGTGCGATAAAAGAGTATCAGCGAGAATGAAAGGAAAGGTGTACAGGACAGTGGTGAGACCAGCGATGCTCTACGGCTTAGAGACAGTGGCGCTGAAGAAAAGACAGGGGGCAGAGTTGGAGGTAGCAGAGCTGAAGATGTTGAGGTTCTTTTTGGGAGTGACAAGGATGGATAGGATTAAGAATGAGTTTATCAGAGGGACAACCCATGTTAGATGTTTTGGAGATAAAGTCAGAGAGGCCAGATTGAGGTGGTTTGGACATGTTCAGAGGAGAGATTGTGAATATATCGCTAGAAGGATGCTGAGGTTGGAACTGCCAGGCAGGAGGTCTAGAGGAAGACCAAAGAGGAGATTTATGGATGCAGTGAGAGAGGACATGAAGTTAGTTGGTGTGAGAGAAGAGGATGCAGAGGACAGGGTTAGATGGAGGCAAATGATTTGCTGTGGCGACCCCTGAAAGGGAACAGCCGAAAGACAAAGAAAAAGACCTGCCTCTTTCACACCCACCATAGTTCAGAATACTTAGTTACTTAGTTAGACTTTGTTACTTAAGTCATTAGTTAAATCATCATGTGCTGGGAGCTGAGAAAACACTAAAATGTGCAGGGCAGGTGTTCCTCCTGGACCAGGGTTGAGAAGTTTTAAACCATCTTTTTAGTTCCTTTTAATTTCTTTATTAACTTTTTTTTTTTTTATCACTGTCACTTACAACAGTGAAGGTATGAAAGGGTATTGTGGTTAAATTCCATTATGACCACCTACTTTATTTTGAGTAGGTTCCCCATTCTGAAACCAAAACAGTAATGTGCTGTGTGTTTATCTTTATTGGATCAGACTACACAGGCCAGCCTTCACTCCCCATGTACCTTAATAAGCACATCAATAAGCCTTGGCCTACCAATTACCCAGTCACCATTTCGCTGGTTTTCCATACTTGGATGGAACTCCTGGCAGATTCTGACCACTACTGCAGGCCAAGAACATCTTACATGAGCTTGGAGTTGCTCTGTCCCAGGCATCTGGCCATCACAATTTGGCCCTTGTCAAAGTTGACCAAATCAATGACCCCTATGGGGGTTTACTGTGGGCAAGTGCATCTGTCTTGCCCATAATTGTATGTAAAAGTTGGCTTTTCTCTTGGTCCTCGTAGGTATGAGTGAGCCCTGGGTGGTTATGACTCGGGCACCAGTTTACTATTTTGGTCATTTTAATTATCAGTGTTAATGTATTAACGTTGTGTGGTGTTAATGTTATGGCTGTTTGGTGTATAAAACAGTAATAAAATTGTGCCGTAAGCGTTCTCACAATACATCCAATGACATCTGACCATAGTGCAGCATAATATTCACAACCTACAGTTTATTCTTTTTCTTTTTTCTTTTTCCCCGTCCAGTTTAACTTGAAGGTTGGACTGCAATTTCAGGGTCTACAGAGCAATTAAAGTGCCAGTTTACCTGAATACTAAATAGTTACATTCTTTAAGTTTATCACGGATACATTTATTAACAATAAGAATGGATGCCAAACTGTTCTCTCCCACTTGCGGTCTGTTCACAAGGCGTTTATACATGAGTGTAAGAGACTGAGTGAGTGATGCATTAATAATATCTTAGAATGACTAATACACAAAGTTAAATAATTACATAAAATGTGTAATAAGATATTTAAAGTCAGTTATGATTGTTTATAATATTGTAAAGTTCACATCAAGCTGTTAGATGACTCTAGATTATGATTTTTAAGGTAGTGAAGTTATTTTTTCATGATATTTAAAGATTAGACCTACAAAGGGGCGGCCTGGATTGGTGTATTGGTTAGCACTGTCCATGGTCTGGGTTCGATTCCCGTCTCATGGAGTTTGAATGTTGTCTCCGTGCATGGGGTTTTCCTCAGGGTACTCCGGTTTCCTCCAATAGTGTGTGAGTGAGTGAATGTGTGTGTCCTACGATGGATTGGCACCATGTCCAGTGTGTACCTCGCCTTGTTCCCTAAGCCTCCTGGGATAGGCTCCAGGTCCCCGCGACCCTGAATACAGAATAAAGCGGTATACCCGATGAGTAAGTGAGTAGATCTGCAAAGGTAAAAAGGTAACAAGCAATTTTGCCAGTTTAAAATTGTAACAGTAATAATCTACTACTACTGTACTACTACTGCTAATAATAAAAAGAAACAATTTCTATCAACTGCAACATCAGCAGGGATGTTCAAATGCAATCCTGGAGGGACGGTGTCAAGCACAGTTTGTAAGTCACTGACACCTAAACAGCCCCATGAACCTGGTTATTAACAAATTAGTCAAAGCATCTGTGTTTGAGCAGAAGAGTCACCAGCACTGGACCCCCAGGACTGGAGGTGAAGAAACCTGTACGCTGAACATGTTAAAAATAATAATTGAACCTGAAACAGATAAATGCATTGCTAATGAAAAATGATGAATCCAAAAGAAAGCAAGTCTGATAAAATAATGGACCACAGCAGTGGATTTTAACTGTGGTTCAGTGCTGTAGTTTTAATAATATGTTAGTTAGTAGAAGTGTGAAGCAGGACATCACAAACACTTTAAAGTGCATGAAGGCATTTTAAATAAGATTAAGGAATGGTGAATATGACGAGAGGAATTCCATCATTACACTTTGGTGGGCAGGAAACCATTTCAACAGACTCTTAGCGAAAACCAACGTCATCCCACATAACTACATAACGACGAAGTAAATCCAACCATGATGTTTTTATATTTAAATGTCAGATTTTAATGTAAAGAAGAGACTGTATCTCCTGCTGTTTCAGTGTCAATGGCTCTTTCAAAAGGTGCCATGTGGAACTGCGGTTTTTCTATTGTCAGGATGATTACCGCAATGTCGTTGTTGGTTTTTCGGCTTCTATCTAGTCCACACTACAACTTGGCACAGGTTTTACGCCGGATGCCCTTCCTGACGCAACTCTTACATTTTATCCGGGCTTGGGACCGGCACTGCATCCAGTGGCTGAGGGGTTTGGGCACTGAATGGGAATCGAACCCGGGCCTTCTGCATGGCAGGCGAAACACCTACCAGGTATTCCTGGTGGATTTTATATTGAGTGCACTTGCCGTACAAAGGCTACTGAAGATAATGATCAACAAATTATTTGTCATCCAAAACAAATGGATAATTGTTTATTTTATTGTATTGCAATCAGAAATGTATATGCTTTATATGTTTGTTTATTTTGCTTAAGATGGCTCACACAATGACAAAGCACCTGTTCATTCAGTTCGGCTGAACATACATGAGCTGATCATGATGTGTCATCGTGTAAGCCGTCTCAAACAAACTGATCACTTGAAAAAAACTAAAAGTGAAGGTCAAAATTAGAAAACATCCTACAATTTCTTAAATTTCAAGGTCATTTCCGCTTAGTCCTATTTATCCTAAACTATCTAAACAGGAGTAAAAGAGTAATTTTGCTTAAGCATATTTCATGAGTTACATATATTTTGAAGCACAGAATAAAAAACTTCAATGAGATTTAAAAAAAAAACACGGATCAAAATCAGAGAACCCTTTCAGATACCTTACAATTGTGGTGTTAATCTGGCAACTGGTGCTAATGTTTAACTTTCCAGTTTTCACTGACTTTGACTGACTAGATGGTGAGCCGTTCCAAATTGTCTGAAACCCTTCAGCAGCAGGTTGTCCAGATGAAGGCCAAAGGGACGATCCTTTCAGCCATTACCAGAGAGGTCCAAATCTGTGATTTCTAGAATATTACATCTTTACAGCATCATAAATTCAAGTCCCCCAGGAAGGCTAGTCATCCACGAAAGACAAATGCGAAGGGATAATGCGAAGAGAGGACGGGATACTGCGGAGAATCCCAATGGGCAATAGGTTCTACTCTGCAGCTGGGATTGTTCAACAATCTGAACAGAGTAAACATCTGTCTCGTCATACAGTGTCTCGATGTTTAAGAGAATTTGAACTGAAAGCCCACTGTGCAGTGACCAAATCTCTCATTAAGATAATAAGACAAAAAGCTAGACTATTCTTTGATGAGGAACATGTTGTGTAGACAGTGAAGAACCAGTCCAAGGTTCACTTCACTGATGAAAACAAGTTAAATTTATTTGGGTCCGATTGGAAACATTATGTTTGTTGTCAAACAGGGAAAAGACTGATCCCAAAGTGTGGAAGGTGGGAGGGGTAAGCGTCATGAAATGGGCGCGGGGTGGTGCCGGGGGGGTTGGGTTGGGGGTTCTCCAGCAGAAATTAGGTCTTTTATCGAGCTACATGGCAGAGTGAGTGAATGTTTATCAGACCATTCTTCAACATGCGGTTCATCACCCAATCAGGCAGCAATTATGGGCCATGCACGACACCGCCGCCTGTCAAACAGCAAAATGGCTTAAAGTTAAAACATTGGAATAATGAAATGGCCGGGCCCGAGTCCTGATCGAAACCCAATAGAGAACATCTGGAAAATACTTAGTGACAAAGTTATGACCAAGAAACCCACAACAGTCACTGAACTGCGAAAAAGACTGGAATGAACTAAACTCACACCAGAGCAGTGTGT
Source organism: Clarias gariepinus (assembly GCF_024256425.1). NCBI lineage: Eukaryota > Metazoa > Chordata > Actinopteri > Siluriformes > Clariidae > Clarias > Clarias gariepinus. Next base: position 35,279,693 of record NC_071108.1, on the reverse strand, counting down.
GATATCCAGTGGCCGCAGATGTGCTGAAGAGTCTTAAACCAGGAGCCTGTACACTTCCTACTAATTGTTGACTGTCATAATCTTTAAAAATTTTTGTTTGTAATTTTTCTCCGTGCTACAGTCGATGCTGTTCTTTCATTTTGATCATTGTGTTTTCTACAAAATAACGTTTTTTGTTGAGGTGCCTTGGTTATTTTGTAAAACCCTATTACCATGGTATAGCCACAACAAAAAATCCTTCAAATGTTGAAGGATGAAGATTATATTATTTATGAAAAAAAATCAAGACGTTTCAGAGGTTTTGGTTTGAAAGCCCAATCTGCAGTGACCAAACCTCTCATTAACACAATGAATCAAAAGGCTAGACTAACCTTAAATGATGGACATGTTGTGTGGACGGAGGAGAACTGGTCCAAGGTTCACCTTAGTAATGAAAACAAGTTTTTGCATTTATTTGGGTCTAATGGGAAACATTATATGAAAAATAATTTCACTAAACAGCCAGCATTTATTTGGGTCTAATGGGAAACATCATGATTTGTTCTTTAATTGTTCTTTATTTGATCTCCACTGTACAGTACAATGCATACATTTCCAAATACAATTTAGATAAAATACCATACAAAATAATTTCACTAAACAGCCAGAAAAAAAAAAACATTAAAGTTGTAAAAGTTCGTATGTGTTTTGTTTGTGTGTATGTGAAAGAGAACCTTTAAAACATCTGAAGATAAAGCTGCATTATTGGGGCAGAGAGCACAGGGAGAACATGCAAACTCCACGCACACAGAGACGGGAATCGAGCCCAGACCCTGGAGGTGCAAGGCGACAGTGCTAACCGCTACACCACAGTGCCGCCCACGTGAGCTCAAACCTCCTTTATTGGCATTAATTCTAAAATCAAATTTATAATTTCACTGTAATTTTTTTTTGTTTGTTTTTGTAAACCTCCCCTGCTGACGAGACACTTTCCACACCTTTATATCACTTGGAAGAGCTAAAAAAAAATCTACAAATAGAGCAACATCTTATCAAGAAGAACAAGGTCGTGGTCAGGGCCCGCTAAACTCTTTGAAAGCTCCTGGAATGCCGCGCTGTCTTTAGCCCAAGGCCTCAGTACCCATACACCCCCCAACCCCCCCCCAACCTAACAACACACACACTGATGCACAAGGGCTTGCTACAGATGGTGTTGGTTCAGTATGTTTATGGTAATGAATATTAAACTTTACCAGCATAAATATCAACAGAAATAAATATTTATTTCCTTACAGTGTAATATACATCAAGTAATTTATATCCATGTATATTCTGTGAATATGAAAACGTAGAATTAATCCAATAGAAATGTTGCTAGCTACTTTTTATTAATCAGTCAGGATCACATGATGAATAATAGACTTCATAGCTGTTATTTTATTTCATTTTGCAACATTCCAGAGCACAATGATTGTCTATACAGTAGAACTTGTCTCTGTTGATTGAGCGTCTCTGTGGAGTTTGCATGTTCTCCCTGTGGGTTTCCATCAGGTACTCCAGTTTCCTCCCACTGTCCAAGGACGCACAGATTAGGCTGATTGGTGTTCCTATATCACCTGTAGTGTCTGAATGTTGACAGAAGGTTGTTATAATTGGAAAAAAAAAGGAATACAATGGTCACCATTGGCCTCCATGGAGTCTGGTTGGACTCCAGAGGTTTCTAGATGGATGGATGGATGGATGGATGGATGGATGGATGGATGGATGGATGGAAATTGCCCATAGTGTGTGAGAGAGTGTGTGAATGTGTGCTTGTGTGTCCTGTGCTTTGTTTGTGCTTCGTCTCCTGGCGTAGGCTTCAGGCCTCACACGACCCACAGGATAAGCGATAATGAGAATGACTGTGTGTGTGTGTGTGTGTGTGTGTGTAAGAGAGAGAGAGAGAGAGAGAGATTCTCTGTATTTGCTGCTTTTCTTCACAGGATGGCAGCATTTGTAAAACTCCATAACTTTAATGATTATTAGTTTCACCTGGTTGTGTTTTGTCATCTCACTCAATCTACAGAGAAATGTTGTTTTAATAATAATATTGGTCTGTACTTCTGTCCTGCTTACTCAGTGATGGATCTGATACCCAGCTCTTTGTTGCATATTACATCATCGGCTTACTGCACGTATCAGCAGTAAGTAATAAAACAAACATTTGTACAGTTATAAAAAAAATTATCAGTGATGGCATGATGCCATCACACATTGTTACTGTTACCACCTCAGAATTTATTGTTTTACTACATCAAAAACTGTTTTATTTTACTTATACCAGCACGATTAATGAATGAAACACACCATTAAAAAAAAAAAAAAATGTAGTACATTTTCTGTTTCTGAACATGTGAGAAACAACTTTGTATTTACATTATTGTAGATAGATAGATAGATAGATAGATAGATAGATAGATAGATAGATAGATAGATAGATATTGGGGAAAAGCATTAAGACAATGTACATATGCCATGTATTATAGTTGTTGGAACAGCTGGTGTATTTAATAAATGGAATAATATATAGCTTGTCTCCTTTCTGGATCGCATTGCGGCTCTGCTCAAAAGAGAGGTGAGAGCTGAGGTACGTGGTATTGGTTCAATCCACTGGTTAATAAGGTCACATGATCCAGCTCAGTGCATTTTCACCTACCTGTCTGTTGCAGTCTGTAAATCACGGCCCCAACTTTTCCACCACAGTCAGGTGTCCTTGCCAGAAGGCCAAGAATTAACATCTGGCCCTGGGGAGGGGCAGCAGCACTCAGTCGCCCTCCTGGAACTGGGGTGGTCGTAGGCACGTTTCTGCTCTCTTTTTGCATGTGCAGTTTGACAAGAGGAAATACTTTATTTATAATATGTTGCAAGTCTTTTCATTATTTAATTACTGACCAAAACGGAGAGGTCTGCTCTTTTCGAACTTCCTTGGAAATGTCAAGCAGTCCTCTGGGTCGTCAGCCGACCAGCAGTTTAAAGGGCGTGAACCCCAGGGAGGCATGCGGTGTCTCACAAGCTGCAAACAGCACGTGCCCCCATCCACGACCCCCCGCAGCCAGCACTTCAGTGTCTGGTTGAAGCACTCTACGAGCCCGGATGGTACACTGGCATGCGAATCTGCTTAACCTGCAACACCAACAACATTAGTTTTAACATAAAGGGCCTTAGTACCTTAGTCCTTAAAGATCTCTTTGGGAAGCTCCAAACCTTTTGGAGTAATACAAGCTGTACATGTACAGAGTAATACAAGCTGCATGTGTTTTGTAAGGATTGTGGAGCTTTGTTTGGGCATACCAATCATTAATAAATAAAATAGAATAAAATAATATCTCATGGATTGGCTCTGTTCCTTGTCTCTCTCTCCATTTCAAAGGCAAAAGAGCTGTATTCGTCAAAAAAGTGATGCCAGACTTATAGACATATGGCCAGACATCCAGATATACAGATGTTTAGACATACAGACAGACATACAGACAAAAATTATTCTGAGACTGGTTTAGTGTTCGAATGTAAAGATCTCATTAAAAAAGCGATATCTGACAAATGTACAGACAGAATCTTTCTTTTGAAAGAGTCAATAGCTACAGACCTCCAGACCTCCTTACATCACCAAGTGCAATTCAAAGCATCGGATGCACTGGGCTAAAACATGCTGGTTCGGCGGTTGCCAGGAGAACTGTACTTGTCTGAGTGCATTGTGCCAAGTATAAAGTTTGGTGGAGGGGGATCATGATGTGAGGTTGTTGTTCAGGAGTTGGGCTCGGCTCCTAAGTTTCAGTGAAAGGAACTCTTAATGCTTCAGCAGACCGAGGCATTTTGGACAATTTCATGCTTCCAACTTTCTGGGAACAGTTTGGGGACGACCCCTTCCTGTTTCAACATGACCAGTGCACAAAGCAAGGTCCATAAAGACATGCATGAGTAAGTTTGGTCCTTCAGAGTCCTGACCTCGACCCGATAGAACACCTTCGGGATGAATCAGAGTGGAGACTGCGAGACAGGCCTTCTCGTTCCACATCAGTGTCTGACCTCACAAACGCAGTTCTGGAAGAACGGTCAATAATTTCTATAAACACACTCCTGAACCTTGTGGAAAGTCTTCCCAGAAGAGTTAAAGCTGTTATAGCTGCTAGGCTGTTACTCTAATCCATATGCAATCTAAAGTCAGGCAAGCGAATACTTTTGGCAATATTTATTCCTATGATATATATTTTTTATAATTATTTATTTATTTATTTTCTGTAAAGCTTCTTTGCAACTATGACTACCAAAAAGCAATATAAATAAAACAAAATGGAATTAAATTGAATAGATTTTAATGATTGGAATGAATTGTGATCTCTCGCTCAGCTCAGCTTGTTTTCAATGCCAGACGTCTTAGTCATAACAGCTGAAACAGACGAGCACAATGACCTTAAATACAAAGTGTTTCATATCTTCCTATCTATAATGTTTTATATTTGGACTCTATGATCGAAGATAAACTGAAAATGCTGAGTAATCAGTATCAGTGTAATGTATTTTGTGATAGAAAGCAATGGTTTTTGTAATCTTTTTTTCTCTATCTTTCTCCTTCTCTCTCTTTTTAAAAATAAATGTAAAAAAAAAAGTAATTTGTATTGTTATGACTGTTTGACCTTATAGTAATGAAGAGGAACATGATGAACCTCAATTCGATAAGAACTTTGGTCATATTTTCAGTGTTTTGTATTATTTTGATCTGCTTAATGCCACGTAAGACACAGTTTACTCTGCAAATGGAATTTCTAGTGCATCTCTAGTGGCTTTAAGTTAATTTACATACATTTTGCAATTGAAATTCTTATATTAATTAGATGTAAAATGTAAGATTTCAAGACTTTTTAACATTTAATTTTAATTAATATGGCTTACAGCAAAAATCCAATATCTTAAAATATTAGAACATTACATTCAATACATCTAGTCTAGTTCAATACATGGATGAGGAAGACTGCTGACTTGACGGTTGTCCAGAAGATGATCAATGACACTTTCCATAAGAAGTGTGAGCTACAGAAGGTGCTGTATTAAGGCAAATTCATAAAAGAGATCAAACCAAATCAAGCAAAGCCGACTCAATACCTTCTCAAGGAGTCAATGCATCAAGAACCGCCATGCACAGATGTCTTTAGGAAATTGTCCTATCTGTGGCACTTCTAGTTTCAAGCAATTCATCATCTAGAGACATCATCAGAAGTGTCCTACCTTGGCTAAAGAGAAAGTGGACTGGACAGTGGACCAAAGACATCTTTTGAGATGAAAGTAAATTTTACATTTCATTTAGAAAACAAGATCACATTTGGACTCTCAAGTTGCTTGAAGTCCAGTGTGGAATTTACACTGTTGGTGATGATTTGGGTGCATCTACAGTACTTCTGTTAGTTCACTGTGATGTATAAAATCCAAAGTCAACACATCCTCCTAGCAGAGGATTCTAGAACATTTTGTGCTTATGTTCGCTGACAAGCTTTATGGAGATAGAGATGGAATTTCCTTTTCCAGCAGGATTTAACACCTGACTAAATGTGCCAAAACGACCACTAATTGGTTTTCTGACATGACATTACAGTGATGATTGACTTGCCAATACCTTAAATGTGTAGTAAATCTATGGGCTACTCGCAGGAGGATGATGAGAAAAACCCAACCTGAAAATACAGAGAAGTTAAAGACCAACCGGTATCAAAGCAACCTGGTCTTCAATAACTCCTTAGCATTTCCACAGGCTGACTGGATCCATGCCTTGCTGAATTGACTGTAAATTCTTTTTTGATTGATTTTAAGATCTAATAATATTTTGATATATTAGAATATTATTATTATTATTATTATTATTATTATTATTATTATTATTATTTCTATTTTCATGAGCTATGAGCTATAATGCCTAAAATTATTTCTATATATAATGAATCTAGAATATACAGTATATGAGTTTCACTCACTCATTGTCTCTTCAGCTTTATCGTGTATTCAGTATCTTGGGGGGACTGGAGCCTATAAGTATAGAAATTTAGGTAATAGTACTGAGGACTAATTCTTGTCGGAAAGTTAATCAATAAGTAATTTATCAATATCAAGGATAATATATTATATGTGAAAGTTACGGTGAAATACAAAATCAAAGGGAGCAAAATAGAAAAGCTCATGTTTGTATCACAAATAATTAAATTCTGTAATGCGTACATGTGTGTATATTTTACATATATTTATTTATTTGCTTTATGTTGCCAAGTAAGCTGTTAATTTATTTATTTATTCAACACTAATCGTAACTAAAATTGGGCAGATAAGGTGAGGCATTGTGATGTGTACCACACTGCACAATACAAGGCCAGAATTAGTGATAACAGAAACTCAAAACATATTTCACTTTCGGTGAAGGCTCATAAATACCACAAGCGCTCTAAGATCATCACAGCTGGTTTGATCGCGCTCGATCCTGCTGCAAGATGGGCCTTCGGGGAACGATTTCTGCACTTTTATTGCTTTTTTCAAGCATTCTAGTGCAGACAACAACCTCCAATGACACGTAAGCTCTTTTATATATATATAAAACCTATACATTATCAAGTTGTTAGTTGACATTTTTTTAAATACTCTATGATTTTATTATGTTTTATTTATGTTTTATATATAATACAGAAAATTTATGTGTCTAAGAAGCTACTTCTGAAGTTTATGCAACATGGAAGTGACCGATCTCGCTTCCCTAAAATTATGATGTCGCTAACCTCAGACGTTTTGGAGAGATGATTTTATTTGTGCCATTTTTTAGCATTATACTTTCTCGCGTCAAACAATGATCATTTAAAATGCAACTTATTTTTATTTCTTTATAAGTATTGATGCGAAGATTTCTGTAAGATTCTAGAAGCATATGATCTGTAAAAATTGTTGCTTAAATAGGTTTTTTTGTTTTTTTGGTAAAAGCTTTAAAAAGCAAAAAAAAAATCTGTAGTGTCCGTGACCATGTCAAATTCATGTTGCAATATCTTAAGAATTTTGCATTTCAGAAGAATACAGTTTTTCAGGTTTATGTAGGTCAAGTTTCTGCTGAAAGACAATTAAGATAATTGAAATATTTGAATTAAAATAAGTTACGGACACTACATTGAAGGGCATAAAATTTAGCAAATGTGTTTCTTTTTATCTGATAAAAATATAAATGTGTATGCTTATTTACAAAAAACAAAGCATGGAGATAAGAAGCATTCAGTATTATGAAAAATGGTGTTATACGATCCCATCTGAAAATTATTTGTCTTGGCAGTCTGAATAATATAAATAATAAAGTGAATGAGTGAATATTTTAAGATTCTTTAAAGTATGTAATAAACTGTGATTAGTTGCAGAGAACTGATTAAATTTACTAGTTAAAATAATAATAATAATAATAATAATGCAAAACTTCATAACATGGTTCATAAATTCCATATTAATTCTTAAGTGAGCAAATAAATAAATAAATAAATAAATAAATAAATAAAAGAGTGAATCATATGTTCAAGAGTTTCTTGATTTTTCAAGTTATGTTTCATTATTTATTAAGCATCAATAAAAAAAACAGATTAATAGTAAATAGTATACTAAATGTTTTTTTCATGCACTTGAAAAACAAAGAAACTCCTAGAATGAGATTAATTCTAAGAATTGAGGTGTAGCTAATTAGTAGCGGGATAATTAGAATGCTGCAGTGGTCCACAGGTCAGTTATGACTTGTGCTGTTTAGATAATTTATTAAAAAGAATGAATGTTGTAGTGTGTGTGTGTGTGTGTGTGTGTGTGTGTGTGTCAGCATATTGAATGAGTATCAGCATATTGAAACCAAAATTCATTTTTTTACTATTTGTCTCCTCCAGTGTGTACTTGTTGGCTGTGACTTCCCAGACTGTAGGGGGCACTACGGAGACGTTCTCTATCACGGTCCTCCCCTCTGAATGTTTTTTTATAGAAGTAACTTTGGAGTACAATCAACACAAGAGCATCAGTCTTCTGAAGGAAAATTCTGGAAGACAAGATTACCACCGCTCCGTTCCTTTCAAGGTGCGACTACTACATAATTTAATAATTTAACCTATTATATTATATTATATATATGAAATGAATGTTACAGATGATGATGTGGCATAACGATGGCAAAGCAGTAGGCACTGTGGCCTTGACCATCCAAATTTGAGGGTTCAAGTCATGTTTCGGATCTGTGTGTGAAAGAGTTTGCATGTTCTCCCCAGCCTTGGGGGGTTACCTCCAGGTATCCTGGACTCCTCCTATAGTGCCTACGGACAGGTAGAGCAGTCCAACTAGAGTTTCCAAATTGGGTGTACCCTGCCTTGTACCCAGAGTGCCCCGCGATAGGCTCCAGGCTTCTCACAAACCTGTACAGAATAAACACTATGGAGATTGATTGTGAGATGATGATGATGATGATGATGATGATGAAGCCATTGTGTTTCTAACAGGTTCCTGTTGTAAGTGTTGACACAGTGGCAACTTTACATGTTCATATTAAAGGAATCAAAACATTGTTGAACAAGTCAACAGAGATCCTCATCAAAGCTCCAACAGAACTGAACATCATCGAGACAGACAAACCCATCTACAAACCAGGACAAACAGGTATCTTCAGACTTTAATGGCAGCCTAATAAGAGACACATTTGGTAGTTGATTGGAGACCAAGATCAACTGATGAAACAAGAGCAATCATAGTGATATCATCATTCAGTTTAACATTATAAAGATTTGCGATATGTTTTACAAGCAGACCAACATTGTTTTAAACAGTAAACCTTGCTTTGATAAGCTGAATTTGGGATAATGTTGAATGAATTGACAGTGTTGAAAATGCAACCTCAAAACAACAATATATGTATATATCATATTATATAATATATGTACAGTATAGCATTCATGATGCTTAATGTCCAGTTGCACAAAATATGACCGCATATCCATATAAAGTATCTTTAGCTTCATAACTGGGCTTAGAAATCACAACCTGTAAAATCTTCTAAAAGCTGCTTATAGGAGAGGAAATGGGAAAATGGCAAAATCTAACGCTTTGCACTAAACTACTGAATAGTACACTTATAGATTACACAGTACACAGTTGTTGACACTTTAGGTTTCAGGTTCGTAGCTTCAGAAAGAATCCAAACTATTGTGGTCCAGATGGCTGGTACAGTAAGTTCCATTAAGTCATGGTGAAATGTCATGAGCACTTGGTAGGTAAATGGTGTCAGTTCATAGACAGATCTTGACAGTTCTATATGAGTTTGGCATGGTTTACTAAACCTTAACATTCTCTTATGGACTTAATGCATAGTCAGTTTGTAGGTGATTTAAGGCACAGAGTCAGGTGTCCAGAAACCATCAATACTGTCTATTTGAGACAGTTTAGAACATTCTACCAAGAATTATGGAAATGTAGCAAAGTAATCTTATATATTTTTGTCTGGCAAAGTCTTGGTGACTGCACATGTTCCTTTAGCTACCAGTTATGCTGTAATTAAGTGTTTAAAACAAGTCAGCCTTATAATAAAACAGTATTATTGATATATTTTTTTCTCCCTAGTGATGTTCCGCATTGTTTCTCTGGACACCAACTTCCACACCCACAATCAGATGGTTTGATCAGTTTCTCACCTAGAAATATCTATCTATCTATCTATCTATCTATCTATCTATCTATCTATCTATCTATCTATGTGTATGTATATGCATATGTGTTTAATTTGATTCAAAGGTGTTTTTTCTTCTCCTTTCCATTTCAGTTTCCAACTATAGAACTGCAGGTACGATGTGTCATGTGAACAAATTCTCACTAACTTTTTGTATTTGTGTATAATATGCCTTTTCTTTAATATAAAAGTTCAACCTGAAATTAGTGTCTTATTACATTAAGGTTCTAGAGAACATAATATAAAAAGTCACACATTATTTGCTGATAAATGATGATTATTTCATGAAAAATTTCAGGACCCAAACTCAAACCGCATCGGTCAGTGGCTGAACACCACCACACACAGCGGTCTTGTGGATCTGTCGTATCCCATAAACTCTGAGGCCATGGAGGGATTTTATCTAATCACCGCCCGGGATGAGAAAAACAACCCTGTCACACGAACGTTTGAAGTCAAGGACTACGGTCAGGCGCAGTTTATTTTTATTATTTATGTCTTTAAAATACCAAATATATCTAATCTTTATTTTGGTGATAATATTGTGATGATCAGTATAAAAAAATGATATAAGCTATTAAGTGCCGTTATATCTTTCATATCACTTTGAAAACAATGTTTCAGTGTTTTATAACAAAAATACACTCTGCACATGATATAAATATTAAAAATAGATGTACAAAAATGTTGGTAAATGCAGAAAATAATGGTTAAAGTTCAGCTTGTATAAATTTTTAATTTTTACTTGGAATTTTTTCATAAAAAGAATTACTGATATTTAAAAAACACTGATATCATAACACGTGTCAAGAAGTAGTGCTTAGACCACTTTTATTGTTGCACATATAATGTGTTACAGAAATGTATAATTAAAAGATCTCACATAAGAACACAGTAAAAATTGGCAGTTATTATAATTAAATGTTAAACTATTTCTTACAGTTTTGCCAAAATTTGAAGTGACAGTCAAGTTTCCTCCAGTCATGACCATCCTGGACACCTACGCCATACTGAGGGTGTATGCCAAGTGAGTTAACAATCATGGTTTTTTTTTGGTCTTTTACGTAAAACATTAAAACAGTCAATATAACATCTGTAGTGTAATTCTGAAAGCAAACAATCAAGCTTAAAGATTTATGTCTGAATTACAACTTGTTGTTTTTTTATTTATTTTTGCATTGCTTCACTTTATTTAACTGTAAATGAGTATTGTTTTTAATAAAATGTGTTTAATTTCTGTTATTCACAGATATACATACGGTAAGCCGGTGAAAGGGACGGTGAAGGCCACCGTCTGCCGTAACAGCCACAAGAACTTGTTTCTCCCAGCAGGAAGTACACCACTATTAAATATTTGCAGGAATTATAAAACAGAGGTTTGTCAATTTTACATTTAAATCAACATGAAAAGCATGTATGTAAAATGAATAAGTTCCCTTATTTTTATTCATTTTATATATATTTATTTATGTTATTATTGTTTTTTATTATTATTATTATTATTATTATTATTATTATTATTATTATTATTATAACAAGTTTGCCGTTAAGTACTTTGCACCTTTTCATTATCCTAAGAACTATTCGGGTGGGGAAAAAAAATATTTGATGAAAGATGCCATAAAACTTGCTTTTCTAAAAATTCTAAACTTGCTGGATCCAGATGAAACATAGAGTCAAAAAGACGTGATCACCCTGACTTTAGAAAGTGAAAGTGCTGCCATCTATTTGTACCACTCAGTAACTAATCTAGTCACAAGCGACGAGAGTAGTTTTGTTACTCTTTGATGTTTCTGATATTACTGATGGTGTGTTTACGCTGTTCATGGTTCCTTTATGGTAAATTCATTATGACCTTCATTTCTATACGTTTAAAGCAATGCAAATAGCATACACACCATAGCGGAAGTAATATTACACATTTATACAAACGTCATCATTTTTAAGTCTGCTTTTAGTCTTTAAAGTGAATTATTAAATAATTTTTTTTTTTCTTCAGATTGATGCAACAGGTCTTGGAGAACGTGTAATAAATCTGAAAGACTTTGCCTTAACCGATTCACGTTACGAGACTTTAGTCACAGCTCACTGTGAAGTGGAAGAGCATGAAACAGGTTAGAGATTACTTTTAACAGTATTATTATTTTATGAACAGATGTTTGTACATAAAAACACATTTATTCTATATGTTTGGGCATTTTTTTAACAAAATACTGTAATCATGAATAAAGCAAACTGCAGTTAAAAATATCTTTAATTTTTTGACTACTGGAAAGCAAAGAGGAGTTTCTCAAGCCTAATTTGTGACCTTTTGACATTATTCATTTTTTTTTATCGTCAGATTTAGAAAAGTTCTTAGCAGAATAAAACTTAAACTTAAAAAAAAAGATTTATAATCATAAATTGCATTACTGTATATTCTCATAATTTTTTTTATATTTGAAGTGTACAAGGTTCATGCTGTATAATAACAAGGAACTTTATAGCTACTAGTATTGTACACAGTGTGCATAAAGCTTAAATTCCAAAATAGTTTTTTCACAGCAATAATATGGTAGAGTATAAGCTTTGTGCTAACGCTGTGTTTATCCTGTAGGCGTGACTCTGACTGGTTCAGCCAGCGCTCCTATAACAACCAATATTGTCACACTTTCATTTGAGGAATCACCACCAACGTTTAAGCTCGGAATGACTTACGAAGGAAAAGTAAATAATATGTTGACCTATTAATATAAATATATATATAAATACTATATTATGTTCTTAAAGGTTTATTACATTATATAAACACGGTGTCACTACCAGGTTAGTAAACGTCTGAAAAACTATTACTGTATAATGCACAATATGACGTTTTTGTTTATGACATCGTCCTCTGATGTTCCTGATTTTCTTCATTAGATAAAAGTGACTGATGCAAAGTCCAATCCCATGAGAAAGAAAGTGGTACATCTAACTGTAACTCATGGTAATAATAAACACTCAGACCAGAAGCTGGTTACAGATAACAAAGGGATTGCAGAGTTCTCGCTCAACACGCAACAATGGGGTGCGAACCCAGTCAGTGTACAGGTGGGTGGAGTCTTCACTGTAGTTTTTGCTGCTGCTGCTATTATTGTTGTTGTTGTTTTCCCTTTTTGTAATATAATAATAATAATAATAATCATAATAATCATAATAATAATCCTCATGTATTGTTCGTGTGACAAAGAAAGACCATCTCTATCTCCATCACTCGCTTTAATATTAATAAGGAAAAAAACAATAATTGTAAAACAAAAACTGATTTTTATTTTCCTTCATTCTTTATGCTAGCTTTTTAAAATCATTCTCTTGTTTTCTGTCGCATAGGCTCGGTATGAAACGACAGGCACACCAGCACCAGTTGGGAAGAATCAGCTCACACCGCACTACCCATCTCCGTCCCTCTCCCTCCAGCCTTTCTACTCCAAGAGCCAGAGTTTTATCAAGTTGTACAGCAGCTCGATGGCGTTCAGCTGCCATCAAAACGGCGTCATCAGGGCTCAGTACATGATACACAACAGCGCACTCAGACCGAACCAGAATACCTTGTCCTTCTTCTACATGGTGTGTTTTGCTTCCTCTATATCATTCTAACATGGTACTGTACTGCACTCACTAACGTTAAGTGATGTTTACAGAAGTGTAACTGAAAATGAAATATAATTTAATACATTACAGTTTATGCATCTTAATTTTCCTGTGTCTAGGTGATAAATAAAGGACAATTGGTTCAACAAGGACAAATCGTAGCAACCCTCGACCACGGAACAGGTTCATGAGCATCACACCATGCAGGACATCACACCACAACTTAGTAAACCAAAGTGCTAGTAAACTTTACGTAGCTGTTAAGCTAATATAATTGTACTCCATTTTTAGTAGAGCACAGGGGCAACTTGGTCATCACTCTGCAGAAGATGCTCAAGGTGACCCCGGTCGCTCAGGTGGTCCTGTACACAGTCCTGCCGAGTGGCGAGGCCGTGGCAGACAGCAAGAACTTCCCCGTTCAGCCATGTTTGGCTAACAAGGTCAGAAATTTTACATTAAAGAGGCCTATGTCTATAATTAAGATCATAGGGACAGTCAAAAGGATACATAGTTATAACATATATTTTTGTACAGACAGGCTGGCAAACCCAGATGAATTCCAGTAGGAGTTGAAACATGATTACATTCCTGATTACAATTACATGATTGATACAAAATGATATGAAACTGAGAATAAAATGTCAGCCACCATTTTGTCTCACCACCATGGTGTCCAGCCAAGAGATGGAAACCAAAACACCATACTGTAGATTCCTAACATCACATGAAGGGAGTGTCAACCGATTAAGAAATCCATCATTCAAATACTGTATGTTCCCAATAAAGATCAATTCTTGCCCTGGTTTAATAAAGCCATGTTCTCGACTGCCTATCCTGAGATGCAAAAGAACATAGATAAGAACATATGTGTTGATGCTTGAAAGCCTTTTCCTTGGCTCCTAACTGTAACTGTGCCTTGTTTAAGTGCTCATGTTCCCATATTTATCACATAACATTTGATCATCTGGTTTTATATTCCCAAAGAGATACAGCTGTCCCTGAGATATGTCTCATTCTGCTTTGCACATGTCTATCTCATATTCAGTCAATTCTTTTTGGTGGAATGGCTCCAACTCAGATCAGTTGTAGACTAGTGCTGAAGGTTATTTCATTGCTTATATTAATTTTATTTTTTATAATTGTTTTGTATTTTATTATATACATCTATTTTGCCACCAGAAGTTCTTAGAACCTGATAAACAGATACATTTGCACAAAATAATCCAATCATCATTTGTTAAGCTTCAAAGTGGGAATGGTGTTCTCGAAGTGATAAGTAGAGTTGGGTTTCCATCCCATCAATAGGTTTCTGTCAAAGCCCAAAATATTAATTGTGAAGATATTGAATGATATTAATTGTCCTGTTTAATATCACACATAACGATCATTTCAAAGTCATTTTCCTTGATGATACCTACACATACCGAGTTCTAAATGATGAATGCATCATGTTTTTCATAAACAAACAAACATATTTTCATTCATTTTTTAGGTCTCTCTCAAGTTTTCATCTTCTCCTGAGCTCCCTGGTGGTCATACGTCACTGACCCTGAAAGCTGCTCCAGATTCGCTGTGTTCAGTGAAGGCGATCGATCACAGTCTACTGCTGGTGCAACCAGAGAAGGAGCTCAACATCCAATCTGTGGGTTTAAACTGAAAAACTGTTCTCTAGTCCAGTTGTACAGCTCATATGGAATCTGTACTTCCATATGAGCTACTCAAGAAAACTTAAACTCTATTTTGACTGTGTTTTATATATATAGAGAGAGAGGAACGTTTTCTATACGAAAGCTAGAACCTGTACAGTCCTAGTTCTCTACTAGGACTGTGACACAAATGCTAGACTAGATCAGCCCAAGCAGAGCTCAAGCCAACAATCTTTGTGTTTTAAGGCTTGCATTTCACCCCCATGCCATCAGGGGTAAAAGTACATTTAATATAACTTGTAATTCTAACATGTACTAGTAAAGGACGTCTGATCCCCCCCTGTTATCATTTCGCAGTGTTAGAGATCAAAGAGATCACAATGCCAGTTCATATGAGGAATGATGTCACGCCTTGTCGTTCCAGGTGTTCAACATGCTGCCTGTCCAGAGGTTATCAGGATATCCGTACAACATCCATGATGAGTATTCCAACCCATGTGCGTCTAACCCACATTTGAGGAAAATTGCAGTGCTGCCAGTGAATCAGGGAAAAGTGGATGTGTACAACACCTTTAGAGTAAGACACCATTCTTATTTTAAGTACATTTTCAGTGTAGGATAATTAGGATCGCATTCTGAAATACTGTGTTCTGATTGGTCGAAATGGTGTTGATTAAGTTTCTATAACAGCAGCTCTGATAGTGGTCATATTATTGTGTTTGTTGTCATACAATAGTGTTTCCATGGTAACAGCTCATATATTTTGCACCTTGGCAGGATTCTCATAATACATAATCTACAATAGTTTATTGCTGGTTTATTGGAATTAGGCTGTTTCAGAGATATTCCATGACAATATAACATGCATTTAATAATAAAAAAAAAATTATGGAGATTAATTCTAGCAAAAATTAGCAAACTGTTGTGCTATAAGAGGAATAAAACACATAAAGATGTGCTGTTATAGAAAAATTATAAAATTCAACAAAGATCAAAGTAGATCTGCTTCTTTAGAGCCCTGTTGTTACTTATGGTCTGTTTATTTCTTACTTTTTAGCACTCAGACTGGTTACGTTGCGGACATTTCAAAATATGATTTATACATTTCTTGTATTTCACACAAAGACCAGCTTCATTGTGCAATATTCTAGTATTAGAATTATTAAAATATTACAATATTATAGTTATCGTGTTTTTATACAGTGAGTGGTCAAATATAAAATTGTTTTTTTTTCTACACATGAAAAACACGTCCCCTTTTGACTTTTAGGAGATTGGAATTAAAATCCTCACCAACGCAGATGTAAATAAACCTACAAATTGTGCTCCTAGTTTGCTGAATGAAAAGCGGATTTTCCAAGGTACTTGTTTTCTTTTCTGCCTTGATGATACTGTATGTATAAGCTCTTTCACTTCCACTGTCTGGCCAAAAACACGTATAAATCACACACTCTAACATTTTGTTGAACTTGTTAGTTTTAATTACAGTATGGACATTGGATTGAACATCTATTTTCATAAATGAATTTCAACATCTTGTATGTGTCAGGAGAGTCAAAGTCTCCTTTAGGCCATACCAAAAACTTTCACTGGGGTTATAGTTGGGACTCCAGTTCATATTGTGGAAATAATTATGGTGATCTAGCATTGAAGAAACCCTCCATAGATGTGATCCTCTGGTGGTTCAGTACATTCAGGTGGTCAGCTGACTTCATTTTATTGCCCCATGACATTGCTGAGTCTAGCAACTAAAGCAATTTTGCCCGCTGATGTTTTGCCACGGAGGTGAGGCATAGGCAAAGGTAACAGGCATCCTGGTTGACTACTGTACCTACTGTATCTGGGGTTATGAGCATCTTCTTCCCTTCTCCATATTTTCCCTCATTCTGTTAAAAGTTGATCATTGCATCACTTGTTGAGCAGATGTCGTCCCAGCTACCATATTTTGTGTTAAATAGCTAAATTATTTATGGACCTAACTAGAAATCCTATTTGTGCCCAAGATGCAGAACCTTTAGGCATGGATGGACATATTGTCATGGCCAAAAAACCCACTTCAGCTGACACAAGTTCAAACCAACCCATCGTTACTGTCCGCACATATTTCCCAGAGACATGGATCTGGGATCTTGTTCCAATCAGGTGTGTAGATTATCATGAGTAGTTTTTAAAATTAGCCCTTTAGTCTGTGTTTTTGATTCAGCACTGTTTCTCCCAAAGTCATTCTGGAGTGACGGCCATTAATAAAACAGTCCCAGACTCCATCACTAAGTGGCAGACTGAAGCGTTTTGTACGTCGCCTATCGGGTTCGGAGTCGCCCCGAGCGCTGAGCTCACCGCCTTCCAGCCTTTCTTCGTGAGCCTCACCATGCCGAGCTCCGTCATCCGAGGAGAAGTGTTCACGCTCAAGGCCACCGTCTTCAACTACCTCCACAGCTGTATGATGGTGAGATGAGATGTTTGGTCTAATTGTCTTTTCTCAAACTAACTCTAGTTATTGCTAAATCCCCTGTACAGTCCTGACCTAACTGTAAGTCATTCCTACTGTACATGTTTGGGACATTAAAGGAGTTCCTGGGAGGCCGGTGTTTCAGACGTGAAGCAGGCAGTTCCACAGAAATCTGGCTACCTTGATGGTGTCCAAGCTCTAGTGAAACACTGGGATAAGTGCATTAGTGTATCAGGGGGTTATATAGAGACATAAAGGGAGGTTTTTACTCTCAGAACTGTGTTCTGTTATTCTGTACAATCAAAAGTCCCAGTTTAATTGAAATGGCCCTCATACTTTGGGTTTTGGCTGTTAGACACGACCTTGTGTAATCTTTAACATCCTTACATAAAAACTCTTTTAAAGATTTATAAAAATAGTCTGACATGTACACTGCATGTTATTCTATCACCAATCATTGATTAGCATTTTAACCATCATGCATGTAAAATGTTTTACTACACAGATGATTGTGATGCATCCATTATTATATATGTCACGTTTCTGACATTATGACCTCTTTTTGTGACTTTTTTTAAGCAAGCATGATTTTCTTTTCCCCTGTACACACGCTAGTCACGTAGCTTATCTGTGAATACCTAACAACTGAGGATGAAGTTGGTTTAGATCTCAGATAGCTGATGAACTGGGAATCCTGTGTGTTAAAGGTGAAGGTGACTCTGGCTGACTCAAAGCAGTTCTCAGTGCAAACGTGTCACGGCTGCAGTTATACACAGTGTGTGTGCGCTGGTGAGAGCAGGACCTTCTCCTGGACCTTCACCCCGCTGGCTCTGGGTAGGTCAAACTCAAAGCTCACTCAAAACACTCCAACTGGAATTTGACCTTTGGGAATATTTAATGTACCTTCTTTGTCAATAACAATCTCATTTATGCTTTTTTTTAACATCCAGTGGAATAACAGACATTTTACATGTGAGAGATCAAAGGAAAAAGGCTGACAAATGAGTCTGTAGTAGCGCAAATAAACACTATGTGGTGAACAGAAAAGCATCTCAGATGCTGAACCTATTAAACCTGTAAATGGACTAGAACCACACTAACACAACTACACATCAGGGTTTCTGCTTAAAACACTCTTAGCTCTGATCTGTCTCATCAACAAGATATTTTCACCTGGAGAATTTTTTTCAGTATGAAAGTAGATTGGGCCACCAAAAAAAAAAAGAACCTGTTTAAGTTTTGGCTTTTTTTCTCTGTTTGACTTTAATCTCAGGATAATTACTTTAACCATTTATAGGGCACTTATTGAAATACGTGGAAATTTTAAATAAAGGCTTTTTCCAATATATATATATATTTTTTTTTTTACCTTTTGTGATTTTTTTTTTATTAAAATGATTCATTGCAAATTAAGTTAAAAGAATTTACAATTTATGGCTCATTGGCTGTGTAAGATAATATATTTTCACATTCTTCACATTTAAAAAAAAAAAAATATATATATATATCCACAGTACTGTCCTAGACAACCTGCTTTTTCAGCACAAAAGTTCTTATGGATTTTTTTTTTTTTTTTTTGGAGTTAGTACAATCTAATCTAATTTCCAAACATTGGTACCCCAACAACAAAGAAAAGAAAACAACTTGTTACACATTATGTAAGATTCCAGACAAAAAAAGGTAAAAAAAAAAAAAGGGGGGGGGGTTTGCATACTAAAAAGTGAACAGGTGGTTCTCTCTCTCTCTCTCTATCTCTCTCTCTCTCTGTGTGTGTGTGTGTGTGTGTGTGTGTGTGTGTGTGTGTGTGTGTGTGTGTGTGTGTGTGTGTGTGTGTGTTATAGGTAAGGTGAGCGTCAGTGTGACAGCGGAGGCCGTGCAGTCATCGAGTCTGTGTGGGAAGAGTCCAGTTACAGTCCCAGAGAAAGGACGCATTGACACGGTCATTAACACACTCCTAGTCAAGGTGATTATATTATTACTTACAGAAATCATTCTATTTTAATTAGAGTTATACAGTAGATTATATTTAGATAATACTGTAGATCATTAGTATGTTCAAAATAAATTTTATTATGTTTATATATATATATATATATATATATATATATATATATATATATATATATATATATATATATATATATATATATATACAATTTTAATAAATGTATAATTACTTAAGCAGCTGTGCTGTGTGGGCTAAAAACCTTTTCATTGATGCTGTACAGTAATTGTGATTATTACACTATTTTCAATTGTCTTTTGTCACTTTCAGCCTGAAGGAAAGAAACAATATAAAACCCACAACGTGCTTCTCTCCCCAAAAGGTCAGACACACACACACACACACACACACACACACACACACACACACACACACACTTCTTATTCTTTCACCTTGTTCAGACCTGATACATTACAGTGAATAAAGTGGTGACTATCAGTAGACTTCATGCTTCAAGAGAACTTTAGAGGAAGGTGGATCTCCTGGAACAGGTTTCAAGGCCTTTACCAGAGCAGAGATCACTAACTCCAGTCTCAGAGTCGGTCCAGTTCAGTGTGTTCTCATGTTAGAGATCATTAATAACTGAATGTGGACTTTGGGGACCCGGTGGTGGTTCTGTACAGTTGTGGTTCTCTGTCTCTGTTAGATGGTACAGCGGAGGAGAAGGTCTCACTAACCCTGCCTGCGGTATACGTGGAAGGTTCAGCCACGGCCTCGGTCTCTGTGCTGGGTGAGTCCTAGAACTCTTCTGATTTTACCACCTTCAATAATTTTGTTTACAGTCTCGAGTCTCCTAAATTTGTTCCATGTTTAGCTTTAAGAATGGCCAGACTTTCATATATATTTTAAGATACCTTGTGGAATAATTCTCCAGACTTCATCAATCAATCATTCAAACATTAAAAAATATCTAATTTAAGGCCTGAACCTGCGGGAAAGATGATAAGAGATGATCAGGCCGGAGTTTATTCTTTAAGAAACAGGGTATCAAGACTTTTGCAAAGTATTTCACAGTATACATAAATTAAGCAAAAAAAAAGAGAAGAAAAATGTCTTGCTACTATTATGTTCATGTTTTTTTAACTAAAATTTGCATAATTCACAGATTACTATTCTTTTCATCAATATGTAAAATAGATCTTTTATTTTATTTATCTTATATTTATGTCAATTTTATCATGTTCTATCAAGTAAATGAAGACCTAGCAAGAAATGCTAAGGCTGTGTTAACGTCATGTCTCTGCAGGAGATCTGATGGGTCGCGCTATAAGGAACCTGGCGAGTCTCCTGACCATGCCCTACGGCTGTGGAGAGCAGAACATGATGAACTTCGCCCCTGACATCTTCATCATGGAGTACCTGCAGAGCACCAACCAGCTCACACCGGCCATCAGGAGCACGGCCAGGAACTACCTCGTGAGCGGTGAGGAGTGTTTACAGGACAGAACGTCTCTTTAGACAGGAATAAAACATCTTAATGAGACCAATCTCTTTTAAAATACCTCTCTGGAAGTTGGGAATAATAAAAGCAAGGTTAAAATAAGATTTAAAATGTATTTAACTTGTTTTGTTTTTCGTCTCCTGAGCAGGATATCAGAGAGAGCTGAACTACAAGCACACTGATGGATCTTACAGCGCGTTTGGGAAGAGCGATGCTTCAGGAAACACATGGTGAGCTTTAGGGGTAACATGAAACAACTAAACAAATTATAAATAATAAATCTCTTTTCATACAAATATTAAAATCACTCATACATTCAGTAAGAAACATATAAACCAGCGTATTATACAAAAGAAAGCAGACCCCGGTAGGACTGCAGGAGGTCTTCAGACATTTAAACCTATTGGGGACATCATGGCTGAGAGTAAACTTCTTTCACTTAAACAAAGTAAAACAGATGTGACACCATTCAGCCATCAGTCGTTTACTAGCACTTGGATGAAAATCGAAACCCTTTATAATTTGGAAGTAATATTTAATAGCAAACTTAATTTTTGGAAACAAATAAACTTAGTTATAAATTAAAGTATCATATTATTTTCCAAGGTATATTCAGTCTGTTTCAGATTTTGAAAAGGTGATAAATTTATGCATTTATTGGCTCCAGGCAGATGTGAGCAAAGTACAGAAAACCTGTACTTAAGGAAAAATAGGGATTTCACAGGGCAATTACTTTAGGAGAATAAAAACTCTCTCTTTCTTTCTTTTGCTTTCTAAATATAACTGTATTGTATTGTATTGTTTGGTTTAAAGCGCTGCTTCTGTCTGTCTGTCTGTCTTTTAACATTTAAGATCAAAGGGTATTTTTGAGTTTTTGGTGTAGCTGCTCCAAGGACTTATTTAGCTTCTAATATAAAATCCGGATACTTTAAAATCTTTGGCTTTCAACTAAAGATAATGTTAAGGATCAGATTTTGTTGTTGTTGTAAAACGTGATCAATAAATGTACTTTTGTTTTGATTAGATGATTTTCTTTGAATTAAAGATTTGATTTGATTTAAACATCTTCAAAACCTACTACAGCCATTTCATTTAGGACCAAAAGTGCTCTAAAAGAGACATTTTACAGTAGAAACAGTAAATATCTATGTGTTTTATTCCTTTTATACCACAACAGTCCAAACAAAAAAAAAACTATTAAAAATTTAAATATTTAAATATATAATTAACTATTAAATTATTTATTAATTAAATATCGCATTATATTTTTATCCATTTTGTTATACATTACTTAATGTGAAATGTGTGTGTGTGTGTGTGTGTGTGTGTGTGTGTGTGTGTGTGTGTGTGTGTGTGTTGTCAGGCTGACGGCGTTCGTGTTGAAGTCTTTCGGAAAGGCGAAGCCGTACATCTTTATAGATAAGTCGGTTTTGGATCAGGCGAAGGCGTGGCTCGGCCGGCAGCAGCAGAAGGACGGACACTTTGCTTCAGTGGGAAAACTCATCCATACCAACATGCAGGTCAGAGTCCAACACCAGGTCCTGTTAAAGGGGAAATTATAAAGACAGAGTTGTGGGATGAAATGGAGTTACTGCTGCAACTTTAAAGTTGATTATTTTGCGTTAAAAAGAAGACATTAAGTGTTTTATTCTTCTTATATCACAACAGTGCCGTAAGAATTGCAGGATGACAGTTATTGTTCTATTCTATGTTTGGTAGCCCTTAAATCCCAGACCATTTTAGACATGATTTGTTTTGCAGTTTTTTTTTATTGCATTTTAATAAACATACTGTACATTCGGCTCAGGGTTGTGCAGTATAGAGTGTGATATCCTTTTTATCAGGACAAAATAAGCAATATAATAAACTGAATTTTTTTTTTTAACCAACTATACAAACATGACTGAGCACAGTTTAAAAAAAAAAAGATTAATTTTTTTTTTTAAATACATTATGCTGTGTTGCCAGCACGTATCTGTGCCACTTGTGATATAAGTAACTTTCAGTTTTTAAAAAGCTCTTTTGATCTAATGCTATAAAGTAAAAGGTAATTTTTTGAATCAAAACATTGACACTGGAGACTGCTTCCACAAATGTTATATAATTTTTTATATCTCTCTCTCTCAGGGAGGAGTGAATGATGAGGTGACCCTATCAGCGTACGTTACAGCTGCAATGCTTGAACTCAATTACACCATTACAGTGAGTCATGTACAGTCATTATAGTATTTTATATTAAAGACAATACTTGTAACAAATGTATTCATAGAAAATTTCAATTAATTGCTTTTAAGTTTTTTTTGTTGTTGTTTACAAAAATGCTAATTTGCATACAGAATACAAACATTCGCATTGCTGTAGTAGCTCAGGGAGGGAAAAAAAACTCTTTAATATCCTTAAATTCTTATTGTGAACAGTGTAGTCTGATTTTTTTTTTCGAAACGTTCTTTTTACATTTTTTCACAGGAAGTATTACTGTATACTGTATATTTGTTAACCTGCTGTTTGTACGACAGGATCCCGTGGTGAACAAGAGTCTTACGTACCTGAAGAACGCGTACCCTAAGGTGACCTCCACCTACACCAAGGCTCTCCTCTTCTACACCTTCACCCTCGCTGGAGATCAGGGGATGAGGAGCTCACTCATGGCAGAGATGTGTTCAAAAGGCATAGTTTCAGGTTCGGTGTTCCTACATCTCTAAAAAAAAAAAAAATGCAAACAAACCAAGGCCAGGGTTGAGCAACTCGGGATCGGATTTTCGTTTAGATATGTTGCAGTTTGATTAGAGATGATAAATGTTGAACAAGTAACTGTAAAATATATTGAATAGCTATTAACATAGGAACAAGTAAAAAAATTATTGGTCCACTTGCTGAATATTCATGGAAATGACTGCAGCATTGTCTGAGCTGCCTTAGCTGTACAGTACTGTGCTTGATGGTTTCTTTAACTGTCAACCACTTTTACACCTTCAATGACCAGAAATTTCATAATGAGTCCTTCTTTGACTTGAACTCCCCGTAGATGAAGAATATGGAGGTGGAGCTTCATTGGAGATGATGTAGTGTACGTGGTGTGTAGGAGATTACAGTACGAATCTGGAAATCATTATGGAACAGATTATGTTGGTATTTAAGAGTTTTCATAAAAAAAGTGGACGTTTGGAGAATGTTTTACTCCAGGAAACTTGGAGAATGTTTTGATTTGGTAATATTTGTGTGCTGTAAATCCTGTACTATATATACTGACATATTTGAGAATGTCAGTGATTTGATTGAATGCTTTGTCTTGGTGAATTTGTGTAAATGTTGGACAATGTTGGTGTTTATTTTGGTGCTTACTGGAGAGATGTAGGTCAATGACCTGAGTGTCTATGCGTCTAATATCTCCAGCGGCGGATGGACGGCACTGGAGCAATACAAATGATAAGTCAGTGAAGAACTCCTTGGATGTGGAGATGACCTCATATGTGCTCCTGGGCCTGATGTCTGGACCAATGATGCCTGGGTTTGATCTGGGTTACAGCGCCAACATCGTCTACTGGCTTTCCCGGCAACAAAATGCCTTCGGGGGCTTCGAATCTACACAGGTGCAAACATCTAAACATTATCAACCTCACAGTTAAAAAAAAATGCTTTCCATTTCAAAATTCAACTTTTACCCCAAAACAAAATACACCTTAATGATAGATACCATTTTTAACAACAATTTTAAATTAACGAAACAGTTTATGTTTGAAGTTACAAGACAATAAAATGAAAAGATTTTGTTTAGAAGGAATTATCTTAGCTTGGAAAGACATGTTGTGTGTCACTGCCAGAAGCAATATTTAATGAGGAATGATAGTATAGTAAGTTAATGTAATATTTACAGTAAGGGTGAATCTTATAAATAAATAATACCAGCATTAGTGATCTATAAGTTGTTCTTATCGTCCTCTTATCCATCATCTAGGACACCGTGGTGGCTCTCCAGGCTCTGGCGAAATACAGTGTCACCACCTACAGTCCCAAAGAAAGTGTAACTGTCACTGTAACATCACCATCGAAGGTGAAGAACACGTTTACCATCACAGAGAATAACAGGCTGCTGTATCAGGAGGCCCAGCTGCATGAGGTCCATGGAGACTACAGCATCAGTGCCAAAGGACAAGGCTACGTGTACATGCAGGTTGGTGTATCACCGTTTCACACTTTACTTACTCAATTCAGTTTCTGTTTAAAGTGAGCAGGTTCTCAGAGATGCAGTCTG
The DNA here is from genome assembly GCF_024256425.1 of Clarias gariepinus. Classification (NCBI taxonomy): domain Eukaryota; kingdom Metazoa; phylum Chordata; class Actinopteri; order Siluriformes; family Clariidae; genus Clarias; species Clarias gariepinus. Next base: position 35,254,570 of record NC_071108.1, on the reverse strand, counting down.
AATAAATGAGCTGTGCTAATATTGCATTTTTTTTTCTTTTAGTTTACTCTGCAGTACAACATCCCTCCTCCACCTGACCACTCTTCATTCACCATCTCAGCCTCAGCTATTGGAAACTGCAAGGTCCAAAATCCATCCCTGTTACTGACCATTACAGTCACGTGAGTTCTACTACAGCTGCTTATTCCACAAGACCAGAAACTAAAATAGTGATCCCCGTTAATACATGTAATTAAAATCAAGCAACATATTTAGTTGCAAGCAATGATGAACGGGCCCAAGCACCTTTGCCCTCACCACCCGGGTGCCTCACAATGGGACTTAATGGGATGTCACTCTATATGATATCACCCAGGAAATTATTAGCCAATTTTTGACAGAAGTTATAACATATTTTATAGCTAGATAATTAGATATAACTAAAGATGTTATTATATAGTCCAACATTTATTTTGGTTTCATTATTAAATAAAAATTTTTGTCAATAAATATGCATAATGTGAGGATATTGTCTTTCATAATTTTTTGGATTCACCTTTTGTAATTAGTGGTATGTTAACGGCAGGTATAACGGCCACCGTTCAGAGACCAACATGGTGATCATCGACATCAAGCCTCTTTCTGGATTCAGCATAACCAAGAAGTCTGTCCATCTCGTGAACAGCAACCCTCATGTAATGTAGATTGTTTAAAGCATGAACACTGATCGACATATTTATTTATACTGAACTGTTTAAAACATGAGCTCACTAAGAGCCTATCAAATAAACGGCTCAATTTTATTCTTATTCCAGTCGACTAATGGAGCTGTGAAACGTGTGGATCAAATAGATGGTGACACATTTATCTACCTAAATGGAGTAAGACCACACACACACACACACACACACACACACATGCACCACTTAAAAAAAAATAACTTACTAAAACAATTTCTAAACATATGGAGAATCATCATTTAATGAAAGAAGAATCCCAAAAATATTGGTCGAATTTTTAGAACTAAGCTTGTAAAACTAAACAACCACGATTCCTTATCTGATTTGAGGTTTTAGGGCTTGTTGAGTTGAGACATCACACCACAAATCATTGGTGTGCCGGTGCATTTGTTGGTGGATGAAGCAATCTCTATGAAAATTGGAAGTTGTTCAGCAGCTTTTTCTTGAGTAAATTTTACTAAACAAAAATTACAGTGAATTACAAACTTAAAATTTGCATTATGTTATTTTGTGATAAACTTTCAGTCTTCTGTAGACTTTCCATTCTGGCTCCTGGCCAATTTGTAAGGTTGAATCTCATTGGCCAACTTGTTGGTTGTGCATACTCACCTTTAATGACCAATAATCAGACACACACACACACACACACACACACATACACCAAGAAGCTCCCATCACCTAACACATGGCTCATGCTTCGACTCCATACAGTTTGGGGATGAGTCAAATTTGATCTTGCATCGAGGCACTGCACAAAGGTTCATGGGCTTTCAGTCAGTTGCAGTTTTTAAACTCTTATAAAAAAAAATGTCAAGAGTACGTGAGAGAGGGTAGTGCATCAGGGTCTTTCATATAGTCTAAGGCTAATAACAGGTTTCTGCAAAAACATAAATGGTGCTTGGCTCTGGTTTTTAACATCTTCCAGTAGGATCCCTTTTACCTTTACCTTTTTTTTTATTTATGTCTGTGCTAGAAAACCTTGTGTCAAAAATAACAAGCCACTCTCAAATCACCATGGCAACTGATCAGCGTTACCACCAAAAATGGTGCCAGTTTCCCAAAATGCAACGCGAAATAAACACAACATGACATATCAATCTCTTTATTAGCTATAAACACTTTAAATGGCCTCAATTTTCTAATTTAGCCTCTATTTATTTTTTTTAAAATTAAAAAGGCAAGTAATACACAACTTGTCATATTAGAGACAACCCACAAAAAATGAACTCATCTGTTTTAAAAATGTCAGAAAAATGCCAAATTACAGCTTTACCTCTATAATTAAAACAGGAATGGATTCTTTTTTATACAGAGAACAGAAATAATTTCCTTTACGTCTGTTTTAGCTGATACATGGAGAGAAGAAGGTGTACACCATGACCATCGCGCAGGACGTTGTAGTGAACAACCTGAAACCAGCTGTTGTGACGGTGTACGACTACTACCAGACCAGTACGTGTTTATCTTCTCTTATTCATCAACCAGTAAAATCTTTACATCTACAGTATCAGAAAAAAGAACTTCTTTTGCTCTACAAGACCTGAAGCCTAGTTTCTCTTTTTCTTCTCCTTCTTCTCCAGATGAGAAGGCTGTAACAGTGTACACCTCTCCATGTGGGGCTCACTGAGAGTCTCGGAAGATGTTTTCTTCTCCAGATGACTTTTTCATGGGAATTCTTCACAAAAGTTCAACAACTTTTATTAATCAAAATATTATTTCTCTCTAACATTCTGCATAATCTACTACATAAATCATTTATAGATTAAATGTCACTCAACAAGACAATTCATATAAGGAGATCAGACAGATCACCATAATAATTGTGTTTTGATGAACTTGGACGATGACATTTACTGAAAGAAAGTGCACAGATTAAGACTAAACATGATTTATTTGCTATTACTGATCAAACACTAGAGTTGCATGTCTATGGTAAATCCATGTATTTTTTTTCCTTCAGGTACTCTATATCTTTTTTTTTTTTTATGTTACTGCATGCCTAACAATTAAACCTGTGTAATCATGTTAACATCTCTGTATTTGATGTTTTTCTCCACAGTCTAGCAGATTTGAAATACCTTGCAGTTTATAAGTCAAGACCTTATTCCTCTTATTCCTCTCTCTCTTTGGTTGAAGACTGATCGAAATGATCTAAACTGATCAAGTGACTTTTAAATGCATGAAGCCATGTGCTGCGAGATAACCACAAAGAATAAAAAAAATCCAATTAAATGTGCCAATAAAATTTTCATTTGCACTGATCTTGTCTTGTCTCTGTCTTTTTTTCCTCATCCTAGTCTATGTACAACTGTTGATGAATTACAATCACTCAGTGCATAGCACAGCTTGTTTCCATTTGTTGGTGCTCACAAAACTGCCTTATTTATTTAAAGCAAATTAATTACATGACTGAATAGATATAGTTTAAAATAATTAAGTGTGAGAAAAAAGTACCAAAACTAAAAACACACAAATTATCAATATAACAAGAAAATTACGAAAAATATGTATTTTCTGCTGTACATACATAGACATACTATATATTGCATTGTAAATGTGCCTGTGACCATATTTACTTATTCTAAGGTACTGATTGGTGCGTGAACATTAAGTCGTAGTTTTCACCTGGAGAATTGTGTGTTAATTGATTTCATGTTATACAAACATTAACAGTCAACAGTTTGGACAAAACAGTTACAAAATTAGACACAAGTTTGGATAGATTTTTTGTATTTTATAACAATACTTTTTTTTTTTCTTTGAAATAACATAGCTATTATTTTAACTGTTTAAATTAACTGTTTATTTAACTGTTCTGGAGTAGTTCTTGCAAGAACAGTATTGTGTCAAGTGGTTTTGCAAAACCCATCAAACTCCATGATGAAACTGGCTCTTATGAAGACCATTTAGGACAGCAAAAAGTCAAAGATTGAATATGCAAAAAATAATATTTTATTTGGCACATAAATGATTGTACAAAGTAGTGAAATGCAATTGCAATAAATCCAGACTGTGCAAAAAAAAAAAAAATTAAACAGTGCAAACAAGAATATAAGATGAGTGTGTTAATACACAGACATTTTTGTTGTCATGGTTTAGTAAAGTGACTGTGTGACTGATATGCCAAATTTGATCAGTTATTTGTGTGTATTTAATGCAATTCAGTCTTGGTGTCCTGAATTTTGTCCTGGGAGCTGCTATTCCCATGGACAAAGGGCTGAATGATATAGTATAAGAAGATCCTGTACTTCCTCAACTGTCTGAGGTAGTACAAATGCTGCCTAGCCTTCTACACCAGTTAAAAGATATGGTGTGTCCAAGTCCCCAGAGATATGGACTTGAAGCTTTTCTCCCTCTCCACCAGAGTTCTATTGATCTTGAGTGGTGTGTACCGAGAATATTGCTTTCCTTGCCTGAAGTCCACCACCATGTTTTGGTCTTTAAAACATTTAAGTCCAATTTGTTGGATCTCCTGAAATCTCCTCCAGATAAGCTAGAGGAGTCATCTGCGAATTGAGCACGTTGAGCATAGAAGTCATGGGTATAAAGAAGAGCAGCGGACGCAGAACACAATTTCTAGGAGATCTGATGTTCAGTCTGATGCTTTCTGAGAACTGATGTCCATCCGATCTTTACCACCTATGGTCTGCTCAGGGTCCAGGAGCATAATGAGTGACCAAGTCCTAATTCACTGAGCTTCATGATGAATCTGGAAGGATCTACAGTGTTAAATGCTGAGCTGTAGTCTATGAACGAAGCCTTGTATAATAATTCTCTTTCCTAATGTCCAGATGTTAAAGCATTGTATGAAGGACATGGGAGATGGCATCATCTGTGCTTCTGTTTTGGCGCTAAGCAAATTGTAGGGGATCGAGTGATTTTGGCAACAAAGTAGAGATACATCATGTTCTCAGACACTGAGTGGGCGGTCCTCGCCATTATGCATAAAGGGTGAAGCTCCTCTATTAGTCAACATGTCTTTGAAGCATACAGTACATAAAGGAATTAACAAGTGCAGAATCAGGAAGACAAAAAGACATCACCATTTGACAGCACCACAATTTACAAGTAATAAGTAGTTTACATTTACATTTACATTTAGGCATTTGGCAGACGCTCTTATCCAGAGCGACTTACAAAAAGTGCTTTAATGTTTACAACATTGGATACATACTTACACTGGGTTAACTAAGTTAATAACTAAGTACCATTAGTCCAACACAACTGAGTTTTTTTTTTTTTTTTTTTTTTTTTTTTTTTTTGGGGGGGGGGGGGGGGTTAGTCTAAGTACTGGAGAAACAGAAGTAGTTCAGAGGTTCACAACTGTTCAGAGGAGATCTTTGCATATTTTGGATGCCTTCAACATTGTTTTACAATCTACGTAGAAAGAAATATAAAATCAGGAAAGACCATGGAAATAGAAAGTGTGTCCAAACTTTTATCTGGGAGTGTCTTTATACAGTATATATCACACGTGGTCCAACATATACACACATCCAAGTCATATTATTTGTTGACGGTGGTGAAAATCCTAAGATGTCTTTCGATTTGCCAAGCACACGCCATCTCAGCTTCATGCTAGTGATTGTTATTGACTACGACTGGGAGATTTTTGTTCCAACAGAAAGAGTTCACAAAATTGTGATATTGTTATTAAACTTTGTAACATACAATTGGTCAAAATAATTTGTTAAGTTGTAACTTAAAAATGTAAATTAGACTCTTGTTCCATTCAATTACTTAATTAAAGGATGGAAAATTGTACTGCAGCCAGCCACTAGAGGGCACTAAACCTCTGTTACTACTGTACAGTATGATCTACTGTATATACTGTATACAGCCATGAGTTTACTCACAAGTGTTCATATTTCAGGAAACTCTATAAAAAATGCATTATATATATATGTATATAAGTCAACAAGGCTATGTATGTATGTATGTATGTATGTACTGTACTTACTTACCGTAAGATATTATATTCAATATGGTTTTAGAAGCTACATTTTAGAAGATACAGAAGCACATTGTTGCCACAGAATAATACCATTTTTAAATATGTATTTTTTAAAAATTACACAGACTGTATTGTGCAGTGGTGCACAATATTCCTGCCTCAGGTGTGTGTGTGTGTGTGTGTGTGTGTGTGTGTGTGTGTGTGTGTGTGTGTGTGCAAGAAGCAAGTGATATTTTTCTTTGAAAATAATCTTTGGTCTACATTTATAGACTTTAAGTGTTTTTTTTTTCAGGTTTGTAATTTTTAAAATGCCACCAAAAAAACATGAAGCAACTGGCCAATCAAAGGTAAAAAGAATCATAGTAATGTTCAAGACCTTGGGACCTTTGATCATCCGACCAGCGTTGTTAACAAGGTACATGCAGGGAACATACGCATGTTAATGAAGCAATGATATACGCCAGAACGTATGACTTAATCATTACCGTCCGCTGTAATCAGAACAGACAGGCTAGAAAAATGGAAAATGCTTTTAACGGCGATGCATCCAGCAACCATCATGACTTAATATCCATGAGTATTTTGACAAAAGCAAATTAAATGAATTGATGTCATACAGTAAAGAGCCATGTGTTGGGAGCGGCACAATGCTGGATGTATACAACTGAATACTGAAAGCACAGACTGCCACACTCACACAACCTAATCTTAAAGAAAAAAGAAAAGAATTCAGACTACACAATATCTGCTGAGTTCCCCGACCCAATCAGAGATCCCAACCTCTATGTAGTTGTGACCAAGAACATGATCCATGGAGCATGTGGACATCTCAACCTCATTTAACCATGTATGGTGGACCGAAAGTGCAGCAAGAAATACCCAAGATAATTGATTAAAAGATACGCAAACTGGAGATGGAGGTTATCCTCGGTACAAACAACATGCTCCAGAAGATGGAGGGTTCACAGGAAAACTGAAGATACGTGGCAACGGGGAAATGGAACTGGACAACAGATGGATTGTGCTATACTCCCCGATGCTTTCCAAAATGTTCCAGACAGATATTAACATTGAATACTGCAGCAGTGTGAAATCCATCCAATATGTGTGTATAGCAAGTGGTCAACAACGCCAGTGTCTGTTTTCAGCATCACCACTGACGCTACCACGCTTGCAACAGCCCAGAGGAAAATATAGAGTTATTATATAACTATAAAAAATACAAGTAAATATTAAATTGTTTTTATTAAACCATCCACAAGGTTTCAACTATGAAAATCCTGGGCAACACCGGCTACTCTAGATAGTGCAGAATAAAATAATGTTAGTATAAGCAAATCTCTCTCTGGTCACCTTGTCCTCAAGGATTGTTTGTCATAACATCATGACCCTCATTCTGACGAGAACATTGTTCTCATTTTTAATGTTTTAGATTTCTGTTCTGGTCACTGAACACTGTGAGTGAAGATAGAGTTACACACAGACAAAATATACAGCTACACAAAAGATTTGTAAGATCTGTGGCTGTTTACCTAAATCAAATGAATTTGAAATATTCCAGAGACATTGGACATGAGATCGATGTGCAGTACACCCTGGGGGCTGGCTTCGTCTTAGCGCTCGATTCCAGCCAGTGAATTTGATCTTGGATTTTTTTTTCTATGATGTTGTTGGGCCCCAGATGTCCCCTGAAAGGTTTGGGATGAGCCAGGTCAATTATTACAGTACAGTACGTGTCTGACCTCACCTCAATGTGGCTTCATCCTTAATCTTAACCACCTGTTCCCAGCAGCATTTTAAATGAGGATCTTCCTTCTGTTCCTGTGTGAAGCTACCATTGTGCTTTACCTGCTGAAACATCATTAGCATTACCTTCTTCCCCGGCATTCACGTTGTCGTTCTGGAGTTTGCACCAGCATTTGCATCAACTATTTTCTCCACAGATGGCTCTTCCTTACTGGTAGTAAACTGGGCCAGTCACAACCTATAGAGTATAGGGAAAGGCAAGTCAGGAATTATATTGGCTTTTACATTGTATTTACCCCTGTGGTCATCAACCACTGTGTGTGCCACTGGAACCTCCCGCCAATCGCAATGCACACAGGTAACTGGTTTGCATGGTGGTGCGTGATGGCGCTGGCAAACAGTGTGGAGAGCGAAGCCTTATTCACTTTAAGCTAGTGCGTTGGTGCAGACACTGCTTCTCTGGTGCATTTGTGGTGTGTCCGAACTCCCTTGGTGGGTGCCCGTTTTGACAGCATGGGTTCATGTGGTTGGGCAGCTGGGACTTTTTGGGATATTAGTGGAAAATTCCTCTGCAGTAGCTGTTGCTTCTCATGGCTGACTAACAGGGTGGCAGGAGCGTATTCCAATGCGCTCACTATTTCTTGCATTGTTGCTGTTGCCTCACGCCTACTGTACCACCTTCCTTTTCTCAAAGTCCATCGCATCTCTCTCTCTGTAACTTTAAAAGACTTGAGATGCTCCAGCTGGGGCCACCTGATTGCTACCTGGGTTAGGTGGTCCAGCTGGGTGTGTTGTGTGGATTATAGGTCCAACTTCAGTTTTGAGTAAATTGTGATCTTGGTTGGAGAGAGAGAGAAATATGCATGCAAGTATCTCTCAGTCTAGTTCAGTACATGCATGTGGAAGACTGCTGACTGCTGTCCAGGAGATGATCAATGACTCCTTCCACAGGGAGCGTAAGCCACAGAAGGTGCTGTATTGAAGCAGTTTAATGGAAAATTTACTGGAAGGGAAAAGTGCAGTAGGAAAAGGTGAACAAGCAACATGGACGAACACAGTCTTAAAAAGATTGTCAAGCTAAAATAAAACACCAATCCACTAATAAACCAGCAATAACATCTTACCTGTGTCTTACCTGGACACTCATTCTATACAGAGTCACAGGAGACCTGGAGCACAATGCGGTGTACAGTACACCCTGCCATTCCATCTCAGGGGGCTACGCTCAACAGACAATTTGGGAATACCAATTAGCCCTATCTGCAAGTCTTTAGACTGTAAGAGGAAATAAAAATCCCCACTGGAACTTTCCATTTTATTTGGAGGTCACAGAGTCTCCCAAGACCTGATATGGACAGAGAACTGAAGAGGATGAACTACTGAGCTCAGTGGGACATGAGTAAAGACACCTTATAGGAATAGATAAGAGAATCTTCTGATTCACTGTGTCAAATGCAGTCAAGTCCAGGAGGATGAGGACAGATGACAGAATCACATTAAGGTCATGGAGTGGCCTAGCCAGTCTTCAGACCTTAATCCAATAGAACATTTAAGGAGAGAGCCGAAACTTTGAGTTGCCAAGTGGCAGGCAAGAAATCGTAAAAAGTACAAGAAAATCTGTGAAGATCTGTTTCTCCAACACGTATTAAGTCATGTTTCACATGAGGATCAAATACTTATTTTCCTCATTGAAATGCGAATCAATGCATAACATTTGTATCATGTGCTTTTATGGATTTTTGGTTGATATTCTGCCTCCTGTACAATAAACCTAAGATAAAACTTATAAACCCGTCATTTCTTTGTACTGTAAGTGGGCAAAGTTAGAAAATCTGCAGGGGATCAAATACTTATTTCCTTATATAACTAAGCCCTACCAATTCACACCTTGAAACTGGAAGCTTGAAACTACTAATTAACTACTATCAATCTAAAGTAAATCTTCAATCACACTACAAAACAGCAAAGCTAAGTATAAAACAAGGCACACAGACTGATATATGCCAAGTGATGGTTATGGCTTACAACAAGTGAAAGCCCCAAAAATGTAAGAAAAAAATGAAACACAGAAACATTGGACTACTGAAAAGTGTAAACATGCACAACACTAAATATATGATCGGCTCTCCCTTTGCATGAATTACCGCAACAAGTGATACCATGGTCCTTAAACCAGGTATTAGTATAATAATATCATTTTTGGCAGTGTGGGCAGGAGCAAAGTCCGGCTGGAAAATAAAATCAGCGTCTCCATAAAGCTGGTCAGCAAAGGGCTGCATGAAGTGCTCTAAAACTTCCTGGTAGACGGCTGAGCTGACCATGGACTTGATGAAACAGTGGAACAACACCAGCAGATGACACAGCTCCAGCACTGCCTGTGCAAACTTCACACCGGACTGAAGATTTGCCGCCTCTCCCCATTCGTCCAGACACTGGGGCCTTGATTTCCAAATTGAATTCTGAATTTACTTTTATGGGAAAAAAAGGACTTCGGCCCACTAAGCAACAGTCAAGTCCTTCTTGTCTTTAGCCCAAGTAAGACGCATCTGACGTTGTCTCTGGTTCAAGAGTGGCTTGTTACTTGTGCACCTTTTTCCACCACATTTGTTCTTGTGTCTTACCCACCAGGGTCCCAGTGATCATCTCCTGGACACTTGTCAAGTCAGCGTTCTTCCCCATGATTGTGTAGCCTACTGAACCAGACTAAGAGACCGTTTAAAGGATCGGGAAACCTTTGCGGGTTACATGTGACACCATGAGGTTATTTTACCATTAGGAAATATTTTAGTTTTTTACAATATTTAAATTTTTTAAACTGTTAAGTTTTTAATCAAATGAAAAGAAATAAACACTTGAAACAGATCGGCCTTTGTGTAAGGAATCTATAAAAAAAATTGAGTTTCACATTTTTTTAATTGAATTACTGAAATAAATCAACTTTTTCGATGATATTCTAATTTATTAAGATGCACCTGTGCCTTGCAAAAGTATTCATACCCTTTTAGTTTGTTCACATTTTGTTATGATATTTTATTGTACTTATTTGACACTAATCATAACTAAAAATAGACAGATAAGGTGAGATATTGTGTTGTGTAACACAAACCAGAATGCAAGGCCAGGATTAGTGATAAGAGCTTCGGAGAAGGTTCATAAATACCACAAGCGCTCTAAGATCATCACACCTGGTATGATCGCGCTCGACCCTGCTGCAAGATGGGCCTTCGGGGAACGATTTCTGCACTTTTATTGCTTATTCCAAGCATTCTAGTGCAGGCAACAAACTCCAATGACACGTAAGCTCTCTCTCTCTCTCTCTCTCTCTCTCTCTCTATACTGTATATGTTATTGTATGTTATGTTATGTTATGTTATGTTATGTTATGTTATGTTATGTTATGGAGAAACTTGTTGTGCAGATGACATTTTTTACATTAAAAATTTACTTTAAAACTTACTAGCATGGTTTATAAGTCGAATAAATAACTCAATTAACTTAATGAATACATTGATTAATTAGTTAGTTAATTAAATGAAATAGTAAGTTGTATGTTCAAGATTTTCTTGATTTTTCAAATTATTTCTCATTATTTATTTTATAGTAAAAAATAAAAATAAAAAACATAACATACTGAGTGAAATGCTTTTGTCCAGACACTCAATAATGTCTCAAAATCCTTGCCTGAGGAAAATGTTTTTAACTGGAATGTAAGTATTTATTAATAATGACGTATAACTGAATACAAATAGGATAATTATAATTCTGGAGTGGTCGACAGACTTAACTAGGAGTTATAGTATAAACACTGTAGGAGTGAATATTGTGTGTGTGTGTGTGTGTGTGTGTGTGTGTGTGTGTGTGTGTGTGTGTGTGTGTGTGTGTGTGTGTGATCCTGTTGATCCTGGTAGGTTATTTGAAATTATAGCAATAGAATTGTAGTCACACAGTGTGTGTGTGTGTGTGTGTGTGTGTGTGTGTGTAAGAGAGAAAGTGACTACAGGTCTATTGCTATAATTGGTAAGAACCTTCCAGGATCATCAGTACGGAGTATTATCATATAGAAACCTAAATTAATTTGCTTTTGGTCTTTTTTTTTATTTGTCTCCTTCAGTTTTTACCTGTTGGCAGTGACATCCAAGACTGTAGGCGGCACTACAGAAACGTTTTGCGTCACGGTCATTCCCTCTGAATGTGTTTCTATAGAAGTCACCCTGGAGTACAACCAACACAACCGCCTCACTCTTCTGAAGGAAGATTTTATACAACAAGATTACCACCTGTGTGTCCCTTTCCAGGTCTGACTGATATATATTGCTTTAGAGTTATACCTATAATTTACATTATTAGTTTAAATTAATGTTACAGTTGATGATGGTGTGACATCACTGTGGTGGAGTGGTTAGCACTGTGGCGTCGCACATCCAGGGTGAAGGGTTCGAGTTTTCTTTCCATATTTGTACAGCTAAGTTTTCTTATATTTCTGTCTTCTATAGATATATTATCCTTATAACTGGAATAAAAAACTGGAGTTTAATAAAAATGCCCATATTTGGTGTGTGTGTGTCTGCGTGTGTGTGTGCTTGTGCCCTGCAATGGACTGTCTCCCCATCCAGGATGTACCCTGTCTTGTGCCCCTGCGATAGTCTCCAGGCCTCCTACAACCCTGTACAGAATAATCGCTATAGAGAATAGGTGTGTGAGATGATGATGATGATGATGATGATGATGATGATTAACCATTTTGTTTCTAACAGGTTCCTGTTGTAAGTGTTGACACAGTGGCATCCATACGTGTTTATATTAAGGGAATCAAAACAGTCCTGAACAAGACAACAGAGATCCTCATCACACCTCCAACAGAACTGAACATCATCGAGACAGACAAACCCGTCTACAAACCTGGACAAACAGGTAACGTCAGAATTTGCAACTTAATAAAAGTCACATATAGCAGTTATTTATAGGTGGTGTTATATTATATTATTAAGTTAGCATTGCCTTAATAAATTGAAGTGGAGATAATTTTGTTCAAATAACCCCAGCATGTATTCAACAGCCCTATATATCATTGCATATCATTCATGGTATCTACAGTGAACAAATTTTAGAAATGGCAATCTATGAAATCTTCTAAAAGTTCTAATAGATAGATAGAATAGTACTTTTTAATTGACATTTTTGCATGTTTCTAGCTTCTGTAGTCACAGGTATCCAAAACACTGTAGTACAGAAGTTTATTTGTCATGGTGAAACTCATGAGCACTTTGTAACACTTAAAGGCACATGATGCCACAGAGTCAGGTGACAAACACTCATCAATATTCTCTATTTGAGACAGTTCAGTACACTCACCAAAAAAGTCTGGGAAATTTAGCTTATGTCTTTTTTGTGTGTCGTGGTGACTTCACATCTGAAGTTAGCTAGCAGTTACGCTACAAGTTATTGAAGCGTGTTAAAAACAAGTCAGCCTTATAATAAAATAGTATTATTAATATATTTTCCCCTCCACAGTGATGTTCCGCATTGTTTCTCTGGACACCAACTTCCTCACCCACAATCAGATGGTTCGAAAGTTTTATTAGTTTTTCACCTAGAAAAAAATCTATCTATCTATCTATCTATCTATCTATCTATCTATCTATCTATCTATCTATCTATCTATCTATGTGTATGTACTGTATACTGTACATATGTGTGTTTAATTTGATTCAAATTTTTTTCTTTTCTTCTTTTTTCCATTTCAGTTCCTGACCATAGAAATCCAGGTATATGTCATATAATTCTCATTAACTGAGTTAATATATTTTGTATTTTTGACATTCTTACTCTTTAAAACACACTTTTAATTTAAACATCATCTCTTCTTACTTTTAGGTTCTAGGTAACTTCATACATTATTTGCTAATAATTTATTTCATAAAAAATGTGTTGAATTATTTGAATTTCAGGACCCAAACTCAAACCGCATCGGCCAGTGGATGAAAGTCACCACACACAGCGGTCTTCTGGATCTGTCGTATCCCATAAACTCTGAGGCCATGGAAGGATTTTATCTAATCACCGCCCGGGATGAGAAAAACAACCCTGTCACACGAACGTTTGAAGTCAAGGACTACGGTCAGGCGCAGTTTATCTTTATTATTCGTTTAAAAAAAAAACAAATATAGACAATCTTTCATTTCAGTGATAATATTATGATGATTAGTGTAAACAAATTATCCAAGTTATTTAGTGCCGTTATCTCTTTTATACCACAATGAAAACAATGTTTCATCATAATAAAAACAAATACTGTATATGATATGAATTTAGATAATAAAACCAAATGTTGAAAATATCTTTTACTGAAGAGAATAATGGTGAAATATTAAGTTATATTAAAAAATATAAAGCTTTGTTTAAAATAAATTATTAATTGCATTTATTCTTAAATAATTTTTTCTTTATTCATTTAAAATTAAGATTCAGATCTTGCAGCCCAGTGAAATTTTTTTTCACATATTCCAAGTAATAAGCTGGAGTCAGAGCACAGGGTCAGGCAGGATACAGTGGAGCACCTGGAGCAGACTGGGTTAAAGGGACTTGATCAAAGGATCCACAATGACAGTTTGATAGTGCGGACGAATTTACAAAATATAATTAAAATATATGTACTTTATACATATTACAATTCCTGATGATGTCATTTTAAATTTAAATGTATAATATTCAGCATTATGCTTTTTTTATTGTACTCTTTTTGCCAATGGTTGTGACTTCTACTGCATGGAATTGAAAATGCTTTTGAAAATACTTTTAACAAGAGCATTGTATGTAAACTACAGCCAAACAAAGCAGTTGTGTACAATAACTATGTGAATTCATTATAGTTTTTTGACTTCATATTATAATAATAACCCTAGCAATTACAGGCCTAAGGCTTTTCAAGGAAGAACATCCACAGCAATCTTTATTGTCTCCACCTGGTACCATTCACAGTCATCTCATGTGGCATTTTGGCTGCTCATTTAGGGCTGATGGTGATGACAACCAGAGGTAGGGCATCAGGATGTGTCAGGCAGGTCACAGTGAGCAGATCGCTGGTATCTCAGGAATATGAAAGTTTTAAGATATTATGTGATTTAAAAATATATATATTTATATATATATATATATATAACTATATATTTTATTTATAACTACTCCTAGTAAAAATTATTTCATCAAAATTAAGGAGAATGAAGTTAATGTATTTATTTATCACAAGTTAAGCTTCTGCTAATGATGAACAAGGATCATCCTGCACTTTGTAAAGGTTATTTAAGACAAATCCAACATCTGTGGGCTGTGGCTTTTTTTTCCATTTAAGAAAATAAAAAGGTGGCAAAACACTTTGTGAAAGGGAAGGTCAAGCAGACTGTAGTTTTCCTCCTAATTCACATCCATCGTTTCTAACAAGTGTCAAGAAGGTCAGATTGCCAGCTACCATAAATACCACAATGTTGTTCAACTATTTATTACAGTTCTGCCAAAATTTGAAGTGACAGTGACGTTTCCTTCAGTCATGACCATCCTGGAAACAAATGCCGTACTGAAAGTGTGTGCAAAGTAAGTTACATTAATAATGTCTTATTTGGTTGCTTCACCTTTTTTAATTGTTTTTTTTTTTAAACAATTTAATTGTGACATTAAAATAGTCAGTAATATCTGTACTGCAAATCTGACATCCATCATTATTGTGAAACTTTATTTGTTTTATGAATAACAGAATGTTTTTGGTTGTTTTTTTTTTTTTTTGCTTTACTTTACAACGTTTAGAAATTAGTATTATCAATATTAGTTTAGAGTTTGATCTCCTTCATCCACAGCTATACTTATGGAAAGCCGGTGAATGGGACGGTGACGGCCACCATCTGCCGTAACAGTTACAGGAATTGGTTTCTTCCGACAGGAGCTACACCACTACCAAACATTTGCAGGAGTTATAAAACAGAGGTTTGTCAATTTTACATTTAAACTAACAGAAACCATATATAAGTAAAATTACTGCACTATACTTTAAAGTCATACGATGATGATATTTTTAGTAACTTATTATTATTACTTAATTTGGATTGTATGAAATAACTTTTATTTGTGATTATTTTCGCTTCAGACTGACGCGTCGGGCTGTGGAGAGCGCGTCCTTAATCTGATGGACTTTGCCTTAACCGATTCACGCTATGAAAGTGTAATCACAGCTCAATGTGAGGTGGAGGAACATGGAACAGGTTAGAGATTATTTCAATGTCATTCCTGCTCAGTTTTTCGCACTGTCGCCTTGCAACTCTGTCCATATGGGTTTCAGCTTTTTTAAAAAGCAGGAGTCATGAGGACGCTCATGTAGAATAACAAAACTTTATAGCTATTGTTGCCAATCATTAAGTGTTGTTTATAACCTTCATGACAAAAAAATAAAAAGTTGCAATTGTACTTTATAAATTACTTGTTTTTTAACGTGGTGTGTGAATTGATTTTATCACAAGATTTTATTTATTTATTTTTTTCATTTTCACCATGATTGTAGTTTTAGCTTTGCGCTAACGCTGTGTTTATCCTGTAGGTGTGATTCTGACTGGTTCGGCCAGATCTTCTATAACAACTAATATCATCACACTTTCATTTGCGGATTCACCAACAACGTTTCGGCTCGGAATGACTTACGAAGGAAAAGTAAATCATTTGTTGTTCTTTAATATAAATGAATATAAATACAATATTGTGTTGATAAAAACTAGAGAGTTTTACAGCCTTAATGAGAACACAGTGTCACTACCAGGTTAGTCACTGTTTAAATAACTACTGTATTATGATGCGCAATATGCTAACTAGCCAGAATCAAGTAAGCTAGTTCGGTAAAGAACATTAAATCTTTACTTAATATAGTTGTAACTTTAAAGCAGCATGTTGTGTTCAGATCATTCCCTTCTTTCCATGGCAGCTTAATGGTTTTGAATGTTTTGGTTTCTGATATCGTCCTTTGGTGTCCCTGTCCTGTCTTTCTTCATTAGATTCAAGCGACCGATCCAAAGTCGAATCCTATTAAAAGCAAAGTAGTGATTCTGACTGTAAGTTACAGTACTAATATAAAAACAGTCCAGAAGCTGATTACAAATACTAATGGGATCGCAGAGTTCACCCTCAGCACAGAATCCTGGGGTTCGAATACAATCAGTTTACAGGTGGGTAGAGTCTTTATTGTTGTTGTTGTTGTTGTTGTTGTTGTTTTTCCTTCAGTATGTTTTGTTCATGTGAAAAATGAAAATTAAACTTATTTTCATTTTTTTACTTTCTTTTCTGTTTTCTGTCACATAGGCTCAGTATGAAACGACTGACACACCAGCAACAGGTGGGACAAATCAGCTCAAACCCTACTACCCCACTGCATCCCTCTCCCTCCAGCCTTTCTACTCCAAGAGCCAGAGTTTTATTAAGTTGAACAGCAGCTCGAAGGCTTTCAGCTGCAAACAAAATGGCGTCATCGGGGCTCAGTACATGATACACAACAGCGCACTCAGACCGAACCAGAATACCTTATCCTTCTTCTACATGGTGTGTTTTGCTTCCTCTATATCATTCTAACATTTAATTATAATCAAGAACAATTGCAGGACGAAAAGTATTTTTAGTGCACTCACTAACATTAAGTGATGTTTACAGAAGTAAAACTGAAAATACTCCATGCATCATGTGCTCTTATTCTACCCATATAGAAGGTCTTGCTGCAAGTTTCAAACATCATGAAAGTTTTTTTTAATTTATTTTATATAGTGCATTTCAATTTATGCAGCTTGATTTTTCTGTCTCTAGGTGATAAATAAAGGACAATTGGTTCAACGAGGGCAAATCATAGAAAACCTCGACCACGGAACAGGTTCATTAACATCATGCCATGCAGGACATCACCACAACTTATTAAACCAAAGTGCTAGTAAACTTTATATTAGCTGTGTAGCAGATATTCTCATTGGATTCTGTTTGTTATTTTGGCAGTGCACAAGGGCAATCTGGTGGTGACTCTTCAGAAGATGCAAAAAGTGACGCCAGTTGCTCAGGTGGTCCTGTACACAGTCCTTCCAAATGGCGAGGCAGTGGCAGACAGCAAGAACTTCCCCATTGAGCTGTGTTTGGCTAACGAGGTCAGAAATTAACATTAAAGAGGCCTATGTCTATGTTTAAGTTGAAATATCTAGGTTTAACATCCAATAAAATGTCTCTTCTGAAATAGATACATAGATAATACTTATATCTTTTGTATAGACAGGTTGGCAAACTCAGATGCATTCCAGTATGACCAGAGTTATAACATGGTTACCTTCCTGATTACAAATACATGATTGATATGGAATGATAGTAAAAAGAAAAGAAAATCTGTAAAAAACAAAAACAAAAAAAGATCTTAGACACAGAGATGGCCACCAAAATACCACAGGTTTCTGGCAGTGCAGGAAGGGCATCTCAGCATCAGGGGAGCAGGAAGTAGAAAAATCAGTAAGAGTGAGGAGAGGAGGACATTAAAGAGGATGAAGAGTGGAAAGGCAAATGATCCCGATGACATACTTGTAGAGGTATGGAAGTGCTTAGGGGAGGTGGCAGTAGAGTTGCTGACTGTTTAACAAGATCTTGAAAAGTGAGAGGATCCCAGAGGAATGGAGGAGAAGGGTATTGGTGCCAATCTCTGGAGATGTACAGCGATGTGGCAACTACAGGAAGCAAAGGTAAAAGGTGCAGGACTTTAAGTACTTTGGGTCAACGGCCCAGAGCAACGGCCCAGTGTTTGGACAGGAGGTAAAGAGGTGTGTGCAGGCCAATTGGAACAGGTGAAGAAAAGTGTCAGCTGTGTTATGTGATAAAAGAGTATCAGTGAGAATGAAAGGAAAGGTGTACAGGACAGTGGTGTGACCAGCGATGCTCTACGGCTTAGAGACAGTAGCACTGAAGAAAAGACAGGAGGCAGAGTTGAAGGTAGCAGAGCTGAAGATATTGAGGTTCTCTTTAGGGGTGAAAAGAATGGATAGGGTCAAGAATGAACCCATCAGAGAGGAAACCCATGTTAGATGTTTTGGTGATAAAGTCAGAGAGGCCAGATTGAGGTGGTTTGGACATGTTCAGAGGAGAGATTGTAAATATATCGGTAGAAGGATGCTGAGGTTGGAACTGCCAGGCAGGAGGTCTAGAGGAAGACCAAAGAGGAGATTTATGGATGCAGTGAGAAAGGACATGAAGTTAGTTGGTGTAAGAGAAGAGGATGGAGTTAGATGGAGGCAGATGACAGCCGAAAGACCCAAGAAGTTCATTGTGGTTTAAATTGCGAATGGTCTTGTGGGAGTGATCAGCAAAGTTGGGTTTCGATCACTTCCATAGGTTTCTGTCAAGCCTAAATGATTTATCTTGAAGTTGTTGACAGATCATCCTGTTGAATATCAGACCCAACCTTCACTATGAAGTCAATAAAAGTCATGTATTGTACCTTGATGACACATACACATAACCTGTTCTAAATGATGAAAAATTGCATTAGTTTACTTATAAAAAAAAAACAACACTTTTTCACTAACTCACTCACTCATCATCTATACCGCTTTATCCTGTATTCAGGGTCGTGGGGGCCTGGAGCCAATCCCAGTACACTTAGGGCACAAGGCTGGGTACACCCTTAACAGGGTGCCAATCCATCGCGGGGCATAAACACTTTTTCATTCATTTATTTTAAAGTATTTATTTATTTACATTTTGTCATGGTCTTTCAGGTCTCTCTCAAGTTTTCATCTTCTCCTGAGCTCCCTGGTGGTCAAACGTCACTGACCCTGAAAGCTGCTCCAGGTTCGCTGTGTTCAGTGAAGGCGATCGATCAGAGTCTACTGCTGCTGCAACCAGAGAAGGAGCTCAACATCCAATCTGTGGGTTCAAACTATAGTTCAGTAATACAGCTTATATTGAATGTGTAGTAATAGAACATTCAAGAAAACTTAAACTCTATAGGTTATGAGAATTCTGGCTTATAAATGATTGGTTAGATTTTCAATAGACATGAAATTTGAGCTAGTCCTAGAGCACAAAGGCGGGACTTAAACACAGTATGGCTTTAGCACAATTAAGCATATAGATACTGTATGTGTGTTCCTACTGTGTGTGTGTTTGTGTGTGCATGCATGTGTGTGGTTTACAAATATCCACATACAATATAATAGCAGATATCTGCAAGTTAAAGTGTTAAACAAAGCCTAACGGTTATATTGAAATGAGTGTTCCTTCTGATTCCACCTGTTTTCATTTACGTGTTAGTGATCAATCAAAGAGATCACAATTCCAGGTCTTATCAGGAATGATGTCACACCTTCTTGTTCCAGGTGTTCAACATGCTGCCTTTCCAGACGTTATCAGGATATCCGTACAACATCAATGATGAGCACGTGAACACATGCGGGCCGAGCCCACTCATCAAGAATATCGCATTGATTCGTTTACCTCCGAACCCTGGAAAGGTGGATGTGTACAACATGTTTAAAGTAAGACTCCATTCTTTTTTAAACGTACATGTTGAGTGTAGGATTGTTAGGATCATAATATGGATTCTGGGTTCTGATTGTTTAAAAGAAGGGTGTTCATTAATGTTCTAACATAACAACTCTGACAGTCGTGCAGCTGCAACTTGTAGTCATATTAATGAAATACTGATACTAATATAATGTCATAATAATAATTATTAATGTTAATAATAATACATTAACTTTTTTATAGTAACAGCTCAACAACTTGAGGTTCATTCTTTAAGACATTTTACAGTCGTAAAAAAAAAATTGTAATCATTTGCAAATTGCTGAGCAATAAACCAATAAATGAAACACCTTTTAGCAGTGTGTTGATTTTGTAGACAATTCAAAATGCTCTTTATCCATTTCCTGTAAATCACATTTTTTTAATGGTCAAATATAAAACTTGTGGGTTTTTTTTACTCATGAAATATGTCCTGTTTTTATCCTTAGGGTGTTGGAATTAAAATCCTCACCAACGCAGACGTAAATAAACCTTCAAACTGCGTGCCCGGCATCCTGTCCATGAGTGCTAATAGAGTTTCCAAAGGTACTGTAGATGTTTAAAGCTGTTTTAACTGTAGATGCTTTTATAGGTGATTTTTGCCTATAGGTGATTTCCTAGTTTGGAGTCTTTGCTTTGGTAAAAAAAAAAAAAAATCTTCCTCTGATTGTTCATCTTGATAAAGACATGCCTACGTCTTGAAGTGTGATCTTGTACATAACCTTAAAAGATCTAGAGTTTTCATTATTTACTTTAATCCACCATACTGTATACTGTGTTAGACAGCTAAATAACACCGACTTTATCAATGCACAATATTTATGGACATGACTAGATATCCTATTTTTTATCCAAGATGTACAACCTGTTGCCATGGCTGCACCTCTTGCCCCCATCAATGACGCATCAGCTGCCCCAACTTCAAGTTCAAACCAACCGGTCGTTACTGTCCGCACATATTTCCCAGAGACATGGATCTGGGATCTTGTTCCAGTCAGGTGTGTATATTATCATTTATTTTATTTCCTTTAGTCTGTGTTTTTGATTCAGCACTATTTCTCCTACAGTGACTCTGGAGTGACGGCCATTAATAAAACAGTCCCGGACTCCATCACTACGTGGCATGCTGGAGCGTTTTGCACGTCACCTATCGGGTTCGGAGTCGCCCCGAGCGCTGAGCTCACCGCCTTCCAGCCGTTCTTCGTGAGCCTCACCATGCCGAGCTCCGTCATCCGGGGGGAAGTGTTCACGCTTAAGGCCACCATCTTCAACTACCTCCAGAGCTGTATGATGGTGAGATGTAACTTTATTCATGATCTCAGATTAATAAACTGTACGATTTTTATTTTTACGCCAGTCACTCTTTGTCTCTTATGTTGAAGTCAAACATTTTTTAAAAAGTCGTATGTCCCTGAATGACGATGGAACACCTGATCCTTGGATAATCGATGGATAACTTGTTGCGGAAGAGACGCATCTGTCTGTATGGACTGTATGAACACATTCATTCACCAACACCACATTCATTTGCACATTACAGGAACTTGGCTGGGAGTCGTTGCCCCGTCCCCCGTACAGTCCGGACCTTGACTCGAACACCCCTCGTGCATTGGGCTGCGGCAGTTATACAACCTTTTTTTTTAATCTTTGACATCCTTTAGACTTATTTTATGGATCCAAGTGTTCAAGTCCACAGTTTATTTACTTGTTTCAAATTATGACCGTTCCCATATTCTGTAAAAGCCCTTTTAGTTATCTCAAAGAAATATCTTAGTAACAAGTTTGACCTTTTTACTGCATGCTAACAAATATCCTGCACAGCCTATTGTCTTTAATGACTAATCATACATCACTATTGTTTTTCCAACGACCAATCATTGATCAATATTCTGTCCAGCACATTAGTCTTTAGCAATTCAATCGTTATGTAAAATGTTTTGCTAAATAGATAATCGTGAGGTTTTTATTATTTCGTATATTTAACATACTGTACTATGAGCTCCTCTTGTGACCTGTGAGTGAATTTAAAGCAAGAATGATTTACGATTCCCTAAATAGTGTCAGTGTCGTGTCTAGTCACGCAACTTTTCCTTAAATAATGATCAACTGATGGAAAAAAAAGGTTGGCAGAAAGCTGATGGACTGAATATTCTGTTTGTTAAAGGTGAAGGTGACTTTGGCTCAGTCAAAGCAGTTCTCAGTGCAAGTGTGTGTAGGCTGCAGTTATACACAATATCTGTGCGCCGATGAGAGCTGGACCTTCTCCTGGACCTTCACAGCACTGGTTCTGGGTATGTCAATCTTAAAGCTAACTCGAACTGTACCGTCTTTCTCTATAACTTTCACACCTATGTTTAAAAATGAATAAATAAATAAAATAATTAAAGGAAAATGTCTGAGACCGTCTGTATTGAGCTGATAAAGGAGACTGTAATAGCGTAAATAAGCACTATGGAGTGATGCTCAGATGCTTAACATATCAAACCTTAAAACACCAGCACAAGTACACATCAGGTTTTCTACACATCTGAAAAGTTTCCTCTTACAGGTCGTCTTATCAACAAAGCATTGCCACCTACAGAACAGATCATTTTTGCTTTTCACAACATTCGCCTTAGTGAGGAAGTGAATTGGGCCAGCCGTAAAATATTTCAAACTTTTAAATAAAATATAAATATTTATATTTAATAAATATAATATAATATAATATAATATAATATAATATAATATAATATAATATAATATAATATAATATAATATTTATATTAATAAAATATTTCAAACTTTTTCTCTGAATTCTAACTTTAATCTCGGAAAAACTATCCTTTTTTTTTTTTTTTTTTTTTTTTTTTACTGTTATGATGTTTTATCAAACTTGTCCATTGCTGCCATTTTAAAATCGCAAATCAAGGTCAGTGAAGTCCTCACCTGTCTAAGGTATTAATTAAATATATATATATATATATATATATATATATATATATATATATATATATATATACAGGTCCTTCTCAAAAAATTAGCATATTGTGATAAAGTTAATTATTTTCTGTAATGTAGTGATAAACATTAGACTTTCATATATTTCAGATTCATTACACACAACTGAAGTAGTTCAAGCCCTTTTATTGTTTTAATATTGATGATTTTGGCATACAGCTCATGAAAACCCAAAATTCCTATCTCAAAAAATTAGCATATTTCATCCGACCAATAAAAGAAAAGTGTTTTCAATACAAAAAAAGTCAACCTTTAAATAATTATGTTCAGTTATGCACTCAATACTTGGTCTGGAATCCTTTTGCAGAAATGACTGCTTCAATGGGGCGTGGCATGGAGGCAATCAGCCTGTGGCACTGCTGAGGTCTTATGGAGGCCCAGGATGCTTCGATAGCGGCCTTAAGATCATCCAGAGTGTTGGGTCTTGTGTCTCTCAACTTTCTCTTCACAATATCCCACAGATTCTCTATGGGGTTCAGGTCAGGAGAGTTGGCAGGCCAATTGAGCACAGTAATACCATGGTCACTAAACCATTTACCAGTGGTTTTGGCACTGTGAGCAGGAGCCAGGTCATGCTGAAAAATGAAATCTTCATCTCCATAAAGCTTTTCAGCAGATGGAAGCATGAAGTGCTCCAAAATCTCCTGATAGCTAGCTGCATTGACCCTGCCCTTGATAAAACACAGTGGACCAACACCTGCAGCTTACATGGCACCCCAGACCATCACTGACTGTGGGTACTTGACACTGGACTTCAGGCATTTTGGCATTTCCCTCTCCCCAGTCTTCCTCCAGACTCTGGCACCTTGATTTCCGAATGACATGCAAAATTTGCTTTCATCCGAAAAAAGTACTTTGGACCACTGAGCAACAGTCCAGTGCTGCTTCTCTGTAGCCCAGGTCAGGCGCTTCTGCCGCTGTTTCTGGATCAAAAGTGGCTTGACCTGGGGAATGCGGCACCTGTAGCCCATTTCCTGCACACGCCTGTACACGGTGGCTCTGGATGTTTCTACTCCAGACTCAGTCCACTGCCTCAGTCCTTCTCCACAATCTTCCTCAGGGTCCGGTCACCTCTTCTCGTTGTGCAGCGTTTTCTGCCACACTTTTTCCTTCCCACAGACTTCTCACTGAGGTGCCTTGATACAGCACTCTGGGAACAGCCTATTCGTTCAGAAATTTCTCGTTAGGCAGTCTTACCCATGATTGCGGTTTTGAGTAATGAACCTGGCTGGGAGTTTTTAAAAGCCTCAGGAATCTTTTGCAGGTGTTTAGAGTTAATTAGTTGATTCAGATGATTAGGTTAATAGCTCGTTTAGAGAACCTTTTCATGATATGCTAATTTTTTGAGATAGGAATTTTGGGTTTTCATGAGCTGTATGCCAAAATCATCAATATTAAAATAATTAAAAGGCTTGAACTACTTCAGTTGTGTGTAATGAATCTAAAATATATGAAAGTCTAATGTTTATCAGTACATTACAAAAAAATAATGAACTTTATCACAATATGCTAATTTTTTGAGAAGGACCTATATATATATATATATATATATATATATAATTACTGTACTGTAAAAAGTTTAAGAAACCCTGTTTTTGTACAAATTTTCATATTTCTACTTTTTTTTCTATTTTAGAACCTTGTTATCTACTCACTCACTCTCACACATCTTCTATAGCGCCGCTTTATCCTGCATTCAGGGTCGCAGACTTTGTTATTTAGTCAGTACAAAAAAAATCATGTAAAAGAAAATACATGTATACCAGAAAAGAAAGTACAATATTATATAACGGAGCACTTGCTTTATAGCATTTATTTGCATATGCCTAAGACTTTTGCACAGTAATACATACTGTAGTACAGTGTGTGTGTGTGTGTGTGTGTGTGTGTGTGTGTGTGTGTGTGTGTGTGTGTGTGTGTGTGTTATAGGTAAGGTAAGCATCAATGTGACAGCGGAGGCTGTGCAGTCTACGAGTCTGTGTAGCAAGAGTCCAGTTACAGTCCCAGAGAAAGGACGCATTGACACGATCATTAACACACTCCTAGTCAAGGTACAGTAGGTACATTATTACTTACTTATAACAACAGTTATCAAGACATTAGATTCTTTCAAATAATTATAAAAGTGTAAATCGAATGGATATGGAAAAAATTAATGTAATTATTCTGTTTTTTTTTCTATAATGTTTGGATATGAAGATTTTGGATGAAGTCCAATTTAATTCATGTAGCCATTAGACCAGACTAATAACAACAAGAACTCAATAAATACTGATAACCTTATCTTCCACTTATCCTCACTTATTACTTAAGCCACTGAAAATCCCAGCTGTAAATATAAACAAGCTTCAGCCGTCTTATTGATGCTATAATTGTGATTATAATTGTTTTTTGTATTTTTTATCTCCTCTTTTCAGCCTGAAGGAAAGAAAGTGTATACAACCTTCAACATGCTTCTCTGCCCACAAGGTCAGACTCACACACACACACACACACACACACACACACACTCCTTATTCTTTCACCTTGTTTATACACACCGTATACATTGGAAAGTGAAAAAGTGTGGAAAGTGATTTGGTATAAAAATTAAAAAAATAACTCACAGTGTTTTTAACAGTTGATTATCATCAATACATAGAATTTGTCCTTCAAGAGAACTTTAGAGGAAGGTGGATCTCTTGGAACAGGTTTAAAGCCTTTGCCAGAGCAGAGATCACTAACTCCAGTCTCAGATGATGTTAGAGATCATTAATAACTGAATGTGGACTTTAGGGACCCGGTGGTGGTTCTGTACAGTTGTGGTTCTCTGTCTCTGTTAGATGGTACAGCGGAGGAGAAGATCTCACTAACCCTGCCTGCGGTATACGTGGAAGGTTCAGCTACGGCCTCGGTCTCTGTGCTGGGTGAGTCCTAGAACTCTTCTGATTTTAACACTTCTGCCTCTCAGGCTGTTACATAAACAATAAATTTTAAAATAATATCTGCAGGCACTTTGCAGCCTGTCGCAGTAAAACATTCGTTCCCTCTTCTTTAATTTAATCTACATTGTTTAATTATAATTATGAAGAAATGATGGCTGGATAAAGACATTTGCAAAGTATTGCATAAGGCGTCATGATAAATATTATAAATGATTATATTTAAACTTTAAAGTGAAGACAAAAAATGTCTTGCTACCATTTTGTACATGTCCTTATTTAAGTTATGCCTGTTTATGGGACACTGACCAAATATTATCATGTTACTGTATGATTATCAAGTAAATAAAATCAGACCTAATGAGAAATGCTAAGGCTACGCTAACGTCGTCTCTCTGCAGGAGATCTGATGGGCCGCGCCCTACAGAACCTGGCGAGTCTCCTGGCCATGCCGTACGGTTGTGGGGAGCAGAACATGCTGAACTTCGCCCCTAACATCTTCATCATGAAGTACCTGCAGAGCACCAACCAGCTCACACCGGCCGTCAGGAGCACGGCCAATAACTACCTCGTGAACGGTAAGAAGTGTTTACAGGACAGATCTTTACCTTTCTGTAGAATCAAAAACTACAGAACGAATACAACACGTGGAAACCAATCTCTTTTTTAAAATACCTCTCTCTAGAAGTTGATGAACAACTAAACGAGGATAAAACAAGCTGCTGTGTGTGTTTTGTTTCCTGCTCAGGGTATCAGAGAGAGCTGAACTACAAGCACACTGATGGATCTTACAGTGCGTTTGGGATGAGCGATCCTTCAGGAAACACATGGTGAGCTTTAGAGGAAACTGACAACTAAAGAAATGGTGACGATGACTTAAATGATGACTCTCTTTTCATACATGTATTGAAACACTTACTGTATACATTCAGTAAGAAATTAAGAAAAGAGTAAGTAATACACAAACAAAGCAGGTCTTCGGGACTAGAACCCCATCAGGAACATTATGACTGGCATTACATTTCCTTCACTTAAACAGAAGTAAACAGAGACTTGATAAGCCATTCTGCCTTTATTAGAAGAATAAGATTCAATTATTTGTCACATGTACTTTACAGCACAGTGAAATGTCTTCTTCGCATATCCCAATTAGGAAACTGATGTCAGAGCGCAGGGTCAGCCAGCTTACAGCGCCCCTAGAGCAGATAGGGTTAAGGGCCTTGCTCAAGGACTCAACAGTGGCAACTTGGCGATGCTGGGGCTCGAACCCCCAACCTTCCAATCTGTAGGCCAGGGGTAGCTCAGTGGTTAAGGCATTGGACTACGGTTCAGAAGATCCCAGGTTCTAACCCCGCAACCACCAAGTTGCCACTGTTGGGCCCTTGAGCAAGGGCCTCAACTGCTCAGATGTGTAATGAGATAAAAATGTAAGTCGCTCTGGATAAGAGTGTCTGCTAAATGTAACCCAGTAACCCACAGCCTTAACCGACTGAGCCACCACTGCCCCGTTAGCACTTTCAGCACTTTGGTTCCCTTGGCTCCAGTCATTAAGTAAGAAATTTGGGAATAATATTTGATGAACTCTGATTAAACAGTTTCTTTCTTTACTCAGAGTACTTTCTAAGGTAAAGCATTTTTACTCTCATTTTCAAATGTTGAAAAAGACTAAACATTTATGCATTTATCAGCTCCAGACAGAGGCGAGCCAAGTGCACAAATCCTGTACATGAGTAAGAGTAGAGAGTTCCTGGGACAAATATTACTCAAGCAAGAGTAGAAGACCTGCATTTACATGTGAACTTAAAAACGTAAAAGTACAGAAGTACTCACCTTCACATTTAATTAATTATCGAAAGTACATTGCTTGTATTAACTCACAGACAGCAATCTGAATATATATATATATATATGTTCTTATATAATATAAGAACAGAATTCTTGTGATACTGCCATGCTATTTGGAATTGCTTTGTGTGTGTGTGTGTGTGTGTGTGTGTGTGTGTTCTGTGTTCTCAGGCTGACGGCGTTCGTGATGAAGTCTTTTGGAAATGCGAGACCGTTCATCTTTATTGATGGGGCGGTTTTGGATCAGGCGAAGGCGTGGCTCGGTCGACAGCAGCAGGCGGACGGCTGCTTCGCCTCAGTGGGAAAACTCATCCATACCAACATGCAGGTCAGAGAGAGCAATCTGAGTCTAATACCATAATACACACACCTAAAGGGAATATACAGTATATACATACAGAATGGTGTGATGAAATTGAGTTGCAACTGCAACTTTAAAGTTGTTATTTTTACATCACTACAATGTGGCAACAATTTCAGATTGTTACATCTTAAAGTGTTTGAAACACTTACGCTATCATCTCTCTCTCTCTCTCTCTCTCTCTCTCTGTCAGGGAGGAGTGAATGATGCGGTGACTCTATCAGCATACGTAACCGCTGCAATGATGGAGCTCGACTACACGGTTACAGTGAGTCGTCTGTTTCACTTATGAAATGACCTCGTGTACTTAATCATTAAATGCTGGATTATTACAGATGTTACAACAAACAGAAGAAACACAACAGTGACAAACACACATCGCAGAAACTGTGGAATAAAGCAGTGATTCATTTAAAATGAGTTATTATAGTATTTAACAATTGCTTTTAATTTGGATTGAAATTTTTATTTTACAAAAATTTAAATTTGCTTGCTAAAGTGATAAACATTAATAAGTTTAAAACAGCTGTAGTAGATCAGGGAGGGTAAAAAAATGACCAACCAACACCATATACTTGAATTTTTATCACAAATGGTGTGAATTAAAGTTTACTTTTTTGTTACATACACGTTCTTTATTTGTTCACCTTGATTTGTTCCTTATTTAGGGATCACAGGATATATTATATTTGTTAATCGACTGTTTTTACGACAGGATCCCGTGGTGAACAAGAGTCTTACGTGCCTGAGGAACGCGTGCCCTAAGGTGTCCTCCACCTACACCAAGGCTCTCCTCTTCTACACCTTCACCCTCGCTAGAGATCAGGGGATGAGAAGCTCACTCATGACAGATCTGGGCTCACAAGCCATAATTTCAGGTTTGATGTCCCGAATTTCTTTCTTTTTTTTTTTAAGAAAAACTGTCACCACACACTTCTAAAGTTTAAAGGTGAACGTGTAGCCCAAACAAACACCAGGTTTGAGTAAGTCGGGATATATTTTTGATTAAGCTATGTTCAGGTTTAATTAGAGATGATTTATGATTTATGTTAACCAAGGATCTGTAAAATTGTTGAAGATTTTTATTACTGTAAGAACTGTTTTAGAATTAAACAAATCTCAGTCTAAAACATTAAGTCTTCTGTAAATATCACTCACATTTACGCCTTATTAACCAGAAATTTCATTACAAGTCCCTTTTTGACTCGCACTGTAATGTAAGGGACAGTGTTGGACAGGGTGAGTACCTGAATTACTTTTTGATGTAACGAGTAATCTAACGCGTGAGGTCGCCATTTAAGTACTGAGTTATTGAGTTCTTTTTTCAAAGATGTAATCCATTATTTAGACAATTTATGTAATCCGTGAGCCAGACAGCAGTCATTCTCAATCCGTTAGTGTGTGTGTGTGAAAGTGATCCTACAAGCCCCGCCCCCAATAACCCGCCCCCTCTGTTATTCCTGCTGTTATAGGAAGGTGAGATGGGGGTATTAGTAGGTGAGATGGTAGTATTAGTAGGTGAGAGGGGTATTAGTAGGTGAGATGGGGGTATTAGTAGGTGAGATGGGGTATTAGTAGGAGAGATAGGGGTATTAGTAGGAGAGATGGGGATATTAGTAGGTGAGATGGGGGTATTAGTAGGTGAGATGGGGTATTCGTAGGAGAGATGGGGTATTAGTAGGTGAGATGGGGGTATTAGTAGGTGAGATGGGGTATTAGTAGGTGAGATAGGGGTATTAGTAGTTGAGATAGGGGTATTAGTAGTTGAGATGGGGGTATTAGTGGGTGAGATGGTGATATTAGTGGGTGAGATGGTGATTTTAGTGGGTGAGATGGTGGTATTAGTAGGTGAGATGGGGTATTAGTAGGTGAGATGGGGGTATTAGTAGGTGAGATAGGGGTATTAGTAGGTGAGATGGGGGTATTAGTAGGTGAGATGGGGGTATTAGTAGGTGAGATGGGGGTATTAGTAGGTGAGATGGGGTATTCGTAGGAGAGATGGGGGTATTAGTAGGTGAGATGGGGGTATTAGTAGGTGAGATAGGGGTATTAGTAGGTGAGATGGTAGTATTAGTGGGTGAGAGGGGTATTAGTAGGTGAGATGGGGGTATTAGTAGGTGAGTTGGGGTATTAGTAGGAGAGATGGGGGTATTAGTAGGTGAGATGGGGTATTAGTAGGTGAGATGGGGTATTCGTAGGAGAGATGGGGGTATTAGTAGGTGAGATGGGGGTATTAGTAGGTGAGATGGGGGTATTAGTAGGTGAGATAGGGGTATTAGTAGGTGAGATGGGGGTATTAGTAGGTGAGATAAGGGTATTAGTAGGTGAGATGGGGTATTCGTAGGAGAGATGGGGTATTAGTAGGTGAGATGGGGGTATTAGTAGGTGAGATGGGGGTATTAGTAGGTGAGATAGGGGTATTAGTAGGTGAGATAGGGGTATTAGTAGGTGAGATGGGGGTATTAGTAGGTGAGATGGGGGTATTAGTTGGTGAGATGGGGGTATTAGTAGGTGAGATGGGGGTATTAGTAGTTAACAGATTATGGGCCAAACTTCACTGAGTGATGATGGTAGAATAATTATAAAGGTCTTGACTAAAACAACATGCATGAGGAATCACAATGGAGTTTTAATTTTCTGCGATGGAAAAGTACTCGAACTAGTTACTTTTATCAGAAAGTAACGCTGTAATGTAACTGATTACTTTTAAAGGCAGTAATTTTGTAATGTAATTAGTTACTTTAAAAAGTAATGTCCACCAACACTGATAAGGGATGTGTGAGTGATTGCTTTTCTGGAATGTTGTTATTTGTGATTTTTTTTTAATTTAGAATGCTGGTGTCTAAATGAAAACGGTTTGGGTATTTGTGTACGATATATTTATTGGTTATGTACATATTTAGGAATTTTGGTGTGAGTGCTTTGATTGAAATGAGAGTAAATGTTAGGGATTGTTGGTGTATAATGTGGGTTTTTGGTGCTCAATGGAGAGATGTGGGTCATGACCCAAGTACGTGTCTAATATCTCCATCAGCGGATGGACGGCACTGGAGCAATGCAAATGATAAGTCAGTGAAGAACTCCTTGGGGGTGGAGATAACCTCGTATGTGCTCCTGGGTCTGATGTCTGGACCAGTGATTGCTTGGTTCGATGTGGGTTACAGCGCCAGCATCGTCCACTGGCTTTCTCGGCAGCAGAACTCCTTTGGGGGCTTCGAATCTACACAGGTACAAACATCTAAACATTATCAACCTCACAGTTTTTAACCATTATACCATGTTTAATAACAATTTTAAATGGACAAACCAGTTTATCTTTGAAGTTACAAGACAATAACATGGACAGATTTTGTTTAGACAGAAATATAACTTCTTAAGCACTTAGGACAGAAATACGTGAGACATGTTGTGTGTCACTGCCAGATTTGTTAGATCCCAAAAAGCAATATTTAATGGCGTTTAATAGTGAAGTAATTTAAAGTAATATATACAGTGTGCAAGGTTAGATAGTGCATTTTTTTTGTTTAAACTGTCAAACGGCTGGTCTGAACACTGCACATGAAAGGGGTTAATATGTTCGTATCATCCTCTCGTCCATCCTCTAGGACACCGTGGTGGCTCTCCAGGCTCTGGCGAAATACAGTCTGGCCACCTACAGTCCACAAGGAGCCTTAACTGTCACTGTAACGTCACCGTCAGGGCTGAAGAACACGTTTAACATCACTCAGAGTAACAGACTGCTGTATCAGGAGGCTCAGCTGCAGGAGGTTCCTGGAAATTACAGCGTCAATGCCAAAGGACAAGGCTGTGTGTACGTGCAGGTACTGTAGGAGTATCACACTTTACTTACTTTAGTTTTTTTATTTAATTAAGCAGGTTCTCAGAGATGCAGCCTCTGAATGAATAAGTTGTGGTAATATTGCATTTTTTTTTTCTTCTAGTTTTCTCTGCAGTACAACATCCCTCCTCCACCCGACCAATCTTTATTCACCATCTCAGCCTCAGCTTCTGGAAACTGCAAGGTCCAAAATCCATCCCTGTTACTGACCGTTACAGTCACGTGAGTCCTACTACAACTGATCTCTGTTAGTACATGTAATTAAAACCAAGCAACAATAAAACAATTACACAATGTCCCTTAAATAATAAAGAAATATAGTTGTTTGAGACAAATCACATTAGTGCTATCCACGGGTGGTATGAAGAGTACTTTCCAGGTGTGAATTCTGGGAGCTTGAGTGCCGCTGTTATTCTGCCATGGATCAAGGTTTTTGACTCTGTAGATGCAGTAAAACTACTCATAGAACTAAATTTTTTCCAAAATGTTACTTAAATAAATGTAACGGAGTAAATGTAACTTGTTACTACTCACCTCTGCCATTAAGTGAGAATAATATTAAATTGTTTTTTTTTTGTTTTTTTTTATAACTTATGTTAATTGCAGGTATAACGGCCAACGCTCTGAGACCAACATGGTGATCATTGACATCAAGCCTCTTTCTGGATTCAGCCTGAAGAAGACGTCTGTACATCTCATGAACAGCACTACCAATGTAACGTAGACCTTTTAAAGCATGATCAAACTATTAATATACACTGATTCAGAACAGAGTATGTCTTAATGTTATTCTAATGCTTTTTATTCCAGTCTAATGGAGCTGTGAAACGTGTGGATCAAAGAGATGGGGACACATTCATCTATCTGGATGGAGTAAGACCACACACACACACATACACACACACATACACACTTTCACTACTTAAACAACACAAATAAAACACTGGCTTTGACTAAAACGTCTTTAACCATCAATATCAAGTAACTTCATTTTTATATTCAAACAAGAAAATAGTAAGCATGTTATATGGCTTGGCTTTGCATTAATCTAAAGGAAAAGCTTGTCATCTTCCTAAGAGTCTCTGATTTTAAACAATTACCGAACATATGGAGTATCATCTTTTAATGTGGTTCAAAATTTTAGAACTAAACAATTTCCTGATCTGACTTTGAGTCTCGCAGGGTAACATCACGCCACACACAAATGTTGGTGGATGGAGCGTTCTCTACTGTTGAGTAGTTGTTGAGCAGCTTTTTGTTGAGTGAATTTTGGTAAACCAAAACTACAGTAAATTACTAATTTAAAATTTGCATTAATATTATTTTATGATATATTTTCTGCAGACTTTCTATTTTGGCCGCTTGTCCAGTTCTTTAGGCTGCATTTCTAGCATCACATTGGCCAACCAGTGCTCTTGAACTTCTCTGTACTCAATTTTCTAATTTAACTTCCATTTTTTTCCCCTCGAAATTGAAAAGACAAATAAAACACAACTTGTAATTTTACAAACAACCCACCAAGCATGAACACATCTGTGAGAAAAATGTAAAATTACAGCTTTACTCTACCGCTGTAATTAAAACCGCTGGCATGGGTTTATTTGTATACAGAGAACAGAAATTATTTCATTTATGTCTCTGTCTGTCATAGCTGACACGTGGGGAGAAGAAGGTGTACACCATGACCATCGTGCAGGACATTGTAGTGAACAACCTGAAACCAGCTGTTGTGACGGTGTACGACTACTACGAGACCAGTACGTGTTTATCTTCTCTTTTTTATTAACCCGTAAAAGCTCTACATTCCACCTGACAAGGAAAATAAAACTTATTGTGCTCTATAAGAACTGAAGCCTGTTTTTTTTTCTTCTTCTCCTTCTTCTACAGATGAGAAAGCTGTAACAGTGTACACCTCTCCATGTG
Source organism: Clarias gariepinus (assembly GCF_024256425.1). Taxonomy (NCBI): domain Eukaryota; kingdom Metazoa; phylum Chordata; class Actinopteri; order Siluriformes; family Clariidae; genus Clarias; species Clarias gariepinus. The sequence continues at coordinate 35,220,708 of NC_071108.1, read as the reverse complement.
TGGCTCAGTGAGAGTCTCGAGAGACGTTTTCTTCTCCAGATGACTATTTCATGGGAATTCTCCACTAAAGTTCAGCAACTTTTATTAATCAAAATATTTCTGGTTTAAAATAGTGGACTATTTCTCTCTAACATTCTGCATAATCTACTGCATAAATCATTTACAGATTAAATGTCACTTTACAAGAATATACAAGTTGTATGAGGAGATCAGACAGATCACCATAATAATTGTGTTTTGATGAACTTGGAAGATGACAACCTTAATGAAAATCTAAACTAACCATGATGTATTTGTAATTACTGATCACACATGAGTGTAGAATGTTTTTACAAGTCAAACCTGGTTCCTCTTATTCCTCTCTCTCTCTCTCTCTCTCTCTCTCTCTCTCTCTCTCTCTGTTTGAAGATTGATCTAAACCTGTTGATGAAGATAGGTTTAAATGCAGATACACATTAAATGCCATATGCTGCGATCTGACCAGAATAAAAGAAAAATCTCATTAAAAGTGGCAATAAAATTTTTATTTGTACTGATCATTAGTCTTGTCTTTGTTTTTTGTTTTTTTTCGTGCTCCTGTACAACTGTTAATGAATTACAATCACTTATAATTTAAAAGGCAAGTGCACAGCACAGCTCATTTGTGTTTGTTAACTCTATAGAAGGCAATAGTTTCACAGGAGGTAAAAAGTTGAAAAGGTACAAGTACATCATGCACAGAAAGTTTTTTCTTTCTATTTAAAGCCAATTGACTATACGATTACACACACACACACACACACACATATATATACTTTGATAGAATAAAACATAAAACATGCTTTGTCATTTTTGTAGAGAAGAAAAATACCAAAATTGAAAACACAAATATAACAATATAACACAATATAACAGAACAATTTCTTATGAAAAATATATATTTTTGCTTTACATACATATATCATAAAGTGTGTATATATATATATATATATATGTACAAAGGTTTGGTCAAAAATTTGAACAAAAACTGTGAATTTGTTTCTTGTATTCTTGCATTTTTTAAATACTTTTTTATTTTCAATTATGAAATAATACATATGAAATTAAGTCATTAAGTAACAGCAACAATGACAGTCAGTTGTTATGTTAAAAGTTTATTTCGAGTTACCAGCCTCAGAAATCACTAATCAACAAACAGCACTTCAGATCACAAAGCATAAGCATTTCAGAGGTTCATAACTTCTCAGTTCAGAGGAGATTATTGCATGTTTTGGATGCAATCAGTATTGTTTCACAGTGTAGAAAGAAATAAAAAAATCAGGAAGGACCATGGAATTAGAAGGGGTGTACAAACTTTTGTCTGAAAGTGTATTTATATACAGTTCAAAGCCCTCAACACATGGTCACAATTATCACACCGGGCAAAAAATTTAATCAAAGTATTCATTGGCGGTGGTGAAAATCCTGAAATGTCTTTTAATTTGCCAAGCCCTCTCAAATTCCTGTTAGTGATCATAACTCAATTCAATTCAATTTCATTTATATAGCGCTTTTAACAATGGTCATTGTCTCAAAACAGCTTCACAAAATTAAAAGAAAAAAATGATGGAAATGTGTGAGAGCAAGTAGAAATGATTGACTGCAGCTTGTAGTTTCCCTGTTTCACCATAAAATGTTTAAACTCAGTTGTTATTTCACTTTGTAACACGCTAATGGTGAAAATAATTTGTTTAGTTCAAACTGTAAAATGTAAATATGGCTCTTGTTCCATTCACTGACTTGGAATGTAACTCCTAGGGGTCGGCAGTACCGCCGGCGGGACAAAGTGCGTTTTTTCTGGTAACCATGTAAAGAACTTCAAATTTTCTGTCATTTTTGATCAAACACATAAGTGTAGTGCATCATTAGAATTTATAAAGGGTCAACTTTCATTCATGTACATTCCTACTGTAATATCCACAAAACAAAGAAAATAAACAGTAAACAATATCTTTGTAAATTAAAAATAATTATTAATTATTTTAAAAACAATTATTGAAATGAATCCACGGAGAGGTACAGTCTTTCCACCTCCCTTTTTTTTTGGATAATAACCTTTTAAAAATTAAAAAAATTAAAAAAACGTTTTTTAATAAATCACAAAAAAATATGTACAATATGAAAAATATAAAAGTACAAGAATCAGGTATAAAAGATACACAGTTAAAGGTACAATATAAACAAACTTAACAAAAATATACAAATTAGTAATAACAGTAATAAACAGAGTAAACAAACTAATAAACATACAGGTAACTAACTAAAAAAGAAAAAGAAAGAAAAATAACTAATTAAAATAATTAAATAGCACAAAATACTCTCTGATAATAACCTGAGGCTCACGTGCTGTGCACTGGGAAACAGTCTGAGGAATCTACATACAAGGCCACGCCCCTCAACACGCGCAAGGTGAGTTCCCTGCGCGTGTGGAAAATACCACGTGCTGTACAGAAGGTTCTGGACAGTGGGCGGAGTTTATCTTTTCCTCAGAATAACACTGAGACGCCCACACAGAGAACGGGTGTGTTTTAAAGAGTGAATTGATCCAGCTGAGGAGGATAATACAGCAAGCTGTTACTATGGATAAGTTATTAAATCTCATATCATTCTTATTCTGATATAAAATATATATTTTTTTCTCGTTTTAGCGAGCTTTTACCAACTTATGTGAAATATTGCCTTTTAATGTTACATAGTTTCGCTTGTCATGCTAACATACAGCCTTATGTGGGTTAGCACAAACATTTTAGCCTTAGGTGGCTAAGCTAATGCCTTATGTAGATGTTTATAAATATCAGCTGTGGTGTAAGTGTTTATAACGTACTTCACCCAGTCTTGGTTAGCTTTAGCTTATGGTAACTAATATATATTTGGCTCTTTTTGGTTAGCTTATGCCACTGCTATCTATAATGTGATTTAGCCCAAACTAACAAAAAGCTAACAACTGTGTAGATATTCACATGTAAAAGTAAATCTTAATGCAAAAAGTATAAATCATGGTATAACATTAAAAAAGCATTGTGTTGTCTTTATGCTTGGTCATTAGTGATTGGAGTTGATGATGATGATTATAATAATAATATAAAGAAGTTTATTTTATTGTGTTATTAGCATGTTTTTTTTTTTAATTAACAGTAAAAATGATCAGCCACCTGTTCGATAGAAGGTAAAGCCAAGATACAGACAGTCCATCACTACATCATGGAAAACACAGACTGATGATGACACGGTTCCACAGACGCTGCGCTTCCTGCCCGCATGGGAACCTGGACGTCTGGATTCGGGATGGGCCTCTTGTATTTTTAAAGTGGGTGTTCACAGGATCTGTCTGTTTTACCCTCCATGCTGCTTATTCATCCTTTTTTCATCTTAGAATGGAATAGAATATCATTATTGTCATAACATGCTGTGCATACAATAAAATATTAAATATCTCATTCCAAAGCTTTAAATATATAAATAAATATACTATATATATATATATATATATATATATATATATATATATATATCCATACTAAAAAGGGTGCAATTCCGCATCTTGACTTACAGTTGTTACTCATTCTCAGGCTGCTGTAATAATAAAGTTCAGTTCAGTGATGCCTGTTGGATTAAAATCTGTTCCTAAATTTGGACGTACAACTCTTTAAACTCTTTGGGGCTTAAGACACACCCCTGTGGCTCTCCTGTGTTCTAAGTGTTAAAGTTGGTGGAAAGTATCAGTACACAATCTCACTGTCCATGGCCGATCAGTGACAAAGTCCTTTACACAGTTGTTTGTTGAGGTTGAAGTTCTGAAATTCTGTGATCAGGTCGCTTGGGATAATCATATTAAACGCAGACCTATAATCCACAAAGAGCATCCTGACACAGGTCCACGGCTGCTCCAGGTGATTCAGTGCTGTGTAGAGGGCAGTGTTAATGGTTTCGCTGGATCTGTTTGTCTTATGTGCATATGGGTCTGAATCCAGTCTAGCACGGAGTATGGATTTAATATGGCTTAGGATGAGTTTTTTTTTTTTTTTAACATTTCGCTATGATGAGTGTCAGTGAAACCGATCTGTAGTCATTTAATTTTTTTGCATTGACTCTCTCGAGATTTTGCCTGACCTCGTGTGTCTGCAGAGTCAGCGTACTGTATGATCAGAAGAGAAGGTCTGGTTGCAGTGGGGTGACCTTAGCAAAAACCTTTTTCAAATCTGGAAAAAGAAATTATTTAACTCCTCAGTCAGACCAGCATTGTTGTTTACCATCAGTGTTTCTGAAATAAGTTATACTGTATGTTGGGTGCCGTCCCACGTGCGTGCTGTGTTCCTGAACTAAAGTGGTCTTCGGTCTCGTCTCTGTATGCTGCTTTAGCTGACTTAATACCTCTCTTTAGGTTATATCTTGCCATACTATAACGTTGTACATTTCCAGACTTACAGGTTGCAGTCTGGTCTCTCTTCACTATGTGAGCGAGTTGGTCATGTATAAGGTGGAAGAGTAAGTTATTTTAATCTGAAAGTTAACTTTATTCTAAATAAACTCCAAACAAAAAAATATATGTTTATTTTGTCTTCAAATTATTTTCATGTAGCATTTCCCTATCTGTCACATACCTGACTGAAAGACTCATTATGTAGGTCTTTGTTTCTTCTAGTGTGAATTACAGCATTATTCATGATCATTCACACCTTCTCACATACAGCTTATAAACAAAAAGTGTCTTAGAAAATGTAAATGAACATATTGTTTTCTGTAAATGAGTGAGCAGGATGATTGTCACATCATTTTAAAGCAAAAACTTTAGACTACAAGATCCATTTGACAAAAGTCTTAAACACAGATATTATGAATGTGTTTTGTGGCCTTATTTCAGTGACACTGTGCTCACATATTATTGTAGCCCAGTTTGTGCTAAATACAGTGTTATCAGACTTTAGAAATGTAGCCAATTCTTTTTTTAATGACAGGTGTTCTTCAGCCAGCCACTAGAGGGCACTATACCCCTGTTTCTACTGTACAGTATGATCTCCTTTATACTGTATAGAGCCATGAGGTTTATTACATTTGCTTTAGCTGTTCTTCTTGTGACCGGCTGTAACAAACAACACACACATCACTCCTAATTAAAAAAATTAATTCCTTCTTAAAGTTGAGGTCGGTACAGGTGTGGAACATTTAACTGATTATGTGTTCGGGCTGCGATGGTTATGTGGTAATGTTTTGTGAATGAGCACAGAGTCTGTAACACAAGTTATAACACAGGTAGTAATTGTATTTCTGCGAAATGAATAAAAAAATACACATTGAAAAAATGCAAATTAAAACAGTACAAAAATACAGAATAAAATAAACTCTCTCTCTCTCTCTCTCTGGTCACCTTGTTGTCAAGGACTGTTTGTCATAACTAAAGAGGAACGTGATGACCTTCATTCTGACGAGAACATTGTTCTGATTTTTAATGTTTTAGATTTCTGTTCTGATCACTGAACATTGTGAGTGAAGATAGAGAGTTACACACAGACGAAATATACAGCAAGACAAGATTTTTAAAGATCTGTGTCTGTGTTTTTATCTGAATCAAGTGAATTCTGTGCTTTTTGGATCAGTTTGTTCATCCTTGTACCACTGTGTTATGAGATCTCACTGACTGTTGATAAAGTTTATCACTGATTAAATAAAGGTGACTTTAATAAGGGAAGTTTAGGTGGTGTTGTTGCAAAAGGTATTTTATGCTCTTCATCCTTCATATTTTCTAAGATAGTACAACAGACAAAAATCAAACCTGTCTGGAGGTAAAAGGCACGGGGTAATTTGAGAAGGATATTTTTTTTAGGTAAAAAATGAAGATCAGTGCGTTTATTTTGTATTTACTGTTTTATTTTTGTATGATCTGGTGTCTGTCTGCTGTTCCGGATCTGCTTGTTAGAGTTTGAAAGCAGCTGGTTTAATGCTCTTATTGGAGTTTAAAATCAGCAGTTTTTTCTAGAAAATTTGGTTTACAGTTACCACTATCAACACGCTACAGTAGCGTCCAGCTGATAGTGTGGTTGTGTTTTTGCATTTTGGTTTGTGTGAACATTTTATATATGAAAAACTTTTGTGTGTGCGTGGATAGTGTTTTGTTTAAATTTTTCTTTGTTTCAGAGTAGAGGTAAAATCCTTTTACTTTCAGAGTAAAATCCTTCATACAAGGATTCTATTTTATTTTTCAGCAATCAATATGTGAATGAAGTGTAGACTTTCAGCTGTAATTGAACGACATTTCTACAGTTTTCAGAGCCTTACAATCAGTGTTGGTGGACGTTACTTTTTAAAGTAACTAATTACATTACAAAATAGCTGTCTTTATAAAGTAATCAGTTCCATTACAGTGTTACTTCATTCACATATTGATTGTGACACTTTAATAACCTTTGCACAGTCACTTTTTCTATGCATATTTGCACACCATTATATTTCTATTTGTACAGTACATTTCTATTTTCAGTTTATATTTTTAGTTCTATTTTTCCTAGTTAAATTTTATTTTATTTATTTTATTTTTTTATTTAAATTTTCTATCGTATTTCTTTTATTCATATTTATTACTATTATAAGCTTTAATTCTCTTTTTAAGGTCACTGGCGGTCGTGTAAGCATTTCACTACATTTCGTACTGTGTATGACTGTGTATGTGACAAATAAAATTAGAATTTGATTTGATTTGTTACTTTCTGATAAAAGTAACTAGTTCGAGTACTTTTCCATTACAGAAAATGAAAACTCCTTTGTGATTCCTCGTGCATGTTGTTTTAGTCAAGACCTTTATAATTATTCTATCATCATCACTTAGCGAAGTTTGGCCCATAATCTGTTAACTACTTATACCTCTATCTCACCTACTAATATCCCTATCTCACCTACGGTGGCTGTAAGTACGGTTCATCATGATTCACCGCGAGTTTTGGCGCTGTGATTAGGTTTCCATCTTTGCATCTTCATCTGGTGTTTATTGATGTTGTGACTGCTAATACAAAAAAATCAGGAGAGTTTATGAAGTGAACAAAACTCCACTTTCTAATCAGATTCACTCAAGTGCTTCAAGACTGATGGGACTGATAATACAGCACGGTACAGATAGAGAGTGAAACCATAACCCACGATAAAGAACTGTAATGTCCTTAAAGGACTGACCCCAACCCGACTGAGCTGCTTTTCACTCACTAAAGATAAAAAACTGGAGGCGGAAAGATCCATAAACAAGTAGCAACTGAAGGCGGCGGCTCAAGGAGGACACTCCGTCTGTGGAGATGGACGTGGACATGGACTCCAGACTTCAGGCATCGCTGTAAAGTAAATAATCCAAATACTGAAGGTCTTTAAAAAAAATTGCCTCAAGTCCTAAACTTTTTTATTTCCCCAATCCTTTGAATGAGGCATGAAAGACTGAAAGCCACCTCAATCATATTTTATTTGCTTAATTTCAAATCCACTGTGTCAGGTAAAAAAACATGTATACACACTTCAGGAAAAGAAAAATAGTACAGTGGTGTGAAAAACTATTTGCCCCCTTCCTGATTTCTTATTCTTTTGCATGTTTGTCACACAAAATGTTTCTGATCATCAAACACGTTTAACTATTAGTCAAAGATAACACAAGTAAACACAAAATGCAGTTTTTAAATGATGGTTTTTATTATTTAGGGAGAAAAAAAAATCCAAACCTACATGGCCCCGTGTGAAAAAGTAATTGCCCCCTGAACCTAATAACTGGTTGGGCCACCCTTAGCAGCAATAACTGCAATCAAGCGTTTGTGATAACTTGCAACGAGTCTTTTACAGCGCTCTGGAGGAATTTTGGCCCACTCATCTTTGCAGAATTGTTGTAATTCAGCTTTATTTGAGGGTTTTCTAGCATGAACCGCCTTTTTAAGGTCATGCCACAACATCTCAATAGGATTTAGGTCAGGACTTTGACTAGGCCACTGCAAAGTCTTCATTTTGTTTTTCTTCAGCCATTCAGAGGTGGATTTGCTGGTGTGTTTTGGGTCATTGTCCTGCTGCAGCACCCAAGATCGCTTCAGCTTGAGTTGACGAACAGATGGCCGGACATTCTCCTTCAGGATTTTTTGGTAGACAGGAGAATTCATGGTTCCATCTATCACAGCAGGCCTTCCAGGTCCTGAAGCAGCAAAACAACCCCAGACCATCACACTACCACCACCATATTTTACTGTTGGTATGATGTTCTTTTTCTGAAATGCTGTGTTACTTTTACGCCAGATGTAACGGGACACGCACCTTCCAAAAAGTTCAACTTTTGTCTCGTCGGTCCACAAGGTATTTTCCCAAAAGTCTTGGCAATCATTGAGATGTTTTTTAGCAAAATTGAGACGAGCCTTAATGTTCTTTTTGCTTAAAAGTGGTTTGCGCCTTGGAAATCTGCCATGCAGGCCGTTTTTGCCCAGTCTCTTTCTTATGGTGGAGTCGTGAACACTGACCTTAATTGAGGCAAGTGAGGCCTGCAGTTCTTTAGATGTTGTCCTGGGGTCTTTTGTGGCCTCTCGGATGAGTTGTCTCTGCGCTCTTGGGGTAATTTTGGTCGGCCGGCCACTCCTGGGAAGCTTCACCACTGTTCCATGTTTTTGCCATTTGTGGATAATGGCTCTCACTGTGGTTCGCTGGAGTCCCAAAGCTTTAGAAATGGCTTTATAACCTTTACCAGACTGATAGATCTCAATTACTTTTGTTCTCATTTGTTCCTGAATTTCTTTGGATCTTGGCATGATGTCTAGCTTTTGAGGTGCTTTTGGTCTACTTCTCAGGTAGCTCCTATTTAAGTGATTTCTTGATTGAAACAGGTGTGGCAGTAATCAGGACGGGTGGGGGATGGCGGGGGGGGGGGGGTGGATTATCTCAGCAAAGCAGAAGTGCTCACTATCACACATTTAGACTGATTTGTGAACAATGTTTAAAAGAAATGGTAATATTGTGTATCTGGAATGAATTTTAGATCTTTAAGTCCATCTCATGAAAAATCAGAGCAGAAACAAAGGTGTTGCGTTTATATTTTTGTTGAGTGTATATATATATATATATATATATATATAAAATAATCCAAGATCATGCAGTATTTGCAGAGCTTTTATTACTTAAATTAAAACAAAATGTAAATAATTAGTAAACAAAGTGTGATAATGCTTTAGCTAAATAACATTAATAAACAGTGGATTAATAACCCTGATTTACAGTTACATCACTTATGTCTTTGGTCTCTCCACCAGTTTTTCACGTTGCTGTTGGGTGACTTTATACCAGACTTTAAGCAAAAAAGCAGAAACAGCTCATCTTTACTCGATGGTTTGTGACCCTCCATCTTCCCGTTGATGACATTCCAGATGTTTTCTCCAGTAAACTGCAGGGCTCTCATTTTTTTCCAGAGCTGTGTATACAATTTAGAATAATAATAATTATTATTATAATTTTTTAAATATATAAGTGTTCTGTGTTGCACATTCCTACGCGAGGACATCAGTCTTTTTTTATCAAATAGTGTTTTTAGGGCCAATGAAGACGATAAACACGGTGGTGTTATTGAACCCTAGACTGATAAGGTTCCACACGTGTCAGTGTATAACCGTCTGCACAAGGCCAGGAGAAAGGCAACATGAGTGCAGTGATAGCAACAACCGTCTTACAGACACCCGGGACATTTTCGGGCGGGGCGGAGGTCGATAAATACCACGAGCCATCTCGGGATCAGGCTGTTCGGTCGTCCGATTCTGTTCCAGGATGGGCCTTACTGGAGTTCTGCTTGGAGCTTTTCTGCTGTTTCCGAGTATTATGGCGCATGACTTAGACACAGACACGTAAGATATTTCTCAGGATTTCTTTTGGAGAGAGTTCAGGTATTGATAGTGCAGGTGAAATGTAATAGTTAATGAATGGGCTTCTTCAGAATAGCTTAAATTGTGGAGTTACGGAAATTAATTATAAAAAGTGTAAGGTAATAAACTGTAGCTGATTATTAAGATATAGTCAATTAGAGATGTAGTAATAGGGTAAATAATTGATTTTATACTCAATTAAGGGACATGTCTAAAACGTTATTTATACTTTAATGTGCAAATAATTGTCAGTCAGGCAATATTTATATTATTTTTATTACTAAAGTCAGACATCATCAACATCATTATTATTATTATTATTATTATTGAGGTCACTAATCTCCTTTTTTATTTTTTGGTCAACAGTTATTACCTCCTGGCCGTAACCTCTCAGGCTGTAGGAGGCACCGCTGAGGCGCTTTGTGTCACAGTGGTACCCAGTGAAATAGTTTCCTTGGAGGTGTTCCTGGAGAGCGACAACGACACGGTCACTATTCTAGACAAAAATAACATCAGACGCGAATACTACAACTGTGTCCCATTCCAGGTCAGACTCGCACACGGTTAAAAACTGAACTCATCTTAAAGCTGGCAGACGGAAAATAACTGCCCCCCACTGATCTGAGTGTGTACTGGTTTCCAGTCTGGTCTTTTAATTAATTCAGGCTTGTTCATTAATTACCTGATGAGGTCAATCAGACGACAACGAGGAGTTACATATTTTTATACTTATAAATAAATAAGTACACTAACAACTTTTAGTTGCTTTATTTATTTATTTATTTCACTTTTGACAACGTAATACTTGGGTTTTTATATAATGTTTATAACAATATATATTAATAAATTATATAATATATTCATGACAGTCGTTATTTTTATTTATTTTTTTAGGTTCCTGTAGTCCATGTAGAGACAGTGGTGTCTATCGGCATTAAGATCGAAGGACAGGACACATACCTGAACAAAACAACAAAGATGCTCATCACACCTCCAACACAACTGGTCATCGTTAAGACGGACAAACCCATCTACAAACCGGGACAAACTGGTAACACTGTCTCCTGTCCAAGCAGTCACGTCTTAGCATTCACTTTTCAACTTTTTATTTTTTTTTAAGTTCCTGCCCATGACTTTACCCCTGATCACATGATCTTATTTTATTAATATCTTTATCTTGTAAAAATGTAGAGCAGATATTATAGAAATAATAATGAATTAGAACTGGTGCATTAATACAAACCTGTGCGCTGCAGTCTGAGCTGATTTTATAGGAAATTAATCAACTACTTCAGACAACATTAGAATGAAGAAGTCATGGCACTTCCTACCTGAAACCTGTTGCATGTGTCACTCACCACTCAGGTTTTAATTTACCTGCTTTACATTTACAGCATTTAACAAACACAGATTAATCTCTTTATTAAACCTCTGAGTGTTGAGGGTTTTGCTGAAGGGCTCGACACAGTCATGGGGTTTAAACCTGTGTCCTTCTGATCTCTACTCCAAGGTCTTAAACCCTGCCCTAGTTTTAGCTTCCAGCTTTATTTTATTTTGTTTCCAGTTCTTTAGTCTTTCTCATGTTATTTATGTTTTGGCTGCTGTCGGGACTTTATCTCTACACGTCCTGTGTGTCTATATGCCTAAAGCTTCCAGTTGTGCTGTAAAGATGCTTCATAAATAAATTTAAAATTAAAAAAAAAAAAAAAAACAGTTTTTACTGTCATTACTGTGATATACTGTTGTTACAATACCTTAATTTTTACAATACAGTTCCGTGGTTCTCAAAGTGTGGGGAATACAGGCATGACAGGTGGGGCGCAATGAACGGGAGGGAATTAGTGGGAAATAATAGGAAAGTACTTATTCTAATTCATGCTTTTCTTTATTGACAATAAAGATCAGACACTCGAAACTAAACAATCACACGCAAAGAAATGGATCATTATTACAAGTAAATTAAAATAACATCGGAGAAAAAGTGGAACCATAGTGCAACAATAACGATTTAACGTCGGCATGTTAATTGCAGAGGAACAATATAACACATTCGGTATTATATATGTAATTTCATTTATTCCAATGTGTATGCTAATGTTTCTGTATTTTTGTTAAAAATTAATATTTTATCAGGCAGTACTAGTCTGGCATTTCTAGTTTCCAGTGTGGTAACAAAGTTGCTTTTTGATCCTTCAGGCGCTGAACAGAAGGGAAGATCAATATTGTTCTACGCTTTTTGTTGGTGTGCGGCGTTTTGCGATGATCCCTAAATCATCCGTTGCGCTTTTAAACATGTATAATTTAAGGCGGATGGAGCTTAAAGACAATGTAGAGAGGAAATATATATATATATATATATATATATATATATATATATATATATATATATGTGGGTATCTTATTTGCGGGTTTATTTACGCAGCTATTGAATTCGGAGATGCGAATATGCAAATATAAAACTAACTTTACCGCCGTCACAAACCGGGTCAGTAGCGTACTGTATGTAGTGAGCGTAATAACGTCAATGGATACATTTGTTACATGAACCACAAAAAAGCAGGTGATTCAGCCCTATCGGCCAAATCAACCAAAAAGCCAGACGAAAGAAAAACATGATAAAGCCTATGTTGCGCTTGAATTCATGGTGGGGATGGTGGGGCAGAGGAGAGACCCGTGTGTGTTTTGTGTCTTAAACCGCTGGCAGCAGACAGCATGAGACCCAACAAAGTAGGAAGACACTTGACGTGACAACTCAACTTTCAACTTCTTTGAAAGAAAGCTCTAGATAAGTGACGGAGTAAGCCTGTTATAACAATTGCACGTGTATTTTATCGGTTTTGGACTTGGTGTTATTTGATCTTATTGGTTTAGAAATTGATATTTCAATAAATAGTAAACTTGGCTGATTTCGTTATCATTTTGTTGACAAGTGGGGCTTGAAAATCCGCCCACCCCCTTAAGTGGGGTACATACAATAGTAATATAGTTACAATAGTTACAATATCTTAAATATAGCTACATTATCTCACAATATAGTTAAGTTTTTTGTGCAGTAGAAACTGTTTAATAACATCATTTGTAACTGTGTAATTTGATTTGAGTGAAAGTGTAACTTCTCTGTTGTTATTGTTTCTCTTTCTTTTTGTATTTATACACTGTACTGTCACTACTCTATATTTGCATGTTGTCCTTTGCTGCTGTAGCGGAGACATGTCCCCACTGTGGGACGAATGAAGTTATATCTTATCTTATTTCACATAATACAGATGTTATCTTCTGTTCCCTGCAGTCATGTTCCGCATCGTCTCTCTGGATACCAACTTCCTCACCTACAATCAGACGGTACAGCATCTTTAATCCTTTCCCTATAATACTACAAGAAGAGAACTTTTAATAAAGATCATCCTCATTAATTGTTTTTGTTGCTTTATAATAACGCTTTATTACAGTCTTGTTAAACATGGTTTTTATATAATAAATCAAAACATCAAAGTCCAAATCTTAGTCCAACCTGCTGATTGAACTTGACCTCCACAGGATTCATCACTCGTCTTTTTAAAAACTTCACACTGTCTCACACCACTTCCTGAGTTTAATCTCAATGTGTCTCCTCTTTTTGTTTCAGTTTCCAACAGTAGAACTTCAGGTACGGTGCTGTTTGAAGGACTCGCCTCCTCACTCGGTGTCTTTCTGACATGTTTTATGTTATTGATCAGTGAATTTACTGACTCTTTGTAACCTCTAATAATACTTGATCTCAGAGTGATGTGTTCTAATCCTCAGGACCCGAACTCGAACCGTATCGGTCAGTGGCTGAACGTCTCCATGTGGAGCGGCCTGGTGGATCTGTCGTATCCCATAAACTCCGAGGCCACTAAAGGATTTTATACCATTACAGTCTGGGACAGTGAGAACAAAGCCATCACACAATCCTTCCAAGTCAAGGACTACGGTCAGGCCCTGTTTATCCCTAATAATGTGTCCTTAAAATACTGAATATATCTAATCTTTATTTGTGTAATGATTCTATAAACAACACTGATAGAAACACGGCAGTAAACTTTTACTTACTGCTTTTATTTTATTTTATATATTTTTGTTACTTTGACCCTGAATGCAATGTTTTTATATTATAAGTCTACACCAAAATTTATTTTGTCCTTGTGTAGTTTTTACAATTTAATATTATGTCTGTTTTACTAAAATAAACCCAAGTTTGTAATTTAGTCCATATCTTTAATCAGTTGAACATAAACATACAAATTTTTAACATTATCTACCATTATTTATGTTTGTTTAACTGACATGCTGTACTTGAGTAGAAATAATATATTTATATATATATATAATTTAAACATGCTGAAACACAAATCATTTTAATTTATAATTTTACTTTTAATTTTAATAATAAAAGTGTAGTATATTTAGTAGTAAAACTAGTTTTAATCCAAGCAGTTCTAAGTTTTACACAAAAAACTTCAATAATCAAAATTCTATTATAATAGTGACTTTTTTTTTTTTGATTGATTTGATTGATTGATTGATTCATTCATTCATTCATTCATTCATTTATTCATTCATTAACCAGGTTGCTACTGATTGACATATTTAGGGATTTATATGAATTTTATGTGATTAAAAAATATATTATTCAATTACTGAAGCTAGACCTTTTTTGTTGACCCTTTAGATGCAATATACCTTTAAAATTGTTCTGTTATTATGGGTTATCCTTTAGAGACTTACTCTAAGGTTCTGGAAATAACCCAAGTTTATACAGACTATCGTTTCCTGACCTCATCTAAAGACATTCAGCAACTTTACATTTCCACTCACACACATTTTAGGATGTAACAATGGCCAAGAAATGCTGCTTTAAACCCGTCATCACTGCTTGTGACTAAACTTCAATGCTGTGTATGTTTCAGTTCTGCCCACATTTGAAGTGAACGTCTCCCTTCCTCCGGTCATCACCATCCTCGACACTTTTGCGACACTGAAAGTGTGTGCTAAGTACGTGTTCAGTCCTCAGTTTTGTCCTGCTTCCATTAATCCTTATAATAATCAGAATCAGAATCAAAAAGAGTTTTATTGCCAAGTACGCTTGCACGTACAAGAAATTTGTTTTAGTGACAGAGCTTCCAGAACAGAAAACAAATGACAAGACAAAACAGCACGACACAAAAAAAAAAAAAACGTTTGACATCAAATGGAGTAGGGTGTGAGATTCTTTATAAGTTATATAATATCTGAAATCTGTGGTATTATACAGTATATTGCACTGTGGTACTGTACACAATATTGCACATATATTTATTGACAGTTGATGTTTAACTGTTCATGAGGAGAGTTTTTGTGTCTGACTGTTCTAGTGTTAGGTGCTCTATAGCGTCGTCCCGACGGCAAAAGTTCAAATAAAAGGTGGCCTGGGTGTGAGGGGTCCAAAGTGATATAGTTCTTGTGGTGTGGGCAGGGCAGTGCCAATAATTCTTTCAGCAGTCCGAACCGTCCTTTGTAGTCTTCTGATCAGAACCAGAATCAGAGCTTTAATTGCCAAATACGTTTGAACTTGTTTTGGTTACAGAAGCTATTAGTGATAAAGTTGAAAGAGATGTTGGCTTGGGGTGTGAGGGGTCCACAGTGATTTTCTGATCTGTACAGTTCTCACAGCATGGGCAGGCGACACCGATGATACTTTCAGCAGGGAAAAAAAACGTCATTTTGTAGTCTTCTGGTGTCTGATTTTGTAACTTTAAATATTGCTTTAAACATTCTATAATACTTTAACACTTAAATACACACAAATATAACATAACATTATGTCTGACTTTTTCTGACATCATGTCTAAAAGCATAAACACTGTTCACCCAAACTTAAACATTTATGTTGCAAAACCTATATATATATTAATATTAATGAATAACTGTTCTCTGCAGATATACTTATGGAAAGCCGGTGAACGGGACGGTGAAGGCCAGAGTCTGCCATAACAGTATCAGATACTGGTGGTTCATTCCCGCTAACACAACAATGCCAGACGTCTGCAGGGACTTAATAATGAAGGTTAATTAAAATCCACCATTACACAAACTCATTTATTTATTTATTTATTTTTATTTATAACCAAAAACCGTTTAATTCAGATTATGTGCAATACAATGGTTTGTAACTGTTGGGATATTATTATATTATAGTCTACAGTCTGTCCATGTTAAATTAAACAATAGTAATAGTCCATCCACCAGTACTGTAGTACTCAATGCTACGAAAGATGAAAGATTTTCTTTTTCACATTAACTCTCACTCTTTTTTTACTCTTACTTCAGACTGACAGGACAGGATGTGCACAACATGTCCTGAATCTGAACGATTACGCTTTGACTGATTCACGCTATGAAAGTTCTTTCAACGTTCGGAGTGAAGTGGAGGAGTACGGCACAGGTGAGAGAATCCTAACCTCAAGTTACATGTACAGTAATGATGCCTTTATTCTCATCATACTGTACGTAAGGTTTAAAGTTTATATATACAGAGAGTGGATTACATAGTGTTTTGTGATTTTAGGTAGAAGAATATTAAACTCATGTGGTTTGGGTTACTTAAACCTAAAAGTGCACACGATATCTTAGGAAGGAATGAAATGTCTCTTAATGTTAGACCTTCTGACTAAACCTTAACCTCAGATCATCCTAAAACCGTGCTCCTCTCCTGTAGGTGTGACTCTGACTGGTTCAGGAAGCTCCATGATAACAACTAATATCGTCACACTTTCATTTGAGGATTCACCAGTAACGTTTAAGCTCGGACTGGTGTATGAAGGAAAGGTAACTTCTGTTATTGACTCTGAAAGTTTATTGTATTCTTTGTTAATTGGCTCTTTTGTCAAACATAAATAAAGACACCGAGCTGAATTTTTTTTATTCGTACATATGAAGCCAAGCGAGTGCTTTAATAATAGGCTGAATATTATAAAACTAAGCTAAAAACTAGCCGTGTTGGCTAACTACACTGTTTAATTGTGTAATTAAAACCAGTACAAGTTAGCCGACTTTTAGATAAATGTTGTACTGTTTAATTATGAGTAGATAACCAAACTAACTAGCTAGCTAACATCAGATAAACTGTCTACTATATAATGAAATCCATCATACATGTTTGCTAGGCAGATATTTACAGTACATGTCTGTTGTATGTAGCACCTCTGTCCTGGAGGAACGTTGTTTCGCTTCATCGTCTACTGAACTGTAATACGGTCGAAATGAAACCGTAGTCTACTTGACTTGACTTGACTTATTATCTAATATTCCTGTCCTTCTTTATCAGATTAAAGTGACCGGCCCAAACTCCATTCCTATGGTAAAGAAAGCAGTGTTTCTGACTATAAGTTATGGCAACAGAAAAAGTTTATACTGGAAGCTGGTTACAGATAAAAATGGCATGGCTAAGTTCTCCCTCCAAACTAGAAGATGGGGCCTTCAGCAGGTCTCTATCCAGGTGAGAGGATGTATTGTTTCTTTTCTTTTTCTTAAAACTTTTTTATTTATTTATTTATTTATTTATTTATTTATGCGAACATTATCTTTTTTTTGATTATGTAAAATGACAAATATATCTTAATCTGTCAGTGGTGGTTTAAGACCATCTGTTCAATAGTGATTTATGGTTAGTAGATTTTTTTAAGTCCCACAATTTTTGAAGTCCTACAATTTTAAAAATGTTATTTATCAAAATACCATAAACATATTTGAAGAGTTCTTTTTATTTATTTTTTATTATTGATTATTATTCAAGTATTATTCAATGTGGTGACCATTTCAACAGCACATTGTCATTATCGCTGAAAGAAAAAGTGAAGAAAAAAAATAAAACATCAAACATAGTTTTTATAAATCTCATAGAATTTTGAGATCATTCGAGTGAGACTTGGCGATGTTGCTAGACTAAGACATGATGTCAGATTTCACCTTGTAAACACGAGTTTTATTATTATTATTAATAATATTTTAGTATATTTTATTATTGTTTTAAATAAGATGTTTGGAAATAATAATTTATTTATTTATTTGTTTGTTTGTTTGTTTACGCAGGCTCAGTATGAAACGACTGACACGCCCACTGTGACTGCGGGTGGTGAGAATCAGCTGACTCCGTACTACCCCAACGCGTACCTCTACATCCAGCCTTTCTTCTCCGAGAGCCTGAGTTTTATTAAACTGAAGCCCAGCCTGACGCCCTTCAGCTGCAATAAGAACGCCGTGATCGAGGCTCAGTACCTGATACGCAGTGACACACACACAAAACTCAAGAGCACCGTCACCTTCTACTACATGGTGCGTTTGAACTTTTACTAGAACATTAGAACACTAGCAAGAAACTTTGATGTACTTTAATGTGAATGTATCTTTTTTTATAGTGTTTTTTTTTTTTTTACTTTTACTCAACAAAGGTAATTCATGCATTCAATCTTTCACATTTTACTTTTTGTGTGTAGGTGATGTGCAAAGGACATTTGGTTCAGCGGGGACAACTTGTCCAGCCCATAACCCCAGGAAACAGTTAGTAAACATCACAGCATCTGCACTACTGAGGGGTGGGAAGAGGACACGACTAAATCAGTGGAGGAAAAAAAAAAAATAACACATATTTATGTCTTTTTGTAGGACAGCATAAGGGTGTACTGCAAGTGACACTGGAGAACATGCTGCACCTGTCCCCCGTCGCTCAGGTGGTCCTGTACACGGTCCTGCCGAGTGGCGAGGCCATCGCAGACAGCATGAACTTCCCCATTCAGCTGTATTTAGCCAACAAGGTCAGAAAGAGACACTAAACTGTCTAAACTTCACACCAAAAATGACAACAGAACCCTTAAACTGGGCTCGTACATAGATTTGATTAAGGCGCGTACCTGTAACCTGTAACCAGTCTAACCAGAGGTTGGGTTGTTTTGTTTTTTCCTTATTTGCTTTCTTGCCTCCTTACGTTGCTGTGGTCTTTCAGGTGTCTCTGAATATCTTGAACGCTTCGACTCTTCCTGGAGATCAGGTGACTCTGATCCTGAAAGCCGCTCCAGGGTCCCTGTGCTCCGTGAGGGCCATCGATCAGAGTCTGTTACTGCTGCAACCAGAGAATGAGCTCAGCATTGAATCTGTGTGTAACTAATAGTCATCAAAAGCTTTGAGTTTGTTTATTTATTTTTTAATAACTGTTGATAGTTACAACCTTTAACAGTTATTGGTATTGGACGTCTGATCCATTTATTAAACACTATGGTGCTTCCTCTGATCATTCCAGTTGTACAACATGCTGCCAGTCCAGACGTTGTCCGATTATCCGTACAACACCTACGATGAGGATTCGAACCAATGCCTGGGGAGTCCACTGATCCTCCCGAACAGAGCCACCAAACTGATGGGGTATTTTCCAGTCAACTACGGGAAGGTTGATGTGTACAGCACCTTCAAAGTAAGATATGTGTTTAAACAGATAAACCACAGTATACAGTATAGCACAGGGTTGTTGGATTCTCGATTGGTCAGAAAGAAGTGCTGATCCTACAAACAGCGTACAAGTTGCTTATTCTTTTTTTTTTTAGTACTTAAAATTTAAAATTTGAAATACTTAAAATTTAAAATTTGTACTTAAAATTTGTTATGCTCCTAAACTAAATGAAAAATTCAGATTTTTTGGCAAATTGTTGTGGTAAAAGAGTAATAAAGCATCCATGATGTAAGAGCTTAAACTGACTTATAAATACAGGTTCATTATTAAACTTCCTGGGCGAAAGAAAAGTTGCTGTTTCAAAATGGTCCAATTATTGGAAAACACTTAAACACTCTGTGAAGTCACATGATTTAGAAAAATCAACAATACAAACCAAAGCTATGTTTATTTGTAAATGTAAGAGCATTTCCATACACACACACACACACACACACACACACACACACACACACACAATGTGATGAGAACTCACAGGATTGGGACTAAACAGCTGTGTGATCATAAGAAAATCACTTGTTATTGAGACTCATCAGAAAAACAACACTTCAGTTTGTTAGGGATCATAAAGACTGGACTTTGGAGCGACGGAAAAATGTCATGTGACCTGATGAGTCCAGACTGATCCTATTCCAGAGTGATGGGTGTGTCAGGGTGAGAAGGGAAGGACATGAAGGTGATGCTCCCATCATGCATAGTGTCCACTGTACAAGCCTCTGGTGACAGTGTTATGATCTGGGGTTGATCAGTTACTCAGGTCTAGACTCAGTAACGTTATGGGGCAATAAAATGAAGTCAGCTGACCACCTGAATGTACTGAACCACCAGAGGATCACATCTATGGAGGGTTTCATTCATATTTCAGGACTCGGAGTGTTAAAAAGTGTTAATGGGAGCATGAGGAATCATTTTTAGTCATAAACTGGGAACCACAGAGAGAGAGAGTGTGTGTGTGTGTAAAATAAAAAAAAAGTGATTGAATGAATTCTTAGAGCACAATACATATCAAAACGTGTAATTTTCTGGGGATTTTATATATAATATCGGATTATTAAGTTTGATTCCGCCGATACAACTAATTCATCAAACCACTTCATTGTAATTAGTTCGTTTTTATTAGTTTACTCTAATTGCAGGACATTTATTACTTATTCAGCAGTATATTCATTTACACACTATTTTTATGGTGAAGGATTCCACATATATACTGTACTGTATATTTTATCCCATTTCAGTAGGTCCATGAAAAGACCTGCCTATTAAATAAAAAAAAAATATATATATATATATATATATATACACAAATAGGTAATATTTTTGTAGACAGAAATCTGTGTATTGCTGTTCCTGTTTCGAGGCAGATACGTGTAGTAATTCTATAAAACGACTATTTAATGCATAAATTTGTAATGTTTTAAACCATAAATCAAAAATGTGGGTCGAGGTCTATCAAAAAAAAAAAAAATTGTTCTCTGTACCTGTTTTTCTTTCAGTATGTAGGAATCAAGATTCTCACCAACACTATAATCGCCAAGCCGACTGAGTGTATCACCCCTTTCCGTTTTGCCCCAATGATGGGTGAGTGTGGTGTCCTTCAGTCATTATCTTTATTTATCATGTACAGTACAGTACAGTAATTTCACTGTGTGCTCCATCCACAGGAGGTGTGGCCTTGGAATCCGTTGTGAGCAAAGTGACGAGTTCAGCATCAGTTCAACCCGTGGTTACGGTCCGCAAGTACTTCCCCGAGACCTGGATTTGGGACCTTGTTGTGGTCAGGTGTGTGTGTTTCTCACTCCATGCTGTACTCACTCTTGTTTTAGTCTACTGTATGTTAACGAGTGTTTATTTCCTCCGTCTGCAGTCCGACCGGAGCGATGGGGGCTCATAAGACCATCCCGGACTCCATCACCACGTGGCAGGTCGACGCATTCTGTACGTCAACCGTCGGATTCGGAATCGCACAGAAAATCAACTTCACCGCCTTCCAGCCCTTCTTCGTGAGCCTCACCATGCCGAGCTCCGTCGTCCGGGGAGAAGTGTTCACACTCATGGCCACCGTCTTCAACTACCTCCAGAGCTGTATGATGGTGAGACGAGATGTTGGGTCTAATAATATACAGTATGACGTCATAGTGTTAAGAGAAAATGACATTCAGATGGGTTTGAATTTCACACCAGGATTCCACACCCACAGGTTTAGGTTTAGGTTTAAGTTTAGGTTTTAGACGGCTGATGGAATGAAAACTCTGTTTTATTAAAGGTGAAGGTGACTCTGGCCGACTCGGCCCAGTTCTCAGTGAGAAGTCAACCCAGTTACTCCAGCTGTCTGTGTGCTGACGAGAGCCAGACCGTCTCCTGGTCCATCACCCCGCTGGATCTGGGTACGGAAAACTTTTATTTTATTTTATTTCCTTTAAAATGAATGCTTAGAGAAAATGCTGAAGTGGAATTTGAAACCTAAGAGCTAACAGGTAAAATAGTTTCTGCTCTGTTTTTATTTATTTATTCATTTATTTATAAAAAGTATTTTTTTTTTCCAATTAATAAACTTTACATGATTTTTTCACGATAAAATTACAAAACAAAATATTCAGATTTCTTATTTTTGCATTATCACAAGAGCATAAAACTGTAACAAAGCACTATTTTGAAATATTTTAGGAATCACAAGTGGCCTAATAATGACAAAATATTTCTCACATTATAGTTAAAAATAAAAAAAAAATAAAATGAAGGCTCATGCTTTAGTTACAGTTAGTTACTTATGCGTTTGTATGGGTGATGATCATCATGACTCGTGTAGTTTTGTCAGTTTATGGTGAGATTTTTTTTTAACCGTTTTAAAGAGCTAATTGTATGTAGAGCTGAGCAGAGGTGTAGATGTACACAAACTCAATACTCAAGTATTTTTCCAAAAATGCATCCCACTGCAAGGAGTACCACTTTATTATTTCTTTTACTAACTCCAAATACTAAGTATGTGCTCTGAGATTACCTTTAAAGATGAAATACGAGTACTCCAGAGGGAAACTCTTCGTCCGAGTTACTGATAAACAGTATTTTAAAGTATTTTAAACACAATCAAAGTGACTCTGAAAGGTTAGTAGAGATCGACAACAGGAGGAAATCTGCTCCAGATTTCGAGTATAATTTTGTAATTGTGTGCGTGTGTGCGTGTGTGTGTGTGCGTGTGTGTGTGTGCGTGTGTGTGTGTGCGTGTGTGTGTGTGTGTGTGTGTGTGTGTTGTTATAGGGGAGATAAGCTTCAATGTGACGGCGGAGGCCGTTCAGTCGTCGGCTCTGTGTGGCTCGAGTGCGGTGGTTGTACCAGAACAAGGAGCCGTCGATACCATCATTAAAACACTGCTAGTGCAGGTGACCATCTTATTATTATTATTATTATTATTATTATTTCTACTTTTACTAATAGAAATACAACATAATTTGGATTCAGTATTTGGGTGTTGAGATCCCCACCTGTGTAGGGTGTGTCAGTGTACAGTGTACAGTGTAGAAAGAAATAAACATCAGGAACGACCGTGGAGTTAGAAGGGGTGCACAAACTATTGACAGATAGTGTACATGTATCACGTAAAATAATTTACAGTATAAAATAACACAGAATAAGTAAATTATGTTATTAAAATGATAAATTATAAATTAGTTCAGATTATTTATTGTTAATCAAACTCTGTACTCAAGTACATTTATTTATAATAAATTAAATAAGTTTATTCATCTAAATGCTAATGAGAAACTCATTATAACATCACTGCAATAACTTTATCTTTAAGTTTTTGTGAATGCATGCTTTAGATTTTTGATGATGTCATTGTGATTAAGATTTTTATTCTGTTGCCATTTTCAGGCCGAAGGAACCAAAGAGTACGAATCCTTCAATGAGATTCTGTGTCCAGGTCAGACATGGTTCAGTCCTTCACCTCGTTAGTAGAAGTGTTTACACATTTGATGCTTTTTGACTTTTGTGTTTTAGTTAATTTTATAGCGTTTCATGGTAGTTTATTCTACTTAATCAAAGAATTTCCAACATTATAAGATCTAAGCTTCGGACTGAGAGTTTAACTGTCTGGTGTGTAAACAGTGTGTGTGTGCAGTGTGTATCACATGTTTTACCCGTGTGTTTGTGCTCCGGCAGATGGAGGTGTAGTGAAGAAGACGGTCTCCCTGAAACTGCCCAGGGTGTTTGTCAATGGTTCGGCCATGGCCTCTGTCTCTGTGGTGGGTGAGTTGAAGAACTCTCAAAGAAACCTTGAGAGGAACCAGGTTCAAAAGTGAACTCCTCCTCCTCCTCCTCCTCCTCATTCAGCTGTGACCATATAAAAGAAGACCAGAAATCAGTCCCTGTTGTAATTGTGTGGTTTGAGGATGAAAGTGCAGTCGTATAGCAAAAAAAAAAAAAATGTTTGAGTTGATATATTGTATAACGTTCACTTCTTTGAGGTTGCAAACTGTTCACTAAAGATACGAACATTTCTTCTTGTCTCATTGTGAAGAACCTTATGAACTCCAGTAAGGAGGATCATCTGATAGACAGACCACACCCCTGTAACCTACTTGATTGTTTTTCCAAGGTCACAAACCCACACCCTTCCCTAAATTCCCCCATTACCTACATTCCTCAGTGTCCCGGTGGACTACAGAGCTCAAATGCTCATGTGGAAATGATGCTGATGTCTAGAAGGGTTTTGTAGAGCAGTGTACCGAATTATAATAAAGTTCTCCTGGGACGTAAAATTAGTCTAATCTTCAAATCCGAATTCAAGTTTAAGTCATGACAAAAATGCTCAAAAGGGTTCCAGCTCAAATATTAAAGTACAATATCAAACCCGACAGAGACAGAGAGCTGGCGTTAGTGATGTCCACGTTCCACACTTAACAATCCAATTACTTTCACACTGTGACGTCCACCACGAGCTGCGTTTTAACGTCAGTGTCGTCCCTCTGCAGGAGATCTGATGGGCCGCGCCCTACAGAACCTGGCGAGTCTCCTGGCCATGCCGTACGGCTGTGGAGAGCAGAACATGATGCTCTTCGCCCCTAACATCTTCATCCTGCAGTACCTGGAGAGCACCAACCAGCTCACACCCGCCATCAGGAGCACGGCCGAGAACTACCTCGTGAGCGGTGAGGACCGAGTGTCTCAGATCAGAGCTGGTTTTGACGTCGCCTCCTTCACCCTTTCTCCTTTTTCAACCATTTTTTACTTTTAATTGATTATTGATGTATTTTGGTGTTGATTTCTGTATGGAAGTTATATTTCTACTGCAAACAATTCACATTTTGTCTGAGCTCGTTTCTTCAAGGTTCCATGGCTGAGAAGCAAAGTCTGTTTATTCTCTCATTTTCTTTATGGTGTTTAATGTTCCTTTTTCTAAAAAAAGAAAATGTTATTGAAATACTACCGTTTACATGGCATTACTATCTAACACGTCCCTGTGTGTCTCGGCTTCTGCTCAGGGTATCAGAGAGAGCTGACGTACAAACACACTGATGGATCTTACAGCGCCTTCGGGATGAGTGATGCTTCAGGAAACACGTGGTGAGGAACATTTTAAAGCAAGTTTTTGTTTTTAGTCATAATTCTTAATAAGATATAAGAGATAAGACAGGTAGTCCCCGGACTGTGTGTGTGAGTGTGTGCGTATGTGTGCGTATGTGTGTGTGTGTGTGTGTGAGTGTGTGTGTGTAAGAAAGTCGTCCTACACAATAACCCTTACAAAATAGGGGGAAAGTGATAATTTTTAAATGAATATTTTTGGGTTGTGGAACAAATCATTGGAGTTTCTATCATTTCATACGGGGAAAGTTCAAGAGAGTCGAAATGATATCCGGGATTCCCCTTGTGATTTAATGGTGCGGAGACGACACTGTTACATTTGACGTGTGAGATTCACTTCCTTAGGCACGGTTACGGTTTTTGGCCACATGATGTGGAAGTGTGGGGAAAGGGGACAGAGATTTAGTCAAGTGGATTGTTATTTTTTATATACAGTATACTTGTGTCAAAGGTGTATAAGACTCTTTAAGACTTTGTCGGACTTAAGAACAAATCCGACTTACGAACGTGCACCCGGAACAGAACTCGCTTTTAAGTAGAGGACGACCTGTTTAAGATTTTATCCAAATTTGCCCAGTACAGTTTTAAATCAGGAGTTCATGCAATTATTATTATTATTATTATTATCATTATTATTATTATTATTATTATTATTATTTGGTGTTGTTATAATAAAAATTTGTGGTGTAATAATACCGAGCTACTCCTATCACCCTGAAAAGTTTTATTCCTCTTACAGTTTTATTATTACTTTTTATTATTATGATTATTATTATTATGATACAGAATTCAGAACTCAGTAATGATGAAATGCAGTGAACCACAAGTAATGAAATGTTAGTTTACAGCTACATTAATTAAGTTTTTAATTACATCAGTTTGTTTTTGCTGCAGACCTTCAGGTTGGAGGGTTTGATCATCGTTACCTCGGGTCTGTGTGTGTGTGTGGAGTTAGAATGTTCTCACCCTGTCTGCTGGGTTTCCTCTGGGGACTCTGGTTTCCTCCCCCAGAACAAAGACGTACAAATTAAGTTAATTGGTGTTACCAAGTTGCTCGGTGTGTGTGTGTGTGTGTGTGTGTGTGTGTGTGTTTGCCCTCTCATGGACTGACACCCTCGGCCCAGTGTGTCCCTACCTGATGTCCTAAATCTTCTGTCTTTTCACAACCCCAGATTGTTTTACTAATAATAAAATAATAATAAAAACACGTTGTATAAATTTATTTTAAAATGATTATTGTTGTTATTATTATTGTTATTATTTCTTACATTAGTAGTAATGATCTTTAACCATAAAATACTAGCTTGATTACATTCCTTTTCTTATCTGATAGTTAACATGTTAATTCAGTTAAATGTAAATATAAAGTTTTTACAGTAAGTTGAAAACTGAAACATACAGTAAATCCTGCAAGGTTATCTACTTTCTAAAAAAAAAAAGGTTGTCAATGTTAAGTCTAAAGTCACAAAGACACGACTGTGTGTGTGTGTGTGTGTGTGTGTGTGTGTGTGTGTGTGTGTTGTCAGGCTGACGGCGTTCGTGATGAAGTCTTTCGGCAATGCGAAGCGTTACATCTTTGTAGATCAGCTGGTTGTGGATCAGGCGAAGACGTGGCTCGGTCAGCAGCAGCAGAAGAACGGAGGCTTCGCGTCAGTGGGACAATTAATCCACAAGGACATGGAGGTCAGAGGACAGACCGAGTCCAAGACCGTGTGCTGTCACAGGAGAATAATTAACTACGCAGTTATTAAATTTATTATCACACCACTGCATTAATTAACATTTTTTAAATAATTAATAATTTCTATAACAGATCATCATTAAATGTGTTATTCATTTTATAACCATTAAATTCCCAAAGATTGACTTATTTGATCTGTTTACAGTTGTTGTATTTAAAGCTCATTAGTGACCTTCAGCCTGCAGGGTTTATCATGTTACCAAGGAAACACAAATCATAAACTTTTCTGTTCTGAATAGATCAGAAGCACTGACACCTGAGACACGTCTCTCTCTCTCTCTCTGTCTCTCTCTCTCTCTCTCTGTCTCTCTCTCTGTCTCTCTCTCTCTCTGTTCCTCTCTCTCTCTCTCTGTCTCTCTCTGTCTCTCTCTCTCCCTCTCTCTCTCTGTCTCTCTCTCTGTCTCTCTCTCTCTCTCTCTCTCTGTCTCTCTCTCTCTCTCTCTCCCTCTCTCTCTCTCTCTCTCTCTCTCTCTCTGTCTCTCTCTCTCTCTCTGTCTCTCTCCCTCTCTCTCTCTGTCTCTCTCTCTGTCTCTCTCTCTGTCTCTCTCTCTCTCTCTGTCTCTCTCTCTCTCTCTCTGTCCCTCTCTCTCTCTCTCTCTCTCTGTCTCTCTCTCTCTCTCTCTCTCTCTCTCTCTGTCTCTCTCTCTCTCTCTCTCTCTCAGGGAGGAGTGGAAGATGAGGTGTCCCTCTCTGCGTACATCTCTGCTGCCATGATGGAACTAAATTACACAGTAACAGTGAGTTATTTGTTCATTGAAACGCCTTTAAACACACGAGTAGAGGTCATTCTGGATCATATAACTAGACAGGTAGATGTAGTGAAGAAGACGTGAGCGGTGCTGTGTGAGTGTACAGTAGAACTCTGTTGGTGCTCTAAAGTGGTTGCTAGGGCGTGGCTTGACAGTGATCCTGAGAGACTGATTGGTTAAAATGAGCACCAACACCCCCTCCTCCCCATGTCCCTATGAGATCCACACTCAAGATTAAAAATTCCAAGAACTTTATTAATCTTCCTGTGGAACTTACTGTAGCAGGAAACACAACTGTGACCACTTCCTGTTCCTGGGGAGAACCTTCACCAAATAACTACATGGGGTGAATTTATTAATGTAACTCAGTTATAACTACATGACATTATATAATTAAGGACCTTGTCAGTTTGAGTGACAGCTGCATTGAAGGGGTTTTATTGTATATAATATTGTTTAGTGGTGCAAATACAGTATACGGTGCTTGTCTATCATGTATACAGGACGTATCTGCTAATCCTCTGTCTGTCCGACAGGATCCTGTGGTGAGCAAAAGTCTGGTGTTCCTGAGGAACGCGTGCCATAAGGTGACCTCCATCTACACCAAGGCTCTCCTCTTCTACACCTTCACCCTCGCTGGAGATCAGAAGATGAGGAAAACACTCATGACAGATCTGGATTCGAGTGCCATAGTCTCAGGTTTGATGCTCCCACGTCTATAATCACACCTCCGATACGACATTATCACCACACGTACAGAAGGTGCTGTTTTAATTAGACTTGTTTATATATATAGCAGCACGTATCTCACCATAATTATTATTATTATTATAAACAAACTTGAACAAATTATTCTAAACAAACTTAGCAAATAATTTTTACTGTCTGTAAAGTTGTGAAGACAGAAAGACTGACACTGTAACCTCCGGACGACTGACACTGAGACTCTGTACATGTGTGTAGGGCAGTATTTATAAACAGTGTAAAACAACAACAACAACAACAACACTGTGGGTGTCTGTATCTTCCTGTTGCTAAGTATCTGAATCTGGGGTCCGTTCTTCGTACGTCGCTAACTCAGTTAGCTGAATTTGATTGTTGTGGATTTGTCCTGATCTTGGATTGTTTCGTTCTTCGATGCGCTTCTAGCATTTGTTGTCATAGCAACATATCCGTAAGCTTGAACCTGCTCGGGAGCAGGTTTATTTCATGTAAACAGGATTTAGGCTGCGCTCCTGCCGGGTTATGATTGGTTGAAATGGCGAGGTCACATCTGATTGGTTAAAGAGCATGACCGACTCACGTGGAAAAAGAAAAGTATATGCCCCCTGCCATGGACAACACACACACACACACACATAATCGCTATCAAATATTATATATGAACATAAATTCATAGGTTTATTATTATCAAATATGATATTACTATTATAATAAACCCTAGGCACGAGACAGCCGTCAAGACCATTAATACAAATTCTTGTATAATGTTTATTTTGTAACATTTATTTTTCAGGGGTGTGTCATAAAAATATGCTAATAAATATTTATATATATTAAAAATTAATATTTTATAATGATAAATTGGACGAAACAAATTTTATTATAAAATAAACAATATAAAACTATACCTAATATTTATATTTTTTCATATACAACATATTTATTTTCATATTGCTTATTTTATTTTATTGTTTCATGTAATTTGTAATCTGTAAACCATTAACCTATAAATTTATGTTCTAATATAATATTTGATAGCGATTATGTAGGGGGGGGCAATCCATGGCAGGGGGACATTTTAGCACATAACACGTGTTACAAAAAAATTGAGCCGCTCTTTTTCCATTTCGTCAACCAATCGGAGGGCTTGTGATCAGTGTTTCTACTGTCGATGCATATCGCCTTTTAAACCAACGCACGAACGCGCAATAATCCTAGACAACTCAATCCATCTATACTAATCATCAACAACAGGTGAGCTCGAAGAACGGACTTAGCCGGATCGTAATTAGCACGATGATCTCATCTTAGATGTGTCAATTCATCTCGGATGTGTCAAGCGACGTACGAAGAACGGACCTCTGTATATAAACTGAAAGTTCTTCCCGTTTTCTCATTTTCTTTCCAGACAATTTGGGTCACTTAAGTGATTCGATTGAGTATTTATTTATTTATTTATCTATCTCTCTCAGGCCAGGGCAGACTCTGGAGCAGAACAAGTAATGGCTCGGTGACGGACTCTCTGGAGGTGGAGATGACCTCCTATGTTCTCCTGGCTCTGATGTCTGGACCTGAGCTGCCAGGGTTTAATCTGAGTTACAGCGCCAGCATTGTGCGCTGGCTCTCTCAGCAGCAGAACGCCTTCGGGGGCTTCGCATCCACTCAGGTACAAATGTCTCTGACACACCAGTCTCACATGTAGTCATTGGCTCAGATGGTTAAGGCACTAGGTACTAATTGGTTCCAACCTCAGGTTCACAAATCCCTAAACCCGACCTGCTCCAGTAGAGCCGTATCCTGGCTGAACTTACCTTTAATCAGTTTGTAAACATTTCCCTTCTGACCTTTTCGACTAAAACATCATTATAGTGATTTTCACATAAATTAAAGAGTGAATAAGAGGTTATTTAGTTTCATCGTTTACTTTATTAATGCACAATACATTCTTCTATCATTATTAAAAAACATATTTCACTGTAAAAACTTTAACCCTTCCCCATATCTGTCTCTGTTTAATTATTTTTAATTACAGTTCCCTGTTGTTATTATTATTATTGTTGTTGTTGTTGTTGAAGAAGAAATCTTCTATTACTTATACAATAGTTTGTCCATATTTCCGTTGTCTTTCTCCTCTCGTCCATCCTCTAGGACACCGTGGTGGCTCTCCAGGCTCTGGCGAAATACAGCGTCGCCACCTACAGTCCACAAGGAGCCGTAACTGTCACTGTAACGTCACCGTCAGGGCTGAAGAACACGTTTAACGTCACTCAGAGTAACAGGCTGCTGTATCAGGAGACTCGGCTGCAGAAGGCTTCGGGTGATTACAGCATCAGTGCAGAAGGGAAAGGCTGTGTGTACGTGCAGGTCAGTGTATCACCGCTTCACACTTCAGAGTTTGATGTGACTGAGAGGAGATCGAGTCGTGCTAACGTTATGATGTTGTTGTTGTTTTTCTTCTAGTTTACTTTGCAGTACAACACCCCCCCTCCTCCTCCTCTGGCGTTCTCTTCGTTCTCCGTGTCGGCCTCGGCGTCCGGAAACTGCAGCGACCCGAATCCGTCCCTGGACCTGAACGTTACTGTCATGTGAGTGTCACTGCAGTGCATAATTAACCGAGGGTAATTATTACAATCAGTGAATTGATTCCTCAATACAGCTGAGTGACTAAAAAAAATAAAAAACAAAGATATGGAGGCTTTTAATTAACTTTTAATTTATTAACTTTTTAATCACCCTTTAATTAACCTTATTATACAGCTTATACATTCATGAGTTGTTACTTACAGTAGCACCTTGGTGACAATTATTGAAGCAAGTTAATGATCAGAAGGTCATAGGTTTGAGCCCCAGCACCACCAGGGTGCCACTTGAGCATGGACCTTAACCCTGTCAGCTCCAGTTCGCTGTATCCTGGTTAATCTTGGCACACTAAGTGGGAAATGTGAAAAAAAAAAAAAAGGCTTTGGGTTACCGGGTTTCTGATCAGAAGGTCTGGGGTTCAAGTCCCAGCATCACCAAGTCACCACTGTTGAGCTTTTGACCAACCCTATCTTCTCCAGGGGGCGCTGTCTCCTGGCTGACCCTGTGCTCTGACCTCCACCAAAAAAATAATAATAATAATAATTTCACAGTGCTCTAAAATACATGTGACATATGATAAAATATTATTTATATATATATTTTTTTTTGTTCAGCGGTGTTCATGTTAAACACCCCTGAACAAAATAAATAAATAAAATAAATATTTAATTATTTGTAAACATTGGATCTAAATCGGTGATAGATTCATTCATCAACGTTAGATTTCACAGGAACTGTTAGAAAATAAATTTCACTGTATGAGACACATGCAACAAGGTCCATAAATAATGGAACAAAGCAGAATACTTTCAAACATAAGAATCGCCTTTAATACTTGGATAAAAAAATCCTTTTTTCCTTTCATTTATTAAATGTACATTATGGACGTGACTGTATGATCCGATCAGAGACTGACAAAGTCATTAATGATTTTTTTAATATCTCTTCAGGTATATCGGGCCGCGTTTGGAGACCAACATGGTGATCATCAGCGTTAAGCTTCTTTCTGGGTTCAGTGTGGATGAGACGTCTGTGAAGCTCCTGAACCGCAATAAAAATGTAACGTTAGACCTTTAACTGGAACTATAAAGTATGATCACTGATCTGGAGATTAGTATACCGTACACTGATTAGTGATCAGTACCAGGTGAACCAGGAGTGATAGATTAAAGCATGAGAAACTCTCTAATTTATGTTCTAAAACGTATTATCTGATTATATACTCGTTATATCACATCACTGTATCAGTTTGTATTCACACGTTCGGTTCTGTTCTTACAGTCGACTGATGGATCTGTGAAACGTGTCGATCAAGCTGATGGTGAAGTCAATATATATCTGAATCAGGTAAGAACACACACATAAACACACACACACATTTACCTATTAACATAGTAAATACACAGAATTGTCTGTGTGTACGGAGTTTGCATGTTCTCCCGTGCTTGGTTGGTTTCCTCTGGGTTCCCTGGTTTCCTCCCACAGTCCAAAGACCTGCAGGTTAGACTAACTGGTGTTCACAAATTGCTCGTAGTTGCTGACTGGCGTCTTTCCATGATTGTAAAAATGGGAATAAATACACAGGCCTAAACAGTCCCTAATTGGACTACGGAGGTTCCTGGATTACAATAAAAGTTTCACTCAATCCAGCACAAAAACAACAAGATATTAGAACAAGTGCGATAATACAAATGTTTGATTTGTAGCTTCAAAAGTGTCAGAGATGCTGTTTAGAAAATTACAGGAGTTTAGTAGGTGATGATTATGATTAGTTTATATATATATATATATATATATATATATATAAACCGGTTTAAAATGAATAATGAGTGATGTTGATATGGTAACAGACATTTATTTTACATTTAAGAAAAAAAAAGAGAAAAAAAGCTGTAAATGTGAGATTTTGTTTGTTGTTGTTGGAAGCATCAGGCATGTTTAAGCTTTATGGTTACTCGGTAATATGAGAAACAGTTTTTTTTTGTTTGTTTTTTTAAAGAGTGTATAAGAAGAAAAGTTGCTAAGCTGCTGCATTGTACAGAAACTAATACTGTACATGAAACATAAATATATTTAATTACATTTTATCTGTATAGTGCTTGAAACATTGCTCATTGTTGCAAAAAACAAAGAAAACAATATAAATGAGTATAAAATGTGAGAGAATGTGTGTGAATCAGAATCGTCCCTGATGAACAAGCCGAGGGGGAAAACCTCCCTGAGATGGCAATAGGAAGAAACCTTGAGAGGAACCAGACTCAACAGGGAACCCATCCTCATCTGGGTGATAACAGATAGTAGGGATTGATCTGTACTGTGTGTTAGAAGGCTGGAAGTTCAGTATAACAGGAGATGTGGAGAGGTTCATATGGAGTCCAGGTTATTATTGGAGGCTCAGGTACAAAACTAAGTATGATGTGGTGTGTGTTGTTCTCACTGGAAGTTATCATCACTATTACTTATACTATATGAGCTTTATTAGAAGAGGAATAAAAACGTAAGGAACCAAGAATCCAACACCTTCTCAGTTCTACAGCATGATCATAAAGAGTAGTAATACGTCTGTATGTTTAACTCCACATGAGCCTTCAGCTGTATCGGGATCACACAGTAGACTTGATTTCCATCCGTATTATTTGGTTATTATTCTTATAATGTTAAAATAAGTTACATGTCAGGGATTAAAAATAAATGCTTATTCTGCATTGGTAGAAAATGTAAAAATATGTCCTGACTGAACAATTAGGATTAAATATTTCTGTCTGTTTCAGCTGGCAAACGGGAGTTTGATGGAGTACAGCCTGGTGCTCATGCAGGACTTCGCAGTGAAGAACCTGAAGCCAGGCATCGTGAAGGTTTACGACTACTATGAGACGGGTACGCTTCATTCTGTTCATCCACATTTAGCAGATGTATTTATTATTATTATTATTATTATTATGTTTAAACTCTTAGAGTGTATAAACCTCACCATGTTTGTTTTTATTTGTCTGTAGGTGACGTGGCTGTAACTGACTACACCTCTCCATGTACTTAACTCAGACGATGTGCTCCGTTCTCTATCATCTCTTTACTTCTTGCCATTTTTAAAGAAAAAAACATATCTTACTTTAATCTACAGTAAATATTCATTTAAATGCCCAACACTCGTGTCCTAAAGTAAATCCTCAACTTAATCATGAAGTACGTCTTTAGAAGCAGAAGATTTCATCTTTGTACATGTCTCAGTGCTGTATTATTAATACTACATGTATTAAATTCCTTCTATAAGTGAGAAACTGGACATTATCTGGTATTTACTTTTACAATTTTCCGATATTTTTCAAACAAACTACATCCGTTTAAATCCTCTTCCTCTCTGTACAGAATGTTCCTGATTAAGCGGAAGGTCTGTGTGTAGGTCATCATGTAGGGGATTACAGTGTCGTGTTTACACTCTGTCACTTCCTCCAGCTGCAGACTGTATCAGTGTCTCTAGGACACGTCGTCTGGCCCAAAAAGTGATGAAGTGTTATTATATGATCCTGAAGAAGAGTACGTTGATCGCTTCATGTGCTTCCCTTCTTACCCTGACACGCCCATCACTCTGGAATAGGCTCAGTCTGGACCAGGTCACATGACCTTTTTCCATCACTCAAAAGTCCAGTCTTTATGCTCTCTAGCAAACTCTCTTTAGCTCTCTTTGCATGAAAAACAATTACCATGAAGTGTTTTAAACAGCCCTTATTATGCGTTTTCAAATATGATCTTTCATGCAGTGTGTCATGTAGCTGTATGTGAACATAAACTATCTGCACTATCTGTGACGCTGACAGTGCACGATAAATCCGAGCATTCATGCCGGGTTCGCTTAAACACTTTGTAATATAAAAAAAAAAACAATAAAAACGAGAGCACACAAAATCCTTTTTAACTGTTTATTCTCCACCATTCACCAAAACTGAACTCTGAAGTGTGCATGCGCTGTACCCTTCTACGGCAAGCCCCGAGGGAAAAAATGCATCACACACACATTTGCACATCACAAGCGCCCGTGCATCTACATTAACATATGACACTTACAGTACCACCGAGAAACGTCCTGCTCCAGTCGTGCTTGCGAAACGGTTTCTTGGCGATGTGCCACTTCAACCGTTTCATCGTCAGACTCCGGCTCGAATTGATACGGTAAAACCGACGCCATCTTTTCTATGTATTGACGGGTCTCCAGAGCAGTCGTTCAGTTATGGTCATGGGCGTTTCGTTTTCCGACACGCTGTAGCGGTAGATCAATCATAAAGGGCCGCGCCATCTGACCAATCACAGCAGTGAGGGCTCACGGAAAGGAGGGGTTTAGACAGACTGAATCTTCTAACTGCTTCTCACGAGTCGTTTACGAATCATTTAGAAATGGGGTAAAATTAAATCTATTTTTGGAGAAAACTAAAGTGTTTTTTGACCTTGCATACATTTAAACCTGTTTTAAGAGACTCATTAAGCAATATCAGCAACCTTGAAAATGGCATAATAGGGGCACTTTAGACCACAATTTTTTCTCTAGTTGACACTTCAGTACAATCCTTCCAGGTTTTCATCATTTGTTAGGCTGTTAACAAAATCCCAGTCTAATGGGATTCTCCTCGCATAGATTGCTGTCTAAGACAACATCTCTGTGTGTGTGTGTGTGTGTGTGTGTCATCATTATTAATTGAGAGGTCAATGCTGCCTAATGGCTATTGTTAGTAATAAAAAGCAAACACCATTGGCCCACCACTGTTAATTAAGAGAGGTATTTGCCACCTAGTGGGCATCGTTATTAATTGAGGGATGTAAAAACTACCTAGTGGACATAAGGTATTATTTGTCGCTTGTAATAACAATTTTTTTTTTGTCTTTTTAACATGTTTACAATCTTGAATGAAGTGCTAAATACATAAAATATCAGATTAATAGAGAGATAATCCGAGGGATGATGAGTGATGGCTGGATTTTTTTTTTAGAAATATTCTTTAGATACATTTCAAATTGTGAAAAAAAAAACAAGAAAACACAAGAAATGGAATCACAACAGATTTTTTTATTATTTATTTATGTTTATATTTATAGCATTTGGTAGACATACGTAAATGCTTTTAAGTTTGCATTAATAGATTAAGATATTGGAAATATTGTACATATGTTTCCATAAATATTTTTTATTAACATGCCACTGTTTTTAAGAAGAAGAAGAAGAAAAAAGAAGCCTTTATTGTCATTATCGAGCGCTGGTCAGACCTCTTGTGTGTGTAACTTCCACTCAACTGTCTGAGCAGCTTCTAAGATGAAGAAGGAGGTTTGAGATCCTGTAGAAAAATTTTGCCTTTAGTGTAGAATTTATTTTCAGGAGAAGCAGGTTGTAGGTTTTGATCCTAATGAGCAAGCCACGGGTGATGTTGGTAGGAAAATACTGTAAAAGACTACAGCAGGAAGAAACCTTGAGAGGAACCAGGCTCAAATTTGTAATCCGTTCTCCTCTGGGAGCCACCAAAACATTGTGATTGTAAAGATGACAAATCAATAAATTCTGCTGCTGCAAAACCTAAAGGAAAATAAAGGAACATTGTGAGGAATGACCCAAACAAGCTGATGATGGAGCAGCAGTCAGAGCTTTTAAAGAGTCATGGGGGAGTTGAGCGTGACCTTTTTCTTCCAGAGAAGATGCTGTAGTGTTCAATTTGTACATTTCTTTTTTTTTTTTTTGGTTTTTCAAGTGTTACAAGATCGTAGTCAGCAAAAGAGGTCTACAAAAAAAAAAAAAAACATTTTTGTTGATATCAAGTTATGTTTTAGAAAACATCTGTATCTCCTCATCATTAAGTGTTCTTAATTCTAATTAGCTCGCTCCCTGTTTCAGTGCTGATCGCCGCACACACTCCCGGCATTCTAGACGAGTTATACTGTATATTTAGAGTTTAGTGCCTCAGGTCAGTGTATTTGGACCTATTTTATTCTGAATGTCTCACCTGGACTGTGTCATGAAGCCCCTCATTAAACCACTCGGTCCAGGATTTCCTTGACAGATGATGGACAGACACAGTCTACACAGTTCAGGCTCTGCTGTAGCAGGTCACGGCTCTCTGTGGAAGCGGTGAGGAAACGGAGGTTAAGATAGAAATTTCAATCCACAAACAAGAAAGAAATGACAAAATGTTATGCTTCGCACCAACAGAGGGAACAGGAACGGATCACATCAGAGATCACAGATCCTCTCAGCAATTTCCACCAACTCATACTGGAGAACACATATTTCTGGACTAAAATCACACACACACACACATGATTAGCATGAGTTAGCATGGAGGGAGGTGGTCTATAGTGTGTTAAGCAGATAAGAAACAGTCTTTTTTTCGATATTCACCTGTTTATAATAGAAGGGGAATAAAATGTAAAACTGATTAAGAGTTGAGATGTTTGTGATGATGTTAGTGAGAGTAAATGAACACAGCAGTTTGCTGGAGATCTGCTCTGTGATTAGACTGTGAATAGTCTCAGAAGTAAGAGTGCTGACTTACGATGGTGTTGAGTTCATCCGCGGGAGATTTGGCCTTACATTTAATGTCCACCTGTTCACATGGACACAACCGAATTATTCACTTTTACATGCCGTCGTTTACTAATTAGAATAAATAATACATTTACAGTAATCAGAAAAGGAAAATTCAATCATGTTCATTAATCACGAACTCATACATGATCAAAGATCTCAGTTAGTATTGAAATCCCTGAAAAATACAACACCCAGTCAAAAATGGCACAACTTTCATTTAATCAAGCAAACAATAATTATCAATGAGTCAATAATTATTCTTCCACTGGGTAATTACTGCAGTCATTAATATTTCACCTGCAACAAGTTATTTAACCCCAACTGAGGAGCTTCTCATTTCTTACACAACCAAGTCAGAAGAGATACTGTATGCTGCGGTTGTGAGTAAAAAGTTCCTCTGGATCAAAAGAGGTAAATTATTGTCCTGCGTCAAGCAAGAAAACAACTAAGGAGATTACTGGAACTACTAAAATTGAGTTAGGAATTGTAAAATGTTAAATTAAAACCCAGATGGAGATTAATTAATGGTTTGGTGAAATGAAATTGTTTGAAACATTTAGACATTAATGTTATACATTTCAACATTAGAACTCATGCTATGTTTAATCGTCTTAAACACATCTCCTGTTATACTGAACTTCCAGCCTGCTAACACACAGTACGACTTCAGATCAATCCCTGCTCTCTGTTATCACCCAGATGAGGATGGGTTCCCTGTTCAATCTGGTTCCTCTCAAGTTCTCTTCCAATAGCCATCTCAGGGAGTTTTTCCCTCAGCACCCTCAGTCGCCCTCGGCTCGTTCATCAGGGACGATCTGACAACTATATCACTTATCATCCTTACTGTTTAACGCTGTACTTAGGGTCGCGGAGGGCCTGGAGCCTACCCCGGGAGACTTAGGGCACAAGGTGAGGTACACTCTGGACAGGGTGCCAATCCATCACAGGGCACATACACACTCACACACTCATTCATTCACACACTACAGGCAACGTGGCCATTTAACCCAACCTACGTGTCTTTGGACTGTAAGAGGAAACCGAAATACCCAGAGGAAACCCGCCAAGTACAGGGAGAACATGCACACAGAGACGGGACCACTATACACTACACCACAGTGCCGCCCCTGACAATTATAATTAATTCATATTTCTCTACTTTGTGACAATAATCATTGTACAATGCACCATATAAAGAAGACTGAATTGAATTGAACTGAATTGAATAATAGTGAAAGTATGAACATCCTCACACCCACAATGGGAAGAGAACTCAAGACATTGGAACTAAAGGGCAGCGTAGGCCTTAAGATAAACACTTATCAGTGGGGGTGAATTTAAAAAGGTTTGAATTTTCTAGGGAGCCTAAAGGATGGACTGTGGAGCTTTGGAAAAAAGGTCATGTGGTCTTTAGCCTGTGGCACAATGGGTTGCTTCCATTGGTCAGGTGTAGGTTCAGCAATGTTATGAGGTCAGCTACAGTATTGACCTGAATATAGTGAATGACCAGGTTTTTCCCCAATGGAACGATCATACTCCAGGATGATGATGCCAGGATTCCTCGGGCTCAAACTGTGACAGTGTGGTTCAGGGAGCATGAAAAGTCTTTGTCACACATGGATAGGCCACCACAGAATTCAGACCTTAACACCATTGAGAATGTTTGGGATGTGCTGGAATTGGAAATCATTATCATCTAAGCAGCCCGACTTTCCGTTCATCAATACAAGATCTTGGAGGGGAATTTGTGACACGGGATGAAAATTAATTTTGTGACATTACATCAGCTTATTGAAACAACGTCAACGTTACGTCGACTGTAATCTAATCAAAATGTTGTCCAAAAAATATTACAGTGTGTAAGTTTGTTTTTTAAATGTGTTGATTCTTTACAACGATAACAGATGTGTTACCTCTTTTCCTTCTGCATTACGGTCTCTAGTGTAGACGGAGTCAAAGTGTCCGTCTCCGAGCAGCTCTACCACAGCGTAGCGTGAAACAAACTTTTCTGTTACACACACACACACACACACACAAAAGTACATTAAGAATATATGTATTTTTTTATATATAATGCTTTAAGATAAACACTTATGGACCAACATTTCACTAAGGTATGAGATCTCTAGCTAGACAGCACTGTAAACACCTAGCTGGGTGATTTTAAAAAAGGTGGAAATACAGTAGTTGAGACATACTGTCTTGTAAAGGGTGAAACTCCTGGAGATCTACATCCTGAGACTCAGAGACACTTGCGCTGGCCGGCTCTGAGTCTTCAGAAGAGAAAGAAATACCTGGAAAGATCTCATCCCACTGCTGGACATTGGACTCCCCTGAAGTCAAATGAGAAAAGACAAAAATGTTTTACATCAGTGTTGTAAATAGCTAAAGGGACGGTGAGATGTGGACCTCAGGAGGTTCATCGTGTCCTACCTGTCCTGAATGAATAATCATCAGATCCTTCCGTCCCCAACACGGCCGAGTCATGAAGCTCGTCCTCCTCGAACCACTTGTGGTTCAGGATTTGCTTAAAAGTTGGTCGCCAGTTGGGGTTCTTGTTAAGGCATTGCTGTATCAAGTCGCAGCACTCTGTAGGAGCAGTTAGGAGACAGAGGTCAAGGTGAAGATTTTAATTCACAAATAAAACAAAATAATGAAAATTTATGATTTTGCATTTTCTCACCATCAGACAGAAGAGCAACAGATGGCAGATTCCCCTTAACAATCTCCTCTTCATTGCAAAAGGGCAATTTTCCACAGACCAACTCAAACAGGAGAACCCCCAGACCCCAGAAGAGAGCAGGGAGTCCAAAATACATACTGTGTTCCACCCACTCAGAAGGAGAGAAAGCTGGGCTTCCTGAAGAAAAGAAGAAAGAACCTGTCAGAAGTCATAATTCTCCACTACATCCTTCACTTAAACGTATCTCATGTCGATTAGTGAACTAACCTTCTAAGTCTGTGTAGAGCTCTGGCGTCATCAGCTCAGCACTGCCAAAGTCCACCAACTTCACCTCCAGTGTCTCCGGATTGATCAGAAGATTTTGCTCGAAATCACAGTGAAAAACTCCACGTTCACAGCAGTGATGAACAGCTCGAATCACCTGCCACATGACCCTCTGAGCCACTGGTTCAGGCAGTCGACCGTTGTAAAGTTTACAAAATTTATCCAGGTTTATGCTGGGGTTGGGTCGCTCCACCACCCAGATGAAAAAAGTGGACGTCTCGAACCATTCCAGCAGCTCCACCACATTCTCACAGAGAGGAGGCTTGGACACTAACTCCATTAAGACCACCTCCAGAGGCAGGAAGTATGTCTGTCCTGGCTAGAATTACACAATCACACATATGATTAGCATGGGTTAGCGTGGGGGGGAAATAAGTCTAAGTCGTTTTAAGATTTTCTCTGATATCTATTATAAATGAGAGAGGATGAGAGAGCTGAGTTGTTGGAATGGACATCAGTTGGGTGGAGATCTGCTCTATAACATGATTGTGATTTGTGCTTATTGCTTCTATGCGGAATCAGAAGTAAAGGAACTTACAATGGTGATGAGTTCATCCTCAGGAGGTTTGAGCATGCATTTAATGGTGACCTATTCACATGGACACAACAGAATAAATCAGTTTCACATGTCATCATTTATTAATTAGTGGACCACTCAAAACTCTGGACACACCTTTTAATTGCATGGGCTTTATTGATTTTAAAATTCTTTCTACACTGTAAAACACTACTGAAGGCGTTTATTATCCAAAATACACAAACTCTGAACAGTTGATATTGAGATGTATATCTGCTACTTCTGCTCTGTAAAGCTTCATAACGGCTCTAATCTGAGGTGCTGGTTGTTAATTGGTGATTTCTGAGGCTGGTGACTCTAAATGAACTTCTCCTCTGCAGCAGAGCTCAGTTTTGGTCTTAATTTTCTTGGAAGGTCTTCATGAGAGACAGTTTCATCATCATGGAGCTTGATGGGTTTTACAAACGCATTCGACACAATACTGTTCTTACATGAACTCTTCCAAAACGGCTGGCCTTTATGCCGTAAAAGTAACAACTGACTGTAGCCATATGTGTTATTTTATAGTTTAAAAAGAAAATCCAGTATTGTTCTAGAATGGAAAAAAATTAATCCAAAGTGTGCTCAAATTTTGTATTGCAACATTTCATATTGTAAAAAGAAACTGATTGAGGTCGTGCTCAGTCCTCTCGTACCTCTTTCCCATCTGCCTTACGGACTCCAGTGTAGAGAGCGCCAAAACATTCGCTCACTATCACCTTTACCACAGCATAGCGTGCATCAAAATCATCTGTTACACACACACACACACACACACAAACACAACACTCTTGTCCCACTCTGCATGTTGAGCTTCTCAAAATGACACAAAAC
Organism: Clarias gariepinus; assembly: GCF_024256425.1. NCBI lineage: Eukaryota > Metazoa > Chordata > Actinopteri > Siluriformes > Clariidae > Clarias > Clarias gariepinus. The sequence goes on along the minus strand of NC_071108.1, from coordinate 35,179,002 downwards.
TACTATATTATTGGACTTCAGTGTACCTTTGTGTACATAGTGTCTTCTTAAAAAAAAAAAAACATTCCTCTCTCTCTCCTCATCACTTTTTTTATCAGGATCATTATCTCGTTATATTTCTGCCACAATTCTGAGCGCGTGGTTTGACATTTTGAGAGCAGACAAAGCACTCTATGCGTGTGCAATGTCTGCACTGCGCGCTCAACAACTCGATTCTGCGCGTGCAGAGTCCTCCCTGCTCGCTCAACATGTTCTCCGCGCGCGCTCGACTCTGCCTGCACGCGCGTACAGCGTTTATTTTCTGTGCGCGCTCGACTCTGCCTGCACGCGCGTACAGCGTTTATTTTCTGTGCGCGCTCGACTCTGCCTGCACGCGCGTACAACCTTTATTTTCTGTGCGCGCTCGACTCTGCCTCAGTGCCACAAAACCAGCCAATCACAGACATCCACACACTACTTCTGATTGGTTGTTTCTCCTCCAATCAAGTTAATAAAAACACACAATGGACAAACGAAACTGGTATATACTAATACTTCATTAAATAAAAAAGAAATACTATAATATTTGTTTATAATATTTATAAATAAAAACAACTTTTACATTGCTTATTCTATATCATTTTTCATTTGTATATCATTATTTGTAATTTTAATTTCTTATCATTTTCTTTGGATTTTGTAAAGCTGCCTTGAGACAATGAGCATTTTAAAAGCGCTATACAAATTATAGTATGCGTTATGCGGTGGATATTGGCAGCTGATAGAGAAGGAACAGCCAATCAGAAGTAGTGTGTGGATGTCTGTGATTGGCTGGTTTTGTGGCAGTTTTGTAACACTGGTCAAAGTTGAGTGAGCGTACAGGTAGAGTCGAGCGCGCACAGAAAATAAACGTTGCACGCGCGTGCAGGCAGAGTCAAGTGCGCACATAATCGAGCAGTCGCGCGTGCGCGGAGAAAATGTTGAGCGAGCAGGAGAGACATTGCACGCGCATAGAGTGCTTTGTCTGCTCTCAAAATGTCAAACCACGCGCTCAGAATTGTGGCAGGAATATAACGCCATAGATAATGAGATTTTCAACTATGCAGCATTATACACACCCAGCTAGGTGATTTTAAAATGTTGGAACTAGTTGCTGTAGATTGTAACATACTGTGTTGTGAAGGGTGGAACTCCTGGAGATCTACATCCTGAGACTCAGAGACACTTGAGCTGGCCCGGTCTGAGTCACCAGAAGAAATGGAAAAAGCTGGAAACATTTTATCCCTCTGCAGGAATCCGGGCTCCCCTAAAGTGAAATGAAGACGAACAGAGAAATGTTGTACATCCTGGCTGTAAGTAGTGTAAGATCTTTGACTCAGATGGCACCACAGACAGACAGACAGAGGTGGGGTCTTGAGGACAAAGGGTAATTTGTAATTGTAAAATATGAAAAGGAAGGGATTTTAAGCAGGGAGGTGGGTGAAGAAGCATAGGAAAGTACTAAGGGTAGTATGCATGTGCGGGTCCTGTGGCAGTGCCCAGCTGGCAGCGGTGCACTTGGCTGGCAAGTGTTGGTGGTAACTAAGTGGCAGAGTACGTCCGCCTGGGCTGCAGCTCCTGCCACCCTTTAATGTGGCTTTTACTTTAGGCTGCGAGCAAACCTCCTTACCTTGCTTTTATAAAGTTGCATGAGCCCAAGATGTGGACCTTCAGGAAGTTCAGTGTGTCCTACCTGTCCTACATGAATGATCATCAGATCCGTCCGTCACCAACATGGCCAAGTCTTGAAGGCCCTCCTCAAACCACTTGTGGTCCAAGATTTCTTTAAAAGTTGGTCGACATTCAGGGTCTTTGTTCAGGCAGTGCTGTATCAAGTCGCAGCACTCTGTGAGAGCAGTGAGGAGACAGTGGTCAACATGAAAAGGTTCAATTCACAGAGAAAACTAAATTATGAAAAGTGGTGCTTTTGCATTTTCTCACCATCAGACAGCCCTGAAACAAATGATAGTTGCCGCTTTATGATCTCCTCTTCACTGCCAAAGGGCAACTCTCCACAGACCAACTCAAACAGGAGAACCCCCAGACCCCAGAAGATAGCAGGAAGTCCAAAATTAATTCTGTATTTTACCCACTCAGGAGGAGAGAAAGCTAAGCTTCCTAAGGGAGAAAACAGAGAAACTGTAATAAGTCATGATTCTCTGCTACGTCCATCATTTGATTGTATCACATATTTATACTGAACTAACCTGGTAAGTCAATGTATCGTTCTGGCATCATCAGCTCAGCACTGCCAAAGTCCACCAACTTCACCTCCAGTGTCTCCGGATTGATCAGAATATTCTCCTCAAAGTCACAGTGAAGAACACCACGTTCACAGCAGTGATGAACAGCTTGAACCACCTGCTGCATGACCTTCTGAGCCACTGCTTCAGGCAGTCGACCCTTGTAAAGTTTACAGAATTTATGGAGGTTTATGCAGGGGTTGGGTCGCTCCACCACCAAGATGTAGAAAGTGGGTGCTTCGAACCATTCCAGCAGTTCCACCACATTCTCACAGAGAGGAGGCTTGGACACCAGCTTCATTAACACCACCTCCCTAGGCAGCATGCACGTCCGTCCTGGCTAAAATTACACAGATGTGATTAGCATGGGTTAACATGGTTTAACCCATGCTAATCATATCTGGTTTCACAACATGGTTTATTATGGTTAGCATGGAAAAATGGGTATAAAGTGTGTTAAGCAGAGATGGAACAGACTTTCTCTGATATCTGTTATAAATGAGAGGGAATAAAATGTTAAACTGAAACATGATTAAGAGCTGAGATGTTTGTAATGATGTTAGCAGCAGGACACATCAGTTGGGTGGAGATCCGCCCTATAATGTGATTGTGATTAGTGCTTATTGCTTCTCTGCAGAATCTCAGAATTAAAGTAAGTTCACTTACGATGGTGATGTGTTCATCCTCGGGAGGTCTGGCCATACATTTAATGGCGACCTGTTCACATGGACACAAGAAGATTTAATTATTTCTACATGCCATTATTTACTAATTAGTATAAATAATACTTTACAACATATAGTATTTGCGTTGGCGGCACAGTGGTGTAGTTGTTAGCACTGTCGCCTTGCATCTCGAGGGTCCAGGTTTGATTCCCGCCTCTGTGTGCATGCAGTTTGCATGTTCTCCCCGTGCTTGTTGGGGTTCCTCCCACAGTCCGAAGACCTGTAGATTAAGCTAACTGGTGTTCCTAATATGCCTGTAGTGAGTGTGTGTATATGTGTGGCCTGTGATGGATTGGCACCTTGTCCAGCATGTACCCCACCTTGTGCCCTAAGTCCCCTCGGATAGACTCCAGGCCCCCCGCGGTATAGACGATGAGTGAGTGTTTGTGTTGTTTCTTTACAGTAATATCAGATTAATTACCTCTTTTCCATCTGCCTTACGGACCCCAGTGTAGAGAGCACCACACCGCTTGTTCGCTATTAACTCTTCCACAATGTAGTGTGTATCAAACTCATCTGTTACACACACACACACACACAACAGTGAGTTGATTGTATTATTAGCCATATTGCTACTTTTACTGAGATATGAGATCTCGAGCTACGCAGAACTGTGAACACCCAGTTAGGTCATTCAAAAATGTTAGAAATAGTTGCTTTGGGTTGTAATGTACTTTGTTGTGAAGGGTGGAACTCCTGCAGATCTACATCCTGAGACTCTGCCCACTCCAAATCATCAGGAGAGATAGAAATATCTGGAAATTTCTCATCCCACTGTAAAACATCAGCCTCCCCTAAAGTCAAATGAGAAAGAACAGAAAATGTTTATACATCACGGTTGTATGTAGTTAAAATGATAGTTATGTGTGGCGCTCAGGATGTTCAGCGTGTCCTACCTGTGCTGCAAGAATGATCATCAGATCCTTCTGTCTGCATCACAGCAGAGTCCTGAAATCCCTCCTCGAACCGCTTGTCTTCCAGGATTTCCTTGAAAGTGGGTTGACATTCAGCGTCTTTGTTCAGGCAATGCTGTATCAGGTCACAGTGCTCTGTGAGAGCAGGGAGAAGACAGAGGTTAAGGTAAAAAATTGAATTCACAACCAAAATGTAATAATAAAAACTGAGGTTTTTGGATCTTCTCACCATCAGACTGACCACGAGCGAACGACAGACTCTGTCTAACAGTGTCCTCTTCACTGCAAAAGTGCAACTCTCCAGAGATCAACTCAAACAGAAGAACCCCCAGACCCCAGAATACTGCAGGAAGTCCAAAATTCATACTATATTGTACCCACTGAGGAGGAGCCAAAGCTAGGCTTCCTGAGGGAGAAATGAGAGAAATTGTCAGAAGTCATGATTCTCCATTCCATCCTTCATTTTAATGTGTGTCTGTAGGTAATTAACCTTCTAAGTCTGTGTAGAGCTCTGGCGTCATCAGCTCAGCACTGCCAAAGTCCATCAACTTCACCTCCAGTGTCTCCGGATTGATCAGAATATTCTGCTCGAAGTCACAGTGAAGAACACCACGTTCACAGCAGTGACGAACAGCTCGAACCACCTGCTGCATGACCTTCTGAGCCACTGGTTCAGGCAAACGACTGTTGTAAAGTTTACAGAATTTATGAAGGTTCAAGCAGGGTTTGGGTTGCTCCACCACCAAGATGTGGAACGTGGGTGCCTCGAACCATTCCAGCAGCTCCACCACATTCTCACAGAGAGGAGGCTGGGACACCAGCTTCATTACTCCCACCTCCTGAGGCAGCATGTGGGTCTGTCCAGGCTATAGTCACACACATGTGATTAGCATGGGTTAGCATGAGTTAACATGGAGGGAATAAGTCTAAACTGTGTTACGCAGAGATGGAACAGTCTCGTTTTGATATCTACAGTCATGTGTAAAAGTTAGTGCCCCCTCTTTTAATTCTTTTAATTTGTGTAAAAACATGATAAAAAACATTGAACCATCTCAGTTTTAGGTAATGCAACCTCAGACAAACAACAACATATTCCTTTTTCCACTATGCCATAATGAATAATGAATGACAGCAAATGATTAAAATAATCATTTCCTGTGTGATTTATCAGTCTCTCCACTGGACTTGGAGCCTGTAGGGTCTGACATGTAGCTCTTGGGTCTGACCTTGGGATGAATGTGCTGGAACATCCAACCCTGAGAAGATGTCTTGAATGTTTCTCACTTGCGAATAATTTTTCTCACTGTAGAATGTTGAACTGGAAATTGTTTGGGAATAGTTTCATAACCCTGTGTGGATTGATGTGCAGCTAAAATTGATTCTCTAATACCATGGCGTATGTCTTTCCCTCTTGGAATTGGGTTAACACACACCTGAATGCCCCAGTCCAGCAAACTGCCAAAACTTCAAAACATCTGCTTTTATAGGGGGGTTGCTGATTAGCAGCACCTAGCTGCAACTTACCTTCCTAAATCCTGTGGAAGCAGTAAGGGGTTACATAATATTGCCTTATTGGCTTCATTTTGGTTAAATAAATAAATAATGGCGCAGGAAAAAGATATACAGTATGTTGTTGTTTGTCTGAGGTTGTATTTGCCTAAAACTAAGACCCACTACAACCAGATATTTTTTTTTTCTGCTTTTACATAAAACACATGGAATTAAAAGAGGGTGCACTAACTTTTTACACATGACTGTGTTATAAACGACAGGGAATAAACTGTGAAAAAGTCATGAGTAAGAGCTGAGATGTTTGCGATGATGCTAGTAGGAAGGTGTAAATGGATACATCAGTGTGTTGGCGATCTGCTCTATAATGTGATTGTGATTAGTGCTTTATTGCCTTTCTGCAGAATCTCAGGAGTAAAGAAAGTTAACTTACAATGGTGAAGAGTTCATCTTCAGGAGGTTTGATCATACATTTAATAGTGACCTGTTCACATGGACACGACAGAATTGATCAGTTTTACATGCCACTATTTACTACCTAACAGATAGTAGTACAGTCCATACAGTGTGTGTTGTCTCTTTACAGCAATAACAGATTCATTACCTCCTTCCCGTCTGCCTTACAGACTCCAGTGTAAAGAGCACCGAAACATTCACTGACTATCAGCTCTACCACAGCGTAACGTGTATCAAACTCATCTGTTTAACACACACAGATATTCAGTGTACATTTTTACATACAGTGTATTTTTAAACAAAGAATAACGTTCCCCTCTCTCTCTCCTCGTAACTTTTGACTGAGTTATGAGATCTCCCGCTATGCCGCACTGTACACAGTCATTTAAAAATGTTAGTAACACACGTTACAAAAATGTTCCTGCTCTAATATTTCATTTGACTACCTTTTGCTTTGATTGTTCACTTCAAAGCAAGTGGACATGGCATCATTTTGATACACTTGTGCACTAGCATGACATTTATTTCAATCCAGAGTCGCATTCATTTCTCTCCAAGATATTGTATTGATGATGTGAGAGTTGGATTGCTGCGTAAAGTTTTCAGCACATCCCAAAGATTCTCAATAAGGTTGAGGTCTTGACTCTGTGGTGGCCAATTCATATGTGATAACATATTCTCTCATTCTCCCTAAACCTCTCTTTCACAATTTGAGCGTGATGAATCCTGGCATCATCATGTTGGAATATGCCAGTGCCATCAGGGAAGAAAGATCCGTTGATGAAAAGCCTGGTCATTTATTATATTAAGATGGTCAGCTGTCCTAAGCCTTAGCCTCGGGGAGAAATTGCTTTCTGATTGCCAGTTGAGTTCCACTTTGCATGTGGAAATGATCTTACTTTCACTTTTAAACATGGCCATGAGTTCTACTGTTGATTTTTAATGATGTGAATTTACTCAACGTTTAAGTGATTTCCCATCATGCTCATTTATGATGTTTTTGTGACCATATTTCTTCCCTAAAGATGATGGTTAACTACTATCCTTCAAGACTCTAATAATGCGTTTTACAGTTCTTAACCCAATGGTAGTAGTTTCAGCAATCTCTTTAGTTTATTACTTTGCTTGATGCAGACCAATAATTTGACCCTTCTGATACACAGTCACATCTTTGCCATGACCGCAGAATATGTCTTCTGACATGGTTGATCAAGAAATGAGAAGATATTAACAGTATCATTTAGAGTTATGTAAATTATTGCGTTTTAACCATATTAATCACTGCAGTAATTACCCAATTGAACTATTTAGTTCAGTTAAATCCAGCTGACTTTTTTGGCCAGGCAGTGTAGCTGTTGTGAATTGTAACATACTGTGTTGTGAAGGATGGAACTCCTGAATATCTACATCCTGAGACTCAGAGACACTTGAGTTGGCTCGCTCCGAGTCACCAGAAGAGATAGAAATGGCAGGAAGTATCTTATACCGCTGCAGGTCATCAGACTCCCCTGAAGTCAAACAAGAAAGAACATAGAAATGTTGTAAATAGATAAAAGGACGTTGAGGTGTGGTGCTCAGGAGGTTCACTGTGTCCTACCTGTCCTGTGTGGATGATCATCAGATCCTTCCATAAGCAACATGGCCGAGTCCTCAAGACCCTCCTCGAACCACTTGTGCTCCAGGATTTGCTTGAAAGTTAGTCGACAGTCAGGGTCTTTATTCAGGCACTGCTGTATCAAGTCGCAGCACTCTGTGAGAGCAGTGAGAAGACAGAGTTTAGGATAAACATTTCAATTGACAAATAAAAGGAAATAAAAGTGGGCTTTTGCAGTTTCTCACCATCAGACAGACCAGGAGCAAATGACAGATTCCCCTTAACAATCTCCTCTTCACTGCCAAAAGGTGAATCTCCACAGACCAACTCAAACAGGAGAACCCCCAGACCCCAAAAGATAGCACAAAGTCCAAAATACATACTGTATTGGACCCACTCAGGAGGAGCAAAAGCTAAGCTTCCTGATGGAGAAAAGAAAGAAATGGTAAGAAGTTGTGATTCTCCACTACATCCTTTACTTGAACGTATCCCATGTCGATTAGTGAACTAACCTGCAAAGTCTGTGTAGAGCTCTGGCATCATCAGCTCAGCACTGCCAAAGTCCACCAACTTCACCTCCAGTGTCTCCGGATTGATTAGAAGATTCTGCTCGAAGTTACAGTGAAGAACTCCACATTCACAGCAGTGATGAACAGCTCGAACCACCTGTTGCATGACCTTCTGAGCCACTGGTTCAGGCAATCGACTATTGTAAAGTTTGCAGTATTTATGAAGGGTTATGCAAGAGTTGGGTCGCTCAACCACTAAGATGTAGAAAGTGGATGTCTCGAACCATTCCAGCAGCTCCACCACATTCTCACAGAGAGCGTGCTTGGACACTAGCTCCATTACAACCACCTCTCGAGGCAGCATGTAGTTCTGTCCAGGCTAAAATCATACACACACACACACACACACAGATATATAATTTGTAACAACTCATCAGATCGCGCCAACACCAGAAACTTCACCATAAGCAATCAGCTCACTCTCATCCATACCCAGCTCCACCTCATATCTTTCACCACCTCAGTCATCATTTTGAGCTCACCTGTTTCCTATTTCTAATCATCTTTTCCTACTTCAGACACCTACTCCTTTAGCCACCTCTCACCAGATTATTGTGTGCCATTACTTTCCCTATTTCTCATGTTTTTGTTCCGTCATTGCTGACCAATCATGACCATGTTTTGTCTTCTCAACCTCACTTTGTTCTTGCACTTTGGATTATCTTGCACATTTTGGATTTACTGGCTTTGACTTCCACTTACTGTACAGCCTTTTTTCTTCATGGACTCTCTCATGGACAGTTGACATGACATGGTAATTTAAAGCTGACCAAAACCTTATTTGTTTCCCCTTGGCGAACCTTCTCAAGATTTCCTTCATACCTTAAGTTGCCCATTCAGGGTCCAGGAGCTTGATGGGAGCACCCTTGCCCCAATTACCCAGCACATCGCCCCAGTCATGCTACAAGAGCTCACATGCCCTTATTGTCTTGGGTCTTCTTTGGTTTAACTACTCAATCTACATATTGACTGGATCAAGAAAAGGCCCTTGGATTGGATTGCATCCTGCTTGTTCTCATGTCTTTAATCTGCTCACAAAGAAAACCACTTTGGCTACACAGGAGAAGTTCCCCAACCTGTCTAACATCCCAACAGATTACCACAATCTCTATTAAATATTTAGCAATTTACATGATATCTCTCTACCACTTTTGCACATATGATTGTGCTATTGACCTTTTTCCCAGAACGAAGGGGGAACTTTTTTCTTAATCTTGTCCGGAAAAAGAAACAAGAGAACATCGCAAAGTGACTCAGGAATTATCTGCTCCTCCTTTTCCACCAGTGTGTCACCCTTCCATTGCTGCCTGGGAAACCAACCACCCTTTTTTTTCCTGGAGGCCACAGTACCATCTGCCCAAGGCTTTGTCCATTGTTACAAGAGGACATGGCAATGGTCTCGCTCCCAGCTGCTGCACTCGGTGAAAGTATTATTGCAAAGCCAATCGCCCATGCATCTTCCAGTCACTCAGCCTGCAACGACACCTGCTGAAACTGTCTGTTTCCGTCTCTGCATTTGGGTCCTACATTCTGTCCTGGAAGCTAAAAGGTAAAAATGCTAAAGTGTGTGTTCACTTACAATGGTGATGAGTTCATCCTCAGGAGGTTTGGCCATACATTTAATGGTGACCTGCTCACATGGACACAAGAGAATTGGTCAGTTTTATGTGCCATTCTTTACTAATTAGTATAAATGATAGGTTTAAATACATAGTATTTGTGTTGTTTCTTTACAATAATGCCAGATTAATTACCTCTTTCCCATCTGCCTTACGGAGCCCAGTGTAGAGAGCGCCGAAACATTCGTTCACTATCAGCTCTACCACAGCGTAGCGGGTATCAAACTCATCTGTTTTACACACATTTACAAGTGAGTTTTCAGCCATGTTGCTTGTCTCACTCTACATGTGGATGCTTTTGTGTAATCGAGTCTAAATTATCTAATGGTATGTAGCATAAAGAAGTGTGAATGTCGCCATCTGCTGGCTGTTATGTGAACGCGACATGTGTTTGAAATAAGAAGCAGAGATCTCTAGCTGCGCAGCACTAGCTAAATGATTTGAAAATGCTATAAAAATTGGTGTAATAGTATATTGGTTGTGGATTGTAACATACTGTGTTGTGAAGGGTGGAACTCGTGGAGAGCTACATCATGAGATCCAAAAACACTTGAGCTAGCCCGCTCCAAGTCAAAAGAAGAGACATCAAAAGACTTTGGTCTTCTTTCCACCAGCTGATGAAGTTTTCTAAGCCACTCGGGTTCTTTCTCTTTTCTTACCACGATCAGATTGTCTGAAAGCTACGAGACAAATGGGTCAAGTAAACTATGGATCATGACTTCATATTTGGAACCCTGAAAGCAATTTCACAAAAAAAAAAGAATCCTATTTACATATGTGACACATTTCAGCACATTGCTTTTGATGAGATGAGGAAATCGGAGGATTGTAGTAGCGACGCTCTCACAATAATCAAGTGCCTGATCATCAAGTTCATTCCCGAAGAGCTTCCAAGCATAAAAGGCCTTGAACTGCTAGAAGAGACAGAGCGACGTTTACTCTCAGTATGACTGTTGGTCATGAAATGAAATTTGACTTAAAGCAGAGAAAGAGAAAAATTCTAACCTGGAAGTCTGATTGGCCAAACCCTGAGATCAGAGACAGTGCATATTCATAAACCTCAGTCCTTTCAGTCACAACCTTCAGGGAGGATTTACTGCCTGGCCGAATGGTGCTAAGAGAACAACACGTCAAATAAGAATAATAAACACACACACACACACACACACACACACACACACACAATACCTGTCATGGCCAATCAGTTGGAACTTGGGTCGTGATCCCAGCTCTATTTGTGCTACCATGTAGCAGATTTGTGCTGGATAGAACAATCCTCTGGAGGCTGTGGATGGAAAAAAGAAGACGCTTTTTGAGAATGATCAGCGTCCATAAACCAGTCCACTTTATTAGAAACACTTGCTCTTTCATGCATCAGCCAATTATATTTCTAAATCAACATCTGAGATCTTTCTCCATTCTGATGGTTGATGTTAGTCATTAACCTTCTGATCTGCATCTAAATTATTTTATACATTGCACTACCGCTGGAACATGATTGGCTAATCGGACAACTCTATGAAAGTTCCTAATATAATTAATGTAGTTACAACAGAAAAATGCAGTTACTGGAGTGTTCTCCGTACCGAAATCATCTCCCATTGCAATAACGTCTTCTCTCTGTTTATCTTTAGGAGTTCTGGTGCATAAGAGCTTTGCCAGAGGAAGACAGCAGAACTCTATGTTCTGTGAACATCCAATCTAGAGTAAAACGTTCCACATTAATCCACATGAATCTAATAAAAACAACATATACAGTAAAGTGCAGACAGAAGGTGATGAGTGAAACACTCACCTTCCTCATTAGAAGACCATAACCCTTGAAGAGCAGCACTGAGAACTCCACCAGCATTGCTTTCTGTAACAGGAAAATGTCTTTAACGCACGTCTCTGTACACAGATTTATTCCCTCATGCGCTTCCATAACCTCGTCTATTTAAAGCCAGTTAGTTACCAGCATATTTATTTAGCTAGTTACTATATTCCACTGCTAGTCCTACAGTAGACTTCCTGCTCCACTATCAGGTTCATGTTATCAGTAAACAGAGGATGGCGTGTTTTTGACAGTGTTCAGCACTTACTCCATTTCGCTTACAGAAGTGCTCCATCATCAACCAGAAGATATATAAAAACTGCTCATCAGGTTTATCCAGGTGGAGCAAACATTCCTGGCATTTAGCCCGGATATAGCTCATCAGCTTGTCTTTCTCCAAGTTAGTCCTGCAGACAGAGCTTGGTACAGTGAGCTTATATGGATTACTGCACACACACACTCACACACACACATCGAAAGGTCTGTTCCAGAACATTACTCGACAGCATCTTAGACTCGCTTGCCCAGTCACGTCAAGTAGTCTTTAATTTGGCTACAACCATATACAGTTCAGTACACAATCAAACGAAAAAAATGTTCCTCCGGGACCGAGGTGCTACACACAACATACATTAACAACATAAATGAACAGAAGCTAACTAGCTAACTAAGAAACCTAACTAGCTGGATAGCTGGGACAAGACAGATTGACATTTAAAAGAGACAACAAAGTGCACGTGCAAATGTGCAAACAAGCGCGACAAATTGACAATGCGACACAGTTAGTACTGTAGGGATGGGAATTACTGGTCACTACATGAAATGATATTACCACAGTTAGATTTTTATTGCTGTTCCGTAAATTTATAGTTTTTCAATTTTGTTAAAATTTTAGGACCATGAACCTGTAACAATAATAAATCACCATCACACAAAATTGTATAACTTATCTTTATTTAATATCGAACTTGAGAAACAAACTAAAAAAAACTTTGTAAAAAAATTATAAAAACTCGATTTTATGAGACTTTTTTAGAGTCGCAATTCACAACTGAATTGATTTTCCCCCGTCTCTAAAATTCATTGTGTTTCACTATTTAAAATCTACCAGATAGCTGAATACACATGTACAGTATTTGTGTAATACATGTGTATTCAGGCGTTAGCCGGTTATCTAGCAATAGAGCTTCTTCTAAACAACCATCATTTATGACACCATTGAGACATATGTAAAAGTAGAGCTGGTACCTGTCCCCTGTTTAAATTGATATGTTGTTTATTTCTATTCCTATTAATAATTATTGCTATTAATTAATAATTAAACATAATTAAGTCTTCACAGTGTATAATAGTAATTAAAGACAAGAAAAACCTCAAAATAAATAGTACAACAAGTTAAAAGCCAGTGTTATGGGTCAGAGAGTGAAGTGCACATGCTCTGAGACTTCAACAGTTTGGTTGTCGTGGTTACGCAGACTCAGTGGCGTGGGTCTTGTGGGGGGAAAAAAGGTCTATCATTGATTGTTAAAGTGGGAAAAGTAGAAAAAATAAAAAGTATGGCAACCTGAAACTCATATTGGGGCTAAAGATACATATTTTTAAATGAAATGACATCATCACAAAACATCAAAATAACCCAAAATCATGCAGCATTTGCAGAGCTTTAATAACTCAAATAAAACAAAACGCTAATAATTTGTAAACAAAATATTTTTTTTATTAATTAATAATTAAACAACATTAATTAGGAAATACAACCACTGTGTCAAATGATAATTTTTCTCCAAAGTCCTGTTGTTGTTGTTGTTGGTTTTCTTTCTTTTTTTTTTTTAACAGACCTACATTTTCCGATTTGGCTATCCGGCGAGTAAAACATCTCAGCCATGTCTCTAAAGGAAAAGTGACTAAAGAGTTTAATGTTAAGCCTTGAGCACCTTACCTCAACAGAGGACCAGGGAATTGCTCATCCCGCTGTCGGACATCACCGGTCTTCCCTGCAGTGAAACGATAAACAACTGATAATGTTATCCATCATGGCTGTTTGGAGCTGAAGGTCAGTATGGTGAGGAGCTCTGGAGGTTCAGCGTGTCCTACCTGTCCTGCTTGGATGATCACCAGCTCCGTTGTTTAGATGATCTATAATAACTGTTGTGTTCTTTTCCTTTAACACATCCATAGTGTTTATCCAATTCACATGAATTTACACACAGGAACAGCACTTTAAAGGGTTTACTGTACTTTACTGAAGAGTAAATTTAGTTTTTAAAAATGCAAACATCACTAAATATAATCAAGCCGAAATCTCTCTCCCATACACACACACACATCAGTGTAAAAAGTAAAAAGTGTGCGTGTGTGTGTGTGTTGGTCTGAATGTTTAGGTTTGCAGAGTACAAATGATAAAGCGGTGCCTTTATTACATAACAGTGGAGTGTACAGTATGACGTAGCGTGCGTGCGTGCAGGCGGCGTGCGAGCGTGTGCGCTCGCGAGCAGCTGGTTTCCATAGCAACTCCTCGCCGACACAGAGACTCACCTTTGTGTCTGCAAAATTTACCCAGAGTAAAAGTTACTGAGTTACCTTTTTATTTATTTTTTTTTAGCAGGGGTGGGATTTTATTTCCTTCCCTGTTGTACTATTTGTATTATTTTTCATTTTCATTCTTTTATTTTTTACTCAGTAGCGAATATGATTAAAAATGAAGTGAACTACAATATTTTAAACAAAACATACTTAAGTAAAAGTAAAATTCCAGATTTAAAAAGTACTTCTACTTTAAGTACTTCTACTCTAAGTAAAATTCTTTTACTTTAAGTAGAAGTACTTTTTAAATCTGGAATTTTACTTTTACTTAAGTATGTTTTGTTTAAAATATTGTACTTCACTACATTTTAAATTTAAAAAGTAGAAGTACACAAAAAATCTACTCAATTACAGTAATGTGAGTAAATGTACTTCATTACTTTCCACCCCTGGCTATAATGAATGTGCGTCAAAAAAACACTAGCATTAACATTAACTGTTGTCGTTACTTTGATGGACTCACTAGCAAACTTACACTTTTCTTTTAAAAAAAAGCTCCTTATGTCCAGCTTCTTTTTTTTTATTTTATTTTTGCTGCCGCCATCCTAACATGTATGTCACCCAACACACCTTCTTGCACGGAAAAAAAATCCACTGCATTTGGCGCTTGGGTGCATTCACTGCACAAGGCCCAGCCAGTCAAAATGTTCATGTGTTTTGGAGAGAACGTGATTTATCCCTTCCTGCGTGTCTAGGTTAATGTTGACATCATTTTTTTATGTGGATTAAATTATTGGTGGGGACACATCCCCTCAGTCCTGGAGTACTCTGGCGGCTATGAAAGGAGAGCGGGACACCAGTTCAATGGGTAAAAAATATGAGAATAGAGACTTCCCTGATAATGTCATTTTTTTCGTTGTTTCTCTCTCTCTTCCTCTACAGACTCTGAGGGCCGCTGTTCGGCCATCCTCCCCGCTGGTTCGCACGTTGGTTCCACTCCGGCGCCCTGCTACTGCCCCCCGTGGGAATACGGCGACTCTTTCCCGCATTGAACCGATTCGTTCGAGTTACCATTCCTCCCACACCGTCCCTGCACTCCTGCCCTATTTACATCCCTGATCACTTACACATACAAATCCTATCAGTGTGAACACCACAAACCCCTGTGTCTGTGTCACTTCGCCGCTGCCGTTATGAAGCTTTACAGAGCAGAAATATCAGATCCATCTCAATATCAACTATTCAAAGGAGATTATTGATAAAGACCTTCAGTATTGTTTTACGGTGTACAACGAAATAAAAATCAGGACAGAGCACTGAATTATTTGTTGGTTTGTTTGTATGTTTACTGTGTTTATAATGTTCATGTATAAATGCAGATAAAGCCCATAAGGTTTGTTTATATAATGTTTAGTGTAATATACAAGCGTTATTTGTTCTGGCGACGATATAATTTTTAACATTAATGCCAATAAAGGAGGGTTGAATTAAACCAATGTTAGTTGGTTTTAAATTTGAAGTTAAAAACCTGCTGAAACTTGTGGTGGCAGAAAATAAACATAAAATTCACTTTTAACTGTAGTACAGTACAACCATATCTGTTCACCAACAGCAATAATGACAGTTTTTTTGTTGTTGTTGATTTATGCTCCCTTGTTTACTGTTCACTGCTTCCTAAAGCCTGAAGTGAATATAAACAAACAGCAAAATGATGTTTCAAAATGTGCAGGTGTCCTTAAGATGTGCGAACATGTAATGTACAATTATATATACAGTGGAACCTTGGATTACGAGCATAATTCATTCCGGGAGCGGGCTTGTATTTCAAAACACTCGTAAGCCAAATCAAATCGTCCCAAAAGACATAATGGAAAGTCACATTATTCATTCCACAGCCCCCAAAAATAAATACATGAAAATAATTAACACAAAATATAAAGTAAAAATAATACAAATTAACCTGCACTTTACCTTAAAAAAAACAAACATAAATCCCGACAGATAAGTGTTTCTATTTGTGCGCGCAGACACTGTGTGTGTGTGTCTGTCTGTGTTTGTAAGGAGCCCCTCCTGCTTTCCCTCTTCTCGTCTTACACAGTTACCCTTCCTCCACTCTTTTCACACGCGCGCACACATGGATAAACTGTTTTATCCGACAAATAAACAAGAAATCTCTCTTATGACACTCGATTAAGCGACACACTAACGGAATTACTATGGAAAGTAAAAATATAACAAATTAACCTGCACTTTACCTTTGAAAAGAATCGCGACAGAGCAGTGTTTCTGTGTAGAGCAGAAAGAAAGAGTGTGTGTGTGTGTGTGTGTGTGTGAAGACGAAAGTAGGAGGGGTCTGTGTGTGTGTGTGGCACAGTGTTTAATGACTGCACACACAGACACAAAGAACAGGCTGATACGAAGAGAGAAAATGGATCCTTAACCTCTCTAATGATTGCTTTACACGCGCGCTGTACACACACGCATACAGACACAAAATAAAATATGTTTTACACACACACACATGGTCACAGTGTTATAGTAAACAGTACACGCGTGCATGGATGTTGATTATTGCACTAAGACCCGTCAGGGGAGAGGATTACCCACAATTCCGCAGCGCAAGGGAGAGAAAAACCGTTGGCTCAGTTGTGATCACGTAATGCTCAGCGTTAAAACAAGAAACGCATGCGTAATACATGATACTCGGTACTCGTAAAGCAAGACTTGTTCGTTTTCCAAGTTAAATTTATTAAAAATCTTTGCTTGTCTTGCGGAACAATCGCAAATCGCGTTACTCTCAATCCGAGGTTCCACTGTAAAATTATTTACACAACAATAGTGATAATATTAACACCACACAACATTAACACATTTATACATTGATTATAAATTATATACCAGTATACGGATGACACGATCATGGGCACTCAAGGCTCACCCATGCCCAACCTGTCTGGACTGATTCCATAGAAAAGCCAATGTACAGTATTACAAATCACAGAAAAAAAACCATCAATAGAAAGGCACCCAGGCCAAAAGACCAAGTTCATCAGTGCATGGTCTAACTCACCTGGTCCAGTGTGAGTTTACTGTGGGCAAAGAACTCCAAAAAATATAAAACTACTGTCGGCCCCACATCCACTAACCCTCAGGCTCATAATTTAACAGATTCAAATACACTATACAAAAAAAAATTATATAATGGTATAAGTGTGTATGTTATTTTGCTAAATTAATGCTACCTTGACATTTAACACTAAATAATCGCTGTTATCTTTATTTCCAAATATCTCTGCAGAACATTTTTTTGGATCAGTCTTTGAGCCATACAAAGGGGTCCCACCTATTATGGTTGTGCTCGTAGCAACAAGTTCAGCCAAAGAATAACACTGAGGTTTTGTTATTTCGGTCTCGTCCAGGAATATTAATTTTAAAAAGTTTTGGAAAAAGTTTGCTTTGGAGTTAACTTTATCTGATTATCTTACAGTGAAAATAAATATTAGACCAATCTATCCTTGACCCTGTTAATTATATGAAAATAAATTGAAAAACCTTTTAACCAAATCTCATGTTACAATTATTGGCACCCAGAAAACCACTGTAATTTAATAATATTGTACTTTATTTTATCAAAATGTTCCTGTTAAGCCTTAACTTTTAATTAATAAAAATTATATAATAATTACTAAATAAACCATTAAGTCACAACAATAAAAACAACTATGGAAAATGTACTTTCCGCATTTAATGACATTGGAGAATACTATTAAGAATATTGTTGGAAACACATATACAGTACAGAAAACATATACACACAAAGAACTGAATTAATCCTTGTATTTTCTGGATTAATTTATTCACTAAACTAATAAAAAAAACATAAACAATTCTGCAAAATAAAATCAGTGATGTTAACAGCACTCAAACAAATGAATGGTGTCCAGGGTTTTCCAAAGTGTGGCTACTACTTGTGGTCCGTAACTGCAGGTGGGCCGCGAGACATCATTTACAATAAAAAAAAAAAAAGTAAGTAACTTTGGTAATTAATTTTGAAATTACTATTGAATATTGATGATTAGCAATTTGTATTATATTTATAATATATATGAAAGGTTTTCAGAACTAATCATTAATCTGACCCATAGTTAAAAAAAAACTCATATCATAATCACGATTTATACTCATAACAATGGCAACAGGTAAGCTTTTAATGGAGAATCAACACTTATTATTTTTTTTTCATGTGTTTCTTTACACATTGTGTGGACATGTATGGATTATAATTTCACACTGCACTGCCATAGGCCCATGGACATAGGATTGTTCTGTCTGCGGGATAAATACAGTATGTGTGTAGGTAAAGGATGAGGTTAAAGAAGTTAAAGTTAATAAAAAATATATATTATAGTTGAAATGTTCAAAGCTCAAGTAATTAATAAAACATTTAGTCTGTCTCGTTTGTCTTATTTAATAGATTTGGCCCTGTTAAAATCACTTGACGTGTGCTTAGAAATCAGTGAGAAATGTGTGTGATGTTAGACATGATTAAATCCCGGTTGTGGGGCGAATAAACCAAACTGTGAAATTAATGACACAATTATTGCTCACATGCCTTTAGCACTCATTTGTGAACTCTCTCTCTCTCTCGTTCTCTCTCTCTTCAGCATCTGCTCCAAAGAAATAAAATAAACAACAAAAATAAATCCTAATTATGACTTAATTATCCTCTCATGACCTCTGTTAGATGAGTAGACTTGTATGTATTGCCTGGCTAGCTATCATGAAAGATTGGACATTAGCTAGATGTTTATTATTAGTCAGGAAGCTACTTTTAGGAAGAAGCGTTTTGTTCCCCTTATCCATCAAAGCCTTATATTCTAATTTAAATGACTTTCATTAGCATGTCATTAACAAGCCTAATGCTTTTCAACAAGCTGCCATATGTTCATACTGTGTTCTCTGTAATCTGATCTCTTTGCTGTTCCACATCGGTGTCGGGTTCAGGGCAGAGAACATTACGGTATGGTACAGTAGCTGCTGAAAGAAATGTTCTAGATCAGGTGCAGCCAGGTACTGTATATATTAAAATTGCACCAACGTCTTCAGCAAATATGCGTATGTACAATAATGCTAATATTTATTATGTATGGCACCTCTATATCATGTTGTTTTCTTACTTCCCAAAACTTGGTGTCACTGTGGTACCTTTCCCCGTAGGATGCTACTTACACTGGCCCTGTATTGTAACCTGTGCAATACCATTTTACTTTTTATGGTACCATCAAAGGGTTAACAAACAAAACTTTGGTGAATGTAAGGGTACCACAATTGCTACCAAATTTCAACGGGTATCTAATATGCTGCCTGTAGTATACAATACCAGTTGTGTGTCCTAACATATCTTATATGGTCCAACATGTACAACCACACAATATTAGATACCTGCATAAGTCTTATGGTTCCGACCATGGTAATTTTTGAAGTATCAAAGTAATATAATATATTATGGTATGTTCTATCAGTTACCATAATAAACACTAGCACAGATCATACCAAAATTTATTTTGGGATTAGCAATGAATATACAGTGGAATTTTGGATTACGCGAGCATAATTCCGGGAGCAGGCTCGTATTTCAAAACACTCGTAAACCTAAAGCTAGTTTTCCCATATAAATACTGGAGACTAAAATTTTTCATTCCAAAGGCCAAAAAAAAAAAAAATACATAAAAATAATTAATATAAAATATAAAGTAAAAAGAAAACAAATTAACCTGCACTTTACCTTTACTATAGGTACCTTTACCTTTACCTACACTTTACCTTATTACTTTAAAAAGTAAATAAGTGTTTACGTTTATGCGTGCAGGCGCTGTGTGTGTGTGTGTGTGTGTGTGTTACACAGTCTTACACAGTAAACCTTCTTCCTCCTATTTAAGTTTTTTTCAAACACACAGACACACACACACTAACGGAAAGACTTTTATTAATTAACAAGGAACATCGTTAACGACACTCGCGTGAGCGCACACTAACGGAATCATTGCTGCAAAGTAAAAATAAAACAAAGTAACCTGCAGAAAATTGTGACAGAGCAGTGTTTCCATTAGAAAGAGAGAAAGAGAGAGAAAGAGACAGAGTGTGTGTAAAGGGGCACGGTGCCCAATGACGCGTGCAGACAATGTGCAGGCTGATACAGAGAGGAAGAGAGAAAATGGATCTTTAACCTCTGTAATGAGACTTTCTTTTGCTTTACACGCGCGCATACACGTGTGTTATAAGAAACAGTACACGCGCGCTGTACACACACGCATACAGACACAAAATAAAATATGTTTTACACACATGGTCACAGTGTTATAGTAAACAGTACACGCTTGCACGGATGTTGATTATACCAGTGAGAGACGCGCACTAAGACCCAGCAGGCGAGACAATTACCCACAATTCCACAGCGCAAAAGAGAGAAAGGCCATTGGCTCAGTTGTGATCACGTGACGCTCGGAACAAAACAAGAAGCGCATGCGTGATACATGATACTCGGTGCTCGTAAACCAAGATCTCAAAATGTATTAAAAATCTTTGCTTGTCTTGCGGAACACTCGCAAACCGCGTTACTCGCAATCCGAGGTTGCTCTGTAATGTAACTTTAAAATTCTCTCAGATCCTGAATCCTGTAAGCTTCTATCACAGTAGCTTGCTGACTAGCATTTGTGAATTTACCTCAAAACTCCTTTTAAAACACCACTGTGATGGTTGCAGACAGCTCATTTCAGCAGTAAAAGTGATGATTTAAATGACAAGGTTAGATTTTGTGCTGCTTCAAAACATTTATTAAACAAAAAACACTTTTCTTCATAAACTGACCTAATAACAGACACCATAAACAAAGCAGAGGGTAAAGAAGCAACAAAGATAAACAAGTGAGACACAAGATTTGACAAGTTTCTATAAAACAATTACTGAAAAAGAAAAAGAAAGAAAAAAAAGTAGCCTTCAGAAATCCTGCCAGGAACGCTCATGCTAGTTAGCTGCCAAGTGTTAGCGCTGAATCTAAACTGAATGTGAGATAACACTCCTTTCAGAAACGCTCCTGGTTATCTTGTGTTTTAGCCAGCTAGCATAAATATTTGTCTTGTTTGTTTTTTCTCCAGATTTTTTCCCCTTTCTTCCCTCAGATAAACTCATGTTATCTGGTTAGTGTTCACAGGGACAATACTGTTTGGAGTTAGCTAGGATTAAAAATCCTCTCAGAAATCCTGTCAGGTTTTACACCTAAATGTCAAAATCACATTTTTTTTCCTAACTTGCTTAATTTTGACTGATTTATAACAGCAATTTAGAACAGATTTGTAAATAAAATTGCTTATTAATTATCTTCCCTGCTAAGACTACCTATCTAATATGATCTAACCTGACAGGATTTCAAATCAAACTCAGTCTTGACTCGAAATTCAGTCGAATTAGATTATGTTAGCTAGTTTGCTAACATTACCAGTAAAGCATATGAATATGTTTTATACATGAATCCAGAAATCCTGTCAGCAAACGCGCAGTGAAACAATGTAACACTTAGCTAGTTAGCATGTGAAGATGGAAACATTAGCAGTTTGACTCTACTTTCTTTGATCTGCAGTTAGAGCCAGGCGTGATGTTAAGAAGAAAAGATATCTGAGGAGATGAAAAGGAAAACAGAAAAAGAGAACGTGTAACTGTGTATTAGAGATGACACAAAGTCTTATTTGGTGCTTAGAAAACTTTAAAGAACATCTTTCCTTGTACATACTGTAGGTTATATTTCTAACACATATATTATATTATATACACTGTAATAAACCCACTGTGATAATTTAAAGCTATATGATGATACAAATCTAACAGTACAGACTTTAAAAATGTTTTTCGTACTAAGATTTTTTTTCAGCCTCGGGAATGGTTTGAGTATAAATAGCATTTTTTTAAGGCCATCGGTTATATTGTTGTGGCATATTTACATACACAAATACGTGTGTTTACATCAGTGATGGACAGCGATGGACTTCATGTCTATGCCAGGCTCCTAATGTCCGGCAACATTAAAGAATCTGGCACCGTATGTTCAGAGTTGCAGCATTTACCATGCGGGAACGATTTCAGTGTAGACTGGGAACAATTAGCAGCAGGCCTGATGTTCTTTACAGTAAATTAAATGCAGACAGGAAATATAAATAAAAGCTCCTCTTTAACCATCATTATAACCTCTATTACATCAGGGATTGTTTAGGGAAAAAAATGTACAGTACACAGCATTCCCTTCATCCCAAATATACAGTAGTCAATAAGCCAAGACACATTTATTTTATTCTTCATCATAGCTAAGAGTCAGCCAACTATCGAAGACTATCTCGCCCCAAATCATACCAATATACTGAGAAATAGAGATATAATATAAGAGTTTTTACTCTCTTAACTGTGTTCAGTTAGTCTGCACAATCAAAAGTCCCGGTTTGACATGAACACTCCTGGTAGACTCACTTTGAATCTAAATGTGTATTAATTAACATTGCTTTTATTTATTTTTTTATTTATAAATTGATTAATAGAGGTGGTTTTTAATTTCTAGCGTGTTTTGCAGTCATATAGGTAGTGAAAAAAAAGAAAGGGGTGTACTGAAGCTTCAATAATTTAAAGAGATAATATGTTAACATTTTTATAAATTGCAAGCTCTACTTTTAAGAATGAGTTTACATATAACAATGTCATTTAAAGCAGATATTTTTTTATGGAATAAAGTTTGGGTGAGATAGTCTTCTGTTAAAAAGTGTTTAAAGCCATGTCACACTTTTAGCTTCAGTACAAACGTAAAGAACAAATTTGGACACCAGACTTGTCTTACCACATTAGCTACGTTTACATGGACACGGTTTCTTTGGTCCGAATTAAATCATCCTGATTAGAGATTCCATCTTAACTTTTCATACAGATGTTGATCTCATAAGATGTGCAGTCAGAGTAAGCAGTTTTTAAAATGCTTAAAGTGATTTAATCAGCTAAAAATATAAGAAAGGGAAAAAAATGTTTTTCCAATTCTGCAGTTAAGCAAAATTTTTCTTAATAATTGGTTACAAGAATTCAATCTCATCTTTAATTAGTTAAATGCGAAAACTCCTCCTGTGGTTCTTGGGGAAATTATAGATCATGAATAGAAACTAAATTATTATATTGTAATGATGTTTCAACTACGTGAAGCAAACATGCACAGAAAGAATAAAAGTAAAATCCTGTTGTAATCTCTTTACCCTGTCTCCTTATTAAGTTTAGAATTTAATTTACAATGTTAGGAATTAGATATATGGGGCTGTGCATGGTCAGGCTCTTGTGTACATTAAAGATCTTCCGCATGTTATGAGTGAATCTCGGAGATCCTCGGGTCAGAGGGAACTGTACTGTTGAAGTTGTTGCTTAACTTTTTAGACTGCACTACTTTTAGATTTTATCTTAATAAACAGATATATTTTTAAAAGTACTCTGTGGTTGTTTTTCCAATGTGTCTCCTTGAACTTATCTTGTTAAACACTTTATGATTTCATATCTAGAAAACTGCTATATTTACTTTAAAAAAACTGATAAAAGTCACTTACTTACTTTCCTTACTTATATTTATGTCAGCAAATGAGGAGTCAATCAAATTATATATTTACAGACTTATATTTAGAGCAGATTAGCACAGGCCTACACCCCGTCCTATTTGGATCGGGCCGGATCGGGCCAGACTGTTCTGACTGAGATGTATCATTGATTTTCCCTAGCAGTTTTATTCTGATTGGGATTTTACTCCCATTACTAATGGAATATTGGGGTCCATGTAAACACAGCTACTGAGCAAAGAGGAAGCTTGGATAAATAAAATGTCTTGCTTTTTGACTTTAACACAACAGCACAGTAAATGTATAAAACAGAGTCATACAGCAGATGCTTGTGTTTGTGCCTTTTCTTGCCTTTAAAACGAGGGTCAGGATAGTTATATAAACTCTACCTTTACAATCTCATCACATAACGAGCAGTGCAATCATTTAATCAGCAGATCAGAGGATATACAGTACAGTACAGGAGCCGTTCAAGTGAAAGAGGAAGGAAGGAAACACAGTAAAGCTCATAACATTAAAGGAGCGCTGTGTGCTACCGTACAGCAGACCGGGGAGGAGAAACACCCGGATCTCGTACCGTAGGAGCCGAGCACCTGAACGTCTCATCACCATGGTGTACAAATAATATTCAGCGTTCTTTAATAACTAACAAGCACTTTGTGTTAACATTGAATAATTAGTAATAAGTTCTTCATTGTTCTGTGTTTATATGCAGCAGTGCAACATGGGAAATATATAGTGTACAGTAAATGTAGCTGTAAATGTTGTGTAGCTGTGACCTGTGATTGTTAGACACTGACCTGATTTTAATCTTGTTTAATAACGTGTATTATTGTTTACATGTCCAATTATTTTGATATTTTTTAGAGCTTCGAGTGAGGATATGTAATAGACTTCCATAATACAAAAAGACAGAACTGGAGCAGTTTTATAGAGTTTAATCCGTCCCTCTTAACAGCCTTGTAGAATTTAGGCGTAGCATCTAAAAATGGTGAAAACTTATAGCAAGAAGAACTTTTAGCTTATTAAATTTGTGATCAGTGGGGCAGAAACATTCAACTTAAATCAGCATTTACACAGAATGAGGATATCTATCGATATTATTCAGTTTCTCTCTGTGTGTGTGTGTGTGTGTGTGTGTGTGTGTGTGTGTGAAACATTCCTAGTGTCCAGACAGAATAAATCCGATTTTAAATCCTTTTCCTAATTGCATTTTATTCCACATGACCTGAACGCCTGAATAAATGAGACCTCGAGGTCTCGCCCTGTCCCGTCTCTCTCTCTCTCACTCTCTCTCTCTCTCATACACACATACTGTATTACAAGAGCATGTGTGTGAAAGCCAAAGAGAAAGAAAAGGTCACAAAATCTGTGCTTATCACATGACACATCTAGAGAAGCATTTGTGTTTAATCCCTCTTCAGGAACTGGCAGAGAGAGAAAGAGAGAGAGAGAGAGAGACAGAGACAGAGAGAGAAAGGGAGAGAGAGAGAGAGGGAGAGAGACAGAGACAGGGGCTTAATCGAGTTGTGCTTATCTAATGACGTCAGTGTAAAGAAGAATAAACGTATTCTAGACCTGATTGTCCAGTTTTACTCTCCTACCTCAGGTCTAATCATTTGTAAATTCTGAATTTACTTTATTTTATGAATATAATTTTATAAAATTCTAATTTCTTTACTTTAGTTCAAAACCAAATGTTGTCCAATTAGGCCAAACGCACATGATTTAGATTTTTGTATTTCATTATATTATAACCTTTATAAGGAACATGCGGTATAAAGTTAACAGAAAGGACTTTGGATTGGACCTCACCATGTGCTGGACGCTTTAGGAAAACAATGACAAGTTTTGTGTAAAGACGAGTTACTCGCTCGATATCAGTACCAAGGTATGTTTGTAAGTAAAAACTGTAAAAACATGAAATATTACAGATAACAAGAAAACTATTGTTTTCATCTGTTATGATTTTTTCTTGTCGTATGTATTTTAGCCACCAAGTTAACGTTGTATATTTTAGTCAATTCTGGCAGGATAACGTTATAACCTCTTTAATATTCAAATGACTGAACATTTTTACATTGTGGACGTTTGTGCGAGTGTGTGTGTGTGTGTGTGTGTGTGTGTGTGTGTGTGTGTGTGTGTGTGTGTATAGAGCTGTATAATGGAGCTCAGCCCAGTGTAACACTGCTGCATATTAACCTTTGGTCCTGACACTTACAGTAAGCTGCCTTAAAAAGAATTGTCACATACAGCTCAGAAATCAGACTGGACATCAAAATGGGTACATTTAAATAAATATACATAATAATGATAATAATAATAATAATAATAATAACAAGGAAGAGAAATAAATACAGCAGAATCGTGGTTTAAATATATGAGGTCTGAGTCTGTGGGAGAAAAAAATAAATCACTGACATTGTGTGAAGACTTTTGATTATAGCAAAACAAAAACTACTGTGTGTGTATATACGTGTGTGTGTGTGTGTGTATGTGTGTGTGAGCATCAATGATTGTCCTTGCTTATATCGGCTCAACAAACCTCTAATCCTTCAAGAATAAACCAAACACAGTGTCAAAGAAAGTGCTAATCATCATTTCTAAGGTCCACTCAAACAGGAACACACACATTCAACCGGTCACACACACTGGACACTCCAAACACACACCAAACACACTCCAAACACACACCAAACACACACCAAACACACTCCAAACACACACCAAACACACTCCAAACACCGTAAATACTTCATGAACACCTCTGTGAGCAGTTAGAAATAAACTGATGCTACATTGGTATTTGCTTGCAGTTCTGAACACACACATGAACGTCTCAAGTCGTAATCACATGCAGGAGTTTCACCCAGACCTCCAGACTGCTGGCTTCACATCGCAGCTAACAAGCTAGGCTAATGACATGGCAGGTGGGGAAAGCCACAAAAATGCAATGAAATGAATTAAACAAACAAAATAAAATCTCATTCCCATGAACTGTTCATTTGATCAACTTTCTGGAGTTTAAACAAACATTCACATCAGTACTGACTTAAAATAAGAAATGTAGTCAATTAAGGACATGTGGTTATATATCCAATGTTTAATTAAAGGGTGATTTATTCAAAAATCAAGTCACTGCAATATTCTACGACTTTTACTTTTAAACGTTTACTAGGTGCTGTCCTATAGCTACACTGGATGGACAAAAGTATTTGGTCAAACCTGCAGTAACATTGTATCCAAATACATTAACTTCAGTATGGAGTTGGTCCCTCTTTTACAGCTCCCACTCTTCTTTGAAGGCCATCCACAAGATGTTGGAGTGTTTCCTTGGGAATTCATGTCCATTCATTCTGTAGAGTGTTTATTAGGTCAGATGCTGATGTTGGACGGGAAGAACAGGCTTGCAATCTCCAATCCACTTCATCTCAAAGGTGCTCGATGGTGTTGAGGTCTCAGGGCTCTGTGTTGGGGCCAGTCGAGTTCTTCCACACCGAACTCATCAAACCATGTCTTTATGGTCCTCACTTTGTGCACTGGGGCGGAGTCATGTTGGAACAGTAAAGGGCCTTCAACAAACTCTTATAACAAAGTTGGAAGCCTAGCATTGTCCATGATGTCTTGGTGCTGAAGCATTAAGATTGTCCTTCAATGGGGATAAGGGGCCCGATGGAAACACCTGAATTCAATAATTCACAGGTTTGGACTAATACTTTCGTCCATACTCTATAGTGTACAGTATATACACAAAGTCTTTATTAGCCTGAATAGTAATGAGGTACAGCTTAAATTTTTATTTTTAATAATTTTTTTGTTTTTGTTTTTTAAACTACACGTAAAAAGTGTCTAAATCTTCGACCCAGAGTCAATTATTATCACTTTTACGTATACAGTAAAATGAAGTTTTCTTATTAAACATTTATATGTTTTAAAAGTGATCGGGCTCATATTATCGAGTCGATATGTACATTTACATAAAGTCAGGAGCAAAACTTAGTTTTTTCATCTAAATTAAATGTTTTACATCGATAGAAAAATGACAAGGAAACATGACACTTTAAGAAATCATGTCAGCTTGCGTGGTTGTTTTCTCGCTGTAATAAACCGCGTGTGCCGATGAATTAGAGTTTAATAACCGCTGACGTGTGAACAGTTCATGGGAACGAATCTTTCTTTCCGGCTGTAGTTTTGACCAAATAATCCGGTTATAAAGTCATCACAGGAAGTGATGCAACAAAAGCCAGAAGTCAGAATTACACAAAGAGAACATTCACTCACTCACTCACATACACACACACACACACACACACACACACACACGTACTTACATCCAGTACAGAGACTCTTCATATTTCTTTAAATAATCCCAAATCTAGAACCTGGTCATGATCCTCAGAAAGGCAGAACAGACTGTGGCAGTAAAGGAGAGAAGCATAAAAACACACCCACACACTCCCACACACACACACACATACACACTACACAACTAGCGTGTTAAAGACGTGTTCGCACACAGACACAGATCATCTGTTGGCTTGCGGGTCGTCGCCGGTTGGCGTAGGAGTGTTTGATGCGGGGGTGTGAGTGTGTGTGTGTGCGTGTCCCTCAGGCTGGACGTTCTGCACGGTTTCCACCAAACTCCCGCTGGGCAGAACAACGTAGCGGGCGGAGACGCACTGCGGCTCCTTCAGGCCTTCTTTACTGTGCCAGATGCCGTAACCGAAATACACCAACAACCCTGAGAGGGAGGGAGAGAATAAGGAGGGAGGCGTGTGTGTGATTCAAAACATTTTCTGAGAAAATATTGAGAATGTTCCTGCTCTTTCAGCGCTCTCATTAATCCACCATCTGATCCACACATTAGAGGTTTTAGCCCTTGACGCAACCCTCATGGTTAAGGATTCCACGCTGGATGGGAATTGAACTGAAAATTGAATTGAAATAAATTGGAACTAAATTTAAACCAACACTAAAGAGCTGTGCCAGTTGGTGGAGAGGTACTGCACTCCGTCTGAATTATACAGCCGCTCAGTGATGAGGGAAGCAACCCTGGTCCCTGAGGACACCTCTCATCCTGTACATAGGTCATTAATGCTATTGACATCAGGCAGGCGCTACAAAGTCCCATTTGCCCGGAAAAATCATTTACAAGAAATAATTTATTACCAATGCCATGCCTGTCTGGGACAGACAATAAAGTGTTTCTTATCTTATGTGGGATAAATGAGAGAAGACTGGGAAGCGGTTAAGGCTCTGGGTTATGATCAGAATGTTGGGGGTTCGAGCCCCAGCACCTCCAAGCTACAGTACCACTGGTGAGCCCTTGAGCAAGGCCCTTAACTCAGTCTGCTCCAGGGGGCGCTGTATCCTGGATGACCCCAGCTTCCTAACTGGGATATACGAAAAAACCATTTCACTCTGCTGTAAGGTCCATGTGACAAATGATTAACCTTTCATCTAAAGAAGAGTAAAGAAAGTGCAGAATAATGCACAGGCCATGGCTTTGATACCGAAAATCTGGTGTGAACTGAAAAGTAGATCTTAAAAACTATTTTAAACCCATCCAGTGTTTTATATCTACAGTATGATATGAGATCATGGTCGTGACATCACCAAGACTCGAACTCACAGGAGGATCTGAAGAGGGTTTTACCTCCGAATCTCATTCAGGCTGTCAGAATATATAAATTAGGACACACAGTGTACAGGATGTGTAATGAGTTTACACCTCAGCCTTCGTTCTTACACTGTTTGTACAAGATGGCGTGTTTTTCTTTACCCTCCTACATGCGCTGCAGAACCCGTGTGTGTTTTGTGTCTCTGTACTGTTTGTGTAGCAGGTGGAGCCCAGGAGGAACACCACTCAGCTGGGTGAAAGAACAGCCAGGGATAGAAGGGGTTAAGTAGATTACTCTTTCTCCATGTGTGTGTGTGTGTGTGTGTGTGTGTGTGTGTGTGTGTCCTTGTGTGTCTTCGTGTTTGTGTACCTGCAGCTACCCAGATGGTGAACCGGATCCAGGTGAGCGGACTGAGCTTCATCATGAGGAACACATTCAGCAGGATGCTGGCACCAGGGACAAACGGTACCAGGGGAACCTGTTCAAACACACACACACACACACACACAGTATAAAGTTTGTTAAAGGACATGTGCACAGAAAAAGTCAGCCAACAGGAACTGGTTTTAGATTTTATCAGCTATTTCTCAAGCATTAGGTTTCAAGGCGAAGCTGTGTGAGGAGACGCAGTGAGGAGGAGAAGAGCATTAAGAAGAACTTTTAACATGCTGATGGTGAGAGATATGAGGGAAAAAAACATGTCATGATATAAAATACAACAGATTTTAATTCACAGCGGTTTAACTCTCAAACCATTAACCAAACTGTAAGGCCACATTACGCGTCAGATTTTTATTACAACTGAAGCAGCAGATTTAATTATATAGCTTGTTAAAAAACCAAAAACTTATACACATTCTAAAATATGGCAATAGTGACAGTTTGACATGATACCAAATCACCAGACTATAGATAAAGACAACAATGTAAAACAATGACAATGTGAACATACATTTAAACGTAAATGAACATTCAGTCAAATGCTTTTAAGGTATTGAGGCCAACAAGTTTTGGCTTCATGCTAAATTTAAATTCTGGGGAACTGGCCTTAAGTTTTGTCTTGTATATAATGTGGCTAAAAGTTTGTTGCTTTCCAGGTTATGCTCGAGAGAAGGACACAATGAGCGCCAAACCATACAGTGCAATTTGTAGTAGCCGTTCTGGAAAGAACAGTATTTTCAAGTGCGTTTATAAAACCTATGAAGCTCCATGATGATGAAACTGTCTCTCATGAAGACCTTCCCAGGAAAGCAAGACCCAAACTGAGCTCTGCTGCAGAGGAGAAGTTCATTTAGAGTCACCAGCCTCAGAAATCACCAATTAACAACCAGCAACTCAGATTAGAGCCGTTATGAAGCTTTACAGAGCAGAAGTAGCAGATATACATCTCAATATCTACTGTTTAAAGGAGATTATTGTGTATTTTGGATAATAAACGCCTATCGGAGGAACGACAATGGAGTTAGAAGGGGTGTACAAACTTTTGAGCGGTAGCGCACAGGTACTGTATATATCATCAGCTGCAGAAACAATCTCTCACGCTTCGTTCCAAGCTTTAATATTCTCTGTAATATCTTGCACTTGTTTAACAAGACATGTTAATAATAATTAACATTATTCACTAATTAATGAATAATAAACGTCACTCGGAACAAGTGTGGAACTAGAAAAACTCTTATTTGGTAAATCACACATGATTTGGATTTTCCACATGATTCCTAATTTGAATTAAATGATGAAAATCTCTTTGTCATCGTCTTGATGCCCCATGCTGTATTTGTATCTGAGAAATACAGTACTGTGCAAAAGTCTTGACCCCCACTTATTTCTACATAGTGTGCTTTTAAAGTGTCAAACTTTTTGCAATTTGAATGTAGTCTTAACACACAAAACACACAGTGACCTCTGAATCTTTCAAGCATAAAAATGACTAACGTAAGGCCTGACCCAGTGAGAAATAGGTGCACTGATGATCAGGCCAGTGATTAGTATACTGCTGATGCTGAGTGGTTGGAACAGACGAGAGGGGAAAAGAGGTCGCTGCTGAGGTTGTGACATAAACAACCAGTTTTAAAAGTGTATCTTTAGGCACTTTGCAGCCTGTCGCATTTGTTCCCATTTTTTTAATTTAATCTACATCATTTAATTTAACATGAAGAAATGTGTAGGCTCAGTACTGTACCTCAGTTTTCTAAACTGTCTCTTTCTTCTTTGATAATCAACAGCCTGTTTGTTGAGAGAATCAGACTCCATATTGACCTGAGAGCTCCATTAGTGTTGTTTATCTCCACAGCTATAATGCTACTCTTTGTTAGTGAGGGAGAAACGCTTTCCTCCTGATGGAGGAGATAAACCGCTCCACATCATCACTCTGACTCATTGTTCTGAGTGTGCCACTTCTTTTTTTTTTTTTTAGAAGCTGTCTCTGAGTCTGGGTTTTTAATAGCGTCTACAGCACCACTTTTACACCACAGTGCTCTTTATTCAACTGACTTGAGCACTGTTTTGGCTTTTCTGCTTTAATCCTACATCAGAGATTAGATTTTAATTAACAGGCTGTGAAGACTTTTTAACACTTCTTCAGACATACAGTAGAACATCATCATACAGAGTCATGTGGTGTCCCTCAAGGAACAATTCTGTGCCCAATCTTGTTCGAAATCTATATTCACCTACTCAGTGGGATAATCATTAGATATGACACATGCTCCTGATGAAAATATACTATAACTATAAAGAATGAACAATATAGCAATATCTTCAAAAGACAAAAGGGACTTTTTTGCCAAACTACGGTTGCACTTTTATCTAATCTAATTAGTAGCATTTGTTTGACTAAACCTCATCACGCAAAAGTTGAAAATAAGGTCTCCTCAACTCCATGTGCATTTTACGACATCACAACAACATAACTGCTTGAAAGAATAAATGTAATTATCATTGTCACAGCACTGTGCTAAAATTGCAATTAAAATAATATGAATAATACTTATGTTTATAATTCTCTAGGATCATAGTGACCAACAGCATGTAAGCAGAAAGCAACCAGAAAGACGGACAGTTACACCACTTTAAACACAGCTCCAGAAATATTCATTACATCTATATTGTGATCAAACTGCTGACTGACTAAAGCGTTTATACCTTATAATAAACTGATACGTTTTCTTACCTGGAAGGTCTTGGTGTTCCTCTGCTGCTCATGTAAGGAGATGATGATGATGCTAAGGATGAACGCCAGGCTGAAGATGACCACCAACAGGACGAAGCTCCAGGTAGGCAGCTGCAGGTAGCTTTGTCCAAAAACCACCACTGCGCAGAGTGATACGGCACTCACCATCAGCGCCAACACGCTGAACGCCACCACCTCGCCCGGTGCCCAGTCTCCCAATACAGTACCCAGGTACGGCTCCCAGCGGGCACGGAGTGCACCTGGGGACTTCTGCCTCTCCACCAGGCGTAGTTTATCTGAAAACGACTCGTACTCCTTCAGCTCGCCGCTGTCCTGTTTGACAAAAGCGATATATATAGTGTCTGTGTCATTTTAACTTAAAACAATATTGCCTTGCTGTTAATAAAAACCATTCTTTAGGATTATATAGGATAGCTTTTAGTTCCATACCTCCTTGAGTTCTGTGCCAGAGTGGCTCTGTTGACCAGGAGAGGGCAATGAGGCATCTTTCTTAGCACTGCAAGTTTTCTCAGGCTGAAAGCGCAAAACGATAATGCTCGCAGCTACGAAGGTGTACGCTAGCAGCGTGCCGATGGAAAGGAACTGGACAAGAGCCTCCAGGTCGAAGATGAGCGCCAGGAAAGCCATGAGGCTGCCGAAGACCAGGATGGCAATGACGGGCACTTTGGTGACGGGATTGACGCGTGAGAAAACGGAGAAGAAGAGGCCGTCCTCAGCCATGGCGTAGATGATGCGAGGCAGAGAGAAGAGGTTGCTGAGCAGCACTGTGTTCATAGCTAAAAAAATAATAATAAAACATCTTAGATAAAACCAGTATTAAAAATATATATATATATAAATTGTAGATATTAAAAACAAAGTGAATCACATCAAATCAATCAAATGTTTGTTAGAAAACATTCCCTCTGGCATATGGAGTGACAGATAGACCCAAGCACAAACACACACTCTGTTATACACACCGCAGATGGATCCCACAGCCACGATAAGGCCGGCCCAGCTGTACCCGCGCCTGAAGAAGGCATCTGAGAGTGCCGAGTTTGGATCAAGTGTGTTCCATGGGACCATAAGCGTCAGAACCATCGAAACCAGGATGTAGGCTGTTGCTGCCAGGGCTAGCGAGATCGCGGTTGCCATGGGAATAGCTTTCCGAGGGTCACGTGCCTCTTCGCTGGATGCAGCTATAACATCGAAGCCTACAAACGCGTAAAAACAGGTGGCCGTTCCTGCCATGATGCCCGAAAAACCAAAAGGGGCAAAACCTCCTTTGCGGGCGCTCCAATTTTCTGGATCAGCCAAAACAAATCCAAAGACCAGGATGAACGCAATGACTAACATGCTGATCGTAGAGAAAATGTGATTTAACCAGGATGAGACACGGACACCGAATGAAATGAAGAAAGACGCAATGACCAGTATTCCTGCTGCCAGAAAGTCTGGATACGTGGCGAGGAAAGGTGCGTCCCAGCGCATCACGTGACTTTCTGTAAAATTCCGGATGCGGTGGTCAAAGATGGAGTCCAGGTAGCCGCTCCAGGCGCGAGCCACTGCCGCACCTCCGATCATATACTCCAGAACGACATTCCAGCCGATCAGAAACGCCCAGATCTCACCCACAGAGACGTACGTGAACATGTAGGCGGAGCCCGTCTTGGGGACACGGGCGCCAAACTCAGCATAGCACAGAGCCGCCATGAGAGACGCCACGCCCGCCACCAGGAACGAAATCACAACGGCCGGTCCCGCCAAGTCCTTGGCAACGGCTCCAGTGAGGACGTAGAGACCCGATCCGACCATCGCACCCACGCCGAGCAGCGCCAAGTCCAGCGTGGAGAGACAGCGCCTCAAGGACGTCGCCATCATATCATCCTCTAACGTCTTCAGCCTGTTCAGCTTCTGGCAAAAACGCACAGCTGGAGAGCACGACGCCATCGTGAGGTAGCGAGGAGCAGAAATTACTAAATAAAGAAAAGAGTAAAGAGTGTGGAGGGAAAATAGGTCTCGCTCTCTCTCGGCTAATCCATTTCTGCCAGAACCGAACAAGTTCCAAAAACGACCTGAGAACGAGAGAGAGAGAAGATTATTAGAACAGGAGGTCTTGCTTTTCAAAACCAATAACTCCACACATTACATTCACCGTTTTGTTCAGATCCCTAATGATTTTATCTGGCTTTTGCTTTACACATAAACAGGTGTAATTGTTGGTGTGATGAAGTTTTGCTTAAGGAGTTATTTAGTCAACACTTACAAAAAAAGTCACAGTTTGCACCAGTAAGCTTAGTACCTTACAGTATACTGTATGACATGACGGAAGGGAGAAAAAAAAAAAACAGCTTCTTAGAGAACAACTATTTATACCTCCTACTGTATAAGACAAGAGAGAACAGGAACTAACTTGTTTCCAGGATGTTGTACAACACTACATGTGGCTCAAACGTATGTTCCTTTTATTAATACATATTAAAAATGTGGTCAAATTGTTGTGGTATAAAAAGGAATAGAACATTCAGAGATGTGTTGTTATATAAAACAGTCACCTTCAGGGTAGTAACAGTAACACTTCATCACACTACACCGCCATTGACTATTTTCCTTTAAAAGCATGACGCAATAACAAAATAATGACACTATTATATACAATCTTATTATTATTACAATTTTTTAAAGCTTTATCAGGCTTATCAAATATTTCGTTAAAGTTTTCACACATGCGTGAACTTGGTCCCTAGAGGAGAGGGTCAATCTACTGTACATGCCATCCGCTACATCGGGTGACAGATACTAAAGACCTATCTGTTTTGTTAAAAATATATTTTTCTATTATTATTATAAAACACACGATATTTGTGTTTAAAAACAAAAAAAAACTTATCCAACAGTGTTCGACTGATGGTACTTATAGTTCTTATCCTAGTAACCCAGTGTAGGGATCTATCCAAAGACAGAAACTTCAAAGCACTTTTGGAAGTCACTCTGGATGGGAGCATCAGCCAGATGCCTAAATGTAAATGTAACACTCCGCCAACCTGTGAAGACTCTCAGTCACCCAGGTCAGGTTATCTGGAAGTTGAGTCAAGTCAACTCTATAGTGCTTCTTAGGAAAACAAGAGTTTGTAGAAATAGTTAAAGGGGTCCCATTTGTACAACCATGGTAGGACCTCCAGTCAACATTCACACATGCATTCACACACTACGAGCAATACGGAAACACCAACTAGCCTCATTGCATGTCTTTGGACTGTGGGAGGAAACCAAAATATCTATTGGAAACCCACCAAGCACTGGAAGAAGATGTAAACTCCATGCACACAGAATCAAACCCAGGTGGTGTCTGGAGGCGCGAAGCGGCAGTTTAAAGGTTAAAGTTGACTGATCTGCACAGGCTAGCGAATTCTTGTCTTACGGACCGAAATTTTGGCTGGATTTTGCTTTGACATGCGAAACAGTTTCAGTATACAAGTGATCAAGCCAGTATCACACACTTTCGCGCATTTCCTGTGGCCGGTCAAAACTTGTTTGTGTAAGTGGAAAAAAGTGTGCACGACTTAGTGAGGACATAGCGCCATGAGTCCAAAGAAAATTAACAATGATGGAAAAATAGAAAAAACAGGAAACATTTTCAGTGGAAATTAAAAAAAGAAATAAGCGGCAATGTGTTCTGGAACTTGTTGTAGTTTTAATGATGCTCTTTTAATATGGCAAGAAAAAAAATCACAATAATAATTAAAGGTAAAGTGAGGTTTAATGTCTGTTCATTTTATAGTTTACTTCTTTAATATATCTTTTGTAAATGTTTTCTATGCGAAAAAGGATTATAGTATTTTGTATAGACGTTTTGTTCATATTTTTGGGTGGCTGGAACGGATTTATAAAAATTTACGTTTACGTTTTCTACT
The DNA here is from genome assembly GCF_024256425.1 of Clarias gariepinus. Lineage (NCBI taxonomy): Eukaryota > Metazoa > Chordata > Actinopteri > Siluriformes > Clariidae > Clarias > Clarias gariepinus. The sequence goes on along the minus strand of NC_071108.1, from coordinate 35,142,683 downwards.
GAAAAATGTAATTCGCTGTACAAAATTTCAAGTCACAAACTAATTACACCCACTTCGCCTTCGGAATGGATTACATTTGTAGGGCGAGGGTCCATTGTACAGTATTTATGATCCTAACATCAAAGGACGTGGGGGCGGTTTTAAATGTGTGCATCATGAATATTCATACAGTCTTGCATTTTTAATGAAGGTAAGGTGTAGAGAGAGCTCTAGGCCTCTCTGTGTTTAGCCACTGAAATAAAAAGGTAACACTTTATTTATTTTACACGTGTGTTTATCATTTTCATTATAATAACAGTTACTCAGGGTTACACTAATGTAACATGTGAAACTGGAGAGTGTGTGAGCGCGTGTGATGACGTCAGAGCGATTTGCGGCGTATAAACAATGGCAGAGAGCGCGCGCGAGAGAGCGCGAGCTCTATAGACTCACTGCGGGTTCTGTTTAGAACACCAGCGCGTGCGGTCGTGTCATTACGTAATGCGGTTTCAAATCGCACACAAGGATTTAAAATAACGGTGCATTATAGTATTCTTATAATAATAATAATAATAATAATACTTTGTATTTACAGTCTCTCTTTGAAAAGGAGATCAAAATGGAAAAAAAAACCCTGATGTTTAATCTCACACATGTACATCAGAGTTAGAATTAGCACGAGTCTAATATTCTGGCCTATAATATCCATCACTATCCTGATCCCCGGTGTGTGTGTGTGTGTCATTCCGCAGAAAGGTACAAACCCAGGTGAGAAGCTGCACAGCACTCATCTAATCATTCACACACACACCAACACACCCACACTCGGTTATTAATGAAACACGAATAGAAAGCTGTATGTTTTTATTACCTACGTGCTGATCGGTGCGGATGTGCTGAGAGCCGCAGGGGGTCTATATATATACACACTCCTCTGATCGGATGCGGCGGCGGCGGAGGGACCGGGGAGCAGTTCGGCTCTTAAAGGGCCAGGCACCAGTGGCGCGGGCTCGTGCGCGTGCGCGTGTGTGTTCCATTCCACAGTGCACTTCAAAGGGTGCTCCCTACTCCCTGCTCTGTGTGCGTGGAATGTCGGTTAAATGACGTCACGGCCTCAGTGCGTTACCGTGGTAACATTAGTACTTTGGATACCTCTTGCTGATGCTGTGGAAATGTCACACTGTTGTTGTTGTAAATACAAATAATACATAAATAAAAAAAATATTTTTAAAGGACTATACTATAGAAATGAAGCTTGGATATAATTTAGAGTCGTCAATGTGCAGCTTGTATAACAGTACAGATTTACTGTCCTCTGAAAACAACTCAACAAAAGTAAGTACACACTCAGTGATAACAGCTGTACATCTTTAACCGTGCAAAGTCACATGATCTATTCATCATGTTCATGTGTTTGTCAGTGGCTGAGTATGTCTCCAGACCTGAACCCTATTGCATTTACATTTAGGCATTTGGCAGACGCTCTTATCCAGAGCGACTTACATTTTTATCTCATTATACATCTGAGCAGTTGAGGGTTAAGGGCCTTGCTCAAGGGCCCAACAGTGGCAACTTGGTGGTTGTGGGGTTTGAACCTGGGATCTTCTGAACCGTAGTCCAATGCCTTAACCACTGAGCTACCCCTGGCCCCTATTGAGCACCTGTGGGACGTCCTCAAGCGGACACGCGGCGAAGCGCTGGGTATCTAACATCCAGCAGCTCCGTGATATCATTATGGAGAAGTGGCAGAGGATCCCAGCAGCAACATGTGCAGCTCTGGTGAATTCCAGGCCCAAGAAGATTAAGGCCGTGCTAACAACAGTGCTCACAAACATTATTGACACTTTGGACACAGTTTTGACATGTTCACTGAGGGTGGACTCATTTTCATTGCCAGTTATTTAGATGATAAAGTCTCCATGTTGAGTTATCGTTAGAGGACAGTAAATCTGTACTGATACACAAGCTGCACATTAACGACTCTAAAGATCCAATTCTCTTTTTAATTTATGGTACCTTGAGAACATATAATAAAGTGGTTGCTGAAATAGGAGGGGCTTATTTGACATGTGAAATTCCTCATTTCCACTTCTGATGAAGTAAGGACGTGTTGATGACTTGTTCTCTACAACGTTCATAGTTTCCTTTGAACTGAGCATTTTTACATTAAGGGGCTAAGCTCTTAATAAGAATGTAACATGTTTAGTGTCTTGCTATTAATACTTTGCTATTAATAGTAATTTTTATGTATTTGATGTATTTTAAAATATATTTTAATTAACACCAATGTTAGTATTACTAGTAAGTAGCATGAGTGTTGCACCATTAAAAAAAATATTCATTTTATTGTTGTCTGATGTTGTGCATAATGATAATAATAATGGTTCAAAATTATCAATCACAGATTTCAGTATCATACACCAGTTTTGGCAAATACGATCTACAAGTTAAGCCCATGAAAATTGATCTTAAACTGGTTTGCCAATGTCCACATAATTTAGGTGTTTTCCCGTAATTAAGACTTGTCAGTTTGTTCAGCTACGCTCTACTGTCCATTTTAGACTTGTTAATAAATACATTTCCTCTTCCTCTTATGCAAGTTTCTGAATAAATGAAAACCCTCTGAAAATTATTTCCACCATGAACAAACAGCATTAAACTAAAAGATAAATCAGAATTGTCCTTTAGCAAACCTCACCTACTGTACATCAGCTGTCACTTGCTTATGTTTTAATTTAGTGCCTTTAATCCATATATAACAAAGTTAAACTGTCATGCAATTTCCATCTCCAATACATCGGACACCTGAACCTGAGCGAGAGAAAAAACTCAGTGGTTCTAATCTGAACCTTTCAATAACCACTTCCTCTTCTTCATCTCTCACCACCAGCATGTGGATAACCCATGTTATGTAAACTCTACCACCACCTACTATACTGGAGTGTAACGTCACACCATCAAGAATACTGGACATTAAAGCATCTATTAAACCTGATACTGTTGGTCACATCTCTAAGCAGATTGAACTATAACTGTAGAGTGCTAAACATGATTTTAGAAAATAATGATGTGTTATTATTATCGTCTTTAGGGATTCTGAGATCACATTTATTAGAGCTTGAGCATCCTAAACAGTGTCTGAAATCACCTGTCTGTGTGCATACGGACGCGACTAAAGACAAACAAGTTATTCATATTGTGTTATAATGTTACCTAAACAGATGCATTCGTTTATCTTAATACATTTACTGTAAAAAGAAACAACATCCACTTTTTGTTTCAAAACTAAAATGGTGTCTATGTTGTCCACTTTACAATTATGCTTTTTAAATGCTGTGTAAGCAAACAATGTGCTTAATTCATCCATCATTCTATAATTTTAGAAAATGTTCTATAATTGAATTGAAATGTCATTTAACATGAAATCAAAAATTTAAAAAACAAACAAACAAAAGAAACACTTGTTTTTTAACATGAATCTTTAAAAAATAAAACAGACAAAGGCTCATTTTCAGATTTTCTGATGCTTAAATGTATTTTTTTTACTACAATAATAAAAAAAAATAATGAAAATTATATTTGATACTAAACTGATGCCTAGATGCCACACTTATAGGCTCTTAAAATATAATATGAGTTCATGAAGACACTTGCTGTCTCTGCTGGTTGCCCATGTTTAAGTCCTAACAATTATTTACTCCAGATGATGATGATGATGATGATTTGTATGAATCCACTAGAGGGCGCTGTAGGTTTGATTGATGGCTTCTCTGTGATTAAGTTGTAAGTTTTGTGTGTGGGTTTGGCTTTTAATTCAGTGGCGTATTAGTTATTTATTTATTTATCTATTTTATTACTGTATTATTTTATGCTCATACATTATAGAACAATGCTAAATGCATCCAAAATATAAATCTAAAAAAAAGCAAATGTATTACCTTACATTAATGCGCTTGTTTTCATTCACAGGGCGTTCATAAGGAGAGGTGACCCTCCAAATAATGTAACACTAATAATAATGAGCAGAGGAGAGAATTTCTTGATCAGAGAAAAATATCTAATAGTCGATATAAGGAGTTATTTAAGCTTAAGGAGTTTAAGCTCAGCAGTTTCTCTGCAACATGACAAGCTTGAACTTGTGATGACACTGGAGAGGGAGTATTTCAAAGTGACAGCAAAAGCTCACTTCTTTCTCACATATTCATTAATATTAAATACAACTATAAATAAAAGCACAATTGACTTTAATTAACAATCAGAAAGGGTAAGTGCTGTCAAAGTTCTGCGGTAAAACAGTTGGTACTGTACTATAAACTGTGGAGTGTTACTGGTGACTCCACTTTCGACCATAACCACATCTTTTTCATACCTCTTACATCAACTAATCTGATGATAATATTTGTGGTTTGTGCTGTTCCACAGAATGAGGAAATGTCCTGCAGGCAAGCTTCAACTTTTGAAAATTATTCACCACAACTGAAGAGGATCCCGTCCACCCCGTCCACCACTCACTCCTCTCTAAAGTCTCTGGCCATGTCAATGTCCTTCCTCTTTCTTCATTTTAAGGCAGTAGCTCATGATCTTCTGTGTTCATGTACTCTTTCATTTTGACTCAAAAACCAACCATAACCTTTTAGTGTAAACCTCGGCCTAGTGCACAGGGATCATTTTGATAACAGCAGAAGGAAATTCAGTAGCTCCTCTTGTCCTGTAGTCCCACAATGTGCTTTTTTCTTAATTACAACCTGTCTCTGTGCTCTGTGCCTCCATTCTTGGCCAGAATTTAAAACTTAGTTTTAAATAAAAAATCAAAAATGTAAAAATTAGCTTTCATATACTAAGCCAAAGGCTATAATGGTGAAAAGTAGACTTTATATATATACATATACATATATAAAACTAATAAGCAGAAGGTTGCAACCAATTCAATGTTTCAGTGCAATCATAAGAAATTAATGCACACTTAAAATATATGCACACTTGTTTATCCTGGGAACGCCTGGAAAAATACCATATATATATATTTATATATATACACACACACAAACACAAACACACACTACCGTTCGAAAGTTTGGGGTCACTTGCAAATTTCTTTGTTTTTGTTTAGTGATTTATTTTCTACATTCTACAACAATACTGAGGATTTCAAGACTATAAAATAACACATATGGGATTAGGTAATTACGTAACAACAACAAAAACAACAGTTAGTTGTTATTTTAAGACACAGAGGTCGGCCTTTCTGTAATAATTCTTGCAAGAACAGTATTGTCAAGTGCATTTGCAAAATCCGTCAAGCACCATAATGAAACTGGCTCTCATGAAGGCCGTCCCAGGAGGGCGAGACCAAAACCTACCTCTGCCACAGACGAGAAGTTCATTTAGAGTTATCAGCCTGAAAAATGACCAATTAACAACCAGCACCTCAGATTAGAGGCGTTATGAAGTCTTTACAGAGCAGAAGTAGCAGAAACATCTCACCATTAACTGTTCAAAGGAGATTAATGCATTTTTGGGACGCCTTCAGCATTCCTTTACAATGTAGAAAGAAATAAAAATCAGGAACCATCAGGGAGTTAGAAAGTGACCCCAAACTTTTGAACGGAAGTGTATATATATATATAATGCTCTTATTTTTACGATTAAACATAGTGTTTATTTTTCTGTCCATTTCTTATGATGTGACTTGGTCCACCAAATGGCCATTCCTGATGTTTCATGAGTAATATATTAAACACTACAATAATTATCCAATGGAAGGGTCATACAATCTTGCCTATTTAAATTAAGATGGTGATTTTTTTTCAAGGGTTTGTTGAGATTTTTGCGACAAACCCTCCACAGCTCAAAAAGTCTTCTGCCCTGAAACCTTCTCTGTGACACCTTCAGGAGCACTGCAATCTACCGCAGTATAAAATGTAACTACTTCATCCTAGAATGGAGGTCTGTTCTGTTTTTGTTCTGTTTAAATTTTTTAATCAATATATTATTGTTGTTTAGAAAAAAAGTTAAGGACCATTCTCAGAGAGAGAGGCCTATTTTAAATTGAATCTATTATTTATTTGTTTATTTTCTTCTTTTCTTTTCCATGTTTCAAACAGTGAATGAAACCATGTCTTTGCATTTTATTTTGATCACAGTCTGTGCTTGTGACATCTCACATGTGGCTTAGACTCACAACTAAACAGTTTGCCCACTTTGTAGAAAATATTTTGATATATTTTGTATATTTACGTAGATTAAGTCTAAAACTAACAAAATATATTTTTCGGTCTAGGCCACCCTTTGTATATGCAATAAAATAGCAGATTAAACTTTAACTGCAAGGTGCCATTATTAATGTTAAAAAAGCTGGCCATGACAGAAAGGCACCTGAACACCCAGTGCACCACAGAAAAGGGCTTAGCAGGCAAAAAGTCCAAGACCCCCAACCCAGTCTTCAAACTCCTTAGATCCCGATTCAATCGAGTGACCATGAAATGTGCCAAAAAACAAATACAATTCACTACAGGCCACCCACAGGGGGCATGTAAAACCCTGCCCCAAAGGGCCAGAGCTGCCCCAGTGGTACAAACCTAAAACTTAGATGTTAATGGTTTTATTAGTATGGCCTATTGGTGTTTATGATATCAAAGTGAAAATTAAAAAAACATCTAAGAGCTAAAGAAGACTAGGTAGCTTCTAATCACTTAAATAGCTAAGAACTAGTAATAACTAATATAACCCTTCTCAAACGCTAAACATCTTTAGGTTAGCTCTTAGTAGTTAGCTGCTACCCATTATTTACCCTATTTACCGTAGCACCTAAAAATAGCAGAGCTGGGTGGAACCGGAGTAGGGTCTATGAAAAGTGTTGTACCCTCTTCTCATGCTAATACTCATAGGTAAGGTCAGGACATGTGGTTCCATGTCTAGTGTCGTCTATGTCTAGTCTTTTCACCTCGGCTTGAGTGTAATCTAGGTAATGAAAAATATAGGCAGGCCTAGCTTACAGCTAGAAAATATGGATGTAATGTATTTTAAAAATGATTAAAGTGGATTGCTCAAACTGCATTGTTATCATGCTAGAATCCAGCTGAGATTTCTTAGCACCCCTTAAGCTACCATAATTACTGTATATTATAATATATTACAATAATATCCACTTTGTAATCATATGAGCAACCTCCTAGCACCCACCTGGTGACATTCTGTCATTCAGTCTGACATTTCTTTAGTTCCTCATTGACAAGTTTAGTTCCAGGCTCAGGCTTCACTGAGACATGGTTGAACCCAGTGGTACAGGCCCACACCACCCAGCCAGCCCTGTTAAATTGTTGTTTTTAGACTACAGTTCAGCCTTTGGCACTATTATACCCTCCACATTCACCACCAGGCTGGAGGTCCTGGGACTCCATCTCTGTGTCAGTGGATCTTCAACTTGTTGTTTGGCAGACTGTAAGCAGTACAGATCGGCAGACATGTCTCATCCTCCCACACTCTAAGCTCTGAAGCCCCCAGGTTTGGGTCCCAAGCCCCCTGCTGTCTTCCCTTAGTACTGAATGACCACGTCATGCTCTACAGTAAGTCTATTAAGTTTGCTGCCGACACTGTTGTGGTGGGCATGATCTCTGACAACCATGAGAATAGTTCTGGAGAACTAAAAGCCTGGAGAACTAGTGCCAGGAGGACAGCCTCCTTAACATCAGTAAAACAAATGATTTAACACTGAACTTCAGCAAGAAGCAGATGAGCAGTAACCACTCTGTCAAGATCAGCAAGAACCCAGTGGAGAGAGTGGAGAGTTTCTGGTACTTCAGGTTTCACATCACACAGGACCTGCCACTGTCCTGTCAAGTCAATACAGTGACGAAGAAGGCTTGTCACTTTAAGGCTTTACACCTTAGACATCTGAAGGACTTTAGACTTCCCCGCAAGGTGCTTAGGAACTTCTACACCTGCATTATAGAGAGCATCCTGATGGGAAGCATCACAGCCTGGTTTGGTAACTACGTCAAGCAGTACAGGCAGCCTTTACAGGGAGTGGTGTGATCAGCTGTGCATGACATCCGCAGTGAGCTCCCATACCTGAATTCTGTCTACAGCAAGACCAGGGAGAGAGTAAAGGACCTCTTCCATTCAAACAGCGGACCCTTATCCGCTGGAGTCAGGGAACGCCAACACAGAGAGGATGAGGAGTTTCTTCCTCTTCTTCTGACCCTCAGTCTGTTCACACAAAATCCCCACACATCAGTACATTCCTGATGTTACACAAAGTTCTACCTCATACTGTATATATATAAATATAAATATATGTTAAATAATACATTTCCAGATATAGCAAACTAGTGCTTATATTTATTAATATATTGCAATATATGAATGGACCATTTACAGATCTCTGGTAGCTCTGATTGAGGAAACTCCAAGATGAAATCTCATGTAATCTTTTCTTTTCCACCTAGACAGAAATGAGCCGTCTTTGAGACTTGAATGAGATTTAGGCATTTTCTGCATCTTCTCAAATGTGTCTCAAATGTGGCTCATTACCTCTAAAATGGTAATTAAAAAAAAAATTACATTTTACTACTTCCGGAATGACGATGCAAAAATGTAGAACTCACAAAATGTGCACATTATATATTATGTCCTTGATATAAAAAGTATGTTTGTTGACACGGTTTTCATCATGTGTCACTTTATTTTAGACTGCATAGCTATTGTATGCATTCTTCTTATTATTATGGTCATGTGATCTAATAAATCTGCTCTATTTCTTACCTATATGATCCTTGTAATTTTTTTTTTGCAGTCATGTATAAATAAAATCTAATTAAGGTAATTATATTGCCTAGGTTGTGCTGAAAAAAAGTAACTATATTGCACAATCCTGACTCCTATATACAGTATTTATTAAAACATAATGCAAAGAATGATTAAATATGCTTTGAGGTTTAAGGGCTAGGGTTCTCTGACAAACAGTGCCATTTACACTAAAGAGTGTTTAGTAATTTTTATATACTTCATCTTACTCTTCACATACAGGTGGAGGGAGGGGAGGTTAAGTAGGTTGGATCTCTGAAATGTGAAATTAATAGAAAATAAAGTAAATCTAAATATTGTGTTAAAGGTCATATATAATTGTTAGTTGTGTAGAGTAGACCAATTTTCTGCTGCAGGTAACGTGCCCCGCCCCGCTGGCTTACATAAGCAGGTATATTTTACACCTGTGGGAAACACTGCAATGTGCAAATTATTTGAATTTTTTGCTTTAGAGTTGCTTTATTTTTCAAAATATCCAACCACCAGTTATATTATCGTGCAGTACACCTGGGTGTCTCTAATTGATTAACATGGCTTACATTTTACAAATGTCTACAACTTAATGAACTTACTTTACATTCTGTATAAATGTCATTACCAATAAAGAACTAAAATACAACATACAGAACATTTTTTCATAGTCAACCCAATTAAGCCTACAGTACATATATATTCTAATAAGGACTAATAAAAGACTAGTCTAATAATTTACCACAATTTTCCCCACACATGCTCTAAGCCTGCAAATTTGACCTGTGAGTGGTTTAGCATGTGGGTTAGCATGTCTAGGTAACTAACACTAGTGAAGTTGAAAGTTTTGTTTTATGTTTTTTTTTTAATGATAAAAATCAATCCGCGGGTTACAGTATTATTAGGCTGGCCCCAAGTTAACCAGTGTGGTTTGACATTAAGTTACTTTATACCTTTTCTTTTTAAAAGAATAGTAAGTTATTGTTATTGCATGATCAGTTTTTGAAAACCAATAGTTTTATTAATTCACATTAAAATTTTATTTGTCACACAGCAGTGGAATTCTTATACGACCGTCCGTGACCTTTTAAATTTAAAAACAGGAAATAGTGGAATAAAATAAGACTAAGTTTAGCTGAAACATAAGAAAATAAAATATAAACATTTTTTCAATATATATAAGAAATATAAAAACGTCTGTACAAATGTAGACAAAAACAGCAATAAATTTAAATGGAAATAAATGGAAATGTCCATTACTGAGTAGTCAGTGATTAACAGTAGTTACCAGAACATGTAACTTTAGATCCATCAGTTAATTATATCCTATAAATAAAGACCAATATGTTTGTGGAAAGGTTATCCTGGTGATTATATACACTTTACTTTAACTGGGTTCTTTTCAGAAGCAGGTCACGTCACCTTATAAACCCTTGAGTGTCACGGCTGGTCCGTGTGAGGCAGCCTTGGAGAACAGAATAGACTCAATACAACTGATTGTAATGCAAAATATTAAAGTCAAACAGAAGGAGAATATAATTTAAATCATTACTTGAAGTGAGCAGTGACGTGACTGTAGACAGGAGTTAAGGAACGAGTGACACAGAGCGCGCGCGGTGGCCAGCAGAGCGAGCGCGGCTGAGAACGCGCATTTTGAGAATCTGCGAATCTGACGCGCAGGTAGAGAGAGAGCAGCATAATATGGAAGTATATTAGTGCCAAAATTCCTCAAAGCAAAAAAAAAAAAAAAATTACATGAACTGAAAAAACGTGTTGCAATAAAAATGTTTGATTTTTTCTGCATTGCAATTTATTCTGAATTGGAAAAAAAAATCCTTAGAGCATTTACAATGTTTGAAAATTTTGCCACTGCAATTTATTGTAGTTGTATATTTCAAGTAAAAATGTAATTCAAGCATTTAAAATTCAATGCAAGAATATTTAAGTTACTAAATTGCAGTTCAAAAATATTTTCAAGTGTTAAAAATACAATCTTCATTATTTTGAAGACAAATTCAGGTCGACAAAATTCAGGTAATAAGATTCAAGTCGCTAAAATTCAGGTCTTCACATCCGGGATATCACAGGAAGAGCAGTGGAGAGCCGGTTGCTGCTGTCCGTGCCGCAGTGTACTTTAAAGTGTGCTTCCTGCTCCCTGTGCAGTCTACTTCTCAGAAACTACTTACCGATCGGAACGCAGCCCTCTTAACTAACAGGCCGGGTTGCCAGTTGCCCAATAAACGGTTAAAATGATCCCTCTGTCGCTATATTCAAAGCAAATTCCAGATATCCAGCAGCAATAGAGACAATAACAGTAAGACAGGTTATAGACTGCACACTGTATATCTTACAGTCAGTATACAGTCAGTATACACAGGGTAATGTGAGAACTGACCAGAGTTACAAGTGCAACGATGGACAAAACTACAAGATATATAAAAAGGATATAAATAAAAAATATATAAATTACACAAAAAAAAGAAATGGGGTTAATTGCAGTGCAGCCATAAATGTACAATTTTATATGTGACAAAGTCACAGTGCGACAGGTATTAATGAGGCGCTGTTGTAACAGGCAATTGTTTTAATATTAATAGTAGCGAATTTGTTACACGTACAGTATACAAAATTTTTTTAATCAAACTTCACTCATGCACACACACACATATGAAACACTCACACATACTGTACATACCCAGTGGGCACAAACTCGTGGAATCAACGTGGATATCAGGTGAAAATTGGTGGATCCACCACTTCACCAAATATCCACCAGAAATCCACGTGGATTACATGTGTTGTGCCCGCTGGGTATATACTACTAACTGCTCAAACAACTACATAAAGACTTGACTTCATACTAAATATTAAACTGAAATGTTGTAACTGTGTTGCATAAAAGAATTGGTGACAAAAATTTTTTATTTTTTTATTTTATTCTGACTGACATTAAACCGTACTATCCACACTTTACGTTTTTCTTAATTACAAAGTTTTCATGTTTACCTTTATTTATAAGCAATATAAATTTAACAACGTGTAAACATCATGTATGTTGTTTCTGCTGCTGAGGAAATGAATTCCCTCTGGTTACTGAATGTGACTGAACATCACCGAGCTCAGGGGCGGGAAACCCATCGCTCGCGCGCGTGAATGAAACAGCGCTGGCTTTGCTTTGAAAATAGCGTTTACGGCAGAGGGTGTTTTTAACCGTTTATTGTGCAGCTGGCAACCCGGCCTGTTAGTTAAGAGGGCTGCGTTCCGATCAGTAAGTAGTTTCTGAGAAGTAGACTACACAGGGAGCAGGAAGCACACTTTAAAGTACACTGCGGCACGAACAGCAGCAATCGGCTCTCCACTGCCCTTCTTGTGATATCCCGGATGAGAAGACCTCAATTTTAGCGATTTGAATTTTGTCGACCTGAATTTGTAAGATTGAAAAATAATGAAGATTGTGTTTTTAACACTTGAAAATATTTTTGAACTGAATAAATTGCAGTGGCAAAAATTTCAAACATTGTAAATGCTCTACGGATTTTTTTCAATTCAGATTAAATTGCAATGCAGAAAAATTCAAACATTTTTATTGCAACACGTTTTTTTTTTTTAGGTAATGTAATTCAACCTGCTGTTTTGCTTTGAAGAATTTTGGCACTATTATACTTCCATAGTAGCAGCAGCAATAACTATAATATTTCTTATTTCTGTTTCATGCATCTCATTTATATCTGGCTTTAATCTCATTATGGTCTTGTATATGGGTTATATGCACAAGCAAATGAGCCATAAACATATTGCATAAGCATATTGTAAAAAAAAAAAAAAAAGAAATAGATATATTTTTATCAAATTCAATATATTATAAAGTATATTGTTAAATATTTAAATATATTTCTCAATATATGAAAAGCAGCAATTCCTTATGTATATTTTTCAATATATTGTGTATATGTAATACAGTAATTATTTAGTGTATTGTTAATATATTTAGATCAGAACACTAAATCATTCAATATATTGCGAGTTAATATACTGTATAGAGAATTTTTTAAAATATTTTTTAAAGGAGGAACTGGTGTGGGTTTTTTTTTCAGTCATTGACCCTTACTTCCAGTAAAAGGAACTTTTAATGCTTTAACATTCCAAGACATTTTAAACATTTGAACTTTATGTTAACAGTTTGCGGACGGCCCCTTTATGTTCCAACATGACTGCGCACTAGTGCACAAGGGCCATAAAGACATTTACTTAAAACCTAACAACTGTTTTACTTATAGTCCTGTGCAAAAGTCTTGGGCACATATAATGGCATAAGCAAAAGATGCTTTAGAAAACATTTCTGCATAAAAGAAATTTCTATAAAGAGCAATAAAATAAACAGTCAATATTTAAAGTGGAAACTCTGCTTATAATCAGGAGTTTTAGACAGACATTTGCACAGTACTATAAGTAAAACAGTTGTTAGGAGAATATAAGTTCTTCTGGTAACTCTGTCACACTCGCTCCTTTCTATTTTTATGTAAATCCCAGGAGCGTACATTAGGTTTTTTGTTTCCATCTGAAAACTGCTCTGTCTTGTGTTATATTTCCTTCTTTACAGCCATGCATATATTCTCCTGTAATGTTATTTATTTATTAATTTTTAAGTTATATATGGAAATACTAAATGATTTTGTACAAAATTATGCAGACATGATAAACATATATAGCAAAATTGGTACAGCATATAATATGGTGCCTAAGACTTTTGCACAGTACTGTAGTTTTTTTTTTCTGTGTTTAAAAATTTAAATTCTCCCTGACGACTTCATCAGTAAAAAAAAATATGGAACTGAGTGAGTCTCTGCCAGACACAGCTGACTCTGAGAGAAAAGTCACCTGATTGGGTGATTTATTTTGTAACGCTTTCTGCTCTCTTTCTGTTTCTATAACAATGTGTGTGTGTGTGTGTGTGCACACGTGTGTGTGTGAAGTCTGAGCTGCTGAGATTCATCTGAGCTGCTCAGTTACTCCAACACACTCCAGGATGAAGTTATTTCTGCTCTTTTTCACACTAATGTGTGTGATGGACACCAAAGCACAGAGTGAGTCTGATATGGTTCAGTTGTATAAAACTGCTCTAAATATATATTTTGTCAGTGATAGTTAAAACTGTTATAGGTCAGAATTTTCATTGTTTGATCACAGGGCTGAATTTAAATCACGTAGATTGTTTGATTTTATAAGTGATTTTATGATTCCTTTCCAGGTACACACCACGATATGGATATAACCATATGCTCAGACACGGATAAGGAGTATTTGACAGGGCTTGAGGGAGATCAGACATTTTACGCAGATTTTGAGAGAAAGAAGGGGGTGGTAATGCTGCCTCCGTTTGCTGATCCGATCTCGTTTCATGGACTATATGAGTTCGCCGAGACTAACGTGGCCCACTGCAAACAAAGCTTACCGGCGCTAATAAAAGACTTTAAAAACCAGCAGATGCCCATGGGTGAGTAACTCAGTGTGTAACAGGAACTTAGTCTAAGATCATAAAGCGTGAAGATGTTGGATGTGTTGCAGAAGCTGTAGTAAAATCACCACCCACAGCCTGTAACCCTGTGATTAGTGTAGCCTACTGTAATACACTGTAATCTCACCGCTCACACTACATCACTTTTATATCACACTCATTTCAATTCATGTGGGAGTGTTGGCTCAGGCGGCTTTACAGCTGAAAGAAAGTTTAATTTCAATTCATTCATTGTTTAAGGGTACTGAACCATCCCATCCCAGAATGCATCGAAACCTCCATACAGTTGTTTGTTTTGTTTTGGGATGTGAATTTTATCAAGCGAATATTAAAGCTTGTTGACAGATGAACAAAGTGTATTAAGAAAAGCAAAGAGATTATGTTGAAAATGTATAAATTTGTCTTTTCTAAAAGTTAATTTAAAAAAAGTGCAGATAATTTTTGACTCAGCTGTTTAAACCTACATGGCACTATATTTTTACAAAGTCAGATGTTACTATAGAATACCGAAGTAAAATTACAAGAATTTTATACTGTAAGTTTAAGTGCATTAAGTTTCAGTACATTAAGTGTTGATCCTTATTTTTCAAGACTTCTGCAATTTGCTCTGACTTGCTGTCAATCAATTTCTGGACCACATCCTAACTGATGGCAGCTCGTTCTTGCATAACCAATGAGTGAGTCCACTCCCTTGGCTGAGAAGCGACCCCACACATGACTGGTTTCAGAATGCTTTACTGTTGGTGTGACACAGGACTGATGGTGGCGCTCACCTTTTCTTCTCTGGACAAGCGTTTTTTTTCTGGAGGCCCCAAACAATCAGTAAGGGAATCATGAGAGAAAGTGACGTTACCACAGTCCTCAGCAGTCCAATCCCTGTACCTTTTACTGAACATTACAGTCTGTCCCTGAAGTGTTTTTTTTTTTGCTGTCCTTCTTGAAATGTATGAAAGTGAGCGCGACCATCAGTCCTGTGTCATGCCAACAGTGAAGCATTCTGAGACCATTCATGTGTGAGTTTGCTTCTCAGTCAAGGGACTCGGCTATTTTGCCTAGGAACACAAAGAACGGTACAAAAACATCCTCCCAACCACCCAAGGAAGTTTGGTGATGAACAATGTCTTTTCCAGCATGATGAACTGTCGCTCTGGATAAGAGCATCTGCCAAATGCCTGAAATAATGACATGGTGAATGTGATAACATGGTGAATGTGTGGTTCATGTTCCAGATGCCCCACAGACCTCCATCTATCCCAAACAAAAGATACAGCTGGATTCAAAGAACACACTCATCTGTCACTCAACACGATTCTTCCCTCCACATGTTACTGTGCGCTGGACCAAGAACAACTTAGACGTGACGAATGAAACCTCACTCAGCCAGTACTACCCGAACAGAGACGGCACCTACAACCAGTTCTCCCACCTGCACTTCACTCCACAGGAGGGAGACGTTTACACCTGCACGGTGGAGCACGAGGCCCTGGAGACGCCCGACACCAAGACATGGGGTGAGATAAAAAGTCTTTATTTACTACTTTATTCTTTTTCTTTAAAACACAATAACTCTGTGTATGCATGTGTGTGTGTGTGTGTGTGTGTGTGTGTGTGTAGAGGTGGATGTTGAGCTTCCCAGTGTGGGTCCGGCTGTGTTCTGTGGAGTGGGTCTGGCTGTAGGACTGCTCGGAGTCGCTACTGGAACTTTCTTCCTCGTCAAAGGAAACAGATGCAGCTGACACTTGACGTGACTGTTATTATTATTAAAGCAATAAAATTATGATCTCTGATAGACTTTTTATCCTTGTGACACTTGTTTCTGTGTTGCAGCCAGGAGATGAGATTCCTATCAGGAAGTCTCATTTCGATTTTTCACAAAAGAACCTGTACGGCCACCAGAGTTCGATCTGTCTGTTAAAAGGTCTATTTAAGGGTGTTTACTGGTTCTTCTGGCTGCCTGTATTCTCACTGCACAAATGTGTTAATAAGGTTTTCATTTCCTGTATATGTAATGTTTAATTAATTTAAATAAAATAAAATGTATTTACGTAACCGTCAGTGGTCAGTTAATTTTTGCTGATGTTACATTCAGTATCTAAGAAGGTTTACAGCAAACAGATTGAACAGTTCACATTTGAGGTGTGTTCCGTTTGGCCTGGAGTGAAAATGCTAAGTCCAAAGAAAACTATAAATGGTGTAGGGAACGAGTGAACATCGTGTCTTCACTCCACCAGGAAAGGGAATAAAACATTTCCCATCAGTCAGTGCATCTCGCTGGTGAAAAAAGGAGGATGGAGGAAAGGATTTATATATTTGTTATCATCATTATCGAGAACAACGTCATATTAATAAGACACAATAATAATAAAAAAATATTAATTTAGAAATACCCATCATTATATAGGCTAGTAATCTGTAAAAAAATATATACATTTCTGTACATCTTATAAATTTATCAAATAATTTATTTACAAGTTATACACATTTTAATAGTATATGTTTTATAATGGTATCAGATTTTGCTTTGATAAATATTCAATATTTAATGTCCGTAGCAATAAATCTCCAGAGCAGCAGCGAGAGGTATCCGAGATGCCTAAGTTACCATGGTAACGCACAGAGACAGTGACAGCGTCGGCGCTCTGACGTTACAGGGTGTTCAGAATTTTGTCGACATTCAACGACATTCCCTGCACACGGAGCAGGGAGTAGGGAGTAGGGAGCACTTTGAAGTACACTTAGGAATGGAACACAGCCGTAATGTTTTCTGAGATGTGATCATGTGACTACATGCATACGGCCCATTTCACCTTCATATGCCCTTAAATTCCACCTGTGGAAAAAAATGTATGTCTAAAAAAACAAAGAAAAAAAAGAAAAAAGAAAGAAACATGGGAAAATGTGTGAATCATCAAATGAGGTGAATAAAAGCTGTTTTATATGTTCTTCATTCTGGCATTCAGAACTTTTGTAAATTAATTAAGTTCTAAAGCTACGTAATCACAAAACCTCAATCAGTGATCATCAAACATGTGTGTGTGTGTGTGTGTGTGTGTGTGTGTGTGTGTGTGTGTGTTTGAGATA
The DNA here is from genome assembly GCF_024256425.1 of Clarias gariepinus. Taxonomy (NCBI): domain Eukaryota; kingdom Metazoa; phylum Chordata; class Actinopteri; order Siluriformes; family Clariidae; genus Clarias; species Clarias gariepinus. The sequence continues at coordinate 35,125,333 of NC_071108.1, read as the reverse complement.
ATACTGATAATGTATTTAGGATACTGATAAAATAAGGAGGTGTAAATATGAAACTTGTGTATTTAATTGTGACAGCTTTAGTCGGTGACCAGAAATGGTTTCATTTCTGCCTAGTAACACGTGATTGTGGGTGCATAGTGTAGGCTTGGTGTGATCACTGTGTGTGTAGGGTAGAGCTCCTTATCTTACACCTCCCTCAATGAAAAGAGACATGCATGGAGGAACGATGTCCAGCCTGCTGAAGATACTTCTCCTGTTCCTGCCTGCGGTCCTGCACAGAGCCAGTGAGTCTGTTCATATTTAAAGAGACTTGTTTAAAACATTAGAACTTTGTTTTGTTTAATTAAAAACTAGGGAAATGTTTAGCAGAATCTACAATTTGTTAATTACATTTGTACCAAAAAAAAAAACATAAAAAAAGACTTAATGCACGAGGCGGGAGACACCCTGGGGTCGGATGCGATTAGTGTTTAAAATAAACTGTTACAATTATTGAAAATAAAACATGTATTAGTGTTTCAGCAGTGAAAAAGCTGTGCTGTTGTCTTCTCTCAGACGGACATTCCCTGTCATTGCCAGTCTGGTGCTTTTGGAGTAAAGAGGATCTACGTGACATGGAGCTCCTAGAGTCTTACGTCTTCAATAAGATAAACCACATGGAGTTTAACAGCTCTGTCGGGAAGTATGTGGGATTCACTAAGTTAGGCATCAGATTAGCAGCGGAATGGAACACAGACACTGCAGACCTGAAAAAACGAAAAGGCCAAGTGGAAACTTACTGTAAACCAAATGTTAGGAATTACTACCTCTATGTCCTCAGTAAATCAGGTCAGATCATTTAACTTAACTTAACTTAAATACTGTTTTTTTAGGTAATAATCTCAGTATTTTCGTATTCTTCAATACATTAAAATTAATTTTACAATATTTATTTAAGTTGCAAATTATTAAATGCTTGTACAATAAACAATGAGATTATTACATACAAATTAAACTGATCACCTACAGTATTAGATGCCCACTTATTATTATTATTATTATTATTATTATTAGTAATAGTAATAGTAGTAGCATATATATTTCTGTGGTTCAATTGTGCAGTTGAGCCCCTGGTTGAACTGACATTGGTGAAGCAGTCAGACGGCTCTCACCCGGCCATGCTGATGTGCAGCGCCTACGACTTTTACCCAAAGCTCATTAAAGTGACCTGGATGAGAAACGGTAAGGAGGTCGAGGGAGATCAGACGTCCATAGAGGAGATGGCTGATGGAGACTGGTACTATCAGGTCCACTCACATCTGGAGTACATGCCTGAATCTGGAGAGGAGATCTCCTGTGTGGTGGAACACGCCAGCTTCAAAAAGCCCATGAGCTATAAGTGGGGTGAGTCTGATCACTACAGTCTAGAACCTTAAACTGAGCTCATTTCATTAAAAAATCAATGACTGCTCTCTCTCTCTCTCTCGCTCTCTTTCTCTCTTTCTCATACTGTACACACACACACACACACACAAGGTTGAGTCCAAAATGATCTGCATTCACTCTAAAAAATGATTCTGTGGCCTTGTAAATTTCACAGTTATAAAAAAGTTATGTTACCTTAATAAAATCTCTAAAAGTCACATACATGATTGTTTGAGTTAGACAAATCAAAATAAATGCCTAAAAAAACAATTATTAATTTTGTCTTAAGTGTACACTATAATTTAAGTTAACTTCACTAGTAAAAATCAGTATTTGACTAAATGAATTATATTTTTAACATGCACTTAATATTTTTTGATACATTTCAATCAAAATATCTGTTAATGGAGTAATTGTACTGATTAGTTTCAAGAACTAAAATTATAAATTATTCCAACTCAATATTCTTTATTTTTAACAACAAAAACTTAAATAATTGAGTAAATTGCCCTGTGCAAGTGCTCATGGGAAGTCTGGTGTAACATCAGAGACAAGAAGGCTGTGAGGATGTGAGAATGGACATGAAGCACCTGGAACATTCCTTACAAATCCTGGTGAGTAAACAGCTAACACAAGTTACTGTAATAATGACTCTGTCACAACTTTATAGGGTGTGAGTTACTGTTCTGAATCCTGTCACAGCCGAGCTCCAGAGCTAACGATAGCTAGCAACAGGCCAGTCCTGGGGTTCATAGTGATTTAGCTTGTTTGTTCCAACCACCAAACTGCTCAGCTAAAGTGCGTTTAATACAGACACTTAAACTCTGGTGTAAAAGGAGAGATTTAACACCGAGCAGCAGCGCGTGCATGTCCGGGTTTTTTCCGGGTTTCTCGGTGTAAACGGCGGCGGTTGTGCCGCAATATTTGAATTTCTCCCGCCAAATGCGGTGATTTTGCGCAGCCTACCGCCACTGTGGAGAGGATATAAAACTAGCATGTTCAAATTACCGCGTGTGTACCGGTCCACCTCACACACTGAACCGCGAGTCTGCTCGGTCACTCCGACACTTTAAGGAAGAAACTCAGAACAAATCCGGTTTAAACAGCAGAAATGAGGTGCAGTGTCCGGGTTCTGGCAGTGTTTTATCCGTTACTGTATATAAGTATTTTTAACATGATTAAAAACTGAGCAAGCAGCAGCAGATGTTATAAAATAAATGTGCTAAGTACTGTACTAATAATTAAAGCTATGAAATATAAAGATTTAGTGAAAATACAAAATTTCTCTCAGAATTAGAATTGGGAGAAAGTAATATGAAATTTAAATATTGAAGTGAAACATTATGTATGTTCTGATATGTAAGTAAAAGAACCTAAAACTGATTGATTTTGTGTGTGTGTGTTTGTGTGAAACATGTTATATATTTTCTATATCTCTTTCACAGCCTCAACACCACTAATGAAGAGAAGTTGAATGGAGATAAAACAGGAGGTAAATGTCAAGTTTTTTAAATGTTACAGAAGTATTAAATGTGTAACCATTGAATCAAAGATAGAAATAGACTATTAGTCCAAAAAGTATGTATTTGAACGGAAGTACTATTTTACCAGTCTGGTAGACTTTATATTAACAGTCACACTTGTACTTACTTGTATACTATTGTACCTTTTTCAGGTACCAGCATTATGGGATGGCGGTGTAAGCTCTGCACATTTGTCGTATCATCAAAAGGAATTCCGATCATTACCGAGTGAAGCATGGTACTGTTGGTCATGGATATTTAGTGTCCTGTCTTCATTTAGACTGTCATTGCTTCTTTAAGACCTGAGAAGGTCTGCACACACATTTGTATGGATCCCACAGTTTGCAGGAAACTGAAGTGAAGGTGTGCAATCTTTCAGATGTAAAATGTGACTCATTAGATTATAATACAAAAGTCTACTTCCCATGTGTTAACTGTATAATACTTGTGGCAGGAGTATTGTTTCTGAGACTGTTTACTAATAACATAAATTCAGCTCTTTGTTTATGATCTTGTTACATGTCATTTGCAAAGTAAACCAGGTTGAGTTTGGACTTCATGTCTTGTCAAATTTGGCGAATAAATGTTTAATTAAAATGAAAATGTGTGTGTTGTTTCTTTCATTCAGTTAAAATATTTAGTAAATGTAGCACATTTGTTTATTAAATAATAGTATAATTATAAGTATCTTCTACCTTCCATTTCAATTATATCTACTCAATTATTTTACTCATTTTCACTTTTCATTAACTTCTAATTTTCATTACATTTACTCAATTTTGTACATCATTGTACTAAATATAGTTATTCAGGTCTACTTAATTTTTTTACTGACTTGTACTCAATTCATGAAGTATATTTTACATGATTTTTATATTTTTTTATATTTACTCAATATTTTTAAGTGTAAAAATGTTTCACCAAAAAAATTGAGTACAGCACAGTTTTATTTTTTAGAGTGTTTTTAGTTATATTAAAACGTCTTAAAACTGTCTTATCAGCGCTTTTTGTTTGAGGCTACTGTCTCCCCAGACACCTCTGTGCAGGTGTGAGAGCGAAAATTGATGTTTTGATGTTGATTTGCACAAAAGAAGAGGAGCATGCAGCAATTTGTGCCAGATGTGTTCCAGAAGACTCATGGAAGATCATGAACAGAAGCGATTGAATATCGGCAAACAACATTTTGACCAAAACTATAAGGAATATTAAAGAGGGAAGTGGTGGCTCAGGCGGCTAAAAATCTGCCAGAACCAAGAATAAGTTCAAGTCGACCATCAGATCTAAAATTGATGCTTACAGTTTTCTGGGATTCACAAAGGCCAGTATTGGAACATTATTAGAAAAAATGTTTAACAATCAGCAACGTTCGTTACACTGAGACACTTATTGAAGAGCTGAAGCTTAAACTTAGCATTCAACACAGAGGACCGATATCCAAGGGAGTCATGATCTCGCATGATGCACGTCCGCACACCTCTGGCCCCACTAAACGTGGTTTTGATGTGTAAGTGTCCTCCCTACAGTCCTGATCTCACTTCATCAGACTTTCACCTGTTCGGTCCCCTGAAAACAAAACTACGAGGACAAGGATTCACTTCTGATGAAGAAGAATCAGAAAGAGTTTCATTGCCTAGTATGTTCATTTGGTAGAAGCTTTCACAAATCAAAACACACACAACACGAAAAAAAAAAAATAGAGTTAACAAGAAATAGAATAGGATCTGTTGTATTATCAAATAAATATCAGTGGTATTAAATTAAATTTAATTTTATATGTATAACACTTTTAACAATGGTCATTGTCACAAAGCAGCTTTACAGAATCAAAAGAAAATCATGGAAATGTGTATGAAATGTGAAAATGTGAATCATAATCATTAGATTGTCTGTGATGAGCGAGCCGAGGGCAACTGTGCTGAGGGTAAATCTAACTAACCATGACATCATAACTAAAAGGGAGAGCCAGAAGGAAACACAAACATGAGGGCTTCCTGAGATGTAAAGCAAACAATCACCTCACCGTCAGCAAACCTGAGTGATCAATGAGAGTGAGGAAGACAGCATCTAAACATACCAGTTCACCATAATACTCTACGTCCACGAGTCCCCCAGATCTGCTCCTTTACCTATGGCAAATCTATTTATAAAAATGCTTGGCTAAATAAATAGGTTTTTAGCCTGGACTTAAACACTGAGACTGTGTCTGAGTCCCGAACACTATTTGGAAGACTATTCCATAATTTTGGGGCTTTGTAAGAAAAAGCTCCGCCCCCTGCTGTAGTTTTCATAATACGTGGTACTGACAAGCAGCCTGCATCCTTTGATCGAAGTAGGCGTGGCGGATCATAAGACACTAGCAGTTCGCTCAGATACTGCGGCGCGAGACCATTTAATGCTTTATATGTCAAGAGTAGTATTTTAAAATCAATGCGAAATTTCACAGGGAGCCAATGGAGTGAAGATAAGATAGGGGTGATGTGCTCCTACAGTATCTTCTGGTTCGAGTGAGGACTCTCGCTGCTGCATTCTGGACTAGCTGAAGCTTGCTTTTTTTAACTAACAATATATTTCTTATCTTGGCAATATTTCTGAGGTGAACGAATGCTATCCTGGTAATATTATCTACATGTGCTTCAAATGAATGGCTGTAATCTATAATCACACCGAGGTCTTTTACTATTTCACTTGATGGATCAGAAAAACCATTTAAAGTTACAGTGTGATCAGAAAGCTTGTGGTCCTACTGTAGTACCAGAACATTATGATCAATAGTGTCAAAAACTGCACTGAGGTCTAATAACACAAGTATAGTGACGCAACCCTGATCAGAGGCCAATAGGAGGTCATTTACTACTTTAACGAGTGCTGTGGTGACGCCTAAATCCTGACTGATATAGTTTGATACGGTTTAATAACTGATCATTTAAAAGATTTTGGAACAAACCCAATGCTGAGTGAAGAATTAATTATTCTCAACAGGGGTTCTGTTATTGCTGCTACTACTGTATCTGTTTAAGAAAATGTGTCGGTACAGGATCTAATACACAGGTTGATGAATTTGCAGAAGATTCCAAGTTCTATGGAGTCAAAGGTACTGCACAGTGTTGCACCTATTGCACATATTCTGTGGGGAAAACATTTAACTATTCATAAGGTAGATTGCCTTGGGGGAAAAAATACTTTTGTGCCTGACTGTCCTGGTGTTCGGTGCTCTGTAGCGATGATCAGACAACAAAAGTTCAAAGAGAAGTTGGCCTAAATAAGTGGGGTCCAAAGTGATCTGGATATATACAGTTCAAACTAACATACAAACAAAGACAACTGGAGATCTCCACACTAAAGCAGCCATCTGCGGCACCAGAGGTGAAGACAGCAGTGCATTCGTGGCTCACAACTCAGCCTAAAACATTTTTTATCAAGGGAATATGAAAGCTTGTTGACAGATGAACAAAGTGTATTAAGAAGAGCAAAGAGATTATGTTGAAAATTTAGATGTTTGTCTTTTTTAATTAAAAAGAGTGCGGATAATTTTTGACTCACCCTTTGATTTCATTTATTAAGGGAAAAAAAAGCTGTTCAAACCTACATGGCCCTATGTGAAAAAGTAATTGCACACACACACACACACACACACGCACATGCACACACACACACACACACACACACACACACACACACACACACACACACACGTGGGGCTTTAGAGGAGGAAGTGAAAGAGGTTGAGGGGGAGTGGGGAAATACTTTTTTACTGTTCTATATACATACAGTATAGTATTTGCCCTTTCCTGATTTTTACATTTCTTTTAAATGTCCCAGTTCCCTCTACGTCTGAACCTGATAAGAGTAAGATCGCTATCGGGGCTTCAGGTCTGGTGTTGGGGGTCGTGCTTTCAGCTGCTGGGTTCATCTACTACAAGAAGAAATCCTCAGGTCAGTGGATTAACCAAGAGGAACACATCACCTCTAAAAACATAAGCGTTTACTAGTACAGCTGTGCATTTGTCATTAAAATGAAATGCTATAACAATTAAATATAAACTTGCTCCCTGATGTTCATGTTTTATTTCTGGTTTCTGTTCACAGGACGGATCCTGGTGCCGACATGAAGACGGGTAGAGTTTGAGGTTGGCACATTGATTTACATTTCCATAAAACATAGCGGACCGACACCAGCAGATGACGCGGCTCCCCAAACCCCCACTGACTGCAAACTTTACACTGGACTTCAAGCAACTTGGACCTGTGCCTCTCCTCTCTTCCTCCACTGGGATCTTGATTTCCATCAAATGAAATAGAAAATTTACTTTTATCTGATAAGAGGTCTTTGGCCCACTGAGCAAACGCTGTCTAGTCCTTTTGGTCCTTAGCTTTTTTCCCTCCATTAAACCTTGCATTAATGTTCTTGGACACAGCACTCTGTAAACAGCCAGATTCTTCAGCAATGACCTGTTGTGGTCCACTGAACCAGACAGAAAGACCATGTAAAGGCTCAGGAAACCTTTGCAGGTGTTTTGAGTTAATTAGCTAATTAGAGTGTGACACCATGAGTCTCCAGTATTGAACTTTTTCACAATATTCTAATTTTTTAAATAAACACTTTAAATACATCAGTCTCTGTGTAATGAATCTATACAATTCTGTGTCAGTTAAACTGCAGATAAAATAAACAAAGCTCTTATTGCTAAACTATTAATCCTGCTGCATTATGAATTTAAAGCTTAAGTGGAAGGTAAAAGGTTTAGTTTTGGGTGGAGATCCTCAGCCCCTCTGAGAATAAATGTATAAATGAATCAATAAATTAATTAATATTATTTTTAGTTGAATATTTTTTAGTGTGATGGAAAGCTTTGCTTTTATAAGACTATACTTATAATCAGGAGAGTCAATTAGTTTATTCTAAAGCATGTCCTTTAGCCAAGATATTTTCAGAATCTCTCTCCAAACTTTTCAAGATTCAAGAATTTTATTTGTCACGTACTGTACATGGTTGTACAAGTACAACAGTAGAAGAGTAGCACAAACTCTAGACTGTTTATTGCCCTCATAGCCTGATGGAAAAGGCTGTCCTTCAGTACGTGCCCTGAGTGACCGGAGTCTCTGACCAGATAGAAGCCATTGAATAAATATATATTATATAAAAATATATTTTATTATATATGTTTCGAATCAGAGATGGAGATGGATGTAGACAGTGACTAAGCAGAACTTTCACAGTTGGAAAGCAGAGAGAGAAAAAGAGTTTTACTATGACTTAAAGATTACTCTTACTAATACAAGCTCAGTATATTTCAGTTAAGTATAATTATATTTGAAGGAAAGTACAGTATGCGTCAAAATATACAGAACTGAAACAAAAAGATGATTAACCACAGAATGCGTAATGTACAGTAAGTGTTCGAAGTGTGTGTGCACCAGTGGCGATTTCTTTAAGACTGCGAGGGAAGCTCAGCTTCCCCTATAATGTCATAAAATTAGTGGTCAAATTATGTACTATTGTATTAACATTTTATTAGCTACAAATGCGTTAGAAAACGTTCATCCCAAAGACGAGTTAGTTCAGAATCAGTTAGATATAGCAGGTCGACTGACTTGATTTTCTTCTCATACATTCCCGTAGCGTCTCAGTGCATTTCCCCGTTGAAGCCCAGCGTCCATTGACTTCAATGCGGCTGCTTTGAACGTTTTTTTTCAGTGCTTTGAAACTAGACGGTCATTGGATAAACGCTGCGATTATGTCCCGCGGGCCAGGACGCTGGGCTGCTGCATGATGATTGGAGGAGCTGTTTAAAGGGCAGAACCCCTTTTTTGATTGACAGCATGTCTTAAGTTAACATCAGCGCTACAGAGATTCGAGTTCAGTCCCATGCGGATTTGAAGATGAAGTGGTACGACGATGCTGCACTCTGTATTGTTTGCTGGTGATATAAACCATTTTTGTTTGTACAAATCATTCTTTAAATAATAATAAAAAAAACATATTATAGCATTCTTGACTTTGTTTCAACATTGTAAAGTTCATATAATTAAAGTAGCTCGTGGAAGGGGAAACTAGCCAGCTAGCAAGCTGTGCATAATGGCAGACGCAGACGGTGCTATAACATAATGAATTTTATGATGAAGGCCTAATATGAGCTTCCCCTGTTTCAAAAGCTAGCGGCCGCCACTGGTGTCACTGCCTCGCTGTAGACAGTCTTTATATCATTCATATCAGTGTTCATATCTCCTCAAAAGGAAATGTTTTGCTTGTGTAATGCAACTCTCCTATAACATTCTCCACAAGTGGGCATTAGGGGGCGTAAGATCAGGGGAATAGGACGGGTATGGGAAGGAATTGTTCTGCCACCTTTTTCCAACTCATTCCCCATTCACAACCACTTCTGTATGACCAGTAAAATATTTAACTATGAATTTGGGCATAGGGCAGGAGCGGGCGTAGAGCAGAACTCTGGCGATGTGTGCCGCAGGGTGGCGTAAAATCGGAAACCTCCGAAAATTACTACATTGTAGCTAAAATTATACAAATGTTTTGTTAACAGCACAAATCAAAACAGTAAGTATTTGACTAAGTAAAGTCTATGACTAGCCTAACGTTTACATTTTATTACTTACCAAATCAACTTGTGATCGGTGTCGATGTGCAAAATTGCCTTTAGCCCAGTGACTGAGTAAGTCCTTCGAACTACACATCCAAAAAAGAAAAAATAAATAAACAAACAAAAAAATGTAATTCATTTTTAAAACCAAAATGAACAAAGGCTTATTTCCCATTTTCTGATTTTGTGCTCAAAATAATAATAATTAAAAAATGTATATTAATAATTAAAAAAAAAAATAAACAGTTAAGGAGTGTACATATAGTTTATTAATGCATTGTTTAACAATAAAAATAATTATTGTTAATATGGTGATGTTCTCTGTTTTAAAAAATATATGGATTAGTTCTTGCTATTAATAATCAGTTTATAGTACCAGGTAATTCCTTAAAGTAATTAATTAATTAATAATTATGTTACATGTTATTATTGTAGTACAGAATCATCTGTCCTTTAGATTGGAAAACTGTTAAACAGTTAAAAATAAAAAATAAAAAAGATTCTAATGGCGGCAAATTGCTTTAATATAAGAGGAATACTATCTCTGACAATTAAAATTTAAAGTTTATTTTTTTATTAGTTTATTTATGTGTTATTAATATAATTATTAATAACTACAGTTGAAGTTCTTGAGGACCCCTGCCCTGGACATTGGTTCTTGAGGACCCCATGCCTTGCCTGTCCTGCTATGCCTGACTTTAAATCTCAGCTCCGGTCCATGTGTGTGTGTGTGTGCGTGTGTGCGTGCGTGTGTGTGGAGTGTACATGCTCTTCCTATGCTTGGTGGTTTCCTCTGGGTACTCTGGTTTCCTCCCACAGTCTGCAGACATGCAGTACACCGTTTAGGATTTCCAAATCGCCTGTACCAGAGATATGCTCTAAGCATATATTTCTGTGCCCAAGAATTTCAACCCTATCAGTTTGAATGATTACCGTCCTGTAGCTCTGACATCAGTGGTAATGAAGTGCTTTTGGAGGATCTTATCTGTGCTTTGTTACCAAAATCTCTTGATCCATTAAAATTTGCTTATACCATCAAAACAGAAGCATGGATGATGCCATCTCCCATGTCCTTCACCCTACACTTTCACATCTGGACATTGGGAAAGGCAATTATGCAAGGCTACTTTTCTTTGACTACAACTCAGCTTTCAACACTGTAGTCCCTTCACAACTCATCATGAAGCTCGGTCACTCACTATGCTCCTGGATCCTAAGCTTCCTGACAAACAGACCACAGGTGGTAAAGATCGGACAGCGGTTCTCTGAAAGCACCAGACTGGACATCGGATCACCTCAAGGTTGTGTTCCGAGTCCCCTACTCATTTCTCTTTACACCCACGACTGCTATGCTCATCACAGCTCCAACTCCATTGTGAAATTCGCAGATGACACAGGAATGGTTGGTCTGATACAGAACAACAATGAGACAGCTTACCAGGAGAAGACAGTGGCATCTTCTTGGTGTAAGAACAACAACTTGGTCTTAAATGTCTCGAAGACCAAGGAGATGGTGGTGGACTTCAGGAAAAGTAAGCAGGACTCCCAGTACATGCCGCTCAAGATAAACTGGACTCTGGTGGAGAGGGTGACCAGCTATAAGTATCTGGGAGTCCATATCTCTGGGGACTTGTCCTGGTCACTCATATCTCTTCATTGGTGAAGAAAGCTTGGCAGTACTTGCAGTACCTCAGACAGCTGAGGAAGTTCAGGATCTCTGGAGGTCTATGTAAAACCTTCTTCGCCTTGATCATCCAATCTGTTGTCTCTGGAAGCGTTACCATCTGGTACAGGAACAGCAACTCCCAGGACAATAAGGACTTGAGGAGAGTGATCAGGTGTGCTAAACACATCACCAGGACTGAATTGCCTGATCTATAGGACATGTACATCAGGTTACATTCAGGTCCAGGGGACAGAGCATTATAAAAGACATTCACCGCCCTAATCATAATCTGTTTCAGTCTAAAATACTCCAATCATTCAGGGCACGTGAGTGAAGACTGAACAGTAGCTTTTTCCACCAAACTATAAGGGCAATAAACACTCAACCCCACCAATGACCGTCAAATTCAGCACACAGTCACACAAATATCATTGCACTGGTTTCTACAACAATTTTTAAAATAATTTTATATTTATACTATATATCTACAACCATGTATGTGACAAATAAAACTCTTGAATCTTGAAGTCTTGAATCTAATAGTATTATTTTAATTATATAATTATAATGTTATTGAATAGGTATTATTATGTTATTAACGCTGTACTATTACAGGAAAAGGATAACCTGGAGTATTACAGTACCAGTGACTCCACTTCCGAACACCTTCTCCTAAACCCCGCCTTTTATACCTCTTACCGTACATCAACTCATCTAATGACGGTATTTGCCGTTTGTGCTGTTCCACAGAATAAGGAAATGTCCAGCAGACAAGCTTTCACTTTCAAAAATCTTCCATTACAGCCCCATTGCTCCCCCACTCATGTAAAATTAGCTTTTATATCTTAAGCCAAAAGTTATATTGCTGAAAAGTAGACTTTCCCCTGTCCGCTGGTGACATTGCTGCACTACTGCAATAACAGGGTTTAAACTGGGAAGTGGGATTTTACGTGCTGAAAACAAATAAGCAGGAAATAAAAAGGTTGCAAACATTAAACTGTTTCAGTGCAATCATAAGAAATATATGCACACTTACAGTAAAATGCTGTTTAGCTTCAAAATGCCTGGGAAATACCATGTGATGTCTGTTTTCTAATCTTCAACAATCCTTGTACATGGTAAGATGCTTTTCCGCTTAGTGGTAATTCTTTTACAATTTGAGCCCGGGAATATTGGCCAAGAAGAAAAACTGGTGATTCAGTACATTCAGGTGGTCAGCTGACTTCATTTTATTGCCCCATAACATTACTGAGTCTAGACCTGAGTAACTGATCAACCCCAGATCATAACACTGTCTCCAGGGGCTTGTACAGTGGACACTATGCATGATGGGAGCATCGCTTCATGTCCTTCCCTTCTCACTCTGACACGCCCATCACTCTGGAAAAGGCTCAATCTGGACTCATCAGGTCACATGACCTTTTCCCATCGCTCCAAAGTCCAATCCTTACGCTCCCAAGCAAACTGAAGCCTTTTTCTGATGAGTCTCAATAACAAGTGGTTTCCTTATAGAGACACAGCTGTTAAGTCCCAATCCAGTGTGTTATCATGACCTTATCTTTACTATTAAACATAGCTCTGATTTCCCTTGGATATTTTTTAACCACACAACATCCCTAAGGGGGTTTAGGTGAGTTAAGAGAGTTTAATCTCCCATAACACTCATTCAGGATTTTTTCCGACCTGTTGGGGTCTCAGCATTGTCATTCCCTATCTAGTGCCCTATCTGAAATGGTAACTTTTTTGGTCCAGTTAGTGTACTTATGTGTTAACTTAAAGGATTATGTTTGCATCCTTTAAGTTAAAAATTATTTAATTTGTTATTATTCTCTGCCTTTAAAAAGCCAATTCTTACTTAAGTCTAATATTCTAAAGCTTTCACAAATTTTGAGCCAATGGCTATACCATTACTTTGGCAGTGCTATTCATGGCGAGTCTAAATTCAGGAACGTCTGAGCATGTCATCATTAAGCTCATAATGAATTGAATGAAGTAAAATAATAGAATAAGTCCTGAAGTCCAAACCATCATATCAGCAGTTCCTTGCACGTACTGAGATAAGACTACCTGCTCCTCAGCCCATATGGGACCAGCAGGGAAGTGTAACTTTTTTTTGTTAATAGTTTATTTTTATCAGTTAACAAAATGCAAAGTAAATTAACAGAAAAGTAATCAAAATTAAATGAATATTTGTCGTGGCCACCCTTTGCTTGCAAAACCAGAATCACCATCAATTCTTCTAAGTACACTTGCACACAGTTTTTGAAGGAACTCAGGTAGGAAGGCAGGTGGGTTGTTTTGACCATCTTGGGAAACCAACCACGTATCTTCTCTAGATGTAGGCTTCCTCAAATCTTTCTGTCTTCGCATGTAATCCCAGGCAGACTCTATGACGTTGAGATCTAGGCTCCACAGAAAATAAACATAGAGTGATTACACCACCTCGGTTTTCTGGTTTGACTCAGTTCCCCAGATTGTGGGTTTCTCTTGCTTCCTCTCACAGTCCACAAATTTGACTTCCAAACTGTCCATAGTGAATGTGTGAGTGTGTGAGTGTGCCCTCCAATGAAATGTTACCCCATCCAGGGTTTACCCTGCATAGTGCCCATAGACCCCTGGGATAGGATCCATACCTCCCCTGAAAAGAATTAGTAATATAGAGAGTGATTGAGTGAGTGAGTTACAGGAAAGTAATAAAAGCACCCCCTGTATCTGTGGTCTCACATCCATCAATTCAACCAACTGTGGAGGCAATATTATGACAACAACAACAACAACAATAAAAAACATTCCAGTAATTTCTCAAAAGCAAAAACCAAATAGTGAAGTGTTGCCCAGCCACAACTCACAGATCCTCATTCTCTCTCCCACACTTCCTGTTTTAGAATCGCTTGCCTTGCATCTCTCGTGTGCTACTTGTGTTGTAAAAGGAATTCATCAAAACACCAATTACTTGTTTTCAATCCTTCTCTACACTGAAGATATTTCTTGACGTCATTGGCTGTATGTTTGGGTTCATCGTCTTTTTGTAGAGTAAATTTAAGGCCATCCAGACGCCTCCCTGAAGGTATTGCATGATGGATAAAGATCTGCTTGTACTATATTTCTCAGCATTGAAGACGCCATTATCCTGATCAAATCTTCAACTCCAACAGAATTGCAGGCCTGAACTTGCAAGGAACATCTCCCTGCTTCACTGTTGCCTTCAGACACTAATTATTGTATCACTCAAATAAAACACTGACCCGGCCTCCAAATTCCCCAGATCCCAATCAGATCGAGGACTCATGGGATGCAGTGACAGCACACCCACAGACACCGTTTGGAGTCGCGCCCTGAGGGCCCAGAGCTGCCCCCGGGGGCACAAGGGGAACGTACACAGTACTGGGCATTAGACACAGCTTCAGACACAAATACGTAGGCAGAGATGATTTGTATGATCTTATAGCCTGCTATTATACTATAGATCCATTAAAAAGAAATGCTGCATGTGTATACTGCATATAAACGAACAATATGGTTGGTCTTGTACTCAATACACTTTGCCTGTGTCTTTGCTGGGGTCAGGGGTAACGTAGCTCGGTAGGTAAGGCAATGGAATACGGTTTGAAAGGTCACAGGTTCAAATCCCATGACCCTTGTTGCACCCTTAATCAAGGCCCTTAACCCTCAACTGCTCAGATGTATAATAGACTAAAAATGTAAGTTGCTTTGGATAAGGGCGTCTGCCTAAATGTAAATTTCTCAAGTCTCAGGTTTGCATTCATAACCAAACCGTCCTATATTTAGAATTGTAAATCTTTATATTTGTAGATCTTAAAGTTGTATTCTCAAAAACATGTTGCCTTACTTGATTAAAGAACAAGTACTCAATATATGAATAAAAAACAAACTTTTGTGTGCAATTTTTGTAAACTTGTGTGCAAATTGTTTTTACTTTTTGTGACAGTAACCGTACTCCATACACCCCGTGATGCTGGAACTCATCAGCACGTGTGTTATACTGTCTCATGAGGAAACCTGACACTTCGTTAACTCTCTGCTCGACACAGCTGACGCTGAGGGAAGGAAATGATCTGAATGGATGGTTTTTCACTGACTCTTCACGTGGCTGTAACTGTATTTGTGTATCTGTTTCAGTGTAAGTGTGTGTGGAGTCTCTGTCCAGTGGATTCACTTCAGGATGAAATTATTTCTCGTCTTTCTCACACAGATGTGTGTGATGGTCACTGAAGCCCAGTGTAAGTCTGTTAGAGATCTCTGAGTATGAATATGCTATAAGCCTAAATATTATTATTATTATTATTATTATTATTATTATTATTATTATTTAGTGATAATGTAAACAGTATAATAAAGAGATGATGTCAGTATTTTGGTTACTCATTTACTGTATGATAGAGATGAATTTAAATGAGGCCGATTGAAGTTATTTGCTTTTATGAATAATAATTTTATTTATTCTGTCTGTCATAACCAACTTGTTGTATTCTGTATGTTCTTGTTGTGTTTGTGTGTGAACTTCACCAGTTACACACCACCAGACGGCATTAAGCGCCTGCTCTGACACGGATCAGGAGTATATGAGAGGGCTGGATGAAGAAGAGGTGTTTTATTCAGATTTTAAAAATAAAAAAGGAGTGATTATGCTCCCTAAATTTTCTGGTCCGGCTGAGTTCCCCGGACTCTATGAGTTCAGCGAGTCAGAAATGATCAGCTGCAAGCAAACCTTACAGCTGTGGAAAGACGAGTTCAAAGACAAGCCGGTGTCAGAGGGTGAGTAACCCAGGAAACTTTAACACTAGATGATGATTACATGATGATTATGATCCTGGAGTCCCAAACCACAGATGAACATTTATACATTAAAATTTGCCTTTTTTTTTTTTTTTGGCTAAACTTAATTTTTTCTTAATGAAAAAGTTTTCCTTAAAATTTTACCGAAAATTAAATAGTTCAAAATATCAAATAGAGTGGAACCTTGGTTCACGAAGTTCTGTTCGTGACTGAATATAAATATAAACTGTATAGAGCAAGGAGAGAGTGAACTTATTCTTCATTTTTACATGTTACAGTTAGCGCACTTTTCTTAGAGAGACTGACTGAAACTGGAAAAAAACACTGTGTTATCGTTCATATGGTGTAACACTCTGTCCGCCACTGGCTTGGACGTCACTTCACTTTGCACAAAATTCTTTTATCATGTGCGCGATCCGCGACCGCAGACTGAGCAAAGTTGATGCT
Organism: Clarias gariepinus; assembly: GCF_024256425.1. Taxonomy (NCBI): domain Eukaryota; kingdom Metazoa; phylum Chordata; class Actinopteri; order Siluriformes; family Clariidae; genus Clarias; species Clarias gariepinus. The sequence continues at coordinate 35,108,900 of NC_071108.1, read as the reverse complement.
GGGCCACGCCCTCATGTCCTTGTTCAGCTGATAGCGGCAGCTCGGGATGGAGGTTTCTGAGTTTGTGTGCGGAGACAAATTTTAGGCAAATTTTTTGGACGTGAACCAATTTGTTTGTTTGTGAACCGAGGTTCCACTCTAGTTGTTTTATGCTTGATGATTTGCTGATTACAACCTACTACATCTGTGGCATCACCTCATACTAGCTTAATATCATGAAATGTTCTCAACGTGACAAAACTATTAATAAAGAAAGTCTAATATTAGATGGTACTTAATAGATGACAAGTAATGTATGGGAAGTTGCCACGATAGGAACAATGCCTGTCTGTCATACAGTATGTGTGCCTCGGTATCCTAACAAATAGCATTAACCCTCTGCCTGGGCCTCATTAACATAAGTTTACTGTTTAGGGCCCAAGCACTACAGTATAGGGTGCGCAGGACCCTCTTGTTTTCCTAAGGATTATTTTTTCCACCCTTTTTTGGGGGTCTTAACATGCTTAAAAACTCTGCTGAACATGCTGAAAATTGGCAGGCAGGTTGGAATCTGCTGCCATTAGGATCCCTGAGAGTCACGTGGCCCGGGGCCCTCAGGGGCCTCCACACAAGATTTAGCTTCACAGCTCATACACACTTTCACGTAGGCACACGAAACTCGGTACACATTTAGAGCTCATTGAGCCGAACAACGTTCGCACTGCATGTGCTGGGCTCAACTCAACAGGAATTCAGTTATTTGCATCGGTCCCAAAATTGCACCCAATGGGTTTTGATATCCTCCTCCTAGGAAATTTATACGATTGCCAACAAACCGGGTCGGTGTGATCTAAAGATATTGAGGACGCGTAATTGTAGGGGGATTTTTGATTTCTCAAACGGGTCAGCCGTGATAATGCCCTAAACTTATGCAAAAAATGGTTAATAACTTTCTCTGTGGGATTATATTGAGTGACATCATATTGAGTGACATCATGTTCAGTGACATCACATTGAGGAGCATCACAGTGTGATGTTTTTTCCAGCATCTGCGGCCTATTGAACACACATACACATCACAAATATTAACACTCAAACACACATCTCTCTGCCTCACACACACACACACACACACACACACACACACACACACACACACACACACAAACAAAAAGCTTTTTAGAGGTCTTAACATAAAATTCCCCGTTCCACACACACACACACACACACACACACACACACACACACGCATGCACACATGAACACACTTATACATCACACACACACACACACACACACACACACACACACACACACACACACAAAAAAAAAAAGCCTTTTAGAGGTCTTAACATAAAATTCCCCATTCTACACACACACAAACACACACACACGCATGCACGCATGCACATCACGCATGCACACACTTACTGTATACATCACTCACACACACACACACACACACACACACACACACACACACACACACACAAAAAAAGCCTTTTAGAGGTCTTAACATAAAATTCCCTGTTCTACACACACACACACACACACACACACACACACACACACACATTTAATAAAGCTAAAGCTGTAAGTCTCGTACTGACCTGTTTCTGTCGCACCATCTGAGTCTCAGTTCTTCCCCACACGCTGTTGCACACACACGGGCTCTACAGTGGGTGATCAAGTGAGACTGTTTTTTTTTTTTTCATTAGTCCCTAAAAATACAGTATAACACCTACAGTATATTCATAGCATTTACATTGTATACTGTAATTGTTCATTGATTTAGAGAATACAGGAGAATGTTCATTCATACGTAAATATGATTTTATATAAGGGATTTAAACATCTGTGGATTTTTGGTGTCCATGCTGGTCCTGGAAGCAGGGTTCGACTGTACTTTTAAAGAGACTCCTCTGGCATTCATTTCTAATTACAGTTTTTTTTTTACAGACTCTAGGACACATTTCTCAAAACTTAGGTCACTTTTGCAAAACTCTTCACACAATTCTCCTAACTGACTTTCAGCTGGGCAAAGCAGTTCATTTCACATTCAAAATGCACTACAACTAGCAAAACACTTCATTTAGGTCTCAAATAAACTCATTCTTCCAGAACACTAACAAAGGTTGACAGCCGACAAACACACTGTGTCACCCACAAAACAATGACCTAAAAAAACACCAACAACATGTAGCATTAGACGGTGTTTTCTTGTGTAAAACAAGGACACGTCTCTGTTTATAACTGCAATACATGTTACTGGAATGAATCAGACATGATGCAGAATTCGTCAATATTTTATGTTGTTTATTTATTTTTATTTTTTTGCACTAAGTAATTCCAAAAGAAAAGAATTTGTAGACACACCATCCACTGATACAGATACAATAGTGATGCTAATCTACTCGGTCTTCTCCATTTGGCCACAGGTTCTCATCCACATCACATCTCATGTCATCTAGGGCAAAACACCTAGAAAAGGTTCTTCTGGCACGTCTGATCCATCCCTGGCAATCCTCTGCTGATATGTCCAGGCATCCAGCATTCATTGCATCCAGGAGGGACATTTGATCATGTGGATGATGGTCGTAAACCTTCCACCGCCATGAGGAACAAAACTCCTCTATGGAGTTGAGGAATGGAGAGGAAGGTGGGAGGAGAAGTGACTCCATTCTGGGATGGGCCGCAAACCACTCGGTGACTGCACGGGAGTAGTGAAATCCCACATTGTCCCATACAATTAGAAACGTTGGCTGATTCCTTCTCTCCGCATCCCTTTCCTCACCTACTGTAGCACAATCCTTCCATAGAGTAACACCTGCGTAGATGTTCATCTACAGTACAATGAGAATCAGCTGTGGCTGGTTAAACTGCATTTTTAGATTTAAAATATGTTTCAATAAAATATTGCTGTTGAATTTTGCTGTCTTATCCAGTTTTGCATCATGTTATTGTTTTAAACATAAGTTTGACAGTTTTGAAAACAGTATGTAAGCACGTGCAAAGTGTCCTGTACGTACAAAGATTTTTGGCAGTTGTCGTGTCTGAGTGAGAAAAGAATTCATGGCATTTGAGAGATGTAATCATTGAATGCATTTTGTGCCAAAACAATGATAATTGATCCTCAGTTAGACTCCATAGACTCCTGTTGTGCTCACTGTGTGAAGAGTTTTGCAAAAGTGACCTAAGTATTGAGAAATGTGTTCTAGCGTCTGTAAAAAACTGTAATGAAAGCTGAAATGTCATGCACATTAGTTTTTGTTTGTTTGTTTGTTTATTTAGGCATCACGTTGACATAGTAGCACTGTCACCTTGCTCCTCCAGGGTCTGGGTTCGATTCCCACCTCGTTGTCTGTGTGCATGGAGTTTGCATGTTCTCTCTGTGCTTGGTGGGTTTCCTCTGCGTACGCCGGTTTCCTCCCGCAGTCCAAATACATGTAGATTAGTTCTATTGGCGTTCCCAAATTGCTCCATAGTGTGTGAATGAGCATGTGTGCATGTGTGTGTGTGTGTGTCCTGTGATGGATTGGCACCCTGTCCAGGGTGTACCCGTCTCGTGTCCCAAGTCTCCTGGGATAGGCTCTGTATACAGGATAAAGTGGTTTAGACAATGAGTGAGAGAGTGGGAGTGTGTGTTTATTTCATATTTCCACTCAGTTATACAATAGATGGTTCTTTCAGTAAGTTCTTTGCTGCTACAGGAAGTGAAAACTGTGAAGTGAAAGTGTCCATTGTAGAGGAGTAACAACATGACATGCATTGCTAAGGAACAGCCACAAATCAAAGGGGTCAAAGGTTACCCAATAAGTCTTTTAAAAACCATTATGTTCAGGAGGTGTGTATAGTTTAACATGAAACATACACAACAGTTTGTGTTTATTACTTGTCTAAATTACCATAAACGTGTTATCTAAAATACATGACTTGTAAAAAAAAAACACCATCAAATATCATCCAGGATAAAAATAAAAACACACACATCACTATAATATTACTGTAATAACATGGTGGATTCTTGCTTCCAGATGCCCCACAAAACACCATCTATCCCAGAGATGATGTTCAGCTGGGGTCAAACAACACACTCATCTGTCACTCCACACGATTCTTCCCTCCACCCATCAGTGTGCGCTGGACCAAGAACAGCATGGACGTGACCAACACATCCACAATCAGCCAGTACTACCCGAACAGAGACGGCACCTACAACCAGTTCTCCCACCTGACCTTCACTCCACAGGAAGGAGATGTTTACACCTGCACGGTGGAGCACAAGGCCCTGGAGACGCCCGACACCAAGACATGGGGTGAGACAGAGGGTTTAATTACTACATCAGTCTTTACTTAGGACAGGAATAACTCTGTGTGTGTGTGTGTGTGTGTAGAGGTGCACTTTGAGATTCCCAGTGTGGGTCCGGCTGTGTTCTGTGGAGTGGGTCTGGCTGTAGGACTGCTCGGAGTCGCTACTGGAACTTTCTTCCTCGTCAAAGGAAACAGATGCAACTGATGCTTCAGGTAACTATAACAACATGCTCAAAAATTTATTATATCTTATCTAAATGCTGCACCTTTGACGGTACTATTTGTTTTTTTTTTCAGGTTGAAATGTTTAGAGAACGTCTATTTTTAGTACTGTATTTCATCAAAGCAAAGATACATCCACAAATGTTTGATTTATCTGTTAAAACATTTATAATAAAGTTTGAACCTCCTTTACTATAAACTTACTGTGTTGGATTTATTAATTCAATGAGAAAGACTGTATTTATTTATTTTTTTCCAAAAGTTTTGTTTAACTGGAATTAAAGAGGGGGAAATAAGAAGGCAGACCATTAGATGTTTCACTGTGGACTCACACCTCCAGGACTGGGGGTTAATCTAAGGAGTGTACCCCGCCTCGTGCCCTAAGCCTCCTGGGATAGGCTCCAGATCCCCGTGACCCTGAATACAGAATACAGCATTATAAATGATGAGTGAGTGAGTGAGTGAGTGAGTGAGTGAGTGAGTGTATTTAGTGTGCTAGTGGTATATGTGCTTGTGCTCTGCGAAGGGTCAAAACCCCATCCATGCTGTACCCTTCCTTGTGCCCTAAGTATCCAGGAATAGACTTAAGGTTCACTGTTACTCTACATATGTTAAGTGGTAAAGATAATGGATGGATGAAAAAATAATAATGTTTGCAAAAAATTAAATACATTGAATAATTTTTTTAAGTAAATTATAATATACTAATTAAATAAAATACAGTATAGGTGATGCTGTAACCTCTCGCAGCCGGAGGTCTAGAGAGAGCTGATTGGCCGAGCTCTCTCAGGAGGGAGGGGTGAGAGGTACTTGCGCTCCCACATTAATCACGGCTCTACAGCCAATCAGGGGCGTCTGTGAGCTCACGCACGCGGAAAGAGCGGATAGCGCTGTCCTCCGAGTGTGTGACTCCGCCCCCAATGATGCATGAGCGAGCAGTTCGAAAAGACGCGGTCGGCTGGCGTCACATGGTTCGGAGGAAACATGTGATAGTATTCGGTAATGGTAATAGTAGCCTTAATGTGGGAGCTGCTCTGTGACGGGGAGGAATTGGACATGACTAAATTAGGAAGAAAATCAGGGGAAAATCCAAAAAAATAAAGAAATTAATGAAAATAAAATAGAGTCACTGAACAGAAAAAAAAAAACATTTTAATGTAATCAGTCTTATAATCAAATAAAAAAGCTATGAAGTTTCTTCATATTCAAAACATCAGTAAAACATGTATCTATGATGCTTGGTAGGTATACACACACACACACACACACACACACACACTGCCCAGCCAAAAAAGTCACCACCCGGATGTACCTAAGCAGATAGTTACAGTAAGAGCGTTCCACTGGATCAGTACTGCGGGGGTTAATGTGTTTCAGCTGGAACAAGTTATTTAACCCTGACTGTGCAGTGAGGAGCTCTAAATTCCTTAGACAACCATACTAGAAGACATATACTGTGGGCCTGGCAAAGATGTTACTCTTTTCCAGAAGAGACCAATTATTGTCCTGCATCAAGCAAAGGAAACCATTGAGGAGATTACTGAAGCTACTGAAACTGGGTTAAGAACTGAAAAACACTTATTATTAAAACCTAGAAGGATAGCGATGACATCATCATCTCTGATGTAGAAATTTGGTCAGAAAATCATTTTGAATGATTGTGATCAGAGATCATTTAAATGTTTAGTGAACTCAAATATATTTAAAAAAAACCAGCAAAACTCATGGAAATGTTTAATGGTGAAAGTAAGAAAATATTTTTTTTTCTGTTGCTCAGATTATCTTTAATATTACACTCGTGTAAATACAAAATGCAGTGAATAATGATTTTATTTTTTAGGGGAAAAAACTGTCCAAATCTGCCTGGCACTATGTGAAAAAGTAATTGCCCCCTAATCCTAATAACTGGTTATTGTACCCTTGGCAGAAACACCTACAACCAAGCGTTTGTGATAATGAGTCTTTACATCACCGTGGAGGAATTTTGCTCCACTCTTCTATGCATAAATGTTTTAATTTAGCCGCATTGGAGGGTTTTTGAGCATGAATGGACTGTTGAAGGTCAGGCCACAGCATCTCAATCAGATTTACAGTAAGTCTGGACTTTGACGAGGGCACTCCAAAACCCAAATTTAGTTTATTTTATGCAGTTCAGAGGTGGACTTGCAGGTGTGTTTTGGATTGTTGTCCTGCTGTATAACCCAAGTGCACTTGACCTTGAGGTCACAAACTGATGGCTGGACCTTCGACTTCAGGATTTTCTCGTAGAGCGCAGAATTCAAGGTTCCACCAGTTATGTCAAGTCGTCCAGGTCCAAAAGCCTTAGAAATGGTTTTGTAAACCATTTTCAGACTGATGCATGTCAATTACTTTGCTTCTCATCTGTTCTTAAATTTCTTTAAGTCATTATGCTCTTTTAGATCTTTTAGTGTCTGTCACTTTGTCAGACAGGTTCTATTTAAGTGATTTTCTTGCTACAATATATAGTATATACAGTACATAGTGTGTATATACTGTATATATATGCGGTATATACATTTAGTATATTATATACAGTATATTCATGTGTGTGTGTGTGCCCATGCTGACCCCTACCATGGGCATGTGGGCATCTAAATTGGACTGGGGACCAGTACGTTTTCTTTACATCATGCGTAAAGTTTGATGAGAATGATAAGGAGTTAACAGTGTCGACTTGGAGTCTAAATTCTCTCTTCAATCCACCTCACAGGTTACACCACGTAATGAATCTGCTGCTAATATCGATGTAGTAATATTATACTACAGTACAGCACACCTGCGGAGGTCTTGTGCCGTCCATGCCTTAATGTGTCAGAGCTGTTTTGGTGGTCAAGTTAAGTTGAATTTACACAAAATTAATCATTATTACTGTAAGAATAGTTTAAACACACTGCTGGTGCAGTCAAAGCACACCTCTACAGAAAAAACACACGATGAAAGCCTATCAGTCATGTGTTGTCCTCCCCAATATTATTAAATATTATTAAATATAATAAAATATTATTATTCATTATTATTAAATTATTATCTAAAGAAGAGCTTTGAAATGTCCTTCAAGAAGTCTGGAGAAGTGTTCCTAAAGATTACTGTAAAGAAGTTACTACAACACTTATCTAAGAAAGTTCAGGCTGTGTTGAAGAATAACAGGAGACAAATCCAATATAACTACATTATTCTAACACAGCCTGAACTCTCTTGGGTAAGTGTTCATGGAGAGGACAATCCATGACAGATACAGTAGTGTTCCATCCTGGGTTTTCTATAGAACTTTGCTTTGACTGCACCAGCAGTGTGTTTGAACTATTTCTCCCTAATTTATTGTATTAGTAAAATTATAAACAATAAACTTTTATATTTAAAATAAAAACTTTAAATCTTGTGAAAATGTTAGTTATAATGCCTTTGTGCTTTAATGTGTGTTTGCACATGTTGTAATAAATGATTAATAAATTAATAAAACTTACCGTCCCATTTTCCTAGCAGGATATGAGGAGTGACACAGTACTGTAATTCATCAATCAATTAATTGATCAATTCATCAGTGATTAATGAGCACTTTAGTTCTCTATAAATAAAGTAAAGTCATCTAGTAGATAATGATCTGAAATCTGTAAATGAAATACAATCTGTGTTTGTGTTAAATACTGAAATGAGACATTTAGTGAAATAAAATATGTTCAGCCTTAACATATAAAGTGTATTAGGGTAAATTCTGCCTGGTAACATGTGACTGTATGTGCATGTGTAGAAAGATTGGTGTGTGTGTGTGTGTGTGTGTGTGTAGAGCTGATTCACTAACACTCCTCAGTAAGCGACCACCCTCAGAGACGAACGATGTCCAAGATGAAACAACTACTTCTTATTTTCCTGCCTGCAGTTTTACCAACAACATGTGAGTAGAGCATTTATTAATTTATTATTAATTAATTCATTAATTTATTCTCCATACCACTTATCCTGTGTAGGGTCGTGGGGGGCCGGGCAGTGGATGAGGTGCCAACCCATTATAGGGCGCACATGCACATACATGCACACGCACTCATGCACAAGTATGCTGCACACACACACACACACACACACACAAATAGAAAGAACAATATGCAAACACTAATCAGCCAACACTGGGTGTCATTTGGGAAACCAGAGTACCTGGAGGAAACCCACACCATGCACAGGGGAAATCACACCCCACTCCACACATGAAGACAGGATTCGAACCCGCAAACCTTAATGAATGCTTCCACTTATCCAAATATCTACTACCTGATCTTTATCCTAAATAGATTTGTTCATCTGTTTCAGGTGGAGATATGCTGGCACTGCAGTTTTGGTGCTTCTGGAGCTCGGATGACTTAAGGGACATGGTGTACATAGACGCTTACATCATGAACAAGATCAAGTACGCCGAGTTTAACAGCAGTGTTGGGAGGTATGTGGGATACACCGCCTCAGGCATCAAGAGTGCAAAGATCTGGAACGAAAACACAGCGTTAATGGAGGGAAGAAGAGCCGAAGTGGAGACTGTCTGTAAGAGGAACGCTCGGATTTACAACAGCGTCCTGCTCAGTCAAACAGGTCAGAGTATGAGTCTGATTCCACAAGCATTTATACTATTGTTTCGTTTTATCTTTCTCTTTATTCCTCTTGTTTTCGGGTCCATGTCTCTCTGGTGTAATGCTGATGGAGTGAAGTGGTGCAACGCCCCATCATTCTTCAGCCATCTTTTCATCCCTCTTTATTTCCCACTGGACAAACATTCCCTTAGTGTGACAATCCCTGTAATCCCCTGACAATATGCTGTACAGCGCCCTCTGCTGCTGTGGAACAATCTTGCAGAAATGCATCTCAATTTTGTTAACCTAAGAGTTTATTAATATGTTATATTTTACATTATGCATCATTTTGCATGGCTGCAATGCCTTTACACTGGATATACAGTACTGTAAGTTTAGTTGTAAATGATGGGTTTGACAACAAAATGAGATAAATCCATTCTTGCTATTTGGAGAAAAGCATGTTTTCCCCAAAACAAGTATTGCGAAGAGATTAAGAATATTTTGTGCACATTTTCATTGAAATTATATAAAAATAATACGTCAATATATTATGTAAAAATTATTTTTGTTATATCAGAAAAAGAATTGTATACATTTGAAAAAACACTTATGTAGAACTCCTATGGTTTTGTCCCAGTGGATAAATCAACCTGCAGTTGTGTTTGCAGCCATGCAATTTATGATTATTATTATTTAGTTTATAATGAATGACTCTTTGCTATACCTGAGTGTTTCTGTGGTTTATTTCTGTAGTTGAGCCGCAGGTTAAAGTGAGGTTGGTGAAGCAGTCAGATGGCTCTCACCCGGCCAGGCTGATCTGCAGCGCTCATGGCTTTTACCCTCCATACGTTAAAGTGACCTGGCTGAGGAACGGTAAAAACATTGAGGGTGACATGACGTCCACAGAGGAGATGGCTGATGGAGACTGGTACTATCAGGTCCACTCACATCTGGAGTATAAACCTGAATCTGGAGAGGAGATCTCCTGTGTGGTGGAACACGCCAGCTTCAAAAAGCCCATGAGCTATAAGTGGGGTGAGTCTGATCACCACAATCAGATCTAAATGTCCGAGTCTAGAACCTTGAACTGAAAATTTTTCATTAAACATGAATGCACAACTGAGAAATACTGTCTATTTTATTCAGATAGTAATTGAATGTCATTTTATATTTAAACGAGTAAAACCTTGTGATAACCAAGTTTGCAGCGACCCGTAGTCAATTAAGTTTAAAAAACAACACAATGAACTGACTTAAAACAAACCTGAAAGTGAATATAATGTTTCTTATTAGTAAATACTGTATAAAAGTGTTTTTCATAATGACTAGTTTTTATGTTAAAGGTGTTGTATAATAAAGTATAATAAATGTCTCAGTTCCCTCTACATCTGAACCTGATAAGAGTAAGATCGCTATCGGGGCTTCAGGTCTGGTGTTGGGTCTCGTGCTCTCAGCTGCTGGGTTCATCTACTACAGGAAGAAATCATCAGGTCAGTGGATTAACCAAGAGGAACACAGAAAATTTAAAGAACATGAATGATTATTTGGACATTGTCATGTATTAGTCTGGATAATCAAAGAACGTCACAAACTTATGTACATTCATGGACACTTATGGACACTTATGGACATTACACATCTGCCCATTCATGTACATTTGCACATATTTCTATTTCATTTTTGCTAATTGTACATCAACACATTCATGCATATTTGCACACTACCCAGACATTTCTATTTAAATTCCATTTCCATTCTAAAGTTTTCTATATTTATACAGAATTTTTTTTTCCTGTATTTGTACAGCTAGGTTTTTCTTACATTTTATATTTAGTTTTATCCTCTATGGCTATATTTTCCTTAACTAAAGTTTTTATATTTTATTTAATATTTATGTCCTATTAATAATCTTTATGGTCACCATCACATTCGGGGTGTAATGGCAGGTGTTGATCACCGTGGGCGGAAGGAGCAGACATGGAGGCAGAGGGGTTGTGTAACCAACAAAGTCTTTTAATGATGGTAAACACAAAAGTATAAGACACTAAAACAAAGGAACAACCAAACTCAAACCATACTTAATGACTTTGGGTTAACACGGGCTCTCTGGCAGGACACAGGCGGAAGGGACAAACACACCCTGTGGCAAGACACAGGCCGAGGGACGACAAGCATGTAACAGGATACATAACTATGCGTGGAGCTAAAACTGGACACTAGAGAAAGACTAGGAGAAACACCTAACGACTGAAGAGACAGGAGAGAGACGGGACTAGGGCTAAAGACATGGCAATCAGCTAGGCATGGCTTTTAGCTAAACATGGTTAAGATTACTCTTAACCATGGCAGTCAGCTACACATACACCTAGCTAAACTTGTCTTTAGCCCGACATGCACTAAGCTACACTTACCTAATAGCTCAATACAACACAAGGGAATTGGGGGCACAAACACAGAGACGGAGGATACCCAGTGGCTAGGCGAGGCGGCGCTCCCAGGCTAGGCGCACTGGGACACTAGGGAGGCAGGAAACACTGAACAGCTAGAGACACAAAGGGGCTATGGCTAGAAGCATGCTAGTTAACTCAACATAGATTTTAGCCAAACACGCTCCTAGCCACACACACACCTAACTACTGACCTGACTCTAGCTAAACATATAAGAATACAGGAGGACAAAAACCACCGTACTTATACATTTAGGACAGGACTGAATCAGCTCCACTAACACAGACACACAGAACATACACAGAAACATTGCCAATAAGAGAGCCCAAGTCAACACAACTAAAATCAAAACATAAACTAAAAGAACTAAACACAAAATGCCCACACAAGTGACAGTGGTTAAACCAAAAATGCTCGACCCAGTTTCCCAGACTAAACAGCTATTTATAGATGGATTGATGGCTACCTCGGTTCAGGTGTGCACTTACATCACCTGACCGAGGTGCCTGCTGGGAAACTGAGTCGGCCAACAAAAACTACAAATAAAAAACAGCGACCTCTGATGGTGGTCCCTTACAGTCACAGCCGGTCATTTAAGTATTTCACTGCATATGGTTCTGTGTATGACTTTGTATGTGACAAATAAAAGTTTTATTTAAATTAGAAATTAAATATATATATATATATATATATATATATAATATAATATATATAATAATTATATTTTCAAGTAAAAGTACTTAATGCCTGATATTTATCCACCTGTTTTATGTTCTTATTTATTTTTGCAGGACGGATCCTAATACCGACATAAACACTGATAGATTCTGATGATTGGGTGTACAGTAGATACTGTAATGGTCTGGACTAATAGACGGTCTGGCAGCGTTATGTTGGGATCATTTTAAGCTCATGTGCAGATTCTTAGTGTTTGCAATTTTTTTTTGCAAAACTGGACTGTTTTCTGATGTGTTTGTTTATTTGTTAAACGTGTTTTGCTCCTTATAATTAGTACTGTCTGAGAAATAATCTACACTCGGAGGATAAACTGATGATAAATTTCTTAATTATGAGCTTTATAAAAGTTTTTTTTTTTTTTTTTTTTGACAAAATAAGACTAGATGCTACCTCCAGCATAAAGGAGCTAACAAGGCCTAATAATGAGCCTGAAAGCTTTTTTTTAAGTTTGTTATTACAAAATTGAATGTAGCCGTTCAGCATTTAATTGTTAAATCTTTAGACTCCTTACAGTTTGCTTTAACTTGGATTCATTTATTAATTTTATTGATGTGTTTATTGTCAATTTATACAAAATTATTTGTACATTTCTGATTTTGTATCATCATTAACCAACAATAAAAATTTACTTCTCAGACTGTAGTGGTTTAACTCTTAAACTTTTGGTTGTAAAAACAATAATTATATAGAAATAGGAATAAATTGGTTTAGGGGTTAGCATCAGTGTGGTGGCTAAAGTTAGCATGTTTTCCATGTGTTTGGTGAGTTTCCTCCAAGTGCCCCGAAGTTGACCCCATCCAGGTTATACCCCACCTTGTGCCCCAAGTTGCCTGGGATAGGCTCCATCCCAACTGTGAACAGTACAATAGTACAGAGAAACAATAGAAGAATGTGAGGAAAGCGACCTGTGTTTCACACTATGCCTTTTGTTATAGTTTAAGTTTTTTTTTTTTGTTTTTTTTTGTTTTTGTCTTTTCATTGTGCTTGTTTTATGTTATTGTTTCATTAAAGACTCTTGTTGAAAACACTCCTCTGTGCCTATGCCTGCCCGTTTGTGCCCACGGCAATAACAACAGCCTGTACCACTCAATCCTGACAATACTGTACATGCACATACTGTACGTGACAATACTGTACATGCAGGTTACAGGTTCCCACCAGGCATTATAATAATCAGGACTTATTTTATGTCTCTTTAAGTTCATATAAATTTAGCAAGTCACATAAACATGAAGTCCCAGCTGCTGTCACATTAACAGTAAAATGTATTCCAAATGCTAAAAATAAACATTAAATAACAGTTTTAAACTCCTTCGTTGTTCTGTAGACTGTTTTCCTGGTATATAATTTTAGAAACTTAACATTTTATCCTAAGATGTTACTGTACCTAAATGACACTTGTAGTTCCTTAAAGAAATTGACAATATGCATTTAAATACATGAGCTCGCTGTCTCTGTTGGTTGGCCCTGAGTATAAGATAACGAGCTTCAGATGATTGATTGATTAATTCCTCCACTAGAGATCGCTGTAATCTTAGTTGATTTATACACACAGAGGTAATAGATCCTAACTTGAAGTTAAGCCTTAAAATTGAATAAACAGTTGTGTAAAATGTATATTAATGTAATATGTGACATCATGTAGGTGTCGCAGTGTGTAAGACACTACATATGTTTTATCCTGTATCTCTCTGAAGTGCCACAGTGTCTAATAAAATCCTTCTACTAAGTACCTGTGAAGTCATACATTACGTTGTGATCTAATTATGTTGCGATCTTCTTTTCTTTTCCTTTCGGCTGTTCGCTTTCAGGGGGCGCCACAGTGAATCATCACCCTATCCACCGCATCCTCTTCTCTCACACCAACTAACTTCATGTCCTCTCTCACTGCATCCATAAATCTCCTCTTTAGTCTTCCTCTAGACCTCCTGCCTGGCAGTTCCAACCTCAGCATCCTTCTACCGATATATATTTACAATCTCTGATCATGTCCGAACCACCTCAATCTGGCCTCTCTGACTTTATCTCCAAAACCTCCAACCTGCCTGTACCCGCCTCTTCACCTCCTTTTCACACTCTCCGTTGCTTTGTATCCAAAGTCCTGCACCTTCTTTACCTCTGCTCCCTTTCACTTGGGTTCCTCTCATTCACACACATGTATTGCGTCTTGCTACGACTAACCTTCATTCCTCTGCTTTTCAGAGCGTGCCTTCATCTCTCTATATGTTCCTCCACCTGTTCCCTGCTCTCGCTATAAATCACAATGTCATCTGCAAACATCATTGTCCATGGAGGCTCCTGTCTATCCTCATCTGTCATCCTGTCCATCACCAGAGCAAACAAGAAGGGGCTCAGAGCTGATCCTTGATGCAGACCCACCTCCACCTTGAACTCTTCTGTCACACCTACAGCACATCTCACCACGGTCTTACAGCTCTCATACATGTCCTACACCACTCTAACATACTTCTCTGCCACTCCAGACCTCCTCATACAACACCACAGCTCCTCTCTCTGCGCCCTGTCGTACGGCTTTTCTAAATTTACAAAGACACAATGCAACTCCCTGTTACCTTCTCTGTACTTCTCCACCAGCATCCTCATAACAAATACTGCATCTGATGTACTCTTTCTACGCATGAAACCATATTGCTGCTCACAAAAGCTCACCTCTGCCCTTAACCTGGCTTCCACTACTTTAGGGCAGTGGTAGCTCAGAGGGTTAAGGCTTTGAGTTACTGATTGGAAGGTCAGCGTTTCGAGCCCCAGCTCCACCAGGTTGCCGCTGTTGTGCCCTTGAGATGGCTCTTAACTCTGTCTGCTCCAGGGGCGCTGTATCATGGCTGACCCTGGGCTCTGACCCCAGTTACACTGGGATATGCGAAGAAGGAATTTCACTGTGCTGTAACGTGACAAATAAAGGCTTAACTTAACTTCCTCTGTCATAATCATGTCACTCCTAAACTCTTGTCTTTCCTCCTCTCTCTCTGTCTATGAACACACATTCCTCCTCTCCTTTTTTGACCAACAGTAGCCCAATTTCCATTAGAACCCTGTAGGTCAACAGCACCAGTGGCGGTCATTGTTAACCAGGGCCATGACTGATCCAGTTTTTAAGTCATGTTGATGATTCGCATGATTGATTTAGCAAATGTTTTCTGACCTTCTGTATTTATCCAGAATTGGGCTGGCACTTGAAGACACTGGATTGCGCCCCCCAGTGGTTAAATTATTACATTGTGATTTGTGTGCTTAGGACCAGGAAAAGTCCTGACTAGTGTCTCTGAGTCCCCTGGGATAAGTTCCAGGCTTCCAAATGGTTAGGGCTGAAGTAATGTCACCCTGGAGACATTGGTCTGTGTGTATAGTACCTGATGTGCTGGAAGGTTTAGCGCATGTAACATGGCAGAAGAGACTCTTTTTTAACATGTGGTTGTTATTTTGTCATTGCCTTTGTGTGACAAAGTATAAATCAGCTGTGGCGTGAATATTCTGATTCATTTTGTGACTGACTTATGAACGATTGAAAAGCAAAATTGTAAATTTAGGAGTTGTAAGTTGTTTAGTTTTTTAAGAATTGCTTGAAAAAAAATTACACATAACTTGACTACAAGACTGGTAAATGTGTCCCACAGTCTTACTGCTGTACTTTACTCCATCACATTTTGTATGATTGTGATGCTTCACTCGTTTCACTAGATGTCCCTGTTTCTGTTCTCAATGTGTTCACATGCACGAGCTCAGATGAAAACATATAGTATAAAAAGTATTACACTTTGAGACGTGACCCTTTTTACTTTTATTAATAATAAAGACTTACTGTACGTCATGGGAGGTGAGATATGCAGACAAAAAAAATTATACACACTTCAGGGAAAAAAATAGTATGATGGATATTATGTTAATATATTATTAATCAAAATACGTCAATATATAACATATAGCAATGCATTTAGTATTAAAATATTTATACAGGTTTTAATTTTCCCGAAGTGTGTATACATTAAAGAACACAAAAAGAGATAAAGGTTTTTTTATTTGTTGAATCTGAATCTAATTAGACTTAATGCTTTACTGTATGTTTAATCTTTAGGTTCTTACCAGCAGCAACTGAATTTTAGTTTACAGTATGGTCTTAGAGATAATAAAAGCTTGATAAAACAGAGAATAACTGTTTATAGCAGCTACAGTATAACATAAGTGACACAGGAACTTGTTTCTGTTCAACAACATTAAGTATATCTATAAATATATATAGTGGATAAATGGATAAAGTACAATGTGTTGTTAACTTACAAATAGGAAATATTGCAGTAAACACTTGGAGCTCTTACAGGAAAATAATCCACTTTGTGTTGTTAGCTGTGGCTTCACTTCACACCCCTGCAGTGTTGATTGTTTTAACAACTAATAGTTTAACAGTGTTATTCCTCATTATTTATTTAAGTCCACTTGTGCGTCAGGTTATAATCACAGTGTTTCTTCTATAACACAATGACCTGTTGAATCATATTCCTTACTTAGAGACTTCTTTATTTATTTAGTTTTGCTATAATTCACTTCCTGTTTACCGCTAAATATTAATCTGAACACTGAGATCTTATAAAGTTATGAATCACAGAAATCACTTAATGTTACTGAGAACCTTAAAAGAGGTTGAAGAGCATGAAGTCTAATTAAAGGCAATATGTTCACTAGTTCCTGCTCAGTTATTTTATATAATAATAATTATAAAGTGTTTATGTGGTTTTACATCTTGTATCACTTTATATCTTTCCTAAAATAAAATGTTACCATGATGTCTGATTCGATCTCGCTCTATACTGTATGTAGTTTATTGCGTCTTGCAGGTTTACAATCGAACAGGCCTTGACGTGTTTATAGGAACAGAAACTTGTGATCTTGTGATTATGAAGCAGCTTCACTTCCCAGTCCGTACCAGTAATAAACCAGACTGGTAATGTTTTTCCACAGAAATTTCAGACTTTAATTAAATCTTTTTCACACTCGAGCCAATCACAGGACAGGTTCAATATTTATCATTAGTTTCTGGGGAGATACAGTACAGTGTTAACAGACCTGAAGCAAAACACACGTAGCATCAAGTCCAGTGTTACCAGTAGATAGTGTTTAAAGAGAGAGAGACAGAAAACACTCAAACATGCCACAATGAGATCTACAGTAGTGTTGTTGCTCACCAGGGACAAACTGACCATTTTGATTCATACAAATTCACATTTCATACAGACTTAAATAATTCTTTTGATTGTGTAAAGCTGCTTTGCGGCAATGAAAATTGCTAAAAGCACTATACAAATAAAATTGAATTAAATTGAAGAGATATAATTTTTGGGGGGGTAAAAAATCCAACCTGCACAACTTTGATGCTGTAAAATAGAGATTTTACAGTAATTTTTAGAGATGCAGCTTCTGGAAGTCACGCTACTGTTTTTAAAGGAGACGTGTGTATCATGTTAGAGTGACGCTATCAAACGCAAGTAGCTCAGCTACTGAAGCCAAGCGGACACATGAGACTGAAATACGTTGTCAGACACATCAGCTCCAATCCCCTTTAAAACTTGAGTTATATATGATAAATTCATACACCGTGATTATCACTTCAAAAGTCTTTTTCTGCTTGTGTGAGGTATAAAAGTTGGCAAATGGATAAACACAGATGAAAACTTTAGCAATGTTTTTAAATCGACACACCTGTTAACATTGACTGAACAACTTTAAATCAAATTATTTATGAGGATTCAGGTTGGGGATTATATCAGTTTTATACTTTAACAAATTGTTAGAGAAGAGAAAGAGAGAGAGGAAGGACCTTTATAAAGCTAATAAGACTAGAGAGGATCCTAGATGTACAGAATGGAAACATTACATTAAATACAGATGTCTGATGAACCCTATGATGAACTGTTAAACATTTATGGAAGGAGTCTGTAACAACATGTAACAAAACACATTAATTAGACATAAGCCCTGAGGAAGGGATGTCATTGGGACAACCTGTTAAGGAAAAATAAACACCTTCATCTTCAGGATGGTAACAGTAACTCTGCATCACTCTGTTATTAATTATTTTTCAATCATGACATGACACCGAGTGATTTATTTCTTATGTAATACTGTAGACCAGAATGAGTTCTTCAATGCCAGCATTTTTTATGCATTAAAAACTATTTACAATGTTGCTGTTGGAATAAACATTAAAACATACTTTCACATCACTACAAAATTATTCTTAATTTATTTTTATTTTTTTTTGCAGCGGGTTGCCAAATAAAGATGTTCTGATTTGTTCTGAACCAGGCAGCATGGTGGTGTAGTCTCATTGCACCTTGAGGGTCTGGGTCGATTCCGTCTGTGTGCATGGAGTTTGCATGTTCTCCCAGTGCTTGGTGGGTTTCCTCAGGGTGCTTTGGTTTTCTCCCACAGTCCAAAATCATTTGAATTAGGGTACTGTAATTGGTCTTCCTAAATTGGCCGTAGTGTTTAAATGTGTGAGTGTGTGTGTATGTGTGTGTATGTGTGTGTGCCCTGCCTTGGATTGACACCCCTTGCAGGGTGTACTCCGCCTCGTGTCCAA
Organism: Clarias gariepinus; assembly: GCF_024256425.1. Taxonomy (NCBI): domain Eukaryota; kingdom Metazoa; phylum Chordata; class Actinopteri; order Siluriformes; family Clariidae; genus Clarias; species Clarias gariepinus. Next base: position 35,090,030 of record NC_071108.1, on the reverse strand, counting down.
AGTCTCCTGGGATAGGCTCCAGGCCCCCTCGACCCTGTATACAGTATTAAGTGGTATAGGTGGGCAGGGGTAGCTCAGTGGTTAAGGCATACGGTTGGTTATGGACTACGGTTCGGAAGATTCCAGGTTCAAACCCCACAACCACCAGGTTACCACTGTTGGGCCCTTGAGCGCCGCCCTTAACCCTCAACTGCTCATATGTGTAATAAGATTAAAAAAAATGTAAGTCGCTTTGGATAAAAGTGTCTGCCAAATGCCTAAATGTAAATAGATGGTGAGTGAATGAGTTGTTCTGAATTTTACACTCTCTGTCCATTAGGGCGGCGCAGTTACACCAGACTGAAACTCCTCTGAAGTTTGCTGTAATAATTTTCCCTTCACAGCAGGAGGAGTAATTTTACACTTTATTCATTTGAACATTTCAATCCACAGTTTACCCGACAACAGATGAGTTGTGTGTGTTCCTGCTGTATGATTAGTTGTTCTGTATAAAGGGAACTAGACATTACAGGGACTTTCTGCTCTATTGTGTAACAGAACCTACTTTTACTTTCACAGACATAAAGACAAACCACAACAAAACAGGGAACAACAGATTGTTTTTAAATCAAATATTATGACAATAAAACTTTAAATACAATAGAAAATGTCCTGATTAATTTTTTAAATTACTGCTTTTATTTTGCACCTGATATAATCTCCAGATACTGTTCCATATATACACAATATACACTGTGTGATTTTACACATTTGCTGCAACATCCTGTATGAACATTTACTTAATGCATCCTATTTTTGCTTATAATGTTTTATAATCATGTTAATTTGCATGGAACGTTAAGCATTTTCTTCACTGCTCTGAGCTCAAATATAGAAGAAATTCCTAAAAAGTTACAAAATCAGACAGTGAAGTCTCCCATTTAAAACCTTTGGTGAATTTATCTCACACACAGACTGAGGGATTTCACCCCCAAACACACTGGACTCCATTCATTAAGAACTGAACCATTTTCCAGCAACTGATGATGTCATGAAGATGGTGAATTCCTATTGGCTAAGCAGATCATTTTCATCATCACCACCCCTGTGATAGGGATTTTCTGAGCTGGTTGTGCTGCTCTGTTTTTGTTCTGCAAACACTTTCAGTTCACTCCCAACCCCGAGAAATCACGTAGATAAAAAGCGGAATGTAATCCACATCCTCTTCCTCAGAGTCCACAGAAATCTAATGAGGAAAACACTGACCTGACGTAACCTTTACATTTACTATGGACAATGTCCTGTCCAACAGAGCTGTGATAATGAGAGATTTTAAGTGAAAATAATACAAAACAGTGGTGAATTATTACAAGGCAATTGCATAGTAAGCTTCAGAGCTTATATATATATATATTGTAAGACATGTTCTCTGTGGGAAGCAACTTTTTGTCTGTATAAAAATCCATTAAAAATACAAATATATTAAAAATATTGTAATTTTTTTTTCATTATTTGAATGTATTTAATAGGTGTCACAGTGGTGTAGTGGTGTAGCACTGTGGTCTCGCATCTCCAGGGTCGAGGGTTCAATTCCAGCCTCAGGGTCTGTGTGCATGGAGTTTTTGCTCCTTGTGCTTGGTTGGTTTCCTTCGAAAGTCCTGCAGATTAGACTAACTGGCGTTCCCAAATTGCCTGGAGTGTGAGTGTGTATGCCCTGACCCTCTTGTCCTGAATCTCCTGGGATAGGCCCTTGGCTTCCTGCAACCGTGTACAGGATAAGGGCTAAAGAGAATGAGCATGCTAATGGTACAGTAGTAGCATAGCCTAGCTTACCATGTTTTTTTTTTCTGGCTGTGGATTAATATCTGTTAAATAACATATACCTGCACTTACATAGCGACCTCATTACATCTGTGACAATATTCCTAAAAAAATAATAATCATTACTTTAAAGCCTTTAAAATATTCTTGAATTCCACACCACCCTGGAACAACTTACACTTTTTTTTTATCCCATTATATACAGTAGTTGAGGGTTAAGGGCCTCGCTCAAGGGCCCTAGAGTGGCAACCCGCTGGTACAGGGGTTTAAAACCTTGACCCTCCAATCAGTTGTCCAATGCCTTAACCACTGAGTTACCCCTGCCTATGGTCTATGGAATTAAATACTAAGGACTATTAAAGGCATTAAGTACATCACATGATACTAAACTAGAACTTAAAGAGTCTAAAACTGAGTTTTAAACCTAGTTATTAATTCTTTTTTAGTGTAATATAATAACCTAATAATAATATTTCTAGTGAATTTCAGTATAAAATTCTTCAATGTTCTGTAGTAAAACAGTATTTAGTAAGTGACACTAATACATTGTGAACAAACTCTGTGTATGTGTCTAATTCAAGGTCCATTTAGCAAATAACAATAGCTTAATTAACTCCTATTTTTTTTATAATAATAATAATAATAATAATTTTTATTTACAGTGGTGTGAAAAACTATTTGCCCCCTTCCTAATTTCTTATTCCTTTGCATGTTTGTCACACAAAATGTTTCTGATCATCAAACACATTTAACTATTAGTCAAAGATAACACAAGTAAACACAAAATGCAGTTTTTAAATAATGGTTTTTATTATTCAGGAAGAAAAAAAATCCAAACCTACATGGCCCTGTGTGAAAAAGTAATTGCCCCCTGAACCTAATAACTGGTTGGGCCACCCTTAGCAGCAATAACTGCAATCAAGCGTTTGCGATAACTTGCAACGAGTCTTTTACAGCGCTCTGGAGGAATTTTGGCCCACTCATCTTTGCAGAATTGTTGTAATTCAGCTTTATTTGAGGGTTTTCTAGCATGAACCGCCTTTTTAAGGTCATGCCACAACATCTCAATAGGATTTAGGTCAGGACTTTGACTAGGCCACTCCAAAGTCTTCATTTTGTTTTTCTTCAGCCATTTAGAGGTGGATTTGCTGGTGTGTTTTGGGTCATTGTCCTGCTGCAGCACCCACGATCGCTTCAGCTTGAGTTGACGAACAGATGGCCGGACATTCACCTTCAGGATTTTTTGGTAGACAATAGAATTCATGGTTCCATCTATCACAGCAAGCCTTCCAGGTCCTGAAGCAGCAAAACAACCCCAGACCATCACACTACCACCACCATATTTTACTGTTGGTATGATGTTCTTTTTCTGAAATGCTGTGTTACTTTTACGCCAGATGTAGCGGGACACGCACCTTCCAAAAAGTTCAACTTTTGTCTTGTCGGTCCATAAGGTATTTTCCCAAAAGTCTTCGCAATCATTGAGATGTTTTTTAGCAAAATTGAGACGAGCCTTAATGTTCTTTTTGCTTAAAAGTGGTTTGCGCCTTGGAAATCTGCCATGCAGGCCGTTTTTGCCCAGTCTCTTTCTTATGGTGGAGTCGTGAACACTGACCTTATTTGAGGCAAGTGAGGCCTGCAGTTCTTTAGATGTTGTCCTGGGGTCTTTTGTGGCCTCTCGGATGAGTTGTCTCTGCGCTCTTGGGGTAATTTTGGTCGGCCGGCCACTCCTGGGAAGGTTCACCACTGTTCCATGTTTTTGCCATTTGTGGATAATGGCTCTCACTGTGGTTCACTGGAGTCCCAAAGCTTTAGAAATGGCTTTATAACCTTTACCAGACTGATAGATCTCAATTACTTTTGTTCTCATTTGTTCCTGAATTTCTTTGGATCTTGGCATGATGTCTAGCTTTTGAGGTGCTTTTGGTCTACTTCTCTGTGTCAGGTAGCTCCTATTTAAGTGATTTCTTGATTGAAACAGGTGTGGCAGTAATCAGGCCTGGGGGGTGACTACAGAAATTGAACTCAGGCGTGAAAAAACCACAGTTAAGTTATTTTTTAACAAGGGGGGCAATCACTTTTTCACACAGGGCCATGTAGATTTGGAGGTTTTTTTTCTCCCTTAATAACGTAAACCTTCATTTAAAAACTGCATTTTGTGTTCAATTATGTAATCTTTGACTAATAGTTAACGATTTTTGATGAGCAGAAACATTTAAGTGTGACAAACATGCAAAAGAATAAGAAATCATGAAGGGGGCAAATAGTTTTTCACACCACTGTATATAGCGCCTTTCCAGAGCTCAAGGACACTTTACAATTAGAGGGGGAAAAAAACCTACAGAGGACAGGTGGATTCAAGTGTAACATTCTGAAAACAAATGAGTTTTGAGTAGAGATTTAAATATGGAGATGTTGTTAACAGAATGGAGAGAGTGAGGTAGAGAGTTTAACAAATTATAACAAATGATTACTATGACTGCTAATTCTCTCTCACGCTATTACTGTATTTTTTGCATGTCTTGGACATTTACAACAAATCAGGCTTTGACGTGTTTATAAGAACAGAAACTTGTCCTTTATCGTGACTGATGGTTGCAGCGTCACTTCTCGATCCAAATAACAAACCAGTTTGCTGAGGTTTTACACAGAAAGCTGACATTATGAAATTAAAGACCAGACCACAACCGATGAAGAGTCTGACTTTGACCAAATCATTTATATACCAAACACATGAGCGGCGTAGCACCTGAAGCCAAGCGAACAAAAAAAGAGTGAAACATGCTGATGTCTGACTCTCAGAAATAACACATCAGCTACAGCTCCATTTAAAACTCAATTTACATTAAATAAAGACTTATAAATAAAATGTTTTTTTCTCATTGGCATTTGGATAAAATTACAGGGAATACTTTAACAACAACATAACACAACATACCTTAATCCCCATGGTGTGTTTGTTTGTGGCTCACACTCATAATGCTGCCAGTCACTTTTGGCCGGAGAATTTTATTTCATTATCACTCCACAATAATACATATATTATCATATAATGTTGTATCAGATCTTTTTTATCAACTTCAGCTCATGTGAACATTCAGGTTTTGAACTTGTATTTGCTGTGTGTCCTGCAGGCCTCATTTACCTGAGCTCATACCACTCAATGTTTTAGTGGGAAAAGCGTTTTATAGATATTATTTTTACTATAACCCAGATGGAACCTATTTTTCTGTTTCTAACAGAGTACTTCACTGAAATGTTTACCAAAGTCACTTTTTTAAAACAAGTTACATTTTTTAAACTATGGCACAAAATAACAAACTTTTGTGTTCACGGTCAAAACTGACCGATATGATTTATTTATTTAAAAAAACAAAAACCCAAATGTAGACAGGGAAAACTTAATTACACCTCCACTGTTTTTCTCACCATCAGCTGGTTTGCCTCTCTACACTTGCATGTCCAGGTATAACATGTCTTCACATCACATGCTGCCCATATCTTTATACCATACTTAGATGGTTTGTTTGGCATGTACTGCTTAAATGGGCATCGTCCACTAAAACTGACAAGATGCTCATCAACCGTGATGTCAGGACCTGGTTTGGAAATGATTGGCAGGTGCTCTACCCACTTCTGCCAAACTTTCCAGCTTGTTTCATTGCCTTTAGGCTGCTCTTGTGTGGTGGTCCTCAAAGCGAATCACACGTGACAGGATATGGAAGGTCTGCAAATACATTGTAGCGTAAAAAATTGCCTGACCAGCATCCCAACCCATAAGCTGGATGCAGTCATTGCAGGATCTGTAGAAACCACACAAAATCAACACGCCCACGTAGGCTTCAATATTCACAGGGTCTACCTCTTTCCAGGTGTTTCTATAAACCCTTCTCCCCTCCAGGTTTGTCATGTTTATGTCAATGGTTACAATGGAGTCTGTGAGGAAAGTTAAAAGCAGGACTTGATGTCATCCACTCGGGATATGGCATATCGGGTTAGTGTTAGGGTTTGGTTGAATTTTTTAACCGAAAGGACACAAGAACTTTAGCTTGGTCTTCCTCCTCAGGTTATACGCTGTGTTATTCTCAACCTCTGACTCTTCCTCCTCTAAACCCTCCTAACTGTCAACCTGACTTCTCTCCTCCATCGTGCTGCCAAAGACTGAACTTTGAGTAAGGCATCAAAAAAGCTTTGTATATCAGCGCTGCAAGAAAGTTGTATGATTGAAACAATGTTGCAATTTTGTTTTTCCACAAGTGTGGTAAAAATTATGTTGCTGATAGGTTCCCGTGTGGGTTGCCATAATAGTCAAAAAAGGGCATAAGAAGTGTGTGTGTGTTTTGGGAAAACCATGAGTGTATAAAAGCTCCATAAAACACACACATTTTTATTCAAATATTTCAAAATGTATTTTATGTGTTTAAATGCCATGTGCGAACAAAGTCATTGAACCTCACTGCACATTTTAGAAAGGAAACATGTAAATCGGTCAATCGATTTGACTAGGAATACAACATGAGGGTTAAATAGAGAAAGGCCTTTATAAGGTCAACTTCTTAAGAAAGAAACTGTTAATGCATTAAAGTATAACCTCCAATATTGTGATATGACCAAACTTTAACCCATTATGACATGGATTATTTTCCTTATAATAGCACATTGCATTGTGTATGCCTACATATATACTTAGCAAAAAAAGAAACGCCCCTTTTTCAGGACTTTCACCTTTTACAGATCTTCATTGTAAAGGGTTTAAACAATGTTTTCCATGCATGTTCAATTAACCATAATTAATTAATTAACATGCACCTGTGGAATGGTCGTTAAGACCTTAACAGGTTACAGAAAGTAGGCATTTAAGGTCACAGTTCTAAAAACGCAGGACACTAAAGAGACTTGTCTACCGACTGTGAAAAACACCCAAAGAAAGATGCCCAGGGTCCCTGCTCATCTGCGTGAATGTGCATTAGGCATGCTGCAGGGAGGCATGAGGACTGCTGATGTGGCTAGGGTGATAAATCGCCATGTCCGCACTGTGAGACGCCTAAGACGGCGCTAAGGGAAGGACGGCTGATCATCCTCGCGGTGGAAGACCACGTGTAACAACACCCGCACAGGATGGGTACATCCGAATATCACACCTGCGTGACAGGTACAGGATGGCCACAACAACTGCCCGAGTCACACCAGGAACACACAATCCCTCCATCAGTGCTCAGACTGTCCGCAATAGGCAGTCCATGAGGAGGAGATGCACTGCAGTACTTCAAGCAGCTGGTGGCCACACCAGATACTGACTGGTACTTTTGATTTTGAGCCTCCCTTCATTCAGGGACACATTGGGAAACATTTTTAGTTTATGTCTTATGGTGTTGACTCTTTTAGTGTTCATACAAATATTTACACATTAAGTTTACTGAAAGTAAAAACAGTTGAAAGTCAGAGGACGTTTCTTTTTTTGCTGAGTATATATACTGTAAACATGTTGTATCATATATTATAGAGTTTCAGAATTTAGCTGAAGAACTCCTTGCTGGCAACACTGGAAGCGCTTAACTGTACCTGACAACTTAGATGAAGAAATAATCTAATAAGATGTCATTTTGGTTAATCAGGTCTGCTCAATAGTTTCTTCATCAAGGTTTTAATAAACCAATATCACTATCAGTCATTTTCACATAACACATATCCATTTATTTAACATGTTAAAATAGTACATTATGAAAAAATACACCTGTCTAATTAGAGCTTCATCAAACAAATAAGTTTACAATTAACCCCTTACTGTATATACGAGGGGTGTTTAAACATCCATAAATGATAAAGAAGGCCGTAAACCCATAAATAATGATCCAGCTGAGGTGGCTTGGAGCACACTGCAGTTGTTCCCATCAACATTCAGTTAGTGGAACACTTTTATGAACAGAAATAATAGCGATTTATCAAAATTTAGAATAGGAAATCACTCCTATCTCCACCAAAATGTAGGAGAGCTCCAGAGGTGTCCTAACTGGTTAGAAGTAGTGAGGAAGAGAGAGACATGTGCGGAGGAGAGACGTTTAAGTAACACTAAATAACACAGAGCTCATAAAAGGTACGTTAGGAGAAAATTTGAATTTTTTAGAAAGAAAAATTAAAAATAGAAAGTTTTTTTTTAACACATATGTGGTATGCAACTAGTTCATTAACTAACATTTTGTATAATGTAACTGCGGGTGATAGTTACTTTACATTTTTTAGTAACAGCAAAGATGCCCCCTTTAAACAGTAATGATTTGGGTTTGTCACATATAATAAATTAAACTTTCCTCTTACAGCACTATAGTTAATGCTCAGATTTATACATTTCCCACTACGCAGCATGAAATCAATATAAAACCAAACTGCATTCATGGAGTTGTGGGCATCATCCATGGCACACACATTTAATATATTTATATTAATTTGAGTGTACACAACTGTTTTTTAAGATTCTCTGTTATAAGAAGAACTTCATCACTTCATTAACACGCCGTATCTCAGTGTTTCACACTCCTCAGGGGTTCGTGCGGAAAACTGACAGGTGGCACAAATTGCCTATGTTCACTTTTTATCTTTAGAGTTTAGAGTAGGCCAGGATTTTACTTTAATTATTTCTGTACATTTTACTCCCTCCTTCACGAGCAAAACGCTCTCATCCTCTTACCAGTTTCACTTTATTTTCAAAATCATGTCCTACACAGCTTTATTATAGGGGCTTTAAACCATTGTGATTGGAACAGACTGATTAGGATAACCTCATGTAACATGTCCATGTATCTATAAGTTTTGTCTGTGTGTATAAAGCTTTCACACAACTGCTACTGGTTTAAGCATTTCGCTTTTCCACCATTTAAAACTATAAAAACGCACTATAATATTATAGTAATAAAAAGTGACATCACATGCTTTCCTAAACACAGTCCTACTCCTCACTAAAGACAAGAGTAGGAAGTTTCATAAAGAACTTTTATGTCCTACTCTGAGGTAGAAATATTTTCAGTCCTAAATAAACTTTGTGCGCAATTCCTAGGAGAGATGTTGAGACGCTTAGTTAATATGGGCCCTGATCTTTAAAAATCTATGAATAACTTGTTGCTGATTTGCAGAAGAGACGTCTCTGTCTGTGGGAACTGTACACACACTCATTCACCAAGACCACTTGCATGTTACAGGAACTCAGCTTGGAGTTATTGTCATATCCCCTGTACAGTCCTGACCTCGCTCCAAGACATTTCCACTTAATTGGATCATTACAGGAGTTCTTGGGAGGCCGGCGTTTCAGGCGTGAAGCAGGCAGTCTGATCATGGCTCCAGTGTACTAAAAAACTTTCTCCGAACTGTGTTGTGTTATTCTGCACAATCAGAAAAGTGTTCCCATGAGTTTTGACTTTAAACTCTTTAATGTCTTTAGCATTTACAAAATTTCAGGTCACACCAACACAGGGCTTCATACAGTCCACTCATATCAGTCTTATTAGTTCACTATTTAAAAAGAGGCTAAACACTTAGATATACAAAAAAATTGTCTTTGTGAATCAGGTTTTTAATGCTATATGGTCAAAAACAATAATTAAAATCATTAAACCTAAAGAGGCGTGCCACTGATACTGTAAAATACTGTCCTTTATTACAATTTATTTACATTTTTTGATATAGTAATTCAAGTGATGGACATTGTCACAAAGCAACTGAATTTAGTATTGCTGTAGTATAAGGGGATAAAGACATTTTGTGCTGTTAGTGCTGTTATAGGAAAACAATCACCTTCAGCCCTGAAACAGTAACTCCATCTCATCACATCACCTCGTCATAGATTATTAAGACGCAGTGTGCTTTATTTATTTTAGAATTGTATAGACTATTTACAATACTCTGGTCTTAAATTACCAAATCATATTTTTGCATTACATCATTAGGGTGTGATGAGTTGTTCTGAATTTTACTCTATCTGTCCATTAGGGCGGCGCTGTTACATGAGACTGAAACTCCTCAGCAGTTGTAATGTTTCCTACAAAGCAGAAGGAGTGTTTTTCCACTCTGTCCTTTTAAACATTTCAATCCATCTTTACCCGACAACAGATGAGTTGTGTGTGTTCCTGCTGTATGATTAGTTGTTCTGTATAAAGGGAACTAGACATTACAGGGACTTTCTGCTCTATTGTGTAACAGAACCTACTTTTACTTTCACATACACAAAGACAAACCACAACAAAACAGGAAATTACAGACATGTTGTCTAGGAAATATTACGACAAAAAAAATATTAAACATTATTTTAAATGACAAGAGATTTCAAAAAGGTTTTTGACAAACCCATTATAACATGCAGAAACTACATTATATATACATGTACAGTAAAAAACAAATCTTACACATTTAATACAGTTTTCTATATACATTTAAATGTTGTATAGCATTTATATATAACTGTTTGTTTAATTTGCATAAACAAAAAGGTTTTCTATTCAAAGTCGTGACCCTAAATGTTAAAATAAATTAAAAAGTCACAGAAGCAGACAGTGAACCCTCCTGCAGAAATAATATCACACTCTTGGGGAACTTTGTTCACACAGACTGTACTGAGGGGTTTCACCCTGATTTTCATTCATCTTCAAGACCTGAGATGGCTTTGAACAATGTTCCAGCAACAGATGATGTCATAGAGATGGTGAATTTCTATTGGCTGAGAAGATCATCTTCATCATCATCACCCCTGTGATAGGGATTTTCTGAGCTGGTTTTGCTGCTCTGTTTTTGTCCTGCAGACACTTTCACTTCACTTCCAGCCTTGAGAAATCACAAATACGAAAACCTGAATGTAATCCACATCCTCATCCTCACCATTCACAGAAATCCACTGAGGAAAACACGACCTGGTTAATCAGATCAGAAAACTTTATTGGGCAAATAAACTTACATTTACTAGGGATGATAAGATAAAGATGATCAACATACTGTATAGAAGTGCAAATAATGTGGGACAGTTCAAATACAATTAATACCAAGCATTGCAGAATGGACCCAAAGTAATTACAGAGTAAACAATAGAAGGTGTTAATATCATAGAGACACAGTCTGATGTAGAAATATGTGTTCCTGAGTGCACAGTGCAGATACAGAAAGAGAACCAAATGGACAAGATTTTGTTTTTAAATACCTAGGCAAGCACAGCAAGCCTAACCGTGATAAAGCACACAGTACATCAATGCTTTAGATTCTTACTCACTGCCTGTAGCACTTATCTTGTACAGGGTCACAGGAGGCCAGAAGCCCATGGAACTCGGGGCATGAGGAGGGACACACCCTGGATCACCACAGGGCACAACTCCTGCACACACACACTATGGACCATCTGGAAATGCCAATCAGCCTGCTCTGAATGTCTTTGGACTTTGATCAAACCAGCCTTATAGAAGCTTCATAGCTAGCGTCAGATGACGTGTGAATTTAATGGCATTAAGAGCTATCTACAGCTGATTTAGCCATTAATATTTCATCATGCATTTATATTCAAAAGCAGAATTTTAGTTATAACTAACAGGGAATAACAGAACCACTAAAGAGCATAAAGTTTGGACTTTGGAGAGCTGGACGAAGGTCATGTGACCTGATGAGTCCAGATTCCAGAGTGATGGGCGTGTCAGGGTGAGAAGGGAAGGACATGAAGCGATGCTCCCATCATGCATAGTGTCCACTGTACAAGCCTCTGGAGACAGTGTTATGATCTGGGGTTGTTTTATTTTATATATATAAAATAAAACATATATAATAAAAAAAATAAAATACAAAAAAAAAAATATATTTTGTTTTACCTTATATATTCAAATACACAGTTTGAAGTCTGAAGCCTCCTCGTTAACACACACCAGAAAGACTTCTATATAAGCACATGCATAATTATTTTTTCATTGTCACTGACCTGTGCTGTGTTGCCAGCACATAATCTGTGGTCCTTTGGCGCTAAACTAAATTGCAAAAGTCTAACATGGAGCATTAGGTCTAATGTTAATTACTTTTTGCACAGCTGAGTAACACCTAGAGTAAAAGTGCAATTATTATTAGTTTAATTGAAAAAAATCTCCAACAAAGCAGTGCAGGTGTGTATGAATGAAGACTAAGAGATTTTTTAAGAAACCTTTTACACATATGTAATATAAGTCTCAATGGGCAACATAACAAAAGCTTAATTATTTTTTTTATATTTTTTTATTATAATAAATTATTGCCATGACTTCTGATTCTATTCTTGCGTGTTTTGCACATTTACAACAAATCAGGCCTTGACGTGTTTATAAGAACTGAAACTTGTGATCTATCGTGCCTGATGGCTGTAGCTTCACTTCCCAGTCTGAGCTTACAGATATTTTTTTCACAAAAAGCTGACAGTAAAACACAACCACAACCACTGAAGAGAGTCTGACTTTCATCAAACTATTTTACATCAGCCAGTGATAGGACAGGTAACATATTACTGTACATCACGTGTTTCTTCAGAGGAAAAGACTGGACTGGACAGAGGACTCCTGCCCAGTCCAGTTTTAATAGGAATAAGTATTTAAAAAAAAATAATAATAAATAAATAAATAAATCCTTGAATGTATTACAATGATGTGTTCTTGTGTTATCAGGCATTATTATTATTTAATGAAAAAAAATGCAGAATCAAACCCAAAGCAACTCTACACTGATGTTGTAAAATAATACACTTTAGATGGCTTTAGAAAGTTATGCTGTTCATTTTATATCATGTTAGCGTGATGCTATTAAACACATAAGCAGCGTAGCTACTGAAACCAAGCGAACAAAACAGACTGAAACAGGCCGATGTCTGACTCCCAGCATTAAACACATCAGCTACATTTCCATTTAAAACTTGAGTTATATTGGATAAGTGCATAAATTTCATATTTTCCCTCTTATTTGAGGTTTATATTATAAGCATATACTTTTTTTTATTCATTTTTTTTTTTTTTACAAATTTAGAACCACTGCATTAAATAGTGCAAAACCACCTCAGCCAGCTACATCTGACATCTTTCTTTGTGTTTGCTGTGTGACATGACATGCTGATTTTTATTTTATACAAACAGTCAGAATTTTGATTTTATATATATAGACCATTATGTTTAATTTATAATAATGTACCACCTTCAGGTCAGGTTCTAATTCTGCTCCATCACACCACACTATTGCGGATTATAAAGATGTTTTATTCTGCTTTATTCTAGTTATATACTTAGGAAACCAAAATTGGTCCATAAAGATTTTACAGCTCATCACTGCTTAAAAGAAAAATTACTGCAACACTTTAAAATTATTTGTGCACTCCTGGACCATTAGGGCGGCGCTGTTACTATAGATTGAAACTCCTCAGCAGTTTGCTGCAGTAATATTTGGTACATAACAGAAGAGGTGATTTTACCCTCCATGCATTTGTGCCTTTAAATCCTCAGCTCACCAACTGATATATGATTAGGTGTCAGAATGTGTAGTCTAAAGGGAACTACACATCACACATTACAGGGGACTTTCTGCTCTCTTTTGTAACAGGACTTGCTTTCACTTTTACAAACACAAAGACATGCATAAAATCATGTTATATTTACTAGCAAATATTATGACTATCAAATCCCGTCTAAATATTAATATTGTATTGTATCTGTATACTTGTAATATTTGAACCAAGTTTTTTTTTTTTCTTGACTGCACTGAGATTAAACAATTGAGAAATTCCTAAAAAGTCACAGAAGCAGACAATGAGCTCTCCTGTATAAATAAAATCACACCCCTGGAGAATTTACTTCACACACTTAGACTGTACTGAGGGATTTCACCCCTGAACACACTGAACATTCACTAAGAATGGGACCATGTTCCAGCGACAGATGATGTCATAAAAATCGTGAATTTCTATTGGCTAAGCAAATCATTACCATAATGGGGATTTTCTCAGCTGGGTGTGTAGTTGTGTTTTCGTTCTGCAAACACTTTCAGTTGAAAACCTGAATATAGTCCACATCCTCGTCCTCAGACATCCCTGTCCACAGACATTCTGAGAAATAAAAAACACTGACCTGGTGTATTTGATATTGGTTAGAAACTGTGGCATTGCATCACATAATAACTGTATTAATATTAAAAATATTAATAAGGGAGACATAATATGTGAAATATGTGAATTTACATTTACAATTTTAAGGATATGGTAATTCATATCAAACAGATATCCAGTACATCCACTGTCTGGGCAAAAAAAATTAAGATACAGCAAGCAGGCCAATTAAAAACATATACGGTACAGTTGTGTTTAAAATAATAGCAGTCCAAGATCAATAATTATTTTTAGGAGAAATGATATTTCTTTATGGTAAATATTTTACTTGTAGGTGTAGTGGAGTAATAGAAAACCAACAGACCCAACAGTCATGATTGGATTCACCTGATTCTGTGTAATTTAATCATTAATTGAAATGGGTCGTGTTAAAAAATAATAGCAGTGTGGAGTTCAATTGGAGAGGTAAATTATTCTTACCCTTATTTAAGGATAAACACAGAAAAGCTTGTCCTGTGCATTTCCCTCTTAAACAATCAGAATAAAACTGGTCGTTTCAGACATTGTTCAGAGCAACAGCGTACTTTGATTTAAAAGTTGATTAGAGATGGAAAAAAACGTACAAAGAAGCGCAGAAAATGATGGGCAGCTCTGCTAAAATTATATCAAATTCTTTAAAACGGAGATCAAAACCAGAAATATGTGGAAGAAATGGAAAACTACCATTCGAATGGATCGAAGAATAACAAAATTGGCAAAGACTCAGCCAATGATCAGTTCCAGCAGGTCAAAAAACACCTAAAGTTACCTGTGAGTACTGTTACTATTAGAAGACGGCTATGTAAAGTCAAGCTATCAGCAAGAAGCCCCGCAAAGTCCCATTGTTGAAAAAAAGACATGTGCTGTAGAGGTTACAGTTCGCCAAAGAACACGTTGACTGGCCTAAAGAGAAATGGCGCAATATTATGTGGACTGATGAAAGCAATGTTGTCCTTTTCGGGTCTAGAGGCCGCAGACAGTTTGTCAGGCCCCAAACACTCAACTCAAGTCACAGTACACTGTGAAGCCAGTGAAGCATGGAGACACAAGCATCATGATATGGGGAAGCTTCTCGTACTATGGTGTTGGGCCTATTTATTACATTACAGGGATCATGGATCAATTTAAGTATATCAGAATACTTTAAGAGGTCATGTTGCCTTATGCCATTGAAATGGGTGTTTCAACAAGACAACGACCCCAAACACACAGGTAAGAAAGCAGCATCATGGTTCCAGGGTGTCATTTTGAACACAACTGTAACAATCACTGGAATTGGGTTAAGAATTGTCCAACACATTATTAAAACATGGAAGGACAGTACATTTATATCTAGAGCGACTTCCATTTACCTCATTATACACCTGAGGGTTAAGGCACTTGCTCAAGGGCCTAACAGAGGTAGCTTTGTGGTGGTGGGGCTTGAACCTGTGATCTCCTGATTCATAGACCACGACTTTAACCACTGAGTTACTGCTGCTGAAAGAAAGAATACATTAGAGGAAAATAAAATTCAATCAGAGATTGCTTACCTGTTTGTTGACATAGTAAAAGTAAGTTGCCTAATAAATAACAGACAAAAGGAATCACAGCTACGTTTAATAGTGAAAGAAAGAGAATATGTTCATCCCTGATAGCACAGCCATATTCCATGGTACAGATGTTGAAACTCTTTCTGGAAGCATGACAAATCATACTTACACATGAATTGGCCCCCACGTTGCATGCCATAATCAAACCTAATGAAATATTATATACAACTTTAACCAGTTATTTTGTTCTGCCAACACCCTTCCATATCTGTAAGAAGTAAATAACAGTGACTGGCAGAGCTGGCGACATTTAGTGTAATTAACAGGAGGTGAAAGTAGTTTTAAATTTGGTACTCTGTAGCCAAAAGGTGAAGAGAATAAACTATGGAGGTGGTGGACAGTTCCGAGAAATGTACCAGATTTACTTTAGATTTCCATTTGTTACACTTTAGAATATCAGCTCTGTTAACTTCTGGGGTCAAATCTCAAATAACATTAAATGGAAAGCTAGTGTTTGCTTTCAAGGGATTGTTCTCAATCCCTTGTTCCACACACTAAGTAGTGCCCTTGGTCAGAGGTTAGAGAGGGATTAAGGATTCAGCCTTGTGTTAGAAGCTAGTTAGTTTTGTAGCCAAGCATTAACCCTGAACAGAACGACGCGGACGGTTCAGAGGCGATTCAGAATGACTTGTGATTAGTGCAGAGACGACGTGTTGTTTAAGACGACATAACGTTATCAGATGTGTTGATGTTCTTACTGAAAGTTTTGGTCTTGTTTTCCTGGGAAGGTCTTCATGAGAGACAGTTTCATCATGGAGCTTGATGGGTTTTACAAATGACACAATACTGTTTCTTGCATGAACTGTTCCAGAACATAAAATAACAACTGACTGATGTTGTTGTTGTTACTTAATTGACTAATTATATATGTGTTATTACATAGCTTTGGAATCTCTAGTATTGTTCTAGAATTTAGAAAATAAATTAGTAAACAAAAAACATTGAATTAAAAGGCGTGTCCAAACTTTAATTAAACTTCTTAGTGCTGTTACCATCTGTTGTATAATGTTTAATAACTTAATTAATTTAAATGTGTACATCTATTTCACATTGAAGTTACTTACATTAGCACAATCTGTTTTCATAAATCCAGCTTAATTTAAACAGGTGATTTCAAAACCCTGAATAAAACCAAACTCTGCACTCAAACCAAGCTCATCAGTGCTGACATGTTTGCAAGATTTTATAATGTTAATTGGATTCTAAGATTATCAAATTATTTGATCACAATTACATAAATAATTTAAAATTCATATGATCCACTGACTAATGGCAGACTAATGGCATTTGGCACTCAGGTAAGACTGGTGGACTTTTAGGAAGGACCTGGGGACAGCAAGTGACACTGGACTAGGAGTGGGAGGTTAGTCACCTTATCCACAGGAAAGCAAGGAAAATTAAAAAATTAGCTCAATGTGTTTAGGGACATCATCGGTCTGAGCAGCCGAAAGACTAACAACAACAAACAGTATATGAGGAGTGCATAGAAAGTCTTGGAGAATAAAAGTAGTGAAAACCAGAGAAATTAATTTAATGCCTGTGACTACAGAGAAAAGACAGAGCATGGGAACCAACATCTCAATAAGGTCAGCTGCAGAGGTGGTGGAGAGACACCCCCAGGTACTGTAGCCATCAGCCCCCTGGGAGATGCACTGGGTTCGGTGGAACATGTCATTAAACAGTGGTTCTCAGCTGAAGATCCTGCAGCTGCCCACACACACTTGTGAAGCTGTAGCAGAGACAAAAATACAAGGAAGTGACAGAGCTGTCTGTTTAAATCATTACATAGTTAGTTTTTGTAACCCAGAGTAATTTGATCATGTCATTTCAAAGCCCTGAATTAACCAATCCCAAAATGCTAACATCCTATAGGGTTTTTTTTTTTTTTTTTTACAAAGTAACTGGATTACATACATATTATATGAACTGTATATATATATACTATATATACTATATACTTTAAAGAATACTTGAGGACTTTTCAATGTATTACGTTGGCTTGACAGAGTAAGTGCACTGTTTCTCATAGTCCTAATATTCTATCTGAAAATATTATTAATTCCATTAAAAAACAGGATGCTTGTGCTATTGTTTTGGTCCTACCTTGATTGAAGCCATTTCTGCAAGCTTTACATTTTATTCTTTTAACCTTTGCATGTTGTAACACCTAAACATTTTTAAAACTTTCATCACTTTTATCTGTTTAACCTCCTAAGATCAATGCCCGTATTTACTAAGCGTATCAGAGAAGGACGCAGTAACTCCGTTTTGGTCCGACTTTTAGGAGTAGGAGTAAGAGCAATTTATAAGAAGAAATGTAGGAGAGCTCCAAACTGGTTAGGAGTTGTGAGGAATATACTTTATATTGTAAAGAAATGTATATATAATTAGTGTATACAACTGTTTTTTTAAGCAGCACTTCATCGCTTCATTAAAATGGCATATCCTCGTGTTACGAGCGGCAAACTAATGGGTGACACTGATGCCTTCACAAACTACCATCCACTCACGTTTTATCTTTAGGGGTAAGAGTAGGACAGAATTTTTCTTTCTCCAGTTTTATTTCTTTTTTCGAAGTCATGTTGATCAGATTATGTCAGTCCTACACAGCTCTATTATAGGGGCTTTAAAAATATGTGATTGGAGCAGTCTGATTAGAATGATGTCATGCAGCTTTCACACATCTACAGGTATTTGCCGCTGATTTCACCATCTCAATTTGCCACCGTTTAAAACTACAAAAACATGTAAAAACTACAACACCTACACTGTAAACCCCAATGCTCAAAGTAATTCAACATATTGAGTACTAATAACTTAAATAATTACAATTAGTTCAAATTAATAGACCTTAATGAGTATTTAGAACTTTTTGGTACTTTTGAGTTTGTAGAAATGTAACTTTTCAAGTTAGCTGAACAAATGTGATATTTTAAGTATCTGTAAGTGCTTGAGTAACAGTAACTGTCACCTTAAAGTTCCACCAACTTAAAATCTTTCAGACTAGCGATTTTGTGTCTTACGTCATCAGGGCAATAGGGCACTGGTGGCTCAGTGTAGGTGTTTCGCCAGCCATGCGAAAGGCCCGGGTTCGATTCCCAACAACTGGATGAAGTGCCTGGCCCAAGTCCAGATAAAATGGGAGGGTTGTGTCAGAAAGGGCATTTGGTGCAAAACCTGTGCCAAGCTTGTGTGCGGACCGGATTGTTTGCTGTAGCGACAGATTGCCTGGAACAGCTGAAAGACCAACAACAACAAAAAAAGATAATTGCTATTAAATAGTATGAGTTAGGCCACTCAATAATTCAAGTAAAGAACAATTAATATGAATGAGTACAACAAACTCTAAAACTCACCCACTTTCATAGGAGAAGTCCTACTCCTACGAAACATAAAGACAAAGTTTTAAGAAAATATAATGTTCTCAAATGAGAGCATTCAGGTTTTAAGAGGTTACAATTCAGTATTTAATGTCAGTACCAAATAATTAATATTGTGCTGATTAACTGTTTTAGTGTGTTTACTTGCTAGTGGGATTAGTCAAGACAACACAAAGTCCATCCAACTTTACCACTGTACACTTGTTGTGTGATTACGACAGTCAAAAACCTGTTTATTTTTAATAAACCAACTGAGAAACCAACACAGTAAACCTGTTTATTATTAACACACTTGCAGCTGTTAAAGTCCATTAATACACATTAAATTAAAGGTGTGTTCAGACTTTTGATTGGCACTGTATTAAAAATCCGAGTGCTGTTACCATTCAGGTTCAATGAAGGCTCATTATAGACAGGTAATGCAGTTTATGCAGCTTACAGTTATTTTGCACTTATCCAATAATTTATGCAATTATTCAATCAGCCAATCATGTGGTAGCAACAGAATGTATAAATACATGCAGATACATGTGAAGAGTCTCAATTAATGTTTACATGAAGCATTAAAATAAAAATGTGTAAATAACTCAAATAATCAATCTATAAAACAATGGTAAGTAGACACACACTGCATGGCTTTGCTTTCACCTTTGCTCATACATTATGAATTTAAGTACAAAAATATAAATATCAAATGTAAATACATCCTGCTTACAATAATAACTACTGGCTTTAAACAGGATTATAATATATAATATACACAAGATCACGCATGTACTTTTCACTATAACACTGTGACCACGTGTGTGTGTGTGTGTGTGTGTGTGTATGTGTGTGTGTGCGTGCGTAAAAGATCATCTTGTTTATTTTGTGTCCAAGTGTAGTGACTGCTCTTTAGTAACTGTACTGCAACAACGACCTCCAGGAAGAAAAGAGTTTAAAAAGTCTGTAGCAGTGCAGGAGAATCTGTTTAATGACGGTGTAACGTCACATTTCTGCAAAATCCTCAAAAGTAAGTGTCATTAGAGAGGATCACTGATAAACAAGTTTGCCGACAGAGCAGTGACTCAGTTAGTGTGTGTGTGTGTGTGTGTGTTTGTGCATGTGTTTGTCTGTTTGTGTGTATAAAAGTTGTTCTACACAGTAAGAATCGCTAAAGAGCAGTGTTTCCATTAAGAATGTGTGTGTGTGTGTGTGTGTGTGTGTGTGTGTAAAGGGGTACACTGTCCAATGACGCGCGCGTGTACACAGACACAAAGAGCAGGCTGATACAGAGAGACAAAATGGATTTTTAACCTCTCTAATGAGAATTGCTTTTTCTTTACACACGCGCTGTACACAAACAAAATAAAACATGTTTTACACACACACACACATGGTCGCAGTGCACAGATGTTTATTATACTGAGCGACGCGTACGATTACCCACAATTCCACAGCAACAAGAGAGAAAAAAAAAACGTTGGCTCAGTTGTGATCACGTGAAAACGTCACAACCAGAACCGCATGCGTGAGATACATGATACTCGGTAGTCGTAAACTCGTGAAGTCCAAATTTATTAAAATATATATATATATAAACACTGATCAGCCATAAGATTAACACCACCACCAGGTGAACTGAATAATATTTTACCGATTATCAATTATATACCAGTGACCAGTTATGGTCACCCATGCATGCGAGGACCAAAGACCAGTCCGTCCGGTCCGACCCGATTCCACAGAATGTAGCATGAAAAAAGTCAATGCTGGCGATAAAAGAAATGCACCAGAACACCCAGTGCACCACAGCCCAAGGCTTCCAAACTCCCATTATACTGACCCGATCAATCCACATGGGATTCACCAGACAAACAAATCCCATTCTACAACACACAGCACCAAGAGGATCCACTGCTAACATCCTGATATCAGACACCACAGCACCGCCAGGGGCCCAGCAGAGCCACATCACAAGGGGGCAGAGCTGTCCAGGTAACACGGATACTGGGCTTAATGTTTACAATGAAATGTTAGAGTGGATCAGTGTATTAGACTAAAAAATCAGTCAATTACCAACATTTTACTTCGTTAAAATAAATACTGTTAGAGCATCAGAATATTAAATTAATGTAATTGACTGTAAATTAATGTAAAATGCTTTGAACTAAACAGTCTAATATATTTCATATTTTCACTTATCCTCATACATTTACACCAAACTGTACATCTGCTAAGACAAGTATGGCCACACACACATACACATACACACACACACCTCATGGAAACTCACCCTCCTGCCTGCTGTTGGTCAGACGGTCAGCCCTTATGGTCAGACTTTATAACAATTTCCTCCCACAAGCCATCAGACTTTTCAACATCCAGGCACTGGACTGACATCCCCATCAAACACACACACACACACACACACACACACAAAGCAATGTTTACACATATGATTCTTAAAATACTGCTGGACTGTAAAAATATTATTATACTGTACTGACCGCCTGCATTACTGCAGATAATCAGCAAGTTATTGTTACATTTAGTGTTTTTATTGGAAGGAGTTACATTTGGTGTAAAACTAACACAGTGTTTCATAAAAAGAACATCATACAAACAGTCAGACATGATGGTGGTAGCTTAAAGTCTGGGGCTTTGCAGCTTCAGGACCTGGACAACTCGCCATAACTGTGTGATTCTCACGAAACCATTAAAACACCACAGGACTAATGGTTTTAAATATAAAACGTGTAATTTTGTAATATAAAAAAGCATCAGCATAAAGACAATACTGTTATATGTTGCACAATTTTACTGCATTTTCTGCTGAAATTCTCATTACCGCAATTCGTCCGACTGTGTTTGAATGTGTGTTATGTTGTAATTTAAACAAATTAACATAAAGAAATTTTGGAAAAAACTAAACAAACGGATGTTCTACAAAAACTAATTAGCTAAATATTTATTTATTATGATAATGAAAAAAAAAGTAGGAAAACGATGTGTCCATGACTGAAGTTTTCCTCCTCCACATCACTTTTTAAGGACTGTTTAAACACACATACAGAATGTAAAAAAAGATTATGAGTGATGGAGCAGATGGGACAGTTAATTTAAGATGGCTACCAGGTCAGATCTCTTTATATCTCCAGTGTAATATTAAATATTCTGTCGTCAGAATGTTAAACCGACTTTTTGATTCGTATTACCGAAAGAGGAAGTTTTCTACAATTTGAAAATCGTTAGATTTATATATTTTTTAATTTTATGAAAATGTACTTCATTAAGGTCTAATTATAAGCACTGAGAAAAAAATTTGTAAAGCCATCAGGGGATCTCTGTAGTTAGCAAAAGATCCTGAGGCTCCTCATCCTCCGAAACATCATTCTCATGTTCCACAACATTTGAGGCCAGTTGTGGTAATGAGAACTTTTTTACAGAAGGAAAACCCCAGCAAAAAAAAAAACACCCTACAGTGTTAGATTCATCATCTCTCTCCACCTGTCCCTATCATTTGCATCCTCTCCACCTGTCCCCTGTCTTCATATCCTCATTTATTACATCCATATACCCCCTCTTTGTCTCCTGCCCGGCAGCTCCATGTCCAACATTTTCCTACCAATATACTCACTCTCCCTCCTCTAAACATGTCCAAACCATCTTAATCTGGCCTCCATAACTTTGTCCCCCAAACGTCCAACATAAGCTGTCCCTCTGATGTACTTGTTTCTAATCCTGTCCAGCCGTGTTACTCCTAAAGAAAACTGCAACATTTTCAGCTTTGACTTCTGTCTCTTCCTCAGTGTCACTGTCTCTAAAACACACAGCACTGTCTTGTACATCTTCCCCTTGATTCTTGCTGATATTTTTCTATAACACAGAACTCCCGACACCTTTCTCCATCCATTCCAACCTGCCTGCATTAACTTGATAAAAAAACGAGCTCTTGATATACAAATAGTGCGCATGCACTTTGTCTGCCGAGCGTCACGTGATAACAACTAAGCCAATGGTTTTTCTTGCTCACATGCTCTGGACGCATCACATCCGTGACGTTGGACGTGCAACTAACGATTATTTTAATAATCGATTAGTCTGTCGATTATTTTTCCGATTAATCGGATAAACAACAGAAAACTGAGAAAATAGTTCCTTTCCAACCCTTTATTCAAAACAGAACTAAAATCTTTAGAAAGTGCACAAACATGTTGCTCCTTAAACTGTTATAGTAATTATTAAGAAAAATAAAAATGGACTAACACAAAAAACATAGACATGTATGCTTTACATCTGCCAAATATATACAGTGGAACCTTGGATTACGAGCATAATTCGTTCCGGTGTTATGCGCTAACATGTCCCTCTGCCATGGATTGCCCCACCTACATAATCGCTATCAAATATTATATTAGAATATAAATTCATAGGTTTATTATCATCAAATGTGATATTACTATTATAATAAACTCTAGGCATGTGACAGCTGTCAAGACCATGAATACAAATTCTTGTATAATGTTTATTTTGTGGCACATTTATTTTTCAGGGCTTTGTCAAATAAACATTTATATATAACAAAAATAAATATTGTTTATGATGAAAAATTAGACGAAACTAATTTATTATAAAATAAACACCTAGCGTCTCTTACTGGTATAATTAACATCCGTGTAAAACATTTTATTTTGTGTCTGTATGCGTGTGTATACAGTGCGCGTGTACAGCAAAACACGCATATAGACAAGTCTCATAAGAGACGTTAAAAATCTATTTTCTCTCTCTGCTCAAGACTTAGCCTGCTGTGTGTGTGTAACAACACCTGCACAGGATGGGTACATCCGAATATCACACGTGCGTGACAGGTACAGGATGGCCACAACAACTGCCCGAGTCACACCAGGAACACACAATCCCTCCATCAGTGCTCAGACTGTCCGCAATAGGCAGTCCATGAGGAGGAGATGCACTGCAGTACTTCAAGCAGCTGGTGGCCACACCAGATACTGACTGGTACTTTTGATTTTGAGCCTCCCTTTATTCAGGGAAACATTGGGACACATTTTTAGTTTATGTCTTATGGTGTTGACTCTTTTAGTGTTCATACAAATATTAATTTAATAAATGAACGAGGTCTAGATAGGTCTTTTCCCAAGAAATAATGATAACAGAAACACTGCCTTATCAGGAGCGACACACGATTGAGTGACACACTAATTGAATCACTGCTGTAAAGTAAAAATAAAACAAATGAACCTGAACTTTATCTTTAAAAAGAATCGTGACAAAGTAGTGTTTCTGAGTTTTTTTTATTATTCAATGACGCGCACACAGACACAAAGAGCAGCTGATACAGAGAGAGAAAATAGATCTTTAACGTTTCTAATGAGACTTTCTTTTGCTTTACACACACGCTTACAAACACAAAATAAAATGTGTTTTACACACACACACACACACACACACACACACATACATACATATATATATATATTACACATATACACACACATACCAGGTGGTGGCCATAAAAGAAATGCACCAGAACACCCAGTGCACCACAGCCCAAGGCCGCCAACCCGGCCTCCAAACTCCCTTAATACTGACCCGATCAATCCACATGGGATTCACCGGACAAATAAGTCCTATTCTACAACCCACAGCACCAAAAGGATCCACTGCTAAAGTCCTGATATCAGACACCACAACACCACCAGAGGCCCAGCAGAGCCACATCACAAGGAGCCAGAGCTGTCCAGGTAACACGAATACTGGGCTTAATGTTAGGGTGGATCAGTGTATCTGACTAAACTACACTCCCCAAAATCAGTCAATTAATCAATAAATCAATAAGAGATTTTCTATTTATTACATGGTACCCATTACAATCTATTACCAACATTTTACTTTGCTGAAAATAAATACTGTTAGAGCATCTGAATATTAAATTAATGTAATTAACTATAAATTAATTTAATTAATGTAAAATGATTTGAACCAAACTTCATAATAATATATTTCATATTTTCGCTTAGCTTCATACATTTACACCACACTCTACATCTGCTAAGACAACACCAATGTGTATGACACACACACACACACACACCCCTCATGGAAACTCACCCTGCTCCCTGCTGTCTTCCAATTCAGGCCCTTTATGATCAGACTTTGTAACAGTTTCTTCCCACAAGCCATCAGACTTTTCAACATCCAGGCACTGGACTGACATCCCCATCACACACACACACACACACACACACACACACACACACACACACACACACAGCAATGTTACACATACTGTATGATTCTTAAAATACTGCTTGACTGTAAATATATTATTATACTGTACTGTGACCGCCTGCATTACTGCAGATAATCAACAAGTTACTGTTACATTTAGTGTTTTTATTATATCATCACAACATCCTTTACACGTTTTTCACTCCTGAAACCCCCGTGCAAGTGTGGGTAGTAAGTGTTGGTTTATGGAGCTCCACAGTTCTTAGTATTGCTGCTATACTGTATATGGTAAACGACAATAAAAACAACCTGACTTGAACCTCAAAAGATCTACATTGTTCATCTGTTTAAATAGAATATAATTTTTTAAATCTTATTTAAATAGATATCTAAACAAGGCAAATAATAAACAGTTTTTCTTCCTGGGGATGATAAAATATGTGTTCGGGATGATCAGAGATGTTCCCTCGGATGGCTCAAGAACGAAAGTCACTTTTGTATTTCTACAGTCTGTGTTTGAGTACGTTTATCGTCTATTCTGTACACAGGTGCATTTCACAGAGAAAAACATGACAGAAATAAAAAAAAAAGTCTGTGTGTGTGAGTAAGAGAGAAAGATAGCATGTGCAGGACTGCAGTGATAAAGAGAGTAGAGAATAAAACACTGTGGATAACGGAGCACCTGAGAAACGTGAGAAGATAAATCGTGACATCACTGCACACAACAAGCGTAGTAGTATATGTGCACAACCCAGATCTCGAGAGCATGCATTTTAGTGTTTTGGTTTTGAAATGCATGGTTGTGCAATTTGTGCCACAATGTTGTGTGCTTGTGACGTCACCGAACGCGCCAAACACGGCAGTAACATGCACACATAACCAGATCTCTATGTCGTACACCGTGATGACGTCTTGTGCATGAAAGGACACGCAATGTTTTTTAATGTTTTTTTTTGGTAACATATATATACACTACCGTTCTAAAGTTTGGGGTCACTTGCAAATTTCTTTGTTTTTGTTTAGTGATTTATTTTCTACTTAATGCATTTTTTGGACGCCTTCAGCATTCCTTTACAATGTAGAAAGAAATAAAAATCAGGAACCATCATGGAGTTAGAAAGTGACCCCAAACTTTTGAATTGTAGTGTACACAACTTGCACATGTGCACTGCGGGGGCGAAACGATATCACAGGAACATGTTGGAGGTTTAGCTATCAAGATGAAAAGTCTCTAATTTTGAATCCAAAAAGATTTATTACACTTTATTGGTTATGATATTATTGCCACTGAATTTGAGATGTAAAGGGGATCACTGATGCTCCCAACTGTCTTAAAGAGTTAAACATCTTCAAAAACACCCGAACAAACAAGAGAGAACTTATACAAAGGAACAGGAACTCTCAGCATAGCTTTAGCATAGCATTAGCATAAGCATAACTGGCTCAGTGATTAAACTATGAGCAGAAGCACATGTCCTCAACACATGAGACGTGAAACAAACGTAACTGACAATCACTGTGACCCAAACTAGACCAGAGAACTAGACTGGGATATAATCAGAATTCAGCTAGAGTACTGTGATAACAACGAAAACATGTGACCTCTGACCTATAGTGCATAGTAGGAGCAGTAGTTTAGCAACTATATCATTATTATAATGGGATGATCATTCTTGGTGCAGAGGCCCAGATCCATTATCTATAGCACTTATCCTGAGCAGGGACACAGGGGGTCTGGAGGGAACTCAGGACACAGGGTGGGGTACACTACACGACAATAGGGTGCCAACCTCTCACAGGGCACAATCTCTCGTTCTCACACACACACACAAACACACACACACACACACACACACACACACAATGAGCAATTTGAGAATGCCAGTCAGCCCACCCTACATGTTTTTGGACTGTGGAGGGAAACTGGAGAACCCGGA
The DNA here is from genome assembly GCF_024256425.1 of Clarias gariepinus. NCBI lineage: Eukaryota > Metazoa > Chordata > Actinopteri > Siluriformes > Clariidae > Clarias > Clarias gariepinus. Next base: position 35,062,978 of record NC_071108.1, on the reverse strand, counting down.
GAAACCCAACCAGCCATACAAACTCCACACACACAGACCGAACCCAGAACCTGCAGGTGTGAGGTGACATAAGAAAGTGAAGTATGATGAAGTGTGAATCTGAGGTGAGACTCTGCCAGACACAGCTGACTCACAGAGAGAGAGAAAATCTGATTGGAGGATTTATTCTGTACTCACTGTTCTCTCTGTCTCTATTACTGTGTGTGTGTGTGTGTGTGTGTGAAGTCAGTGACAGGAGGATTCATCAGAGCTGCTCAGTTACTCACACACACTTCAGGATGAAGTTGTTTCTGCTCTTTTTCACACTAATGTATGTGACGGATACAGAGGCAGAGTGTAAGTCTCATACACTTTATTTATTTATACACTATAAAATTACAGTTTATAGAGTTTTTTCTCCCCAAAGGTTTGGTATGTGGAGGAGTGTTTTATATATTTTATTTTATTGGGGGGTTATAATTTGCAGCTCTGTTCAATTGAAATAAAATAAAGTTCATTTTGTCAGACTTTAATTGTTTTTCTTAATAAAACTAATTTGAATAACAGGAATTTGAAGTTACATATCTGTCTGTCTGTGTGTGTGTGTGTGTGTGTGTGTGTGTTTACAGCCAAACACAGTGATATAGTTGTGGTTGCATGCTCAGACACGGATAAGGAGTATATGATGGAAATTGAACAAGAGGAGTATTATCACTCAGACTTTGTAAAGCAGCAGATAGTGAAGATGCTCCCGCCGTTCGGGGATTCGATCAGTCCTCCTGATGGAGAGTACGGGCGCAGTCTGACAAACACTGAAATCTGCAAGAACAACTTGGGAGTGTTGAAAACAGAATATAAGGACCGAGAACAACCTAAAGGTGAGTGTGTGAGTTTACTGAGGGAGGAATTTTACATGTAACTCTAAACATATTTAATCTTGTGACTTTATGTTTGACTGACTGGAATTTATAGAGTGAAATAAAAAGCGGTGTGCGCGTGCGTGCCGCTGTGTGTGTGTGTGTGTGTGTGTGTGTGTACATCCCTCAGGGAACTGGTTCCAGGATCATCATAATATTTACATTTACATTAGATTACACTATAGTACTAATATTTTAACTCTATATTGTGTCTGATTATGTTCTTACCTGTGTATCTGATAGACCGCCTTTAACCCTGAACACCGGGGGCTGATGGGAAATGTAGTCCATAGTCCCGGTCAGCGCTGTGTGCTGGTTAATAATTACATATACTTTTGTAATATCTTGTGACTGAGGAACGAGCGATGGAAATCTGGATTTATGAGATCTGGAGCTTCACTTGAACTTGTGTTTTTCCTCTTAAGTTTCCTCACTCGCTTCTCCCTGTAAGGACGATTTCATGACTCTCCTTAGTAATTAGCGCCCCCTGCTGACACTCTGAAAACCTCCTGCCTGTAGCTCTTATTTTACCACCAGCTACAATTTGCTTAGCAGTGAACACTGGTGGATCAGTGGTGGGTGTTTCCCTGCCGTGTGAAAGGCCCTGGTTTGATTCCCAGCCAACAATAAGCCCGGATAAAATGTGAGGGTTGCGTCAGGAAGGGCATCTGGTGTAAAACCTGAGCCAGCTTGGATGTGCGGATCAAATGGTCTGTAGACCCCTTGCTGGGGGCAGCCGAAAGACCAACAACAACAGCAATTCGCTTAACAATGTTGACTTTACAACAATTTCAAGTAGTTTATGAATGGTAACTACAGTGGTGTGAAAAACTATTTGCCCCCTTCCTGATTTCTTATTCTTTTGCATGTTTGTCACACTTAAATGTTTCTGATCATCAAAAACCGTTAACTATTAGTCAAAGATAACATATTTGAACACAAAATGCAGTTTTTTAAATGAAGGTTTACGTTATTAAGGGAGAAAAAAAACCTCCAAATCTACATGGCCCTGTGTGAAAAAGTGATTGCCCCCCTTGTTAAAAAAAAAATTAACTGTGGTTTATCACACCTGAGTGCAATTTCTGTAGTCACCCCCCAGGCCTGATTACTGCCACACCTGTTTCAATCAAGAAATCACTTAAATAGGAGCTACCTGACACAGAGAAGTAGACCAAAAGCACCTCAAAAGCTAGAGATCATGGCAAGATCCAAAGAAATTCAGGAACAAATGAGAACAAAAGTTATTGAGATCTATCAGTCTGGTAAAGGTTATAAAGCCATTTCTAAAGCTTTGGGACTCCAGCGAACCACAGTGAGACTGGGCAAAAACGGCCTGCATGGCAGATTTCCAAGGCGCAAGCCACTTTTAAGCAAAAAGAACATTAAGGCTCGTCTCAATTTTGCTAAAAAACATCTCAATGATTGCCAAGACTTTTGGGAAAATACCTTGTGGACCGACGAGACAAAAGTTGAACTTTTTGGAAGGTGCGTGTCCCGTTACATCTGGCGTAAAAGTAACACAGCATTTCAGAAAAAGAACATCATACCAACAGTAAAATATGGTGGTGGTAGTGTGATGGTCTGGGGTTGTTTTGCTGCTTCAGGACCTGGAAGGCTTGCTGTGATAGATGGAACCATGAATTCTACTGTCTACCAAAAAATCCTGAAGGAGAATGTCCGGCCATCTGTTCGTCACATCAAGCTGAAGTGATCTTGGGTGCTGCAGCAGGACAATGACCCAAAACACACCAGCAAATCCACCTCTGAATGGCTGAAGAAAAACAAAATGAAGACTTTGGAGTGGCCTAGTCAAAGTCCTGACCTGAATCCTATTGAGATGTTGTGGCATGACCTTAAAAAGGCGGTTCATGCTAGAAAACCCTCAAATAAAGCTGAATTACAACAATTCTGCAAAGATGAGTGGGCCAAAATTCCTCCAGAGCGCTGTAAAAGACTCGATGCAAGTTATCGCAAACGCTTGATTGCAGTTATTGCTGCTAAGGGTGGCCCAACCAGTTATTAGGTTCAGGGGGCAATTACTTTTTCACACAGGGCCATGTAGGTTTGGATTTTTTTTTCTCCCTAAATAATAAAAACCATCATTTAAAAACTGCATTTTGTGTTTACTTGTGTTATCTTTGACTAATAGTTAAATGTGTTTGATAATCAGAAACATTTTGTGTGACAAACATGCAAAAGAATAAGAAATCAGGAAGGGGGCAAATAGTTTTTTCACACCACTGTAAATTAAATCGTGAATGTGTGTGTATATTTATTAATTATATTGGTGAAAATTTAAGACCTTACATTATTATAATTATTATAATTTAAGACCTTGGATTATTGAATGTGTGAAAAATATTTTTCTCCATTATTCTGTTTATTATTATTATTATTATTACTACTACTAAATGTATTCATTCTGACATTGGTCAAACTTCATTAAACACTGGAATGATAAAATCTTCCATGTGAACTCCATATAAAGCAGCACAGTGTGGAAGTAGTCAGCGCTGTCTCCTTGCACCTCCTGGGTTGAGGGTTCGATTCAGGTCTCTGTGCATGGAGTTTGCACGTTCTCCCCGTGCTTAGTGGGTTTCCTCTGGGTTCTCCAGTTTTCTCCCAAAGTCCAAAGATCTGTAGATTAGGCTAATTGGCGTTCCCAAATTGCCTGTAGTGTGTTAATGTTGAGTGGAGGTCCTAAAAATGTTGTAAAAACGTGAATAAATACAATGTTCACCACGGGCCTCCACAGTCTCTACTTGGACTACAGAGGTTCCTAGATGGATGAAAGGATGGAGCACTGTATGGACAGGGCTGAAAAAAAATTAATAAATTAAAAAAAATATTTCCACTTCTGAAAACATATATTTTTCTTTATTTTAAAAAGCCATTCTATAGTCCAAGGTTATCAATTTTACTAGTAATAGAGGAAATTATAGAGATTAAAGAAATTGCAAATGATCTCATTGCTTTAGAATAACAGTGCCATATGTGTTTTATATTTGCCCACAGATGTTCCACAAAACTCCATCTATCCCCGGGATGTTGTGAATGTGGGGACACAGAACACACTCATCTGTCACTCAATGCGTTTCTTCCCTCCTCCTGTCCGAGTGCGCTGGACCAAAAACGGTGAAGATGTGACTGATAAATCCTCACTCAGTCAGTACTACCCGAATGAAGACCACACGTTCAACCAATTCTCCCACCTGGCCTTCACTCCACAGGAAGGAGACGTTTACACCTGCACAGTGGAGCACAAGTCGCTGCAGCCGTCTGACACCAAGACATGGGGTGAGACAGAGGGTTTAATTACTGCTGTCTTTAGAGGAACCTGGCAAAAATACTAACTAAATAAAGGCATGTAAACAGAAATATTACACTGTGTGTGTGTGTGTGTGTGTGTGTGTGTGTGTAGAGGTGAACGTTAAGCTTCCCAGTGTGGGTCCAGCTGTGTTCTGTGGAGTGGGTCTGGCTGTAGGACTGCTCGGAGTCGCTACTGGAACTTTCTTCCTCGTCAAAGGAAACCAGTGTAACTGACGCTTCAGGTAAACTTACTGAATTCACTTTAATTACTTACTAAATATTATGTTTATATAAAGTGATATATAATGTTCCTAACGACCCTTTATTTCTCCTTTCAGGTGAAAGAGTTACAGGGCAGATGTATTTTGGATATTTACTTTTAGGTTCCTTTGAAGAAGTCTTCTTTCAAGTTTTCTCCAGCCACTTACAGACATGCTAATGATTTTTTTCTGTCTTTGTAAAGATAAAAATTTTTTCTTGATTTAATGTACAATTCTGTTTATAAAGCAGAAGCATTATGTGCTTTTGAGATCGGAGTGAATAAAATTCACAGACTGAACAAAAACACTCTCAGTGCTTTCATGCTTTTATTCTGGTTAAAATAATCTGAAGTGTAATACTCATAGACTTGGCTTAAGTTTATATTTTTAATGTAAAGAACAAGCTTATTAAACTTATTCAGTATGAATATATGATTACAGAAACAGAAGTCATTTAACATTTTATTATTGTTAGTTTTCATGGATATATTTTTGTAATCGATATCTGAAATAATCATAATGTCAGTCTGTAGTGATATTTTATAGTGTAATATAAAATAAAGTTACTATAAAAAAATAGAAATACATCACAATTTTTTTTCATGAAACCTTTAAAGGGTTAAAGTAGGGGCAGGGGTATCTCTGGGGTTAAGGCATTGGACCACTGATTAGATCGAATTGGTCTAAACCCCACCACTGTCAAGTTGCTGCTGTTGGGCCCTTGGCCAAGGCCCTCATCTGTATAATTTGATTAAAAACATAAGTTGATCTGAATAAGGGTGTCTGCCAAATTATGTAATTTAGAGACTTTATACTTTTTCCCAAAACAGATAACTAAACCACTGCAGTGATGAAGCAGTGTGGTATGACATGGTCTGAAAAAACTTGTTGTACTGATGATTAGTTTATTAGATTAGACGATTATTTTACAGTTACTGTTTTTATCATTTTTGTTTGTTTGTACAGAGGCTCATAAACATATTTCGACATTGAAGCCACACATTCAAATGTATTAATTCTACTGCATTAGTAAAACAACCTGCTGAACCAAGTGTCAATTATTTTAAAGATACCACAAGTGAACCTTTCAGGGAAAACATCCCCTTTCAATTTTTTATGTTTAAAACTTATGCAAATAATAGACATATAATCCCCAAGGATGTTAAACTATTTTATTAAAATACTAAAACAAATTTTTATTAAAACTGTAATCCACTACTGGGTGTTTGGGAATTGGTGCCTCAGTGGTAAGTTTCTTGCCTGCCTGACACCTGGGTTCGATTCCCAGTCAGTGCAAAAACCCCAGCCGTTCCCAAGCCTGGATAAAATGGGAGGGTTGCATCAAGGATATCCAGTGTAAAAGCCTGTGCCAAGTTGATGAGTGTCCACTGTGTCCACTGTGAAGACCCCTCAATAATGACTAGACATGTTGTCCATAAAATTAGACAAAAGCTACCTAGACACCCAGTAGTGGATTATAGTTACAGTGTTTTAATAAAATAGGTTACCATCCTTTTTCAGGAGAACTTATGGACGTTAAGTTCTTTAATGGTTGTGAGGAAAGATTTCAACCAAACTTTCAGCTAATTCACACCAGAGTATCAATAATCTGCTCATTTATTATTTTTACAGTAAACAACAGTTGGTTTGATGGTTTTTAATGCAGTGAAATCTATTTTTGTAAATGTGACTTAAACATTCAGGTACTGTTGGGGGCCGAGTGCTGGCTGTGTTTTTACTTGTCAGGTCTCTCACTCACTCATCATCTATACTGTACCAAATTTATCCTGTATACAGGGTTGCAGGGACCTGGAGTCTGTCCCAGGAGACTTAGGGCATGAGGTGGTGTACACCCTGGACAGGGTGCCAATCCATTGCTAGGCACACACATACACACTCACACACTCATTTACACACTATGGGCAATTTAGGAGTGTGGGAGGAAACCCACCAAGCACGGGGAGAAGATGGAATCAAACCAGTTCCCTGGACAGTGCCAACGACTAAGACACTGTAGCGCCTGATCTTGTGATCTGAAGGTCTTAAATTTATATCTACAACTTAAGATAAATATAGGGCAGTTATCAGTGTTCTGCATATAACTATACAGATGCAGGCATTCTGCAAGTCATGGTTTAACATCCTGAGATGTTTTTCTGCTCATGGCAGTTGTACAGGGTGGTTATTTAAGTTACTGTAGTCTTCCAGCTGTTTGAAGAGAAAGAGTTTGGCCAGTCTCATCTTGGTTTTCTTATTAGGTTTTTTTTTTTTTTTTTACATTCATTAATAATGCTGTTAAAAACAGATTTGTTATAAAATACTATGCTGTTAATAATCTACTATCAGGGCAGCAGCACTGCTGATCTACACATTTTGTTTTACTTCACATTAGTGTAGTGTAAAGGAAGTACTTGGAGATGTAAAATAAACTAAAATAAGTTCAGTAACTCTTCTCTCCTATAATGTAATTAAATTGTGACAGTAATGTTAGACTGTACTGACTGTATGGGCAGATAAACAGTATTGGTTTAACTTCTGCCTGGCAACATGTGACTGTGTGTGTGTGTAGTACAGGATTGGTGTGTGTGATCAGAAGCGTGTGTTTGAGTAGAGTGTGTTCACACACTCTCTCCTCACTGAGTGAACACTGTGTGTGTGTGAGACACGATGGGGAAACTCGTGAACCTTCTTCTCCTCGTCCTGCTGGGAGTTTACAGTACAGTGGGTGAGTAGAGTGTGAACAGGCTTTACTGTAAAGTTTACACTCAGAACTCTAATGGGTTTAAAACTAAAGTTATGTTTCATGTTCACTCATCATGAGCGCTTTAAGAACAGATCAGTGATGCTGTGGTGTAAATAATGTTCAACATTCTGTTTATTAGATGGACAGTTTTGGTGGGCGGAAGTGCAGTGCAGGTACAGCTCTCAGGATCTACATGACATGGAGCACATACTGGAATACATTTACGACAAGATTATGTACCTGCAGTATAACAGCACTCTGGGGAAGTATATAGGATACACTGAGTTAGGCGTCAAAAACGCACAGAGACTGAACAAAGACACCGCACTACTGGCATCACGGAAAGCAGATGTGGACCGTTACTGTAAATATAACACTAAGATTTGGCAAGATCTCATCTTTGGTGAAACGGGTGAGTGAGACAATTTATAACACAAAACTATTCTGAATATAAAATATATTATTTCATGAATATGTTATTAGATTGTTCAATATTTTTATTTAAATATTTAAAATATTTTTACTAATTTAATCACACACACTAGTCTTATAATAAACACACGTGTGTGTGTGTTTCTTCTTCTTCTTCTATTACTTCTTATTATTATAATATATTAAGTGTTTTATTGTATGTTATTGTGATTTGTTCAGTTGAGCCTCAGGTGATGGTTCACTCAGTGAAGAAGTCAGATGGATCACATCCTGCTGTGTTGATGTGCAGCGCTTACAGCTTTTACCCAAAGCTCATTAAAGTCACCTGGATGAGAAACGGACAAGTAATTAAGGGAGGTGTGACGTCCACAGAGGAGATGGCTGATGGAGACTGGTACTATCAGGTCCACTCACATCTGGAGTATAAACCTGAATCTGGAGAGGAGATCTCCTGTGTGGTGGAACACGCCAGCTTCAAACAGCCCATGAGCTATAAGTGGGGTGAGTCTGATCATTTAGATCCACATTTTATATCACAGTCTGCTGTAATACTGTATATTGCAAGTAAACAAGATCACATATACTGATATTTATTCATTATGCATTTAGTTAAGATGACAAAATTTGTAAGTATTTACAAACATGAAGAGTGTATTAATTAAACTGGATACACTGTAAAATCACGTCTCAAAGGCACTGGAAGCGAGTATTTTAAGTGTTTGTGGTTGTGTAATAAAAAAAAAAACCCTTACCTTTACAGATCCCTCCATGTCTGAACCTGATAAGAGTAAGATCGCTATCGGGGCTTCAGGTCTGGTGTTGGGTCTCGTGCTCTCAGCTGCTGGGTTCATCTACTACAGGAAGAAATGCTCAGGTCAGTGGAGTGGCCCTTAAAGCTCAGAGCATTTGAGATATTATTTGTTTTGCTGTACTTTAATAAACACATAAAGGGAAGATCAGGATTGTGCAGAATAGAGTGATGTGTTTTTTTTTCAGCACAAAATTTGCAATCTGATGAACAGAATTTTAGTTAATTTTAACCGACTATATGAACATGACTGAGCAAAAAATAAAAAATGGGTCACATAGGCGACGAAATAGCACAGATACACATGTTTTTATTTTTGTTTTCAGTTGTTTCTATGACCAAAATAATAATAATATGCTCATTTTGAAAGCTCTACATTTTTGTGACGTCATTCCCATATTCCAGTAGTGGTAAAATTTACATTATAAGAGTAATGATAACTTTTGTTCTACCTGACATATCTGAAATATATCTAAAGCCGCCCAGTTAACACACACTGATAAAGCCTTTATATAAGCACATTTATATTATTTATTTAATCATTATTGACCTGTGCTGTGTTGCCGGCAGTATCTGTGAGTTTTAAATCAATCTACACCAATCCATTAAGGACTTTTGTCTAATTTGAGAAATATATAACAATCATGATAATCTTTCCTTGTAGTGATGTTGCTAAATTGTTTTAATCCTTTGTGATTTCTTTTCGACAGGACGCATCCTGGTGCCGACATAAACACTGGTGAATCTCACTGTAGGTTTAAGTTTGATCTGTAATAGCTGTAATGCTGTGTCATTATCATCTGGGTATATCCTGCTTTAACACTGTATGGTTAAACTCACACACTATATTTATTATTTTTTGCAGGTGTTGAAGGGGAACGTGTTTGATGAGGGGGAACACTGGAGGTTTTGCTGACATTGTTTTATCTGTTCCTGCTCTGTAATGAAAAGTCCTTTCTGATCTATTAGGTTTTAATGTGTGCATCGGCCTTTACATTTTGACCAGCTTCATGTAACATAATGATGACAAATAACTGTATGAGGTTTATTGATTATATGCTTTATAATAATCCAGTGGGTCACACAGAAGAGACATTTGACAGACTGAGGAAACCTGCTTTAAAAGATAAACACATTAATGATCACTTTCCAAATAATTCTATACTTGAAGATTTTCATGAATTATTACACAGCCATCATGAATCTTCTTTGCCAAAATAGACTTTCATTATTAAATCTTTAGCGCCCCCTACAGACTGCTTTAGTCTGGATTGTGTTTCCTCTCAGTTATAACTTTACTTTTCTGTTGTTGTATCATCATAGCTTGTTTTTGATTCTGTATGTACACTGTCTCTTATTAAACTTTAGACTTTAAAGTTGTAAAATAAATGGATGTCACTTCTTTTATGGAATACTGTGGACAACTTCAACTTGACAGTTTTTCAACTGAATAACTGATTATACTGTAAAAACAGTTCTTATTTAGGAAAAAACTTGTATTATCGTGGAATAGTTAGTTTTGAATTGTGCAATATTAACATAAAATTAACAAACATAAATAATGATATGCTTTGTTGGCCAGTTCGAAGTCTAGGGTTCGATTCCCACCTCTGGGTCTGTGTGCGTGGAGTTTGCATGTTCTCCCTGTGCTGGGTGGGTTTCCCTTGTTTCCTCCCACAGTCCAAAGACATGCAGATTAGTCTAATTCATGTTTCCAAAAAAGGTAATTTTTTTTCCCCATTATATTCATTCTTGTTTATTGATAGTACGTTTATAAATTTGGCATTAAAAGTAGCAAAGGAATAAGGCAGATTATAAATGAAGCATAGATGGCTTTGATGAAAAAGCAGTCTGTGAGATTAATAAACACTTTTAGTGGCAGCATTTTTAGGTTTTAATAAAAGCCATGTGTGAATATTTACCTAATCCACACAGTATTTAATGAAATAAAAATATATATTTAATGTATTATACGTACTTTCAAGCATTTTTATTGTATTACAAATAGATGAGTAATATACCATGAATATATTCTTATTGTAGCAGTAGCACGCTGTTATACTTCTGGCCAAATCCAAATACTAAAAAGTACACTTTGTGGTCAAGGGGTCACCACAGCAGACCCTCTGATCCGTACACAACGTGGCACAGGTTTTACGGCCTTCATGACACAACTCTCTTATTTTTCTACCCAGGCTTGACACCAGAACTGCATGGAGTGTCTGTGTAGTACAGTATGGTGTGTAGCTCCACCAACAGCAGGGCTCAAACCCAGATCCTCAAATTAACAACTTAGCCACCTGCTCCTTTCCTTTACTGCTCATAAAAATACTTGGTTATATCATGTAGTACACAGTCTTTTACTACTGTAATGCAAATGTTACCAGTACACTAAAAAGGTTTAGGACCTTTTACAAATACTGAATGCATTTTATACACTATAACATGTTTTTGAAACACATTACTGTACATCAGTAATAATGAGGCAGATTTAATTTGTCAGTTCAACAGATTTAATTTGCACAAGGTTACAAAAAACAACAACAACAACAACAATAGTACTATAGTTTATTTGTCTTTAACAGAACTTTCGATTGACTCACAAACACACACAAAACAAAAATATAAACTGTTATTATCGGAATATACAGTATCAGTTTAAACCTGGTGTGTTAATTCTGTTACACGGAGACTGAAAACAGGCCGTGAGCTACAGAGCCGTTATACCACAAGCAAGATACATGAGATTTAGCAACAACACATTAGACAATACATTCTATAGTTTAAACTACTACTTTATTTCAAACTACACAACAAAAACCAAGAAATTTATTTTATTACACTTTATCATTCTTTCTTGCTCTTTATAGAAGTTTTTTTTTATGCAGAAATGTTTTCGAAAGCATCTTTTGCTTATGTCATATTTTTTATATGTGCCCAAGACTTTTGCTCAGTACTATAAGTAAAACAGTTGTTAGGTTTTACTGAACTTGCTGGATAATATGAGTTCTTCTAGTAACTTTAATTGTCACACTTGCTCCTTTCTATTTTTATGTAAATCCCAGGAGCGTACATTAGGTTTTTTTGTTTCCATCTGAAAACTGGTCTGTCTTGTACTATATTTCTTTCTTTACAGCCATGCATATATTCTCCTGTAATGTTATTTATTTATTAATTTAATAATCATGGTGAGAGTGTGCATGTGGGTGAGATTCCGCGTCCAAAAATGAGTCTGAAAGCGTGTGTGTGAGAGCACTAAATATAAGTATGTTTACTGAGATATATACTGAGACTACCGTATATTAAAATTTGTATTATAATGTATACTTTCTGTACATTGTTACAATGTATATTCTAAGCATATGTATGTAACTAAGTATGAATAAGTGTGCTTTGGAAATTACACTGACCTTTCACTTGAAAGTATATTTCCTATACTATAACATATTTTTGGAAAATGTACTATAATACAATTAGTGTTGGGGGTCGTTACTTTTTAAAGTAACTAATTACATTACAAAAGTTCTGTCATTAAAAAGTAATCAATTACATTACAGCGTTACTTTCTGATAAAAGTAACTAGTTCAGTACTTTTCCATTACAGAAAATGAAAACTCCTTTGTGATTCCTCATGCATGTTGTCAAGACCTTTATAATTATTCTATCATCATCACTCAGTGAAGTTTGGCCCATAATCTGTTAATATCTCACATAAATGGGTAAGCGGGTTATCGGGGGCAGGGCTTGTACGACAACTTCCAAATTTTGGTCCACTGTCCAATTTCTGCACAAAGTCACCTCGGTGGCTGCATGATTACACAAACAGCAACATAAAACTTACTATTGTCCACACTACTGTAAAATAGCTAAGAATAACACTGCTTTTCTTTGACACAAATTTCAGGGATGTAGTCGTTTTGTTTAAATAAAACTTTATTGAGTCCTCAGATGTTTTAACCTACCTTCCTGCACATCTTGAATCTGCATTCTCTCTTCTTACACTGTATGTTCGTGCAGCCATCCACAATGTGAGCGCTTACAGTGTACTGTAGGTTAAAACAGAACACTTTAATGGGATTATTCACTAACAACTGCAATAAAGTTTATTAACAAGATGTCCGAAGCCTTAAAGCTAATTCTTTGTGCAAAAACAGAAACTGTGACAACAGAAAAGAAAAACATAAACAAACAAACAATAACATAAAGAATCCGGAAATGTTTGAGAAGATGAGAGGACTGTTTAACAGTGGGAATTTGAGATTATGTGGAACTGTGTGAAATTAAAGTGTGGACCTGTTCACACTGCAAGACATCTAAAATAAAATTTCTAAGATACCACAAATCTGTCTGAGTCAGATAATTGGTCATTGAGGTGATTAATCAGGCCCTGGGAACCGCTCTCAGGAGTCAGGCCGTATCATAACATCCTCACTAAATGCTCAAAACCACTGACTTTGCACAATAATATGCACAGGAGCTTTTACCTATTTTTATTTATTCTTTTATTTTTAATTCTTGTTTGTTGATATAGGATTGCTTTTTACCTTATTTGACTTATTTTTAGACGAAAACTATTTGTGGACTGCTGGATCTGTGAATTCCCGCATGGGAAAGAATAAACTAACTAACTAACTAACTAACTACCTATCTATCTATCTACTGTATCTATCTATCTAGACCTATATTGACCTATCCTTTTTTTTTATATTTCTAAAATGCTTTGAGCAAGATTTCTTTCTTATAGGCAAACACTTCAAGATTTATCTAAGATACAAATTACCGAAAAACAGTCCTATGGCCTATATGCTGGTTCTTCAGGGTTAGCATTTGGGACTTCCATATTTAATTTTAGGAAAAACTGTTAAACTTTTTCTAAAATAAGACAATAAACATTTCATATATCGTAATTACAGAGTTAATCAATAAAGTAACACAGGGATTATGAAATGTCACACTTACGCACATGTTTTTTCCACTCACTCACTCATCTTCTATACCGCTTTATCCTGTACTGTATTCAGGGTCGCGGGGACCTGGAGCCTATCCCAGGAGACTTAGGGCACGAGGCAGGGTACACCCTGGACAGGGTGCCAATCCATCACAGGGCACACACACACACACACACACTCATTCTATGGGCAAGTTAGGAATATAAATTAACCTAACCTACATGTCTTTGGAATGTGGGACGAAACCCACCAAGCATCGGGAAAACATGCAAACTTCAATACCCTGTAAGTTATAGTTTGGCTTCAGAGATGAACTAATGTTCATATACGAGTGTTCGCTTAACTCATTTGTATTAGCAAATTTGCACATTATCAAAGGCAGTTTATTTACATTCCAGAATTCCCCAAAACAGTATTTTACACACACTGTGGTGTAGGTTTACTAATATCTTTTATTTTTATTACAACTAGATATTCTGTGAAGTTTATTTATGTTTGTCTTCACTAAATTCTCCTGTTGTCTTTAATCAGAGCTCCGCCCTGGAGGTTTGGGGGGTCAGACGGATGACGGTTGGCCTTTTGGAGCTACTGGAGGAGCCTGAACAAGCTGTTGAGGGAGCTGTAGGGGGGATGATGTCACAGTGCAACAGCTTTAGAATGATGTTTGGTCAGGTCTATATTCGCCTGATACAAAAATACATATTTTTAAGTCATGTTTGCGTGTTTTAATTGTTGGGGAATTGTTTGGGGTATTAAAAACATTTACCACTTCAATGGGCAAAAATTTTTTTTAAATAGTTTTAAAATAAAACTTTGTTTTAAATAGTCAAAGAGTTGGGTTAATAATAACAATAATTATTATTTGTCATAGAAACAAATGAAAACAACAGTTAAACACTTAATCATATGTATCTGTGCTAGTTTGTGATTATGTGACCCATAATTATTTTTTTCTCAGTATAAATAATTGTTTTGGGTTTTAATAAGTCCATCAAAAGAGCAAAGACAAACTTGAGGAGTGAAAGGTGAGACACCTCAGTGGAGAATACTGACTGTGACATGGTGCTAATTGCTCTGTGTGTTTTTGTCTGTGCACAAATGTGGGTGTGTGTTTGTGTTTTAGGTTCCTAGGGGTGCATTCTTAAATTCAGTCTGTCTAAATCTTTATAAACGCCAAGTTGGAAATGAAGTTTGAGAAAATGACAACAATTAAACACTTGATTATTTGCGTCTGTGCTATTTTGTGCTTAAGTGACCCAAATTAATTTTTTTCTTATGTTAAAAAATGCTTTGGGTTTTAAGAACTTCATTAAAATACACATTTAGGAGGAGTGGAATGTGAGAAAGGTAAGGTGAGAAATCTCAATAGAGAATGTAGCCTACTGTACTGACTCCTCCTTATTACTGACTGTTAGATTGTGCTACATGTAAGATGGGTTCTTTCGACCTGCCGGCGCGCAAATGTGTTTCTGTTAAAGCTCAGACAAACCTGATGAATGCAGGAGCGCGCGCGCACACTGACACACACACAATTGTGGCACTTTAACCATTAGTGCATTAACGTTGTCTTGTAAATAGCTGATTAAACCTATGAACACAGCAGTTTAAAAGAAATACTAAACAGACACATGGTCTATTTTGTCCTCAAGTGAAATACATCAATACAATAATAGTTCAACATTAGTGCAAGTATCTGAAGAAAGTCTCTATTATATCATGACTTTGAGATGTCCACAGTATAATCGAACCGTAGACGTGTTTATTTTGCTGAACATTAAAAAACAGCCATGTTTAATAAAACAGTGCATCTTTATTAAGCCATATTGGTTTCGAGTCAGAAGTAAAATTAACGAAAGACTGAAAAGCCACGTAAACTTGATCCTGAACAGCCACGGGCTGACTTTAACAATATATGCTGATTGTTTTTATATTGTTACAGTATATGTTTTTATATGTTTTTTGTATATATGTTTAAATGTTCAGATGAACGTTTCAGAGTATGTCTTGTCATCTGTTTACAGCGTTGGCTGATTTTGTGATTGAGACCCATGGGTTACATTTAAATCATTTTTATTAGTAGTAGTAAGCCAGGCTTTAGTAACCTTGGACAAATCACGATATAAGCCCTCTATCGCACACGCTCTCTCTCTCTCTCACTCTCACACAAACACACACACACAACACATGAAATCGTGTAAAACCAAATAAAAATATATAAGCAGTAAAATTACAGTACTATCCTGTAGGTGATTCCTGTCCTGCGATAACAGGCGCTGACCCTCTGGAACTGTTTAGTTCTGTTAGTATTGTTTACAAGTGTGAATGTTTATGGGGATTTAATCTGTCTCTGCTGCCGCATCTATTCACAGTTGTGTCCCAGATGTCCCATCAGATCTTTGATGTGGGGACGTTATACTAGTTAAATGACTAAAGACATACTGATCCGTATGAACAGATATTTGTTCCAGATATTATGCGCCATTAATCGATTTGTTATGCCAATTTTTGACTATCAGCGAAAAAACATCAGCAAAAACATAATCAAAAATATAATGAAAACAAACCCAAGCAGAAGTTACATTTTAAGCTTTACTTTGCAGCAAAATATCATCTACCAGTGTATTAAACGGAAATAGATAAAATACACCATAATGTATAATACATAGCCTGCATTTGTATTCCGTACCTACAACTATTGGAATAGATAAATTATAGATGTCACCGTGTCTTTAAGAATTATTAAGAATGTCTTGAAAAATATTGCAATAAAAAGTTTTATTTAATATTTAATTAATTTATTTATTTTAAATAGCATAAGCATCATGGGTTGTGTATTGAGTGATTTAAAAAATCTGTTTTATTATTTTTTTTGTTACCATATCATCTATTTATGAAACTATGTACAGTATGTGAACATACTGTATAAGGCTGCCTGGACACTGCAGTTAACTGAGGCAGTCAATGCTCCACCTGGTGGGATTATATAGCATTGCAACCAACTTATTGGAAAGCGCATGGGGGCTTTTATGGGGCGGGCATCATTAACTGCGTCATCGCGGATAGTGCATGGACTTGTCATGGGACCCGCCATGGTCCAGGAGGCTGTTTGACATGGCTCCTAGTGTAGGTGAATATATATCTTCTCTAATTATCTGTAAAGAAATATGTCCCCACATTCTTCGGTTGTTTACTATAATAGTATTCCAAAATTTCCATATTGTGTTCTTGGTTCTTGTATGGCCGGAACAGAAGTGAATTTGGATCAGTTTTTGCTGCTGTCTGCAAATCTGACTCTGTCCTGAAGTCACACCAAAGAAGTGAAACAGCTCCAACTTTTATATAGATTTGACCAAAAAAAAAGTCTAAATTCATGAACTGAATCTGCAATGGATCTGGGCTAAATTAGCGGGATGGATGTGACTGTTACTGGATTTTCCAAAGGAAACATGGATCTGGTTCAGAGTCGTCTGTAAACACCATCCTCAAGATCAGAAGTCCTTCCTGGATGGAATGAATGCTACATGCAAGGAATGGATTAGGCAAATGGGTTTATTTTCCAAGTGTATAGGGAAAAAAAGAGATACAAGTTGTAATGTCAATACGCACTCATTATAGGCCTTGAATAGCTTTAGAGCCCTCATTTCTGTGGTTAATTTAAAACTTTTAATCTTTGATGGCTCTGAGTATGTACAGTATGTGTGTGAGTGTACAGGGTGCTTATACCCTGCGATAGATTGGCTATTAATAATAATAATTAATAATATATGATATTATTCAGGCCTCCTGTGACCCTGTACTGGATAAGCGCTATTGCAATACTATGTTTTAATAAATATATATACTGTATGTAGGGGTCAGGATTGTGCAACGTACATAGAGTGTCATATCCTGTTTTTTCATTACAACTTAGAAAATACAATGAAATAAATTTTATTTCATTTTAACCAACTATACAAACATGACTGAGCAAAAAATTCAAAATGGGTCACATATTTGTTCATTTGCTATTTTTGTGACATCATCCCCATATTCCGGTAGCGGTAAAAGTTAGGCCTTAACTTTGGTTTTACCGTACATATCCGAAAACCCAAATGCACATTCTGAGGTTTAATGATTAATTAACAAACTTTTTATAGGCTAAAAAGCATAAAGCAAAGCCAGGTAATCTGTTTTAGCCAATAGGAGCAGCACATATACTGTATGACTTTTAACCTTACTTTCACATCCTGTTAGCCAGAGAGAATTTGATTTATTTTTGATAACTTAGCATTAGCAATATGATCATGGATAATTTAATCACTGTTTATAATTTTGTGAAATGTTACCGTGTTTATGTAGGCTGGCATGTGATTCCTCCATCTATGTCTTGCCTTATACTTTACACAGTATGGAATGGTAATTACTGTGGATGGGTACTGCCTGTGTGTGTGGTGACAGTAGTGTTGGGTGTAACGCGTTAAGAGATTCAAGAACAGATGAGAAACAAAGTATTTGTCATTTTTCAGTCTGAAAAGGGGAGGCTCAGTACCTTTGAGACTCACACAGTAAATCACACCTTGTTGTGTCTGTGTGTGGTTCTGTGTTCATGATGAACCAACTACACTGTATAAAGCATCTACAACGAGCATGTGAGCATCAGAACTGAACCTTGGAGTAATGCAAGAAGGTGTTCCAGCCAAATTATCCTGCTAAATTGATGTCCAACTAAAATGGACTGATTTCAGCTTACCAGTTTCCTTAGCACATAATTTTAAAACACCACCGTTTTTATGATCTTTTTGGTTTTAATCAGATTTTTCTGCAGACCTTCAGGTTCTTCAAACCAACTGTTTATACACCAAGACATCTCTCTATAGTGTATTTAAAGGATATGTGTTTCTTTACACTTTGGACTAGTGGTTGTGCTCTTCTGTGCCCTGGACCAGGCTTTTGAACATCATCTTTTCACAGGAACTGATGATGTAATAATATCCCTGCCCTGTGAATGGCTGACAAGTGGAAATGGTTTCAGTAAAGTAGGAACTTCTTTAAAGTGTGTGTTTAGGTGTAATTCCCCTCTCTTTCAGAAACAGAGTACTAAACAGTATCTTGCCTTGCTGCTAGGGTGGTACCTTTAGTACCTTTATGTCTTGTATAGAGTACTATATTTCAGTGCATATGCATAATGATGATTTTCTGAATATATTAAATATAAAAAACTTCACATAAAAATAAATAGCCACATTATACTCATTTACATCATGAGCCTAATATATCAACAGTTTGGATATGTTCATGTTCAGGGTGTAATAAATACAGTATTATACTTTGTGATCCTCCTCTACTTAATATCTGGCGAAAAATAAACTATTCAGGCTTTATCCAACCCTCACACAAGTTAAATGAACATACTTTCTCTTTGTTTTAGAGATTTCCTCTCAGGCCCATGAACACCTATGGCACATACACAGCAACATCTAGTGGAGACACTGCAACATTAGTGTTTGTTTCAAATAAATAGTACAGTACAGACTTAATAATAAAAAGGCCTTTTTGTCCATGTCTCAAATAGTAACAATAACAGCACTGGTAATTGTAAGTTATAATGTGCCCTCTTTGTGGCAGTAAGAACTTAAATCAGCTATGGATGGAAATAATGTAGATTGACTGTGCAGGTATAATTTTACCCTGTATATTGATGACGAGGTGACTTTTAAGCTCTTTGCTTATAGGCTGTGAACCTGAGAGAGAAGGACAAAGCTGCAAAAGCATGTGCATAACACACACACACACACACACACACACACAGTTGCATGAGCTTGAAGAGTGCTGGAGAACTGCATTGAGGGAAAAGTCCCTTATATAAAGTATACACATTATAAACGTTTAAATATTCATGCTGTTTGAATATTTTGCTTTTGCTGTATGATTATAGTTAGAATGTGTCAAAACAAATTAAATAAATGGTAGTCATATGGTTTATAATTACATTCTTCTCTCTTGTCCTGTTTATTCCACAATTATTAGTCTTTATCTGATCCTCTACAGATGAAAACATAGCGACATCTAGTGGCCATGGTGAAGCATCAGCTTTGATCATATGCGTAACAATTCAATCTAGGCTTCTACTGAGCCCTTTATGGGTCATGTGGTATAAACACTGTATACTACTAAAATATGGTTTATACGTCAATCACATGGATTCTGACCTAAATATTTTTTTCTACCACATGACCCCTGAGGGCTTCATACGCCTTAAGACAGTGTAAAAAATAATTAATGTTTCAGATTGAAAAATCAACAACACTGAAATTGTTATTATGCAGTTATGAATTGCAGTGGGAACTCTTTTATTAATTTTTGTATAAAATGAAAACAAATTGCTTTCTCCTGGAGAAAACATACAGTCCAAGCTGAAATTATTTAACATTAAAGTTAATATAATTATTTAATTTTGTGCTAAAAAAAATTAGATTTAACTACAGAATCAAACTGTACAAGCTTAATACTAGTGCAGAATGTGGAATTTTTTCCATGTTTGTGCGATCGTTTTAGTGTTTAAATGATTGAACCGCTCCAAGGATTCACCAAATGGAATGTTAAATATAAAGTATGTTAAAGATCCACGATTATAAATATGAATATCAAATGAAGTGATGTCAAGGCTGATAGCTTCTGGGAAGAAACTGTTGCAAGGCTGTTAGTGAGGGTCCGAATGCTTTGGTACCTTTATACAGGCAGCAGGGTAAAGAGTGTGTATAAAGGGTGTGTGTGATGATCCACAATGCTGGAAACAGCGTAAATGCAGTTTGTGATGTAATTGTCTATGATAGAGGGGAAAATACTCACACACTCCTTACTATCTGCTCCAGGGACTACAGATTCGAGACATTGCAGTTCCCAAATCAGCTGCTCAGGATGCTTCCTATAATGCCTCTATAGAATGCGGTGAAGATGGGTGAAGGAAGATGAGCTTTTCTCTGCCTTCTCAGGAACCAGTGATGTTGCTGGGGTTTCTTGGCTATGGAGTTGGTGTTAATGGACCAGTTATGGTTCTCCTCTCCTTGATACACAAACTCCAAAAGGTCCAGTGAGGGAGGTAGCAGGATCTTGATGTGCATTTGTAAAAAGCCTTTCGAAGCACTTCATGATGCTGGGTGTGAGTGCAACAGAACAGTAATCATCAAGGCAGGACACAGGAGACTGCTTGGGTACAGGGATGATGTTGTTGGCTTTGAAGCAATTTGGAATGACAGCCCAGTTCAGAGAGATGTTGAAGAATGTCAGAATTTGTACATTATGTACAAATTATGTAAATTATGCTTCACAACGAGAGTCTGTGTATTTCTTTTGAATCAATAAAACTGACATCAATGTAAACAGTTACATATGTCACACAGATTATTTCAACTAAACTTTAATTGACAAAGCATTGCTTTCTTTATTTCAAAGAAAGTAAGAAAAGTTAACTTACATAATTACATTAAATTATAATCACTTACATTACCAGGAAACATATTACACTGCATGTAAACATAACTGTTTTCATCATGCTTAACAAGATGTTAACCAAGAATGACCACTGAAAATGTAGCACAGACAGATACACATACTGTAGGTGTCCATTTGACTCATATAGTTTCAACTTTACTATGAATCTCTCTTGAAAATATGGTGACTTGTGAAATCTGTAACTTACACAGTTAAACACCACAACATTCATGTACATATACACGTTCCTTCTGAGACCATGTGAGATCATTCATTAGCCTATAGCACATGTTGAGCATAGACAATATATAGGTTGAACAGAGTAAACTTTCAGATGCTTAACAACAATAAATTAATCACCATATCACTCTAATCCCAAATAAGTTCAATGAACCTACCAATTTTGAAGTAACCCATTGCCCTTAAAATGTTAGGTTAAGCACTGGCAAACAAAAACTAATTTAAGTCAAGTTTACTTAAGATACTCTTCTTGCATTACCTTATGACTTTTACTACAATAAACTAATTCTGTTTGTTTTGAAAACTAACTTGAACTTATGTTAAAATGGCATATAAATGTTTGTGTAGCACCCGTCCCATGTAGCTAGTATTTGGCGCCACTAATAAAGAGTGTTGTAGTACTATGGGCGGGGCCCTGGATTCTTTGTAGGGGTATTTTACCTGCAGTAACCTAGTTACTGTGAAACTACGCGTTCCAATACTTGTGAATATACCACAAAGTTTTTTAAAGAATTGATGGTGCCTCCACTTAGTATGGTTATATTTATACAGTTCTACCGACTAAAAATAATACTGTAATTTATATCATGCAATAGCTTACCCTCTATGATTTAACCCAAGAAACCAATTAAATTACTGGATGCACTGTGAATATTTACCACCAACACAAGCCTTTAGATAAAATGTACTTTTAGTCAACTTCAATAAGAAAACAAACAAAAAAAAATATTGGCAGGTTCACACACGGCATTCTACCTTATCAAAACTGATATATCCATATCACTAACATATAAACCAAAAACAACACGTTCAGTCTGCAGCACAAGAATATTAACTAGTGTCTCTCAACCAAACAAATAAATAAATAAATAAATAAATAACGGTGCAGGCCTGAATCGTAGCTTGGGATCGTGGAGGCCCAAAATCATGTGGCCGCTTCACTTTCCCATGAAAGCAACAAAATAAAATGCACGTGCAAAGGGTTTCTGTATTCACAACCTTTTAGCGCAGTCAGTCATCCAGTCTATGTCATATGTCACTGTGCGCGACGGATAGATAAAGCCAGGCAATGACGTAGGGGATACACGACAAAAAAACTGTGATGGCTAGGAACCACCAGCAACCACTTGAAACCAGCAGTCGGAAGAAACCAGCAGTCCTGCAGGGCGATGGTTGAGCGGGAAACCCACACCAAGAATCCAAAAAAAGACTCTGTTCTTTCCTTCGGAGCTGAAATATGTCCGTTACCACTCGGTAAATTCTGCATCCACCCTGGTAAACGACACATTCATCATCCTTTTAAACACACAACATGTGCCTCGCCACTGGTCTAATCTCCACAGGTATTTCGTTAACAAGGCTTTGGACTCTCTTCACGGAGTTCTCTTCAAATCCCGCCTCTCTGCACTAGGATTGGTATATATATTAATATATATAATATTATAATAGCTAAACGTGCTATAAGTTACTATTGCTAAAACTATGACTAAAAGAAAAAAAAGGTACTGGTTTACTTTAGTATTTATTCAATTTTAGAACAGTATAACGTGTTCAGATATATGAGCAAAACAAGGTCTTTACAGATCTTAGAACTTAAACTGTACATTAAGAAAATAAACATTAGCATGAATTGAGAATACCGTTCATTTACAGGAAATAAACCATTCATTCACAATTAATAATAATAATAATAATAATAATAATAAATAAAATTCCCAATCACATTATAGTGACCATAAAATGTCACTTTCTGCAGGTTATCAAGGTACAGAAAAACTGACTGAAAATACTATTGCAGCCTTGTGTCCATTTTTCACAGAACCAAAATAAATAAAACATATAAAACAAATAATACTAAATTGCTGTGTGAACTTTCTACAGGCTATCAAGATACAGACAAACAAAGCATGTATCTAACATGTATCACAGTAGCGTGCAAAAATGCCCCTTTTGCTTAACAATTTCTTACTGTATATCCTACATTGCCAGCTGGTTTGTCAGAGTAAGAATCTTGCCTTTCAATATTTTTTTTTCCCTAAGATCAACATAATCTGTTGAATGAAATAGAAGGCGTTGACCATACATTTAGGGTAGTTTCAGTGCAGTGCATATGTCAATCCAAATAGAAGGCACATGGCCTGGGGCAGGTTAGTCAGATTATTCAAAACAAGATAATTCCCACAGAGGATGGGTTGAGTGGATGCTGCGCTACATCTTCAAAGTAGAGGATTCCATTTGGCACACGACTGTAGGAGTCCTCGTCATCAGTAGCCTAGACATAAAACAACAAGAATTTATTACTTGTTCAAAAAATATCCATGTCAAATATTTTGGTAATGTGCACCGTTGTTACTTTGTTACACACAGAACAATTATTTACATGTAAAAACATATGTTTTAGCAACCAGCCACCCACAAAGCATCATCTTCTTGAAGTAAAATGAAAACTGACTACTGAAAATTTACTCATTGTTTAGATTTCAAAATTGGGATATTCATTTACTAAACACTCTGTATTTTAAAGAGCAACAAAAAACACATGTAATCAAACAATATAATGATATATTACTTAAAAAGCAGGCTTTGAAAAAATCAGCGGGGCAGTCATCCAAAAGTACTGGAAGACCTCTCAGGACAAGACATCTGATGTCAGCTATGCCACTAGTCTGGATTGCAGTGACAGCAGAGGCAAAATTTAAACATTAGTGACAAAAATCCTCATTGCATAGAGTCTTGACACAAGATAACTGTACAATTAATTAAATCTCAAAAGACCATCCAGGATTTGTCCCTTGAGGCCTCTCTTTGATCTAAAGATTTCAATAAGCCGAGGACCATGCCGATCAAGAGACTCGTAGAACTCCTGTTTCAGGTTTTTCCCAACAATTCAACTGAATTCTTGGTAGACCTGCAACACAAACATTAAATCAGATTTTAAGGTCACAACACCAAGTAGAACAATCATTTACCATACCCACATGATGCTTTATGAATGGCGTGTGCCATCTTATCTGGCTATGTATAGTAATACATCTCCATTTTACATTGCATTAGGACATTTTTACTCTGAGTCAAACAACCCTTACCACATTTGTTTTTTTTTTTCAAAAAGAGCCAACGGTCATCATCTGGGTCACAAAAGGCTTGTCTTTCTCGACCTCTCTTCTTCTTAAAGACAGAATTAATGCCATTTTCTGATTAATAAAGATCCATCTAGATTTTTTTTTTTTCATTTCATTAGCCAACAGCTGTCTAATCGTTTCCAGGGTGGTAGCATCATGTCCATCAGGGAAGTCAGGTACGTAATTCACTTCCCCTTTCCTTGGTTTCTTAATGTTTTTGTTTGGAGGATCACCACCATGTCCTACATTGCCAGCTGGTTTGTCAGAGTAAGACACTTGCCTTTCAACTCTTTTTTGTCCTAAACTCAACATAATCTGTAGAGTAACTTCCTCTTTTCCCTGCATTCACTATTACATCTTCATGACCCAGGGCCCTCATTTTGGATCTGTAATTACCCATTTTATCTTTTAGGCTGTTTTTCCAGCCACAGACTCCAGTTGGTGATGCTGGTTTGAGAAGACCGGGGTGCGCAAAAGTCAGTTCCTTGGCAACAGCTGCTAAGTCAGACATACAGTGGCTTGCAAAAGTATTCGGCCCCCTTGAACTTTTTCCCATTTTGTCACATTACAGCCACAAACATGAATTAATTTCATTGGAATTCCACGTGACAGACCAATACAAAGTGGTGTACACGTGAGAAGTGGAACGAAACATTTTTTACAAATAAATAACTGAAAAGTGGGGTGTGTTTCAGGTGATCAGCTGACCTCAGGTTATAGATTTAATCAATTGATGTCAATTTATTTAAGCATGTTGCCATTGGCAACCGGAGACACCTGCCTGGCAGAGAAGATTTAATTGCCCAATTTAAACTCTCAACCACGCCCACCGGCAAACTTCTGGAACAGCTTTCTAAAGAAGAAAGGACACAGTGGTGCCCAGTAAAGGAAAAATTTTCCATCTTAATTCCTTGTCTTTACGACAAGCCAGCTTAAAAAAAAAAAAAAAAACTTTTAAATGAAAAGACACAATGTTATTTTGACAAATTAGCTAATGCTGGTGTCACAAGTTGTACATTAAACAAGTCACATGAACATAAAGTCCCAGCTGCTGTCACATCATTAACAGTAAAATTGTATTCCAAGTGGTAAAAATAAATTACATTAAATGACAATTTTAAACTCCTTCATTGTTCTGCAAACTGTTTTCTAAAGGCGTATGTAGGTGTCCCAGTGTGTAAGACACTACATATGTTTTATCCTGTATCTCTTTAAAGCACCACAGTGTCTAATAAAATTCTTCTAATATGTACTTGTAAAGTGTTATTATATTATATTATGATGTAATCTTCTTCTTTGTCTTTCGGACTTTATCTCCAAAATATCTAACATGGGTTGTCCCTCTGATGTACTCATTCTTGATCCTATCCATCCTTGTTGCTTCCAAAGAGAACCTCGACATCTTCATTTCTGCTACTCCTCATTTCTGCTAACTCTGCCTCCTGTCTTTTCTTTAGTGCCACTGTCTCTAAGCCGTAGAGTCGCTGGTCTGACTGCTGTTTTGTACACCTTTCCTTTCATTCTCACTGTTACTCTTTAATCATATGACACTTTTCTTCACCCACGTTCCACTTGGGTTCCTTTCATTCACACACATGTATTCTGACTTGCTACGGCTAACTTTTATTCCTCTACTTTCCAGAGCTTACCTTTATCTCTCTAGATTATCCTCCACTTGTTCCCTGCTCTTGCTACAAAGCACAATGTCATCTGCAAACATCATAGATGAGGTTAGACAGGAGTCTCCATTGACTGTCATCCTGTCCATCACCAGAGCAAACAAGAAGGGGCTCAGAGCCGATCCATGATGCAGACCCACCTCCACCTTGAACTCTTCTGTCACACCTACAGCACATCTCACCACTTTCTTACAGCTCTCATACATGTCCTGCACCACTCTAACATACTTCTCTGCCACTCCAGACCTCCTCATACAATACCACAGCTCCTCTCTCTGCGCCCTGTCGTACGCCTTCTCTAAGTCTACAAAGACACAATGCAACTCCCTGTTACCTTCTCTGTACTTCTCCGCCATCATCCTCAAAGCAAATACTGCATCTGATGTACTCTTTCTACGCATGAAACCATATTGCTGCTCACAAATGCTCACCTCTGCCCTTAACCTAGCTTCCACTACTCTTTTCCCTGTCATAGTCCCAACATTCAAAGTCCCTACTGTCACTCCTAAACTCTTGTCTTTCCTCTTCTCTCTCTGCCTACGAACACACCTTCCTCCTCTCCTTTTTCGACAAACAGTAGTCCAATTTCCACCGGCAGCCTGTAGGTCAACAGCACTGGTGCCGGGCCCCTGTGGTTGGATTATTATATTGTGATCTGTGTACTTGGGCCCTGCAAGGACTGGCACCCTGCCCTGAGATTCTGTGACAAGTTTCAGGCCTCCCCATGGTTAGAATGAATTAATATCACCTTGTAGAAGCAGGCGGCATTAGTCTGTGTGTATGGCACCTGACAGGCTGGAAGGTTTAGCGCATGTACCATGGCAGAAGAGACTCTCTTTTAACATGTGGTTGTTAATTTGTTTCTTTCAGTTCTTTGTGAGAATTGCCTTTATGGAGTTTTGTGGGTGTGACTAAGTATAAATCAGTTGCGTCGAATATTCAGATTAATTTTGCGACTAACTTATAAACAATTGAAAAACAAAATTGTTAATTTAAAAGTTGTGAATTTAAATAGCTTAGAAAAACATTCACACACAATTTGACTACAAGACTGGTAAATGTGTCCCACAGTCTTACTGCTGTATTTCACTCCATCACATTTTGTATGATTGTGATGCTTCACTCTCTACACTAGATGTCCCTGTTTTTGTTCTAAATGTGTTCACATGTACGAGCTCAGATGAAAACATATAGTATAAAAAGTATTACACTTTGAGACGTGACCCTTTTTACTTTTATTAATAATACAGACTTACTGTACGTCATGGGAGGTGAGATATTCTACATACAGAGTCAGACCAAAAAAATGTATAAACACTTCAGGGTAAAAAAATAGTATGATATTAATATTACTAATATTATCATATTATTATCATATCCTCATATACTTAAATATATAACATAGAGCAATGCTTTTAGTATTAAAATAGTTATACAAGTTTTTATTTTCCTAAAGTGTGTAAATTCTTTTGGCTGATGTGTACATTAAAGACATTAAAGAACACAAAAAAATGTGAGATAAAGGTATTTTTATTTGTTGAATCTTTAGGATCTTTAGGTTCTAACCAGCAGCAACTGATTTTAGTTTATGGTCTTAAGAGATAAAGCAATTTTTGTTTGTATAAAACTCCATAAAAATACACATACAGTATATCAAAAAAAAAAAAACATTTCAATAATTTTTTTTATTATTCTGGATGTATTTAATGTGTGGCATGGTGGCGTAGTGGTTAGCACAGTTGCCTCGCACCCCCAGGGTTGAGGGTTCCATTCCCGCCTCAGGGTCTGTGAGTGTGCATGTTCTCCCCGTGCTTGGTGGGTTTCCTCCGGGTACTCCGGTTTCCTCCCACAGTCCAAAGTCATGTACAGGATAAGCACTACAGAGAATGAGTGAGTAGACGCCATTATCCAGAGTGACTTACAGTACATTTTTTATCTCATTATACTGTACATGAGCTGTTTAGGATTAAGGGCCTTGCTCAAGGGCCCTACAGTGGCAACCTACTGGTGCTGGGGTTTGAAACCACTACCTTCTAAACTGTAGTCCAACGACTTAACCACAGAGTTACCCCTGCCTATGGCTTATTGAATAAAATACTGAGGGCTATTAAGGCATTAAGTAAAATAATATCCTTAATTACAATTTAATTACGTTATTCTGTAGGGTTATTTAAATGACAGACATCGTCACAAAGCAGTGGAATTTAAAAGTGTAACTACTGCTGGTGTGCAAAGACATTTTGGGAAGTGCTGTTATAGGAAAACAATCACCTTCAGCCTTGTAACAGTAACTCCACTTCATCACACCACCTTGTCAAGGCACAGAGTGGTTTATTTATTTATTTTAGAATATTATAGAGTATTTACTAATATTCTTATCATAAATTACCAAAACATATTTTTGCATTACAGCATTAGGTTGTGGTGAGTTGTTCAGATTTTTTTACTCTCTGTCCATTAGGGCGGCGCTGTTACACCAGACTGAAACTCCTCAGAAGTTTGCTGTAGTAATTTTCCCTTCACAGCAGGAGGAGTAATTTTACACTTTATTTATTTGAAGATTTCAACCCACAGTTTACCCGACAACAGATGAGTTGTGTGTGTTCCTGCTGTATGATTAGTTGTTCTGTATAAAGGGAACTAGACATTACAGGGACTTTCTGCTCCATTGTGTAACAGAACCTACTTTTACTTTCACATACACAAAGACAAACCACAACAAAACAGGAAATTACAGACATGTTGTCTAGGAAATATTATGACAAAAGAAATATTAAACATTATTTTAAATTTCAAGAGATTCCAAAAACGTTTTTGACAAACCCATTATAACATGCAGAAACTACACTATATATACATGTACAGTAAAAAACAAATCTTACACATTTAATACAGTTTTCTATATACATTTAAATGTTTCATTGCATTTATATATAACTGTTTGTTAAATTTGCATAAACAAAAAAAGGTTTTCTATTCAAAGTCGTGAGCCTAAGTATTGGGTAATGAAAAATCCTATAAAGTCACAGATTCGAACCCACAGTGAACCCTCCTGCTGAAATGAAATCACACTCTTGGGGAATTTAGTTCACACAGACTGTACTGAGGGGTTTCACCCTGATCTCCATTCACTAAGACCTGAGATGGCTTTAAACCATGTTACAGCAACAGATGATGTCATAGAGATGGTGAATTTGTATTGGCTGAGCAGATCATCTTCATCATCATCATCATCATCACCCATGTGATAGGGATTTTCTGAGCTGGTTTGGCTGCTCTGTTTTTGTCCTGCAGACACTTTCACTTCACTTCCAGCCCTGAGAAATCACAAATATGAAAACCACTAGGGATGATAAGATAAAGATGATCAACATACTGTATAACAGTGCAGATAATGGGGGATTATCTTTAAATACAATTAATACCAAGCATTGCAGAATGGTAAAGTAATTAGAGATTAACAAATAGAAGGTGTTAATATCATACAGACACAGTCTGATGATAGAAATGTGCAGAGTGCAGATACAGAAAGAGAACTGAATGGACAGGATGTTGTTTTTAAATACCTAGTGAAATATGTTTTAAAATGATTTTATTTATTATTATGAATGTACTTAATGGGTGGCATGCGTAGTGGTTGGCACTGTCGCCTCACACCTCCAGGGTCGAGGGTTCGATTCCCGCCTCGGGGTCTGTGTGCATGGAGTTTGCATGTTCTCCCTGTGCTTGTGTCACAGTCGGGCCAGGCTCCGAACCCAGCCAATCACAACACTCCCCATCTTCGGAATACTGATCACAAACACCTGGTGACAATCAACACTAACACTTATAAGCAAACACCATGCAGCGCTTAATGTCCGGGCTCGTATGGACGAAAGAGGATCAAATCGCAAGAGAAAGTAAGAATCAAATACTTACCTAAACTACTTACTCCTTGTTCTCTTTAGAAGTGTTTCCCATCTGTCTCCCTCGTCTTCATCTCAGTGACTCTGTGTGTGTGCGTATATTCCCTCACCAGCTCTTCAGTGGTTCCAGCACCGATTCCTCGTCGCTCACTATCCTCCACAAAGGAACAAAAGGGAAGGATCAGTCTATGTCGCTTACTTAGAAAAAGTAACGTTTTGCATTGAACCTTACCTGATTCAGACTGCATATTCTTGAACCTGCTGTGCTCTATCTGTTTGTTAATATACTTTGCTCATCTTGAAAAACTTACCACACTGTATGAGTCTGACTTTGTTACAGCTTAGTGTGTTTCCTCCGGGTACTCCAGTTTCCTCCCACAGTCCAAAGACATGCAGAGTAGGCTAACAGGAATTCCCAAATTGCCTGAGTCCTCTGAAATAGGCCCTTAGGTTCCCGTAACCCTGTACAGGATAAGCACTACAGAGAATGAGTAAATATGCTAATGGTAGTAGCATTGCTTAGCTTAGCCTCTTTACCATATTTTTTTTTTCTGGTTGTGGTTTAATATCTGTTTAATAACATATATCTGCACTGATGAAGTGGAGTTACTGTTACCAGTAGGTTGCCACTGTTGGGCCCTTGAGCAAGGCCCTTAACCCTCAACTGCTCAGATGTGTAATGAGATAAGGATTTTATGATGTAGATTATGTAGCCTAGATTTTATTTTTTTTTATGATGTAGATTTTACACAGTCTGATGTAGAAATATGTGTTCCTAAGTGCACAGTGCAGATACAGAAAGAGAACCAAGTGGACAAGATTTTGTTTTTAAATACCTAGAGAAGTATGAATTTATTATTTTTATATTAAACAGTTGGCATTTGGTTATCCCCAAAATAATAATAAAAAAAATAATCATAGCAAGCCTAATCGTGATAAAGCACACAGTACATCAGTGCTTCAGACTCTCACTCACTGTCTATAGCGCTTATCATGTACAGGGTCACAGGTGGCCAGAAGCTTAGGGGACTCAAGGCATGAGAAGGGACACACCCTGGATGGGGTGCCAGTTCACCACAGGGCACAACCCCTGCACACTCACACACTACGAAAATGCCAATCAGCCTGCTCTGAATGTCTTTGGTCTTTGAGGAAACCAGAGTACCCAGAGGAAACCCACCGAGCACGAGGAGAACATATAAACTCTATTTTTGTTTTATTATATATATATAATAAAATTAAAAAAATACCCCCCCCCAAAAAAAATCCTTTGTTCTACCTGATATATTCGAACCCACAGTTTGAAGTCTGAAGCCTCCCTTTTAACACACACCAGAAAGACTTCTATATAAGCACATGCATATTTATTTTTTTATCATCATTGACCTGTGCTGTGTTGCCAGCACATAATCTGTGGAAGTACACAGTAAGTGGTGTATTATCACACCCTGAGTATTAGTGCAATTATTATTAGTTTAATTTAAAAAAATCTCCATCAAAGCAGTGCAGGTGTGTATGAATGAAGACTAAAAATGTTTTAAGAAACCCTTTACACATATCTAATATAAGTCTCAATGGGCAAATAACAAAAGCTTAAATAATTTCTTATATTTTTATTATAATAAATTATTACTATGATTTCTGATTCTACTCTTGTGTGTTTTGCACATTTACAACAAATCAGGCCTTGATGTGTTTATAAGAACTGAAACTTGTGATCTATCGTGACTGATGGCTGTAACTTCACTTCCCAGTCTGAGCTTGCAGATATGTTTTTCACAGAAAGCTGACAGTAAAACACAACCACAACCACTGAATAGAGTCTGACTTTCATTAAACTATTTTACATCAGCCAGTGGCAGGACAGGTAACATATTACTGTACATCACAAGTTTCTTCAGAGGAAAAGACTGGACTGGGCAGAGGACTCCTGTCTAGTTCAGTTTTAATAGGAATAAGTATTAAAAAAATGAAACAATAAATCCTTGAATGTACTACAATGATGTGTTCTTGTGTTATCAGGCATTATTATTATTTGATGAAAAAAAATGCAGAATCAAACCCAAAGCAACTCTACACTGATGCTGTAAAATAATACACTTTAGATAGCTTTAGAAAGTCATGCTGTTTATTTTATATCATGTTAGCGTGATGCTATTAAACACATAAGCAGCGTAGCTACTGAACCCAAGCGAACAAAACAGACTGAAAGATGCTGATGTCTGACTCCCAGCATTAAACACATCAGCTACATTTCCATTTAAAACTTGAGTTATATTGGATAAGTGCATAAATGTCATATTTTTTTCCTCTTATTTGAGGTCTATATTATAAGCATACACTTTTATTTATTTATTTATTTTTATTATTATTAACAGATTATATTTATTATTATAATTTAACAAAAGCAAGAAAACAATAACCATCAGTAATTTCCACTGCATTAAATAATGCATAACCACCTCAACCAGCTACAACTGTTAACTATTATGTGTAATCTCCAATTATACAGAGTCTCGTATAAGGACTAGTTCATGTAATATTTATGAAAGGAGTCTCGAGCATCAGTGCTTTATAACAGTCAGTGGTAAAACTACAACTATATTTTTTCTGACATCGTTTTTTGTGTTTGCTGTGTGACATGACATGCTGCTTTTTATTTCATACAAACAGTCAGAATTTTGATTTTATATACAGTGGTGTTAAAAACTATTTGCCCCCTTCCTGATTTCTTATTCTTTTGCATGTTTGTCACACAAATGTTTCTGATCATCAAACACATTTAACTATTAGTCAAAAACACAAAATGCAGTTTTTAAATGATGGTTTTTATTATTTAGGGAAAAAAAAAAATCCAAACCTACATGGCCCTGTGTGAAAAAGTAATTGCCCCCTGGACCTAATAACTGGTTGGGCCACCCTTAGCAGCAATAACTGCAATCAAGCGTTTGCGATAACTTGCAACGAGTCTTTTACAGCGCTCTGGAGGAATTTTGGCCCACTCATCTTTGCAGAATTGTTGTAATTCAGCTTTATTTGAGGGTTTTCTAGCATGAATCGCCTTTTTAAGGTCATGCCACAACATCTCAATAGGATTCAGGTCAGGACTTTGACTAGGCCACTCCAAAGTCTTCATTTTGTTTTTCTTCAGCCATTCAGAGGTGGATTTGCTGGTGTGTTTTGGGTCATTGTCCTGCTGCAGCACCCAAGATCGCTTCAGCTTGAGTTGATGAACAGATGGCCGGACATTCTCCTTCAGGATTTTTTGGTAGACAGTAGAATTCATGGTTCCATCTATCACAGCAAGCCTTCCAGGTCCTGAAGCAGCAAAACAACCCCAGACCATCACACTACCACCACCATATTTTACTGTTGGTATGATGTTCTTTTCCTGAAATGCTGTGTTACTTTTATGCCAGATGTAACGGGACACGCACCTTCCAAAAAGTTCAACTTTTGTCTCGTCGGTCCACAAGGTATTTTATCAAAAGTCTTGGCAATCATTGAGATGTTTTTAGCAAAACTGAGACGAGCCTTAATGTTCTTTTTGCTTAAAAGTGGTTTGCGCCTTGGAAATCTGCCATGCAGGCCGTTTTTGCCCAGTCTCTTTCTTATGGTGGAGTCGTGAACACTGACCTTAATTGAGGCAAGTGAGGCCTGCAGTTCTTTAGATGTTGTCCTGGGGTCTTTTGTGGCCTCTCGGATGAGTTGTCTCTGCGCTCTTGGGGTAATTTTGGTCGGGCGGCCACTCCTGGGAAGGTTCACCACTGTTCCATGTTTTTGCCATTTGTGGATAATGGCTCTCACTGTGGTTCGCTGGAGTCCCAAAGCTTTAGAAATGGCTTTATAACCTTTACCAGACTGATAGATCTCAATTACTTTTGTTCTCATTTGTTCCTGAATTTCTTTGGATCTTGGCATGATGTCTAGCTTTTGAGGTGCTTTTGGTCTACTTCTCTGTGTCAGGTAGCTCCTATTTAAGTGATTTCTTGATTGAAACAGGTGTGGCAGTAATCAGGCCTGGGGGTGACTACAGAAATTTAACTCAGGTGTGATAAACCACAGTTATTTTTTAACAAGGGGGGGCTATCCCTTTTTTACACAGGGCCATGTAGATTTGGAGTTTTTTTCTCCCTTAATAACGTAAACCTTCATTTAAAAACTGCATTTTGTGTTCAATTATGTTATCTTTGACTAATAGTTAACGGTTTTTGATGAGCAGAAACATTTAAGTGTGACAAACATGCAAAAGAATAAGAAATCAGGAAGGGGGCAAATAGTTTTTCACACCACTGTATACTGTATATAGACCGTTATGTTTAATTTATAATGATGTACCACGTTCAGGTTGGTAACAGCTTTAAATCCACACTATTGTGGATTATAAAGATGTTCTATTCTACTTTATTCTAGTTATATACCTAGGAAACCAAAATTGGTTCATAATGATTTTACAGCTCATCACTGCAACGCTTTAGCCGTCTGCTGCAGTAATATTTGGTAAATAACAGAAGAGGTGATTTTACCCTCCATGCATTCGTGCCTTTTAATCCACAGCTCACCAAATGATATATGATTAGGTGTCAGAATGTGTGGAACTTTACACACACATTACAAGGGACTTTCTGTTCTCTTTTGTAACAGGACTTGATTTCACTTTTACAAACACTTATCACACTGTACGCCATTCACTAAGAATGGGACCATGTTCCAGCAACAGATGATGTCATAAACATAGTGAATTTCTATTGGCTTAAGCAAATCTTCATCACCACCATAACAGGGATTTTCTCAGCTTGTTGTGCTGCTCTGTTTTTGTTCTGCAAACACTTTCACAGTTGAAAACCTGAATATAGTCCACATCCTTGTTCTCAGACATCCCTGTCCACAGACAAAAAACACTGACCTGGTGTATTTGATATTGGTTAGAAACTGTGGCATTGCATCACATAATAACTGTATTAATATTTAAAATACAAATGTGTTATAATAGATTAGTGGTATATACAGTAACATGAATCATCAGAACAAACAATACACATACATTGTTGTAGACATGTCTGTAATTTGCACAGTTTTTTACTGTATTTCATCCAGCATGTTGCTGTTGGTCTTTCGGCTGCTCCCGGCAAGGGGTTGCCACAGCGGAATGTCCAGTTCGTGCTACAACTTGGCACAGGTTTTACGCCGGATGCCCTTTCTGCCGCAACCCTCCCATTTTATCTGGGTTTGGGACCAGCACTGGCTGGGAATCGAACCCGGGCCTTCCGCATGGCAGGCGAAACACCTACCACTGAAGTTGGTTAAAAACTAAACTGTACTTAAAAACTGTATTTCTCTTTGCATCATGGGAATATTCTGTGACGTTAAACACCAAATACAGCGATTCACTGTATTTTTTAAAATTGATGTATAATACTGTATTTTCCACAACAGCTTAAGCGCCCAAAGCATAGATTTGATCTGGATCCACAGGATTTGTTCAGGTTTTGTCTGAGAATGGTGGCGCAATTTATTTACATTACATTTGGGCATTTTGGCAGACGCTCTTATCCAGAGCGACTTACATTTTTTATCTCATTATACATCTGAGCAGTTGAGGGTTAAGGGCCGCGCTCAAGGGCCCAACAGTAGCAACTTGGTGGTTGTGGGGTTTGAACCTGGGATCTTCCGAACCGTAGTCCAATGCCTTAACCACTGAACTACCCCTGCCACAATTCCATCCTTATCCTCACACCAGATTAACATTTTTATATGCCAAAGACCAACCAACAAGCAAGGTAAAAAGTGTGTGTGTGTGCTGACATCAACTTTGGTAACATTGGGTAACGGAAGCTTCACTACACTAAACTAAGGTAACGTTAACGTTAGTATTTCATTTTACATACGATTTTGTGAGTTTATTCAATTTCCGAAATAAAATCTAAATTATTTTAAACGAGCAAAGTTTAACTTAGCCAAGTTGGTTAATGTAATTGTCTCTGTTTTGGAGTTACCATTAGTTAACATGGGTTAGTAAGAACTGAGTTGAG
Source organism: Clarias gariepinus (assembly GCF_024256425.1). Taxonomy (NCBI): domain Eukaryota; kingdom Metazoa; phylum Chordata; class Actinopteri; order Siluriformes; family Clariidae; genus Clarias; species Clarias gariepinus. The sequence continues at coordinate 35,027,133 of NC_071108.1, read as the reverse complement.
AAATTTAACATCTGGAGTTATAGGTTAATACTTTAAAAGCGTCTGTTAATGATTAGCCATCGTTCTTGTTTTACATTAACGTTAGATTTGTGCACGTTAGATTTATTTTATGCAGTTAGAGATTTACTTTTTTTTTTCAATTGATGTCTATTTTTACATTGGTCAAATGCCAGTATACCATTTTTAATTCATCCAGACATAACTTACAGTACTTTTTTTCTTTTTCTTATTTTTGACATTAATTGACTAGATTTATTTTGCTATTTCAAAAGACACCAGCAGGAATGATTTCAAATAGGAACCAGGAACTGCAGCGCCTCGGGTTTGGCCTGAGAAGGAGAATATGACAGTTCACAATAAAAATCAGCATTAAGTTAAATATATTAACTGTCCATGTATTAAATGTGTTTTCCATTTTTACCCCGATTTATGTTGCCTTAAGATTTTTTGGGCAGATTAATACAGAGGATGGAACCAAATGCACAGCGACAACTGGAGTGAGGCGCAAAACAGGAGAAGTAGTTAAGAAGAAGACAACAGTCATCAACAATAGAGTGTCATCCTTCCTTCGCCAACTTACCGAGTTTGAGTGGAAGAATTTGGATTAGGTGAGATGCTTTTCAGTAGGTGGGAATACCTAACTAAAACAAATGCAGTCTAATCTGTCCTGCCATAAATCACCCATTACACAGGTTACAATGTTTTTATTGAAACATTTACAATGCATGCATAATTAATAGACACGTTGATATTCTGGTCATATTTTTTCCCAAAACACTTTTACTAATTCCAAACTACATTTAAATTACTACAATTATTTATAATTAATAATTAATTAATCATATAATTTAGACTTGATTAAATACAAAATTAGTAGTAATTAAGATAAGACAGGGGTAGCTGCAGCTCAGAGTAATGGGCGTCTCGAAAGGTTGGGGCGTGCCGAAAGCTCTTCATGATTGGTTGCACAAGTTGCCTGTTTAAAGGCTATGTTACGACCTCTATCGGAATTATAACAGGCTAATATTAAACGCTATTGTTCTTTCTAATGCGTTTAAGTAATGCAGCCAACATAATCCTTCATATTAAAATTCCATTCTTTTCCTGTAAAATATCAATATTACAAATATTCCTTTCGAAACATTCTACTGCGTTGCCACGGGTTACTAACGTCATCCTCCCGCGTTTGAGTCATGGTCGTGGCTAAAAGGGATATATAGCACCGACTGGAAACTAACAATGAAATGAATTGTTATACCTATTGGGTCATTGTTCACGTCTAAAACTAATCCTTTCTGTAATACAAAAAGTTATATTGTTGTACAGTGAGAGAAAAAAATAGAGCAATAGAGCTCAAGCTGTATTCCTTCTAGCCTTAATCGTATTAAACCCATAATCAAAATCAAATTACAATTATTTAAAGAATATAATACCACAAGCTGTTCATAAAATTTTTAATGTAATTTTAATATTTTTGGAATACTATTAACTTTGTATTGGTTAAACAAGACCAAAAAAAGTTACAGAATTAGTCATTTAGAATGTTTTGACCTCACAGTGGTTTTTCTGTTTTACTAAAACTGCATACAAACTAAAAACATTCTTGTTTATACTGTTTTATATTGCTCTTTAAAATGTCAATTTAATTAACTAAAATAAGTACACTTGCACTATTCTTATTGCACTGTTCCATTTTTCACCATATCAGCCTTCTGTGTTGTAAACTGTCCCTTTTTGCAGAACAGTAACTCAATTATCTTACCTCTGTTGTTCTCCAAGTTCTCCAGTGTTATTTAAGTTTTTTTTTTAGGTTTATTTAAGTTTTTTCAGTGTTATTTGTAACAAGGGTTGAGAGAAATGTAATTTCAATTCTCTATATGTATGCACTGTACATGTAGCAGAATTGACAATAACGTTAAATTTGTCTGATAAGGACAAATATTAGATTAGATTAGATTTAACTTTATTGTCATTACACATGTACAAGTACAAGGCAACGAAATGCAGTTTAGGTCTAACCAGAAATGCAATTAGCAGAAAGTGCAGGATAAAGGTATAAAGTCTTAGTACACTTAAGAGGGATATGTGCAGGGAGAAGCTATGGGTAACTATTACAGAAGGATATTATACAGATTGCTGGTAACTATACTTATAAATTTACATTGGATGAGCCGTATATACAGGTTGTTATTAACTGTAGTCAGAAATTTGCAAATGGATATGAACATAATGTGCAGGATATTATGTAAGCATAGTATACATATTGCAAGTAACTATAATTATAAATTTACTGTGGGTGGTCAATATATTCAAGTTGTTATAAACTGTAGACAGGAATTTAAAAATAGATATAAACATAATGAAAAATGTATAATGTAATAGTTCATAAAACCCCACAATAAAGAGGAGGATGGGTACAGTTTAGTAACCTTGGAAGTGGCACTTATTCAGTAAACAGACACAATTTTAGACAATAAAACATTTTATTTAGAGGCAGAGCTGCTCCGTTTAAGAGTGTACTCCACCCAACCTGTACACTCAATCTGCTCATTTATTCATTTATTTATGCTGTAGTAGCAGTCAATGAAACAGAATCCTTCAAACTCTCGGTCAGAATAAAATGACGAGGCCTAAAACATTTCACGAGGCCTAAAAACATCTGTAGCGAAAAATGGACACCGATACACACTGCCAACCCTTACTTCGAGGGAAAACCTGTCTGTGTTTCGTCTCACAGTAATATGTGTCTGTCGACAACAATTAAACGAACAATTAAATGACGAAAATAAAGAAAAAAATTATTTATATTGACTAACCACACCAAGCCTTACCGCCGCCATGTTCTTCCACGCTAAACTAAAGGTACTTACATATAAATAGGATTACCGCTGTTAATACCGCTGTTAATATTTCAGTCACGCAGACACATATGAACACTTTATATATAAAGACAGTTTCAGTCTTGCATGTCAATTGCATGATCGTTTTATAACAGAATTTAAATTTTTAACATGGCTAAAAGGAAAAATGTTAGTTTTTATCCCTCCAAAATATGCAGATCAGAGACTTAAACTATTTTCTAAATGTATTTCCATGTGCTTTGTATTATTTTAAATGTTTTTCTTAAAAAGGTGATTTAAATGTTTAATGGGATATTTTGCAGTTGTGTCTGTTTGAATCTCAGTAGTAGCAAGATAAAAATTGTAACATTTACATGTAAACATAAATAAACTACATTTAAAATAAAATTTATATTTAGGACAAATTATAATTGCTGTAGTTAACTTTCAACCTATTTTTATCACAGTAATAACGCTATTATAAAATTACAGTAACACACTGTAAACTGATTTACAGTTGAATATTGTACATCTCAAATACAGTAACTTACTGGCAACAGTGTTGCCAGTAAGTTACAGTAAAAACCCCTTGCAATGTCTAACAGTGTACACATATCCAAAAAATGTAATAATCTCCTTTATAAATTCTTCATAACGGCTCTAATCTGAGGTGCTGGTTGTTACTTGGTGATTTCTGAGGCTGGTGACTCATCAATGCCAACATCCTTCAAAGATTTTACAAAGTAACTGGATTACATACATATTATATAAACTGATCACACTCACACTACATAATTCAAACATGTAACTGGAACTTGTTTAAATGTAATTTTATAAGACATTTAAGAATACTTACTTGAGTAACTTTTTTTAATATCTAGTATATTATCTTAAATCTGACTGACCACATGTTCTCTTCATTTTAGTGCAGCCTCCTACTATAGACAAAAAGTATTAATAAATAAAATTAAATAATTTATAAAATTGGATTAATAATTAGGAGACTCAAGAGACATTAAACATTTATACAGTACATGTGTGCATGTGTGTGTTTGTATGAGTGTGGAGAGAAAGACAGGGTCATGGTTCTGAGACATCATCAAACTATACTATACTTGAAGGACTTTTTAGTATTATGTTGATTTGACAGAGTAAGTGCACTGTTCCTCATAGTATTAATATTCTATCTGAAAATATTATATGAATCCATTAGAGAACAGGGTGCTTGTGCTGATGCCTTCACAAACTACCATCCACTCACTTTTTATCTTTAGGGGTAAGAGTAGGACAGAATTTTTCTTTCTCCAGTTTTATTTCTTTTTTCGAAGTCATGTTGATCAGATTATGTCGGTCCTACACAGCTCTATTATAGGGGCTTTAAAAATATGTGATTGGAGCAGTCTGATTATGATGACATCATGCAGCTTTCACACATCTACAGGTATTTGCCGCTGATTTTACCATTTCACTTTGCCACCGTTTAAAACTACAAAAACCTGTAAAAACTAAAACACCTACACTGTAAACCCTAATGCTCAAAATAATTAAACATATTGAGTACTGTTAACTTAAATAATTACAATTAGTTCAAATTAATAGACCTTAATAAGTATTTTAAACTTTTTGGTATTTTTATGTTTGTAGAAATGACACTTTTCAAGTTAGCTGAACAAATGTGATATTTTAAGTATCTGTAAGTACTTAAGTAAAAGTAACTGTTACCTTAAAGTTCCACCAACTTAAAATCTTTCAGACTAGCGATTTTGTGTCTGACGTCATCAGGGCAATAGGGCAAAGGCCCGGGTTCGATTTCCAACAAGTGCCTGTCCCAAGTCCAGATAAAATGGGAGGGTGGTGTCAGAAAGGGCATTTGGTGTAAAACCTTTGCCAAGCTCGTGTGCAGACCGGATTGTTTGCTGTAGCGACTCATTGCCTGGAGCAGCCGAAAGACCAACAAAAAAAAAAAAGATAATTGCTATTAAATAGTATGAGTTAGGGTACTCAATAATTCAAAACTCATAGTTTTGTTTACTTAAAACAAATCATTACTTAAAAAGTTTGATGTAACTGATCACCTAAATTTTTTTTAGTTTTGCCAACCTTATTCGGGTTTACAGTGTACTATAATGTGCAGACTACTTTACGGCATTCAGTATCGTAAACAGTGAAGTCACCCGCTTTTATAGGAGCAGTCGTACTCCTCTTTGAAAATATGAGTAGGAAGCTTTACAAACAACTTTTATGTTCTACTCTGAGGTAGGAAGATTTTTTGTCTTAAATTAACTTTGTGGGTGATCTCTAGGAGTGATTCTGAGATGCTTCTGGGTAAATACGGTCCCTGATCATTACTGTTGTATGTATTGCATTCTCTCCTCCATGCTTCTCTTTATTAGCCCCTGATAACTATGAACCTAATCAACGTATATAAACAGGAAGAAGTTCTGCAAAATAATTATACCCAACAGTTATTATACAAGGACATAAAGACAATGAAGTTTGAAGAAAATATAATGTCCTCAAATGAGAACATTCAGGTTTCAAGAGGTTACAATTCAGTATTTAATGTCGGTACCAAATAATTAATATGGTGCTGTTTAACTGTTTGTGTGTTTACCTGCTAGTGGGATTAGTCAAGACAACACAAAGTCCATCCAACTTTTGTCCATCTACTGTACATTTGTTGTGATTACGACAGTCAAAAACCTGTTTATTTTTGATAAACCAACTGAGAAACCAACACAGTAAACCTGTTTATTATTAACACACTAATAACAGACAGCTGTTGAAGTCCATTAATACACATTGAATTAGAAGGTGTGTTCAGACTTTTGATTGGCACTGTATTAAACATTCGAGTGCTGTTATCATTCAGGTTCAATAAAAGGTCACTATAGACAGTTAATGCAGTTTACAGTATGCAGCATACAGTTATTTTGCACGTATCTAATCATTCATGCAATTATTTAATCAGCCAATCATGTGGTAGCAACAGAATGTATAAATACATGCAGATACATGTGAAGAGTCTCAGTTAATGTTTACATAAAGCATCAGAATGAAAAATGTGTAAATAACTCAAATAATCAATCTATACAACAATGGTAAGTAGAAAAGAAGCTCAGGATGCCCAAAACATTCAATTCAATTCAATTTTATTCATATAGCACCTTTAGGGAGCAATTTCCCTCTGGGTTTAATAAAGTTATTTGAATCTTGAATCTTGAATCTTGAACAACGGTCATTGTCTCAAAGCAGCTTTACAAAATGAAAAGAAAATTTATGGAAGTTTGTAAGAGTGAAAAAAAAATGTTTAGATAATGAGAGTGTGAGATCGTCCCTAATGAACAAGCCAAGGGCGATGGTGCTGAGGGGGAAAAACTCCATGAGATGGCAATAGAAAGAAACCTTGAGAGGAACCGGACTCAACAGGGAACCCATCCTCATCTGGGTGATAACGGATAACAGGATCTATATAACGACATCATGTGTGTTCAGGCAGTTGGAAGTTCAGTATAACAGAAGTTGTCTAAGTTATCATGGAGTCCAATTCAGCACAGGGACGAGTCAGCAGGTGGAGAGGACAGAGGGGGTCTGGATCACTGGGTATCACTCCAGATGCCTCAGGATGGGTAGAGAAAGGAAAAACAGATTAAAAATGAATACGTTACAGCAGCTAGAAACCACGTCAGGCTATTATGGGTACAGACTCACCCAAACTGGACAATTTGAGGAGTAAAAAGACTAGAAAGGAAAAGAAAATAGTAGCGAAGATTAGAAAAAAGTCCTCAGAATCCTCTTATTGACTGATAGGAGCAAAACCTAATGTGATCTGCATTTGCAGCTCATCCACATTAAGGTAGACCTTTTTTTTGTTAAATCTAGATAATGTGTGTGAAAACCCGAAGAGATCAGCAGTTTCTGAAATGGTTAAATTCGCCCAACTGACACCATCAACCATGACACAAATAAAGTAAGAGATCACAATTTTTTTTATACTGTAACGTCGCAGGTATTGCGACAGGCAAACCCACAGACAACTACTCCACAGGTTTCCAGTCAGGCAGGCCCGCGGCCACCCTCAGGTGCAGTTGCTAGGCAACGCTGCCATGACGGCAATTAGGGGAATGCATGACACCTGGATCCATGCCTATAAAGACCCCCAACACAAAGCATTAGGTGTGCGGACATTTAGGAAGCACCAGGGTGTGGAGCGTTGCTCCGGTATAGGAAAAGAAAAGAAAAAGAGAAAAAAAAAGAAAGAGAAAAGAAAACTGAAAAGAAAAAGAGAAAAGAAAAGAGAAAAGAAAAGAAAACTGAAAAGAAAAGAAAGAAAGAGAAAAGAAAACTGAAAAGAGAAAAGAAAGAACTAAAGGTCAATAAGAAGAAGTAACCCTGTCTGGAGGGGACAGGGGATTCAGTTATATGCTTTGTTCTGTTTAATTAATAATCCCACGTTATCTCCGAACGGGAGAAGCCTCCTGTCAGTGTGCACAATCACTCCCACCGCTCACATACACAACTTTTCCTCCGAAGCCCTGCATCAGGGCTCTATAAAAAGGAAAGCCGGGCGCGCTAGCGCAACGGGCTATCCCGCCACACCATAACAGACAGGGCCGGTCATGTTGCAGATTGGGCAACACACAGAGCGCTTGTCATTTCTGGTGACACGGATTCCAGAGTTACAAGTCGTGCTGGGTTTCCCTTGGCTTCAGCTCCATAATCCCAGGATAGACTGGTCGACCAGATCGGTCTCCATTTGGGGGTCCTGGTGCTCCCAGAGCTGCCTGAAGGGGATCCAACCACCTTCCCCAGTCTCTTCCGAACCGGTAGATCTGTCCACAGTTCCCAAAGATTACTGGGACCTTAAAGAGGTGTTCTCCAAGAGGGAGGCCCAAAAACTACCCCCTCACAGGCCTTTTGACTGTGCAATAAATCTGCTCCCTGGCACCACTCCGCCCAGGGGCAGACTATTCTCCCTATCTTCCCTGGAGCACAGCCATGGAGAAGTACATTAAGGAGGTGCTCTCATTAGGGTTTATCCGGCCTTCTACTTCTCCTGCGGGGGCGGGGTTCTTTTTTGTAAAAAAAAAAAAAGATGGGGAGCTCCGGCCGTGTATCGATTATCGTGGCCTAAATGCTGTAACCATAAAGGATCGATATCCCCTGCCTTTAATAAACTCGGCCTTCGAATGCCTTCAAAAGGCCAAAATTTTTACAAAATTGGACCTTCGCAGTGCGTATAACTTAGTTCGCATTAAAGAAGGAGACGAATGGAAAACAGCATTCATCACACCCGCAGGCCACTATGAATATTTAGTCAAATTCAATTTTATTTGTCACATACACAGTTATACACAGTACGAAATGTAGTGAAATGCTTATACGACTGCCATTGACCCTAAAAGAGAATTAAAGTTTACAAATAAGAAATAAATATGAATAAAAGAATACGATAGAAAATTAAATAGAAAAATTAAAATAAACTAGGAAAAATAGAACTAAAAATAAAAATAGAAATGTGCTAGGAAAAATAGAACTAAAAATAAAAATTGAAATATGATGTACATAAAAATAGAAATATACTGTACAAATTGAAATATACTGTACTGGGTGTGCAAATATGCATAGAACAAAGTGTCTTTGTGCACTGGTCCAGGATGTAAACGTAAACATGTAATGTAGTTGTGAAGGTAGGTGTGCAAGTTATTAAAGTGTCTTTGTGCAATGGTCCAGGATGTAAACGTACAACATGTAGTGTAGATATGAAGGAAGGTGTGCGTGTAATTGTCCATAGTGTTCATGGATGTAAAAAGATTGATAGATTTGATCAATTATGAAAAGATTGTGTTAGTTCTGCATAGTGGTGTGGTTGTGATTGAGAGACCTTATCGCCTGCGGGAAGAAGCTCCTCCTCAGTCTCTCTGTGTTGGCCTTCAGGGAGCGGAATCGCTTCCCAGACCGCAACAGAGTAAACAGTCCGTTATTGGGGTGGCTGAGGTCCTTCACGATCTTCCTGGCCTTGGTCAAGCACCGCTTGCTGTAGATCAAGTGCAGGTCAGGGAGCTCGATGCGGATGATGCGCTCAGCTGATCGCACCACCCTCTGTAGAGCTCGTCTGTCCTGCATGATGCTGTTCCCGAACCAGGTCGTGATATTTCCCGTCAGGATGCTCTCTATGGTGCAGGAGTAGAAATTCCTGAGCACCTTGAAGGGCAGTCTAAAGTCTCTCAAGCGTCTGAGGTGGTAGAGACGCTGCCGGGCCTTTTTTACCACGGTGTTGATGTGCAGGACCATGCCAGGTCCTGCGTGATGTGAACACCGAGGTATCTGAAGCTGTCCACTCTCTCCACTGGGCTCCTGTTGATGACGGGGGTCTGGTAGTTCCTCACCTGCTTTGTACTGAAGTCCACTATCAGCTCCTTTGTCTTACTGACGTTCAGGAGGGGATTGTTTCTCTGGCACCAGTTCTCCAGATTTCCAACCTCCTCCAGGTAGGCCGTCTCATCGTTGTTCGTGATCAGGCCCACCACAACAGTGTCGTCAGGAAACTTGATGATGGTGGTGGAGTTGGTAGTGGCCACGCAGTCGTGGGTGTACAGAGAGTACAGCAGGGGGCTCAGAACACAACCCTGGGGGGCTCCAGTGCTGAGAGTGAGGGAGGCTGAGACATCCTTACTGCCTGTGGTCTGCCAGTCAGAAAATTGGAGATCCACTGACACATTGATGAGCTGAGTCCCAGGTGCTCCAGCTTGGTGGTAAGTGTGGAGGGAATTATGGTATTAAATGCAGAACTGTAGTCGATGAAGAGCATTTTCACATAATTCCCCCTCCGAGTGTCCAGGTGAGTGAGAGATGTATGGAGGAGATGTGAGATTGCATCGTCTGTGGAACGGTTTGGACGATAAGCGAACTGTAGTGGGTCCAGTGTGTCTGGTAGTGAAGAGATGATAAAGTCTCTGACCAGGCGTTGAAAGCATTTCATCACTACTGAGGTGAGAGCTACAGGGCGATAGTCATTGAGGGAAGCAGGATGAGGTTTCTTTGGGACAGGAACAATGATGGACTCTTTGAAGCATGTGGGGATCACCGACTGAGATAAAGAGATGTTAAATATCTCAGTGAACACAGGTGCTAGCTGGTCTGCGCAGGCTCTGAGGATACGGCCTGAGATGCCATCTGGTCCTGCTGCTTTCCTGGTGTTCACTCTCTTGAAGGCTCTCCTCACGTCATGCTCTGTGATGAGGAACGCGCTTCCGGTGCTGGCAGTGACTTCCTGTCTGCAGCCGTTAGCGCCGCTAGCATTAGCATCGTTAGCGTCTTTAGCTGCAGCCTCGAAGCGAGCATAGAAAGTGTTCAGCTCGTCTGCCAGAGACACGTCTGCGTTCATCATACCGGATGTTGGTGCTTTATAATCCGATGGTTTTATCCACCCACGGCTTCTGGTTGGGAAACGTTTTAATAGTCTTTTTTTCTACAGTATCGTCCGCTAGTTTCCCGAAGAATCCCACAACCGCTTCCGTAAACACGCTGACGTCATCATCGGAGCTGTTTCTGAACATGTCTGGATGGCGTGGTCCGGCACCGCTGGGTTCAGCCATGTCTCGGTGAAGCAGAGGAGATTGCAGTCCCGAATGTCTCTCTGGAACTTTACCCTGGCCCTGAGGTCATCGAGCTTGTTCTCCAGTGACTGGACCTTGGCGAGCAGGATGCTAGGCAGAGGTGTACGGTGTGCACGGGCTCTTAGCCTGTTCCTGATGCCGGCTCGTTTCCCTCGGGGCCGCCACTTCACGTCACGTCCTTTGTTCTCCCTCAGGATCTCACTCGGCCAGCTCGGATCCGGAGTTAAAAACGTCGAATTGTGAGTACATTGTACACCAATAGAAACAAGAGTGTCTCTATCATAACTAATGTACTCCATGGTGGTAATTTTGCCGGTTTTAAAACGCTGTAAACTAACTTAAAGAACAAAAACAAAGAAAAGGTGGTCGGAGCAGTCGTGACGGCAGCCGACCTCACCGGCGCCATCTTGAAAAGGTGCCCTTTGGTCATGCCCTTTGGTCTCACTAATGCACCCGAGGTTTTTCAGCGGTTTATAAATGAGGCGTTCCGGGAGACGATAAACCATTTTACGTTTGTTTACCTAGACGATATCCTCGTTTTATCCTCATAACATATACCAGTGTTTGATGTGAACATAAATTAAAGCTTTTGATCTTTATCCTCATGATTGTATGCAGTGTACAGCTGGCACAAGATAGGTTAATTATATCAGTGTTCAACTGTACCCATGTTCCTAATTAAGTGGGTAATTTTTTCTCTCTTAGTAGCTTGGTGACAAAAATATTGTTACTTATTGTATATATACAGTACTTTTCAAAAAACAACAACCAGTTTTTACACTGTATCTTTAGGTCCTTTGCTTAAACATTTGTTCCCAATTCTTTAATTTAATCTACATAAACTACATACACTGTATATACTCTTCTTTTACTTACACACACACACACACTGCATGGCTTTGCTTTCACCTTTGCTCATACATTATGAAAGTTAATACAAAAATATAAATATAAAATGTAAATACATCTCGCATACAATAACTACTGGCTTTAAATAGGATTAGAATATTTACCAATTTATAAATATTTACCAATTTATAATTATTATGAAATACATAATAAACCCGCTCTATATTTTATAATGGCCACCATGTACAGCCCCCCAGGGCCATATGTCGATTTTCTTAAAGAATTTGGACATCTGCTATCAGACCTGTTGGTTAACTCTGACAAAGTGTTGATAGTAGGAGACTTTAAAGGGGTCATACAGGCCTACATGCACTTTTTTAAGCTGTTTGGACTGAACCGTGTGTTAGGAAAATGCGTACACAACCACTCTACGATGATAAAGAGCCGCCCAGTGGTTTTCTTTTCATTTATTACAATAACATCCCCCTTCTGAAATCAGGCCAATCACAAATGCCTGTCGATATGACGCCACACCGACAGAGGCCGCTCCTACACTAGTTGATTGACACTGGTGTTTTAGCAAAGACCCGCCCCGAGTGAGAAGAAGCTGTCGGCCATTGTTTTTCGCCGCTGGAGCAAAATGGCGCCTAAGCGAGTGTTGTGTACAGTTGTTGGGTGTAATAGCGAACACAGCAGTTGTCTTTCACTACCTAGGGTTAGTGACCTAGGGTACCTACCTAGGGTTAGGTATCTGAGCCACTGAGGACGCAGTGGCTGAATTTAGTTTGTAACACTTGGATTTAATTAAACCACTAGTTACTTTGCTATGGGGTCGAGAATCAAAATACGGGTTTTTAAACAACACTTCCGGTATTGCGCAATCAAGACAGGACAAGTAAAGACGCGACACAATAACTATGTGTAAACCAAACCAAAGTGTATTAAACCAAACAAACCAACAAACAAACAAACAAGGTGCACCAAAACCAATATATACAAAATATATACAAATATAAACAATATGTAAGGTGTATGCGGGTGTGTGAGTGCGTGTATGATTGTCCAGAGTCAATGTTATTGTAATGGGTGAAATGATGCACGGGAGAGATTGGCTCGGCCTCACCGGTATAGATGACAAATCCAGGAGCTCGAGCAACGGAACGAGAGGTGAATTGTAAGTGTCTATGAGGAATATTCCAACCGGGGAAAAGTACTCCTTTAGAATCATCGAACAAACTCTCTCTCAGAAAAAAACAGCGCGCTGGGTAAATCTCTCCGTGCTGGGCCGCTTGCCGGTTCCGGCTTTATACCGGCACACGTGACCCGATGCCGCTTCCGGGTTCTCTCGCGCTGCGATCGCGCATGCTCGCGAGAGCTTACCCTGTGACCAACACTGTCAATGGGGACAAGTAAAACCAGATCGGGCAATTTTCCGTTCACAGGTGAGCCACATTAGCTCCTTAATCCATTTCCCTGTTATTTAAAATGCCCTTTTATGTGGCTGCGCTACATAGACCCCCCCCCCCCAAGCCTCCGGCATCTGAGGAGAACGTCCGTAAAAGCGCTTCAGATTAACCACGTTCACTATATCAGTTTTTTGTGGATTGCCCCAAGACACTGTGTAGTTAATTGGTCCCTTTTTGTTTTTTATTTCTGCTGGTCCCTCCCACTTGGGCGCTAGCTTGGCAGAAAATCTTTTCGCTGCGGAGGAGAGTGGGTGAGTTTTTATCCAAACTAGATCTCCCGGTTGAAAGTGCGCATCTTTTCTCCGGGCATTGTAGTATCTAGCTTGTTTGGACTGTTGTTGTTTTACTCTTTGTCTCACCTCCTCCATGATAAGTCGTTGTCTGTCTAGTAGTGAGTAGGCTGTGTGATCAGGTGTTGGAGGGTGATTCATGAGCCTTTCAAGTGGCCCTTTTAGTTGCCGACCCAGTGTGAGTTCTGCAGGCGTCTTTCCAGTAGTTTCCTGTTGGGCTGTATTGATGGCGAATCTGAGCTCTGGTAACCATTGGTCCCAGTTTTGGTGATGGTCCCCGACGTATGAAGCGATCATTGTCTTCAGAGTTCGGTTAACTCGTTCCGTCAGGTTCGTTTGTGGGTGGTAGCTCGTAGTTAGCTTTTGGACGCTTCCCCAGGTTTGGCAGAGGTGTGCCAGCAGTTGAGACGTAAACTGGGGTCCTCGATCGGATACTAGATATTTGGGGACTCCCCATCTAGTAAAGATTTCCTCTCTTAGTACTTTCACCAGTTTTGGCGTCTTTACATCCCTGAGGGGAAACATCTCCACCCATTTGGTGAAATAATCTACCACCACCAGCAGATATTCATTTTGCCTTTTACTTCGAGGAAAAGGACCCATGATGTCCAATCCCACGGTGTGTCCTGGCTCTGGAACCTCCGTGCTCTGTAGTAGCCCACTAGGTCTAGTGTTTTCTGTTTTATACTGTTGACACACGCTGCAAGTTCTCACATAGTGCCAGACGTCTTTCCGCACCGTGGGCCACCATGTCACATCTAGTAACCTTAGCAGGGTTTTTAGTTGCCCCAGGTGTCCTCCCAAGGGATTGTCATGATAGTAGTGTAAAAAGCTTTTTATTAATGACTGGGGGACAACTAGGTGAAATTTTTCTCCGTGTCTTACCGGTACCCGGCGATATAACGCCCCTTGGTGATGTTCGAAAAAGACCCTCTGATCTTGAGTGCTTCGTGGCTGGTCTTTCGAGAGCAGCTTCGTGATGGTGGGGTCCTTACGTTGGGCTTGAGTTATCTCACACAGGTCGTTTGGTAAGTTGGATGAACATTTGGTGGTCGTGATGGCAAGACATGGAGCGGTGCCCACTTTTAACGGCAGGGGCGCCCGGGATAGCGCATCCGGTCCCAGATTTAAGCAGCCTTTTCTATGATGTACTGTAAAAACGAACTGTTGTAGGCGTAACGTCCATCGGGTGAGACGAGAGCTGGTTTTCGGGCAGTTGAAGGCCCATGACAGGGCGGCATGGTCGGTAAAGACCTCGAAAGCACGACCTTCTAGATAGTGCCTCCATTTTTCTACAGCCCAGACCACGGCCAAACACTCCTTTTCTGACGTGGAGTAATTCTGCTCAGCTCCTCTCAACATTCGTGAGGCGTGAGCTACTGCTCGTTCTCCTTCTGCTGAAGTTTGGGTGAGGATGGCTCCCAGGCCCACTTCGCTGGCGTCCGTGTGTAATTGGAATGGCAGATTTAGGTTCGGTTGTATTAGTACTGGTGGGTTTTGAAGTGCGTGTTTGATGACATCCATGCTGTTCTGGCATTCTTCGGTCCACTCCCATTTTACTCCCTTCCTTTTTAAATTATTTAATGGAGCTGTTATGTCTGCAAAGTGGGGAATGAACTTGTGATACCAGCCCGCGAGACCCAGAAAACGTTGAAGAGATTTTAAGTCTTGAGGAGGAGGATATTCTGCCACCGCCTTTGTTTTCTCCGGGTCTAACTGCACACCTTCTTCAGAGATGACATGACCAAGGAACTTCAGCCGCCTTTTGAAGAAATGACTCTTCTTCATGTTGAGGGAAAGATTGGCTTGGGTGAGTCTGGAAAATACTGCGTTGAGATGCATTCTATGTTGTTCTAGTGATTGTGAGTAAATAATGATGTCATCTATATAGACGAAGCAATATTTTCCCCGTAGACCCGGCAAGACTTTCTCCATCAGTTGTTGGAACGTTGCAGCTGCATTTCTGAGTCCGTAGGGCATGGACCGGAATTGAAACAGCCCTTTGGTAGTGATGAAGGCGGTCTTCTCACAGCTGTCTCTCTCCATCTTCACCTGCCAGTAACCAGATTGCAGATCCAATGTTGAGAACCAGAAGGCGCCATCCAGTGATTCAATGATGTCGTGTATTAAAGGCATTGGATAAGCATCAGGTTTGGTCTTGCTGTTCAACTTTCTAAAATCTACACAGAAACGGTAAGTCCCATCGGGTTTAGGTACTAAAACAACTGGTGACGACCATGATGAACAGGAAGGTTCGATGATGTTGTCCTTCAACATCTGGTCGACTTGATCTTCTATAATTTTTTTCTTTAAGGGTGATACTCGGTACGCTCTGGATCTAAATGGGGTGTCGTCAGATAAAGTGATTTTGTGTCTCTCTAATGCTGTTTTGCCCAAGATGTTGGAGGTGGTGCGGGGCCAAGCGGCCATTAGTTTCAGCAGCTCCTCTTCATTGTAGGTGTCCCAGGATGTCACACTTTTTGTGTTTTTCTCCGCGCATAGGAGATCATCAGGAGTCACCGGTAAGGCTAGATACAGGTTAGCTGTAGCCGGGAGATGTGTGTGTCTCCTTTGAGGTGACTTAGATGGCGCAGAGTGGGGTTGGGTTGTTATGAAGGGATGATAAGTGACTCCCTCCTCTGTTTTCAGCCCGTACTCCCCGCGTGCGACGTCCAAGGTGGCTCCTGTGGCTTTTAAGAAGTCCAGCCCCACGATCAGAGGGAAAGCCAGGTGAGAGTTGCTCATGACGTATGTGTCCAGCTCACACTCGATAGTGTGCCAGATGTAATGAAGCCTTCTCTGGGTTTGCGCCTGGTATGTTTTCCCATCCGCCATAACAAACTTTTGAGGAGAAGGAACATCACATCTGACTTCCTGTTCGCAGAGCTGCCTCCATAGATGTTCCCTCATCAACGTGTAGGAGCTCCCTGTATCGACCACAGCATTCACCTTCCTTCCTTGCACTGTTACTGGAACCAGGAGAAGCGAAGAAGTTGCCAGAGGTTGAGCAATGGAGAGTCCCGCTGCGTGCTTTGAAGGAACTCGCTCACCTGCCTTCTTATGACTCTTTTCCTTGTTGTGCTGAGAGTCTACCTTCTGCCAGTAGTCTTTGGAGCTCTTGCAGTCTTTTTCCACCCTAGAACCTATTTTCACCAGCTGTTCCACGGTGCTCACTGTTCCTCTCAGACATCCTGCCACTCTTGGGTTGATGTTATTCAGGATTCGCCCCACTAGTTCTTCCTCAGAGATATCAGGCTTCCACTTCATACAGAGGGCGCGGTAGTCATATGCGAAGTCTCTAAGGCGTTGACTAGGCTGCTGTACCAGAGATCTTAAGTTTTCTTCCACTTCTGTGAGGTAGTCATCCGGTAAGAAAGCCGCCATAAATGCCTGTTTAAAAGACTTCCAGTCCTTCACCTTGCCTTTCTCCGCCTTCCACCAGCTCAGAGCAGGTCCTCGTAGCACCGTGCTGAGGGTTCCTAGCAGTTCTGGGCTGGGCAGTGGTCTGATCTCCAGATAGTTTTCACACTGCTCGATGAAGTTAAGAACATCCGCTGTCTCTGAAGCGTCGCCAAAGGCTGGAAACTCCAGGCGGATGGGTGGTCGGCCATAAAAGGAAGAAGAAGAGGGTGAAACTGAGGAGGTAAGCTGAGCAGAAGAGTGTGGTTGAACACAAGGAGGAATGTCGTATGTTTCATGACTGCTTATGTGCTTTACCTTTGCCGTAGATGCTGTGATTGCAGTGCTGGGAGAATGTAGAACAGGAGATTGGGGAGATGCAGGGGCGTAGGCCTTTAACCTTTGGATGGTGGGCGTACTTGTGAGCCGTAGTTTTTTCATCTGGTTTTCCCAGATTACGTCACGTCGTAGAAAACAGTCAGTGACAGCTCTTTCCAGTTTCTCTAGGGCCTCTTGGCAGTAGCGCTCCAGCCCTTCTAAGCTAGCGTCCACTGCGTCCCGAAAACTGGTTTCTCTGTTCAGACTGCTGTTTACGGATTGTCTAAAATCCTGCTCCAACGTGTTCACTTTGTCAGTAAGCGCCCCCATATCCTCCTTGCATTGATTCAGTTCAGTTTGCAATGTATGCACAACATTAATATCAGACACAACATCATCATCATCATCATTGTCATCATGTCTGTCAGATATATATAGTGAACTAATCAATTATGTTATTCCAGCTGTAGGGTTACGGCGTGTAACAAGTGCATCATTTACATCCTCCAGCACATTATTAGCTACAGCAAGGTCGGCCTGCACGGCACCACTAGCATTAGCATTAGCAATGTTAGCATCCATTTTGTTCTGCCAAGACACACAAAACCGGAAAATACCCGAAAATACCGCTAGTTACCACTAGTTACTTTGCTACGGGGTCGAGAATCAAAATACGGGTTTTTAAACAACACTTCCGGTATTGCGCAATCAAGACAGGACAAGTAAAGACGCGACACAATAACTATGTGTAAACCAAACCAAAGTGTATTAAACCAAACAAACCAACAAACAAGGTGCACCAAAACCAATATATACAAAATATATACAAAAATAAACAATATGTAAGGTGTATGCGGGTGTGTGAGGGCGTGTATGATTGTCCAGAGTCAATGTTATTGTAATGGGTGAAATGATGCACGGGAGAGATTGGCTCGGCCTCACCGGTATAGATGACAAATCCGGGAGCTCGAGCAACGGAACGAGAGGTGAATTGTAAGTGTCTATGAGGAATAATCCAACCGGGGAAAAGTACTCCTTTAGAATCATTGAACAAACTCTCTCTCAGAAAAAAACAGCGCGCTGGGTAAATCTCTCCGTGCTGGGCCGCTTGCCGGTTCCGGCTTTATACCGGCACACGTGACCCGATGCCGCTTCCGGGTTCTCTCGCGCTGCGATCGCGCATGCTCGCGAAAGCTTACCCTGTGACCAACACTGTCAATGGGGACAAGTAAAACCAGATCGGCCACATTAGCTCCTTAATCCATTTCCCTGTTAAAATGCCCTTTTATGTGGCTGCGCTACAAGTTTTTAAAGCTAACGTCCCCGCTGATTTACCTAAATGCGTTCATGTTTGCGATAATCATTTTTCACCAGACTGCTTTACAAACTCGGGTCAATATAAAGCAGGTTTTACTAGGAAGCTGCTTCTAAAAAATGAATCTGTACTAACGCTTCTAATCTGTTCCTGCTTCATCTTCACCAGGCTCGGTGAGTGTGATTTATTTTACTATGACTCATTGCAGATCGCCTTTTCTAATAATCCCGAATGCGGAGTGTAAGTTAACTTATACTCTCATAGAACATGGTTATGGCTTCTTCTCTATGTACATCCGTCTCTATATAATCCCTAATCGCCCGTTTATAATAAACAATGCATTAAGGTGATTGTCTAGTTGCAAACTGTGTACGTAGTCGGAAAACTATATTATGCTTACCTTTGTTACGTTAGATGGTTTATAACGACGTCTGTCGAAGATTAAGAAGTCATGTAAACACATCGCGTCCGTATCTCTCTCAGTAAGCTTCTCCGGTTTTTGTTGTTGTTGCTCGCGGCAGCGTAACAGCCCGTTAATTCATGCCCATGCAGTGATGAGAAAGACAAATCGAGTCGATGCATGTCCATGCATGTCCATTCTTTTATTACTGCGTTGTGGGCAATGCTTTGTGGGTAATGCAGTCCAAAGTATTGCCCGCACTGGACTACACTTCCGCGGCTATACCCCACGTGTGTTGTGAAGACACGCCCCACAGAACTGGGGGAGGGGGGGGGGGTAAGGCGGGCTCAGCAGAGGTCATGAGCATTTAAATTAGCATGTACTGAAACAGGTTGCTGAGAACAGAGCTAGTTTTTACCAGTTAAAAGTAGTGTTTTTTTACACAATAATTTTTAATTTTTAATTAACATATAATACCAACTTTTCATTAGAACCCTAAAGATCTTTTTTTTTTTTTTTTTTTTTTTTCCCGGCCTGTCAGTATCACAGATAACACATAGCAGAGAGTATGTGTAGCTGTTCTATCATCATTCACAGCCATTTTTTTTTTTTTTTTAAATATTTATTTATTTATTTATATTTATTTAGTTTGTTTCCCATATTATAACAGACAAGACCGGGGACCAAAAAAAGAGAAGAGAGAGTAAAAAAAAAAAAAAAAGGGGGGGAAAGAGAGAAAAAAAAAAAAAGGGGGGGGTGAGAGGGGGGAGAGAATATAGTCAAAATTCGCTTCCGCACCTGCCGAAGAAAAAGAGAAAAAACAACAGCAGAAAAACCGCAGCCACAACCAACACCTGCACGACTCGCGGCAAACCACAAGTCCCAAAATCTGTTGAGCCGCGCACATAATAAAATATTTTGAAATAAACATTTTGTTTTGAAGCAACAGCAAAGACAGTGTGTGTGTGAGCAAAAAAAAAAAAAAAAAAGAACCCTAAAGATCATATTAACATTTAATGAAAAATATGATGTGTAGGACCTTTAACATTCATGTAGATGATGCTAACGACACTTTAGCCCTCGCATTTATGGACTTACTAAATACCTTTGGGGTTAAACAAAATATAAATGGATCAACTTACCGCTGTAATCATATGCTAGATTTAATTATATCCCATGGTATAGATGTCTCTAATATAGAGATTTCACCTCAAAGTGATGATATCACAGATCATCACCTCCATATATACTTTACCCGTAGAACAGATTAGCTGTGTCTCCCCATGTTATCGATTTGTTAGAAATATGAATCCTACTACTAAAGACAGATTCACGAGTAATCTGTCGGATCTAATTACTTATTAGACCCCTAAATGCAGACGATCTAGATGAAGTGACTAGCAGCATGGGTACTATTTTTACCAGTACATTAGACACTGTTGCTCTCATCAGATTAAAAAAAGTCAGAGATAAAACACTTGCTCCTTGGTACAATAGTCATACTCGCGCCCTAAAGAGAGCAACCCGTAACCTCGCGTGAAAATGGAGAAAAACTAAGTTAGAAGTTTTTCGAATTGCGTTTAAACACAGTATGTGCAGCTATAGACAGGCCCTAAAAACTGCTAGGACCGAGCATCTTAGCCAACTGATAGCAAGAAACCGAAACAATTCCAGGTTCTTATTTAGTACAGTGGCTCGCCTAACAAAACCTAAGATGCCTGCAGAGAGTACTCCACAACATTTTAGTAGTGAAGATTTTATGGACTTCATTAATGAAAAAATCGATAGCATAATATAATTATATATAATCGATAGCATATATATATAATTTGGACGCAAATAAAATAACAAATTATAGACCGATTTCAAACCTCCCCTTTATATCAAAAATATTAGAAAAAGTAGTATCAGCTCAAATATGCACATTTTTGCAGGAAAACAACATCCTTGAAGAATTTCAGTCAGGTTTTAGGCCCCATCATAGTACAGAAACTGCACTAGTTAAGATTGCAAATAACTTGTTTTTAGCTTCGGACCAAGGCTGCATCTCAATACTAGTCGTGCTTGATCTTAGTGCTGCATTCGACACTATAGTGTCACAGGCGGGGATGAATAGGAGTAACCCAATAGCAGACAGTTCCTTCTTATGAGATTTTATTAGAATCCAGAGAAGTTTAGGATATCAGAGCAGTAAGAGTGGAGAAGGGAGGAGGTGTATGTGTGTGTGTGCTTAGTGACTGAGGACCTGGGGAAGCCTCTAGTGACGAGAGAGAAGGCGGGGCTATGACGCGGGGAATCTCCACAATCCCGGAAGTAGATCGCTGAATTGCCTCGGGTCTTTCTCAACTCTTTGCGAGCGTATCTCGCTTTTAAAAACGTTAAACAAGCAGAGGATGCAAGGCGAAAAGCAGCAGTGTGATTCTCTTGATGAGCGCGGAGGTCCGGCGCGCAGCGCGAGCGCTCTCCTGAGATCCGCGAACACAGAAGTGCTCGTGTCGCCGGATGAAAAGCCGAGTTCGCGGAGAAAGTGAAGCGAGGGACAAGAAGAGTTGTTTTTACCAGGCAGGGTTCGGTATCCAGAGTTCCAGCAGCGAGGGGGAGAAGAAATCCAAGACGTGAGTACTCTATCCGAGGTCCAGTAGGCTTGCGAGGTCATACACGTAGGCGAAAAAACACTGAAGGATATTCCAAAGGGCTAGACACAAGACAGGATCCAGAAAACGGGCAAGGTCGAAACACAGAATTGAAGCGCTAAGACAAATCACTAGGGAAACGGGACAATAGGCACGCGAGTAAGATACATCGGCAATGAGTGGAGCTTCTCGGGGTCCTTTTAAAGCCGAGGGTGGAATGCCGGATTAGTAGCAGGTGCGCTCAGGTAATTAACTCAGGGATTGTGGAAGACCTTTGGTGGAGTTATGACCTGGACGTGTTGGGTTGGTTGTGCAGGTTTGTGACAGTACCCCCCCCCCTAAGGACGCCACCTGGCGTCAGAGATGGCTCTCCCGGATGTTGTTGGTGGAAGTCAGTGATGAGTGAGGGGTCTAAGATGAACCTAGATGGTATCCAACTTCTTTCCTCAGGACCATAACCCTCCCAATCCACGAGGTATTGGAGCCCCTTACCTCGGCGCCGTGCTTTCAAGAGCCTGCGAACCATGAATGCATCACTACCGTCAATGAGCTGTGGGGGAGGAGGAGGGCGGGCGGGCGGACTTAGTGGGCATGATACTTTGGGTCTTATCTGGGAGACATGAAATGAAGGGTTGATGCGTCGCATAGTGGACGGTAGGAGCAGTCTGACTGCGCAGGGGTTGATGATCTTGACTATAGTGAATGGCCCAATGAACCTGGGAGCGATCTTGCGGGAGAGTGTCTTGATGGGGATGTTGCGAGTGGCGAGCATGACTCTCTGTCCAACGCGGTAGGTAGGGGCTGTGGAACGGCGGCGATCAGCCTGATGCTTGAACTGAGATATTGAATTACGAAGCTTAGCTCTCGCTCGTAGCCAGGTCCTCTTGCAACGATGCATGAAAGTCTGGGCAGAGGGAACTGCCACCTCCTTCTCTTGGGATGGAAATAAGGGAGGCTGGTAGCCTAGACAACACTGGAAAGGGGAGAGGCCTGTAGCTGCTGTGGGTAGAGAATTGTGTGCATACTCGACCCATGGTAACATTCGGCTCCAGGAGCGTGGGTCTTTGGAGGTCATGCACCGAATTGCTGTCTCAAGGTCCTGATTGGCTCTTTCGGTCTGGCCATTAGTCTCAGGATGGTAGCCAGATGACAGGCTGGGAGTGGCTCCCAGTAATTTACAGAATGCCGTCCAGAACTGGGCAGAGAACTGGGGTCCGCGATCTGAGACGATATCTACAGGGATGCCATGAAGGCGAAATACGTGTTGGATGAGTAATTCAGCTGTTTCCTTGGCGGAGGGGAGTTTAACCAGGGAAACAAAGTGGACAGCCTTGGAGAAGCGGTCGACAATGGTCAAAATACAATTATAACCATCAGAATCTGGGAGTCCCGTGACGAAATCTAAGGCGATGTGGGACCAAGGTCTATGGGGCACTGGAAGTGGTCTGAGGAGGCCTGCTGGTGGTTTGTTGCTGGTCTTGTTGCGAACACAGATATCGCAGGCGGCCACAAACCGGCGGGTGTCGTCTCTGACAGAGGGCCACCAGAAGCGTTGTTGGATCAGGGAGAGGGTGCGAGCTGCGCCAGGATGGCAGGCTAGGCGTGAGCTATGCCCCCATTCCAGGACTTGGGGACGAGCTACTGGTGGTACAAAGAGTCTACCCAGGGGTGCCTTTAAGGAATCGGGTACCTGTTCCAATGCCTGCTTAACTTGGCCCTCAATGTTGAGGGAGGTAGCTCCAATAATACATTGTGGCGGCAGGATGGTGAAGATAGGGGTGTCGTCTGTGATCAAGACAAACTGACGGGAGAGAGCATCAGGCTTGGTGTTCTTGCTTCCTGGCCGGAAGGATAGGGAGAAGTCGAAGCGGGAGAAAAATAAGGACCATCTGGCTTGACGAGCGTTAAGGCGCTTGGCTGATCTGAGATATTCGAGGTTTTTATGATCCGTCCAGATGAGAAAAGGGATCTCGGAATCCTCGAGCGAGTGTCTCCATTCTTCTAGCGCCAGCTTTATTGCTAGTAACTCCCGATCACCAATCCCATAGTTCCTTTCTGTGACTGAGAGACAACGAGAGAAAAAACAGCAGGGATGCAGTTTGCCATCTGATCGAGCTCTTTGAGATAGGACAGCTCCCACCCCGGAATCTGAGGCATCTACTTCTACAACAAACTGGAGAGCAGGGTCTGGCTGTTTGAGAATGGGTGCTGAAGTGAACAGATTCTTTAATCTAGAGAATGACTCCTCTGTCTGTTTGGACCACTGAAAAGGGGTCTTAGTGGAGGTGAGAGTGATGAGTGGAGCTGCTATGGTGCTGTAGTTCTTGATGAATCGGCGGTAAAAGTTGGCGAAACCAAGAAAGCGTTGGAGTGCCTTTCGGGTGGATGGTTTCGGCCAGTCAGTCACTGCTTTCACCTTAGCTGGGTCCATCTGGATCTTAGACGGAGTGATTATGAACCCTAAGAAGGAGATTGTCTGACGGTGAAACTCACACTTCTCCGCTTTAACAAACAGCTGATTTTCTAAAAGTCTCTGTAATACCTGGCGTACGTGTTTCTTGTGTTCTTCCAAGGAGCGAGAAAAAATCAAGATGTCGTCGAGATATACAAAGACAAAGATGTTTAGAAAATCTCTAAGAACATCGTTGACCAGGGACTGAAACACAGCTGGGGCATTGGCTAGACCAAACGGTACGACCAAATATTCATAGTGGCCCGATGGGGTGTTAAAGGCTGTTTTCCACTCATCTCCCTCCTTGATCCTGACAAGGTGGTAGGCATTACGGAGGTCAAGTTTAGTGAAAGTATTAGCTCCCTGCAGGAGGTCGAAGGCCGTTGACATTAGGGGAAGAGGATAGCGATTCTTGATGGTTACTTCGTTTAGTCCTCGGTAATCAATGCACGGACGGAGCGTCTTGTCTTTTTTAGCCACAAAGAAAAATCCCGCCCCGGCGGGGGATGAGGACGGTCGAATGATCCCTGCAGCCAAAGATTCTGTGATATACCTGTCCATGGCCCCCCTCTCATGTAATGAAAGTGAATACAACCTTCCCCGTGGTGGCATAGAACCCGGGAGGAGGTCAATGGCACAGTCGTAAGGTCTGTGGGGTGGCAGAGAGAGAGCCCGTGATTTGCTAAAGACCTGCTTGAGGTCGGCATAGTCAGGAGGGATGGCTGAGAGGTCAGGGAACTCTTCCTTGTTGGAGGACGTACGTGGGGGAACGTGAGCTGACCTGAGACAGGATGAAAGACACGAAGGGCTCCATTCTTGAATGATGTTCTTGGCCCAGTCGATGCGGGGGTTATGACGAGTCAACCAGGGGCGTCCGAGAACCAGAGAGGAGTGGGCGTTCCTCATGACCAGGAAGGAGGTCTCCTCAGTGTGGTTACCGGAAATCTGTAGGGTTATCGGGGCCGTACGCTGGGTGATAACTGGCAGACGGGTCCCATCGAGGGCCAGAACGGTTAATGGGTTCTCCAAAGTTTGTGTTGGGAGATTAAGTTCCTGAACCTTTGCGGCGGAAATTAAGTTCTGATCAGATCCAGAGTCGATTAAAGCTGAGATCATATGAAACCTGCCTTGCACTGCGATAATGGCTGGGAGGAGGGGACGTGAGCTAGGGAAATGGTTAGTGGTGGGCCCCTCCAGAGCCCCTAGGTTCACCGGAGGGGCTTTGCTTTTAACGGGCACTGGAGACGATAGTGACCAATCTGGCCACAATAAAGACAGGAACCGGATTGGATTCTCCGCTGACGTTCCTCTGGAGAGATCTGGGCTCGGCCCACTTGCATGGATTCTGGGTCTGACCTGAAGCTTGGCGATGAGACAGAGTTGGAGGGACGTAAGGGTGAAGCTGAGAGTCTGGACTCAGAGGTAGGTCGAGGGGCTCGATGACGGCGTCTCTGTGCTAGAAGTGCGTCTACCCGTCCTGCTAAGTCCATGAGACCATTTAGATCACTGGGGAGTTCCTGGCTGATCAGATGGTCCTTAACATCCTCGGATAGACCATGGAGGAAGGCATCATAAAGTGCTTCGGTGTCCCAGTTAGCAGAAGCCGCCAGAGTACGGAACTCAATGGCATAATCGTATGTAGAACGAGAACCTTGATGCCCGAGTGGGAGCGGTCAAATACCCTTCTCATCTCCTCCGTGAATGATTTGAAAGAGGAGCAGCATGGATCGTTAGCATCCCAAACCGCAGTCCCCCATTCGCGAGCTCGGTCAGTGAGGAGCGTGATCACATAAGCCACTCTAGAGCGTTCAGTAGGAAAGAGGGACGTCTGGAGCTCCAACAACAATGAGCATTGGGAAAGGAAGAAACAACACGTTCCGGGCTCACCGTTATATGGTTGTGGGTTTGGAAGTCGGGGTTCATGACGTGGGATTTGCGTCGGGGCCGGAGGAGGGTTAGTTAAGAGTTGCTGAAGTTGAGTGGTGATGGAAGAGAGAGTGTGTGTCACCTCCTGGATGCTTTGTTGGTGAGAGCCCAGCAGCGCCCCCTGTTGTGAGAGTGCTTGCCTTAACTGCTCTAAGTCCGCTGGGTTCGTCATGGCCGATGTATACTGTCACAGGCGGGGATGAATAGGAGTAACCCAATAGCAGACAGTTCCTTCTTATGAGATTTTATTAGAATCCAGAGAAGTTTAGGATATCAGAGCAGTAAGAGTGGAGAAGGGAGGAGGTGTATGTGTGTGTGTGTGCTTAGTGACTGAGGACCTGGGGAAGCCCCTAGTGACAAGAGAGAAGGCGGGGCTATGACGCGGGGAATCTCCACAATTCCGGAAGTAGATCGCTGAATTGCCTCGGGTCTTTCTCTACTCTTTGCGAGCGTATCTCGCTTTTAAAAACGTTAAACAAGCAGAGGATGCAAGGCGAAAAGCAGCAGTGTGATTCTCTTGATGAGCGCAGAGGTCCGGCGCGCAGCGCGAGCGCTCTCCTGAGATCCGCGAACACGGAAGTGCTCGTGTCGCCGGATGAAAAGCCGAGTTCGCGGAGAAAGTGAAGCGAGGGACAAGAAGAGTCGTTTTTACCAGGCAGGGTTCGGTATCCAGAGTTCCAGCAGCGAGGGGGAGAAGAAATCCAAGACGTAAGTACTCTATCCGAGGTCCAGTAGGCTTGCGAGGTCATACACGTAGGCGAAAAAACACTGAAGGATATTCCAAAGGGCTAGACACAAGACAGGATCCAGAAAACGGGCAAGGTCGAAACACAGAATTGAAGCGCTAAGACAAATCACTAGGGAAACGGGACAATAGGCACGCGAGTAAGATACATCGGCAATGAGTGGAGCTTCTCGGCGTCCTTTTAAAGCCGAGGGTGGAATGCCGGATTAGTAGCAGGTGCGCTCAGGTAATTAACTCAGGGATTGTGGAAGACCTTTGGTGGAGTTATGACCTGGACGTGCTGGGTTGGTTGTGCAGGTTTGTGACATATAGATCATAATATTCTCATAGATCGCTTACAAAATCACATAGGTGTTCAGGGACAGGCATTCATGGGGTCAGAGGTAGCTCAGTGGTTAAGGCATTGGACTACGGTTCGGAAGATCCCAGGTTTAAACCCCACAACCACCAAGTTGCCACTGTTGGGCCCTTGAGCAAGGCCCTTAACCCTCAATAGCTCAGATGTGTAATGAGATAAAAATGTAAGTCGCTCTGGATAAGAGCGTCTGCCAAATGCCTAAATGTAAATGCATTAAAATGGTTTAGATCATACCTGTCTGATCGATACCATTTTGTAGATCTAAATGGAGAACTGTCTGGTGTAATGCCAGTGAAATATGGGGTCCCACAAGGGTCAGTTTTAGGACCTCTGCTGTTCTCAATATACATGCTTCCCTTGGGTAACATCATTAGAAGACATGGGATTAGTTTCCATTGTTATGCTGATGATACCCAATTATATATCTCAACAAAACCAGATGAAATACCCAAGTTGTTTAGATTAACCAAGTGTGTCCAGGACATAAAAGATTGGATGACCAATAACTTTCTTTTACTAAACTCAGACAAGACAGAGATATTACTCATCGGCCCAAAAAACAGCACACAACAGCTTTCACAATTCAGCCTGCGTTTAAAAGGATGTACTGTTACTACCAGCTCAACAGTAAAAGACCTGGGCGTAATATTAGACAGTAACTTGTCTTTTGAAAATCATATTTCCAATATCACAGCCTTTTTCCATCTTAGAAATATCGCCAAACTTAGGAGCATCTTATCCGTATATGATGCAGAAAAGCTAGTTCATGCATTCATGACCTCCAGACTGGACTATTGTAATGCATTACTACTGTAGGTGGTTGTCCTGCATCCTCAATAAACAAGCTACAGTTAGTCCAAAATGCAGCCGTCAGGGCTCTCACTAGATCCAGAAAATATGATCATATAACCCTAATATTATCATCCCTGCACTGGCTACCTGTTCAGTTTAGAATTAATTACAAAATAGTATTACTTACATACAAGGCCTTAAATGGTTTAGCTCCCACATACCTAACCAGTCTTCTGATACGCTACAATCCACCACGCTCCTTAAGATCACAAAACTCTGGACTTCTTGTAATTTCCAGAATTTCAAAATCTACAAAAGGGGGTAGGGCTTTTTCATATTTAGCTCCAAAACTTTGGAATAGCCTTCCAGACAGTGTTCGGGGCTCAGACACAGTTTCCCAGTTTAAAAGTAGACTCAAGACGCATCTCTTTAATCTGGTATACGCGTAACTCATCCCATAACTTCATACTTCAGTACATCTATCCTGAATGGCAACTACGCTAATTCTCTCCATCTGTTCTGTACTTTTCTACCCATCCCGAGGCATTGGGAGATTGTACCAGCTTCAGTAGACAAGGGCCAACCCTGCGAGGATCCTGAGGCATCCAGAGAAGGACCAGCTCCAGCTGAATTCTGCCTTATTATGGTTGGAGCTACACATCCTGCTCCTGTGCTTCCAGTGATCCAGATCCCCACTGCGCTCTGCACCTACTGACTCGTCCCTATGTTGAACTGGACTTTATGTTAATTTAAAGAATTTCTGTTATATTGTACTGTACTTTCAGCTGCATAACACACATGGTGTTATATCATCTCTATCTGTTATCACCCAGATAAGGATGGGTTCCCTGTTGAGTCTGGTTCCTCTCAAGGTTTCTTCCTATTACCATCTCAGGGAGTTTTTCCTTGCCACTGTCGCCGTCACCCTTGGCTTGCTCATCAGAGAAATTTCATTCATTCATCTCATTATTATCTAGACACATTTTTCTCACACATACACAATTTATTATTATTATTATTATTATTATTATTTTTTTTTTTAATTATTTCTTTAATTTTTTTTATTAATTATTATTTTTTAATGAATTTCTTTTACTTTTGTAAAGCTGCTTTGAGGCAATGACCATTGTTAAAAGCGCTATATAAATAAAATTTAATTAAATTGAATAATATAATAGTATAAATAAATATGTTTATAAACTGAACATAATAATAATAAATTTAGCAAAAATCTTTATTTTCACTTTAGAAAGCTAATTTTTGTTAGCATACATAGAATGCACAGTAATGTGGAGTAATTTCTTGTTTGCTTTTTACTTATGAAGGTGCATGATGTTTACCTTCAATCAGTTTGAGAGTAACTCTTCATAACATTATTCCTCTTACAGTGCCGTGAAAATGTATTTGCCCCCTTCCTGATTTTTTTTGCAGATTTTTCACACTTAAATGATTCAGATCATCAAGAAAATGTAATGTTAAAATAACATTTTTAAGTGATTATTTAATTTATTGAGGGGGAAAAAGCTGTCCAAACCTACCTGACCCTATGTGAAAAAGTAATTGCCCCCTTGCTAAATCATTAATGAACTGTGATTGCTGGAAAGTTCAGTTAAATTTCACTCAGGCCTGATTACTGCCGGACCTATTTAATCAAGAAATCACCTAAATAGGACCTGACTGGAAAAAATAAAGCACATTAAAAGATCTCAAAAAGCAACATCACCTAAGGAAATAAACCCATGAGAAACAAGTAACTGACATGTATCCATGTGGAAAGGGTTACAGAGCCATGTCTGCCAAGGCTTTGGGACTCCAGTGAACCACAGTGAGAGCTGTTATCCACAAATGGAGAAAACCTGTGGTGAACAGTGGTGAACCTTCCCAGGAGTGACAGGCTGACCAAAATTACCTCAAGAGCACAATGACGACTCATTCTGGAGCTCATTAAAGAATCCAGAACAACATCTAAAGTCCTGAAGACCTCACTCTCCTCAGTTCAGGTCAGTGTTCATGATTCATCAATATGAAAGACCCTGGGGAAAAAAATAGCCCAAAAAATGCCAAAGTCACTGCTGACCAAAAAAGAACACTAAAAACATCTTTATTATTACCAAGAAAATCACCTTTGGGCAAATATTTTGTGGACTGATGAGACAAAAGTTGAGCTCTTTGGAAGGAGTTACATCTGGTGTAAAACTAACACAGTGTTTCATCACAGGAATAATGATTTTAAATATAAAATGTGTAATTTTGTAATATAAAAAAGCATCAGCATAAAGACAATACTGTTCCCTACATTGCACAATGTGTCATTTTAACATGAGGATTAATCAATTCTACATTTTACTGCATTTTCTGCTGAAATTCTCTTACTGCAATGCATCTTACTGTGTTTGAATGTGTGTTATGTTTTAATTGAAACAAATTAACAAAGAAATTTAGGAAAAAAACAAACAAACAAACAGATGTACTACTAAAAATTATTTGCTGAACATTCCTTTATTATAATAATGAAAAAAGTAGGAAAACGATGTGTCCATGCCTGATGTTCTCATCCTCCGCAACACTTTTTAAGGACTGTTTAAACTCACAACGTCCAACATGAGCTGTCCCTCCGATGTACTCGTTCCTAATCCTGTCCAGCCGTGTTACTCCTAAAGAGAACCTCCACATCTTCAGCTCTGCTCCCTCCAGCTCTGACTTCTGTCTCTTCCTCAGTGTCACTGTCTCTAAACCACCCAGCACTGTATGGTACATCTTACATTTTTCTATCACACAGAACTCCCGACACCTTTCTTATGCGCTTTGTCTGCCGAGTGTCACAAGATCACGCATGTACTTTTTACTATAACACTATGACCACGTGTGTGTGTGTGTGTGTGTGTGTGTGTGTGTGTGTGTGTATGTGTGTGTGTGTGTGCGCGCGTGCGTAAAACATCATCTTGTTTATTTTGTGTCCAAGTGTAGTGACTGCTCTTTAGTAACTGTACTGCAACAACAACCTCCAGGAAGAAAAAAGTTAAAAAGTCTGTAGCAGTGCAGGAGAATCTGTTTAACGACCATGTAACGTCACATTTCCGCAAAATCCTCAAAAGTGAGTGTCATTAGAGAGGATCACTGGTAAAGAAGTTTGCCGACAGAGCAGTGACTCAGTTAGTGTGTGTCTGTTTGTGTATGTGTTTGTCTGTTTGTGTGTATAAAAGTTGTCCTACACAGTAAGATTTGCGAAAGAGCAGTGTTTCCATTAAGAATGTGTGTGTGTGTGTGTAGGGGTACACTGTCCAATGACGCGCACACGTACAGAGACACAAAGAGCAGGCTAATACAGAGAGACAAAATGGATCTTTAACCTCTCTTATGAGACTTGCTTTTTCTTTACACACGCGCTGTACACACACGGATACAGACACAAAATAAAACATGTTTTACACACACACACGTGGTCACAGTGCTATAGTAAACAGTACACGCGTGCACAGATGTTTATTATACGACTGAGCGACGCGTACAATTACCCACAATTCCACAACACAAGAGAGAAAAAAAAAACATTGGCTCAGTTGTGATCACGTGAAAACGTCACAACCAGAAGCGCATGCGTGAGATACATGATACTCGGTAGTCGTAAACTCGTAAAGTCCAAATTTGTTAAAATATATATATATATATATATATATATATATATATATATATATATATATATATATAAACACTGATCAGCCATAAGATTAACACCACCACCAGGTGAACTGAATAACATTTTACCGATTATCAATTATATACCAGTTAACTGATGACTGGATCATGAGGACCCAATGGTCACCCATGCATGTGGGAACCAAAGACCAGTCCGTCCGGTCTGATCCGATTCCACAGAAAAGTCAATGTAGAATGAAAAAAGTCAATGCTGGCCATAAAAGAAATGCACCAGGACACCCAGTGCATCACAGCCCGAGGCTTCCAAACTTCCATTATAGTGACCCGATCAATCCGCATGGGATTCACCGGACAAAGTCCCATTCTACAACCCACAGCACCAAAAGGATCCACTGCTAACATCCTGATATCAGACACCACAACACCGCCAGAGGCCCAGCAGAGCCACATCACAAGGGGACAGAGCTGTCCAGGTAACACGGATACTGGGCTTAATGTTTACAACGTAACGTCAGGGTGGATCAGTGTATCTGACTAAACTCCACCCCCAAACATCTGTCAATCACCAACATTTTACTTTGTTGAAAATAAATACTGTTAGAGCATCAGAATATTAAATTAATGTAATTAACTGTAAATTAATGTAAAATGATTTGAGTCTAATATATTTCATATTTTCACTTATCCTCATCTATTTACACCAAACTGTACATCTGCTAAGACAACAGCAATGTGTATGACCACACACACACACACACACACACACACACACACCTCATGGAAACTCACCCTCCTGCCTGCTGTTGGTCAGACGGTCAGCCCTTATGGTCAGACTTTATAACAATTTCTTTCCACAAGCCATCAGACTTTTTAACATCCAGGCACTGGACTGACATCCCCATCAAACACACACACACACACACACACAGCAATGTTAACACATACTGTATGATTTTTAAACTACTGCTCGACTGTAAAGATATTATTATATTATTATACTGTACTGACCGCCTGCATTACTGCAGATAATCAGCAAGTTATTGTTACATTTAGTGTATTTATTGGAAGGAGTTACATTTGGTGTAAAACTAACACAGTGTTTGATAAAAAGAACATCATACCAACAGTCAGACATGGTGGTGGTAGCGTGAAGTCTGGGGCTCTGCAGCTTCAGGACCTGGACGACTCGCCATAACTGTGTGATTCTCACGAAACCATTAAAACACCACAGGACTAATGGTTTTAAATATAAAACGTGTAATTTTGTAATATAAAAAAGCATCAGCATAAAGACAATACTGTTCTCTATTTTAACTGCATTTTCTGCTGAAATTCTCATTATCGCAATTCGTCCGACTGTGTTTGAATGTGTGTTATGTTCTAATTTAAACAAATTAACATAAAGAAATTTTGGAAAAAACTAAACAAACGGATGTTCTACAAAAAATAATTAGCTGAATATTTATTTATTATAATAATGAAAAAAAAGTAGGAAAACGATGTGTCCATGACTGAAGTTTTCATCCTCCGCATCACTTTTTAAGGACTTTTTATACTGTAAATAAAGTTTGATTATGAGTGATGGAGCACATGGGACAGTTACTACAAGGTGGCTACCAGGTCAGATCATCTCTTTATATCTCCAGTGTAATATTAAATATTCTGTCGTCAGAATGTTAACACAACTTTTTAGTTCGTATTACCGAAACAGGAAGTTTTCTACAATTTGAAAATCGTTAGATTTATATATTTTTTAATTTTATGAAAATGTACTTCATTAAGGTGTAATTATAAGCACCGAGAAAAAAATTTGTAAAGCCATCAGGGGATCTCTGTAGTTAGCAAAACATCCATTAGTGTGCATGTGTGTACGTGTACTGTTACCATAACATGCTGCGCGCATGCACACACGCACGCGCGCGCACACACGCACACACACGCACACTAATGGAAACACTTCCTTATCATAATTCTTTGCAAAGGTAAAGAGCAGGTTAATTTGTTTTATTTTTACTTTACATTTTGTATTAATTATTTTTATGTATTTATTTTTTGGTTGTGGAATGAATCATCCACTGCATATCAAAGCGAATTTACCCCATAAGAAATAATGAAAATTCGTTCCACAACCCAAAATAATAAATATATATAAAAAAGTTTATCCAAAATATAAATTTAAAATAAAAATAATTTACCTGCAGTTTACTTTTGGAAAGAATCGTGACCGAAGTAAGACAAGAGAGAGGAGAGGAGGAGGCGGGGGGTAACTTTTTACACACACAAACAGACAAACACATACACAAACGCATGCGCACACACAAACAGACACACGTGCACAAACACACACACACACACACACTGAGTCACTGCTCTGTCGGCAAACTTCTTTACCAGTGAACCTCTTTAATGACACTCACTTGTGCCTCCTTTTGAGGATTTCGTGGAAATGTGATGTTACATGGTCATTAAACAGATTCTTCTGCACTGCTACAGAGATTTTAACTTTTTTCTTCCTGGAGGTCATTGTTGCAGTACAGTTACTAAAGAGCAGTCACTACACTTGGACACAAAATAAACAAGATGATGTTTTACGCACGCGCACATGGTCACAGTGTTATAGTAAACAGTACATGCGTTGACTACATGAGTGACGCACACACACTGAGACCGAGCAGGGGAGACGATTACCCACAATTCCGCAGTGTGAGAGAGAGGAGAACCATTGGCTCAGTTTTGATCATGTAACACTCGGCAGACAAAGCGTATAAGTACTGCTCATACTGTATATCAAGACCTTGCTCATTTATTAAGTTAAAGTTGAAGTGTGTCAGTTTGTTACATACACTCAACAAAAATATAAACGCAACACCTTTGTTTCTGCTCCGATTTTTCATGAAATGGACTTAAAGATCTAAAATTCATTCCAGATACACAATATTACCATTTCTCTCAAACATTGTTCACAAATCAGTCTAAATGTGTGATAGTGAGCACTTCTGCTTTGCTGAGATAATCCATCCCACCTCACAGGTGTGCCACATCAAGATGCTGATCTGACATCATGAGTAGTGCACAGGTGTACCTTATACTGCCCACAATAAAAGGCCACCCTGGAATGTGCAGTTTTGTCTCACAGCAAAATGCCACAGATGCCACAAGCATTGAGGAAGCGTGCAATTGGCATGCTGACAGCAGGAATTTCAACCAGATCTGTCGCTCGTGCATTGAATGTTCATTTCTCCACCATAAGCCGTCTCCAAAGGCGTTTCAGAGAATATGGCAGTACATCCAACCGGCCTCACAAACGCAGACCACGTGTAACCACACCAGCCCAGGACCTCCACATCCAGCAGGTTCACCTCCAAGATCGTCTGAGACCAGCCACTCAGACAGCTGCTGAAACAATTAGTTTGCATAACCAAACAATTTCTGCACAAACTGTCAGAAACCGTCTCAGGGAAGCGCAACTGCATGCTCGTTGTCCTCATCGGGGTCTTGACCTGACTCCAGCTCGTCGCCGTAACAGACTTGAGTGGGCAATTGCTCACATTCGATGGCGTCTGGCACGTTGGAGAGGTGTTCTCTTCACGGATGAATCTCGGTTTACATTGTTCAGGGCAGATGGCAGACAGCGTGTGTGGCGTCGTGTGGGTGAGCGCTTTGCTGATGTCAATGTTGTGAATCGAGTGGCCCATGGTGGTGGTGGGGTTATGGTATGGGCAGGCATCTGTTATGGACGAAGAACACAGGTACATTTTATTGATGGCATTTTGAATGCACAGAAATACCGTGATGTGATCCTGAGGCCCATTGTTGTGCCATACATCCATGAACATTACCTCATGTTTCAGCAAGATAATGCACGGCCCCATGTTGCAAGGATCTGTACACAGTTCTTGGAAGCTGAAAATGTCCCAGTTCTTGCATGGCCAGCATACTCACCGGACATGTCACCCGTTGAGCATGTTTGGGATGTGCTTGACCGGCGTATACGACAGCGTGTACCAGTTCCCACTAATATCCAACAATTTCGCACAGCCATTGAAGAGGAGTGGACCAACATTCCACAGGCCACAATTGACAATCTGATAAACTCTATGCGAAGAAGATGTGTTGCACTGCGTGAGGCAAATGGTGGTCACACCAGATACTGACCGGTTCTGAGTCCCCAGACCCCCAATAAAGCAAAACACTGCACATTCCAGGGTGGCCTTTTATTGTGGGCAGTATAAGGTACACCTGTGCACCACTCATGATGTCAGATCAGCATCTTGATGTGGCACACCTGTGAGGTGGGATGGATTATCTCAGCAAAGCAGAAGTGCTCACTATCACACAGACTGATTTGTGAACAATGTTTGAGAGAAATGGTAATATTGTGTATCTGGAATGAATTTTAGATCTTTAAGTCCATCTCATGAAAAATTGGAGCAGAAACAAAGGTGTTGCGTTTATATTTTTGTTGAGTGTATATACTCAGCAAAAAAAGAAACGTCCCTTTTTCAGGACTGTGTATTTCAACAATAATGTTGTAAAAATCCAAATAACTTTACTGATCTTCATTGTAAAGGGTTTAAACAATGTTTTCCATGCATGTTCAATTAACCATAATCAATTAATTAACATGCACCTGTTGAATGGTGGTTAAGACCTTAACAGCTTACAGAAAGTAGGCATTTAAGGTCACAGTTCTAAAAACGCAGGACACTAAAGAGACTTGTCTAACGACTGTAAAAAAACACCCAAAGAAAGATGCCCAGGGTCCCTGCTCATCTGCGTGAACGTGCATTAGGCATGCTGCAGGGAGGCATGAGGACCGCTGATGTGGCTAGGGCGATAAATCGCCATGTCCGCACCGTGAGACGCCTAAGACGGCCCTACAGGGAGACAGGAAGGACGGCTGATCATTCTCGCGGTAACAACACCTGCACAGGATCGGTACATCCGAATATCACACCTGTGTGACAGGTACAGGATGGCCACAACAACTGCCCGGGTCACACCAGGAACACACAATCCCTCCATCAGTGCTCAGACTGTCCGCAATAGGCAGTCCATGAGGAGGAGATGCACTGCAATACTTCAAGCAGCTGGTGGCCACACCAGATACTGACTGGTACTTTTTATTTTGAGCCTTTCTTCATTCAGGGACACATTGGGGATCATTTTTAGTTTATATCTTATGGTGTTGACTCTTTTAGTGTTCATACAAATCTATACACATTAAGTTTACTGAAAGTAAAAACAGTTGAAAGTCAGAGGACGTTTCTTTTTTTGCTGAGTATATATATATATATATATATATATATATATATATATATGTAACAAACAGACACACTTCAACTGTATATATATACAGAGAGAATGAAGTACAGCTGATACAGAGAGAGAAAATAGATCTTTAACGTTTCTAATGAGACTTTCTTTTGCTTTACACACACGCTTACAAACACAAAATAAAATGTGGTTTACACACACACACATATCTATATCTATATCTATATATATATATATATATATATATATATAGATACACACTAACACACGGTGGTGGCCATAAAAGAAAAGCCCCAGAACACCCAGTGCACCACAGCCCAAGGCCGCCGACCCGGCCTTCAAACTCCCTTGATACTGACCCGATCAATCCGCATGGGATTCACCGGACAAACAAATCCCATTCTACAACCCACAGCACCAAAAGGATCCACTGCTAACGTCCTGATATCAGACACCACAACACCGTGCCAGAGGCCCAGCAGAACCAAATCACAAGTAGGCTGAACTGTCCAGGTAACATAATAATGTTAGGGTGGATCAGTGTATTTGACTAAACTACACTCCCCAAAATCAGTCAATCAATCAATAAATCAATAAGAGATTTTCTATTTATTACATGGTACCCATTACAATCCATTACCAACATTTTCCTCCGCTGAAAATAAATACTGTTAAAACATCTGAATATTAAATTAATGTAATTCAAGTTCATTACAAACATATACAGTTAGTACACAGTGAAACGAAACAACGTTCCTCCAGGACCAAGGTGCTACATGCAACATAAATTAACAGAGACACTAAACTAGCTAACCAAGAGGCCTAGTTAGCTGGCTAGCAGAGACAGGACAGAGAGACCTAACATAAATTACAACATAAATTAACAAAAACTAACTAAAACTAACTAACTTTAGTATAACATTTTTATAGACAACATAAAATGCATGTGCAAATGTGCAAACAAGAGCAACAACAAAGTGACAGTGCTCAACCACGACATAACAGAACATAAAAATATGGTGTTGAGGTAGTGGGTAAACATAAACATTCCTTAAAACAGCAGCAAGAATTGAGGAATTAGTGCAAAAAGTAGTCCAGTAATGATCATTGTGCAAAAGAGATAAACAGTAAAGCATTTACAGGTTGGTGTGTACGATAATTTGGTGGTGTAGGTCAGTGTGTCTGCACTTGTGTTGATTAGTCAGTCCAGTCCCAATATTTTGAGGTAGTTGAGTTAAGCTGTGTGATAATGTTTGTGATAATGTTTGTGTGTGTGTGTGTGTGTGTGTTTGTGTTTATCAGTCCAGTCCCTTTTTGTTGAGGAGACGGATGGCTTGTGGAAAAAAAGCTGTTGCACAGTCTGGATGTGAGGCCCGAATACTTCGGTACCTTTTTCCAGATGGCAGGAGGTTGAAGTGTGTGTGAGAGGGGTGTGTCCGATCAGCCACAATGCTGGTGGCTTTGCGGATGCAGCGTGTGGTGTAGATGTCTTCAATAGAGGGGAGAGAGACCCCGATGATGACCACTCGCCTCGTGTCCTCCTAAAGTCAACAACCATCTCTTTTGTCTTGTCAACATTTAGAGACAGGTTGTTGACTTTACACCAGTCCGTTAGCCTCTGCACTTCCTCTCTGTACGCTGACTCGTCGTTCTTGCTAATGAGACCCACCACGGTCGTGTCATCAGCGAACTTAATGATGTGGTTCGAACTGTGTGTTGCTACACAGTCGTGAGTCAGCAGTGTGAACAGCAGGGGACTGAGCACACAGCCTTGTGGGGTCCCAGTGCTGAGTGTGGTGGTGCTGGAGGTGCAGTTCCTGATCCGTACTGACTAGGAAGTCTAGGATCCAGTTGCAGAGGGAGGTGTTCAGGCCCAACAGGTTCAGCTTCCCAATCAGTTATTGGGGGATGATAGTGTTGAATGCTGAGCTGAAATCTATGTACAGCATTCGAACGTATGTGTCCTTCTTGTCCAAGTGTGTGAGGGCAAGATGTAGTGTAGTGGAGTTGGCGTCGTCCGTTGAGCGGTTAGGACGGTACGCAAATTCCAAGGGGTCCAGTGAGGAGGGCAG
This sequence comes from Clarias gariepinus, assembly GCF_024256425.1. NCBI lineage: Eukaryota > Metazoa > Chordata > Actinopteri > Siluriformes > Clariidae > Clarias > Clarias gariepinus. The sequence goes on along the minus strand of NC_071108.1, from coordinate 34,988,725 downwards.
CAGGGTCTTGATGTGTCTCATGACGAGCCGCTCAAAGCACTTCATGATGGTGGGTGTAAGTGCAACGAGACGGTAGTCATTGAGACAGGAAAATTGACTGTAAATTATTGTAAAATGCTTTGAACCAAACTTCAGTCTAATATATTTCATATTTTTGCTTAGCTTCATACATTTACACCACACTATACATCTGCTAAGACAACACCAATGTGTATGACCACACACACACACACACACACACCTCAGCAGGTTATTGTTACATTTAGTGTATTTATTATAATATCACAATGTCAGCGAGAATGAAAGAAAAGGTGTACAGGACAGTGGTAAGACCAGCGATGCTCTACGGCTTAGAGACAGTGGCGCTGAAGAAAAGACAGGAGGCAGAGTTGGAGGTAGCAGAGCTGAAGATGTTGAGATTCTCCTTGGGAGTGACAAGGATGGATAGGATCAAGAATGAGTTTATCAGAGGGACAAACCATGTTAGATGTTTTGGAGATAAAGTCAGAGAGGCCAGATTGAGGTGGTTTGGACATGTTCAGAGGAGAGATTGTGAATATATTGGTAGAAGGATGCTGAGGTTGGAACTGCCAGGCAGGAGGTCTAGAGGAAGACCAAAGAGGAGATTTATGGATGCAGTGAGAGAGGACATGAAGTTAGTTGGTGTGAGAGAAGAGGATGCAGAGGATAGGGTTAGATGGAGGCAGATGATTCGCTGTGGCGACCCCTGAAAGGGAACAGCCCAAAGACAAAGAAGAAGATTATAATATCACAATATCCTTTACACATTTTTCACTCCTTAAACGCCCATGCAAGTGTGGGTAGTAAGTGTTGGTTCATGGAGATCCACAGTTCATAGCATTGCTGCTATACTCTATATAGTTAACGATAATAAAAACCTGACTTAAACCTCAAAAGATCTACACTGTTCATCTGTTTAAATAGAACATAATTTTTTAAAAATCTTACTTAAATAGATATCTAAACAAGGCAAATAATAAACAGTTTGTCATCCTGGGAATGATAAAAAATGTGTTTGGGATGATCAGAGATGTTCCCTTGAATGACTCAAGGACAAAAGGCACTTTTGTATTTCTACAGTCTGTGTTTGAGTAACTTCATCGTCTGTTCTGTACACAGGTGCATTTCACAGAGAAAAACATGACAGAAAAAAACTTTTTTAAAAGTCTGTGTGTGTGGGAAAGAGAGAAAGATAGCACGTGCAGGACTGCAGTGATAAAGAGAGTAGAGAATAAAACGCTGTGGATAACAGAGCACCTGAGAAAGCGTGAGAAGATAAATCGTGACATCACTGCACACGACAAGCGTAGTAGTATACTGTATGTGCACAACCCAGATCTCGAGAGCATGCATTTTAGTGTTTTGGGTTTGAAATGCATGGTTGTGCAATTTGTGCCACAATGTGTGTGTGTGTATGTGTCACGTCAAGATAAAAAGTCTCTGATTTTTAATTCAAAAAGATTTATTACACTTTATTGGTTATGATATTATTGCCACTGAATTTAAGATGTAAAGGGGATCGCCGATGCTCCCACCAGTCTTAGAGAGTTAAACATCTTCAAAAACACCCGAACAAACAAGAGAGAACTTATACAAAGGAACAGAAACTTTCAGCATAGCTTTAGCATAGCATTAGCATGAGCATAACTGGCTCAGTGATTAAACTATGAGCAGAAGCACATGACCTCAACACATGAGACGTGAAACAAACGTAACTGACAATCACGGTGACCCAAACTAGACCAGAGAACTAGACTGTGGGATATAATCAGAATTCAGCTAGAGTATGTTATAACAGCAAAAACATGTGACCCCTGACCTATAGTGCATACTGGGAGCAGTAGTTTAGCAACTATATCATTATTTTATCATTATTATATCATTATTATATCATTATTATAATGGGATGATCATTCTTGGTGCAGAGGCCCAGATCTATTATCTATAGTGCTTATCCTGAGCAGGGACGCAGGGGGTCTGGAGAATATCATAGGGAACTCAGGACACAGGTTGGGGTACACTACACTACAATGGGGTGCCAACCCCTCACAGGGCACAAATCAAATTCAAATTCAAATTTTATTTGTCACATACACAAACATACACAGTACAAAATGTAGTGAAATGCATTATACGACTGCCATTGACCCTAAAAGAGAATTAAAGTTTACAAATAAGAAATAAATATGAATAAAAGAAATACGATAGAAATTAAATAAAAAAATAATAATAATAAAAAAAAAATTTAACTAGGAAAAATAGAACTAAAAATAGAAATAGAAATAGAAATGTGATGTACAAAAATAGAAATACAGTATACTGTGCAGATTGAAATATACTGTACTGTGTGTGCAAATATGCATAGAACAAAGTGACTTTGTGCAGAGGTTATTAAAGTGACTTTGTGCACTGGTCCAGGATGTAAACATAAAACTGTAAAATGTAGTGTAGTTGTGAAGGTAGGTGTGCAAAGTTATTAAAGTCTCTTTGTGCAATGGTCCAGGATGTAAACGTATGACATGTAGTGTATATATGAAGGAAGGTGAGCGTGTAATTGTCCATAGTGTTCATGGATGTAAGAAGATTGATAGATTTGATCAATTATGAAAAGATTGTTAGTTCTGCATAGTGGTGTGGTTGTGGTTGAGAGACCTTATCGCCTGCGGGAAGAAGCTCCTCCTCAGTCTCTCTGTGTTGGCCTTCAAGGAGCGTAATCGCTTCCCAGACCGCAACAGAGTAAACAGTCCGTTATTGGGGTGGCTGAGGTCCTTCTTGATCTTCCTGGCCTTGGTCAAGCACCGCTTGTTGTAGATCGAGTGCAGGTCAGGGAGCTCGATGCGGATGATGCGCTCAGCTGATCGCACCACCCTCTGTAGAGCTCGTCTGTCCTGCATGGTGCTGTTCCCGAACCAGGTCGTGATATTTCCCGTCAGGATGCTCTCTATGGTGCAGGAGTAAAAATTTCTGAGCACCTTGGAGGGCAGTCTAAAGTCTCTCAAGCGTCTGAGGTGGTAGAGACGCTGCCGGGCCTTTTTTACCACGGTGTTGATGTGACAGGACCATGCCAGGTCCTGCGTGATGTGAACACCGAGGTATCTGAAGCTGTCCACTCTCTCCACTGGGCTCCTGTTGATGACGGGGGTCTGGTAGTTCCTCACCTGCTTTGTACTAAAGTCCACTATCAGCTCCTTTGTCTTACTGACGTTCAGGAGGAGATTGTTTCTCTGGCACCAGTTCTCCAGATTTCCAACCTCCTCCAGGTAGGCCGTCTCATCGTTGTTCGTGATCAGGCCCACCACAACAGTGTCGTCAGCAAACTTGATGATGGTGGTGGAGCTGGTAGTGGCCACGCAGTCGTGGGTGTACAGAGAGTACAGCAGGGGGCTCAGAACACAACCCTGGGGGGCTCCAGTGCTGAGAGTGAGGGAGGCTGAGACATGTCCGCCCATCCTTACTGCCTGTGGTCTGCCAGTCAGAAAATTGGAGATCCACTGACACATTGATGAGCTGAGTCCCAGGTGCTCCAGCTTGGTAGTAAGTGTGGAGGGAATTATGGTATTGAATGCAGAACTGTAGTCGATGAAGAGCATTTTCACATAATTCCCCCTCCGAGTGTCCAGGTGAGTGAGAGATGTATGGAGGAGATGAGAGATTGCATCGTCCGTGGAACGGTTTGGACGATAAGCTGTATAGATAAACTGTAGTGGGTTCTCTCTCTCTCTCTCTCTCTCACACAGACACACACACACACACACACACACACACACACACACACACACACACAATGAGCAATTTGAGAATGCCAGTCAGCCCACCCTGCATGTCCTTGGACTGTGGAGGGAAACTGGAGAACCTGGAGGAACCCAACCAGCCATACAAACTCCACACATACAGAGAACGAACCCGGACCCTGGAGGTGTGAGGTGACATAAGAAAGTGAAGTATGATGAATTGTGAAACTGAGGTGAGACTCTGCCAGACACAGCTGACTCACAGAGAGAGAGACGATCTGATTGGAGGATTTATTCTGTACCTCTCTCTCTGTCTCTATTACGGTGTGTGTGTGTGTGTGAAGTCAGTGACAGGAGGATTCATCAGAGCTGCTCAGTTACTCACACACACTTCAGGATGAAGTTGTTTTTGCTCTTTTTCACACTAATGTGTGTGACGGATACAGAGGCAGAGTGTAAGTCTCATACACTTTATTTATTTATAAAATTATAAAATTACAGTTTATAGAGTTTGCATGTGGAACAGTATGATATATGTTTTATTTTATTGGGGAGGGTTATAATATGCAGCTCTGTTTAATTGAGATGAAGTAAAGTTTAGTTTGTCAGACTTTAAATGTTTTTCTTAATAAAACCAATTTAAATAACAGGAATTTGAAGTAACATATTTGTGTGTATGTGTGTGTGTGTGTTTGTGTGTGTGTTTGTTTACAGCTAAACACAATAATATAGCTATGACTGCATGCTCAGACACGGATAAGGAGTATATGATGGAAGTTGAACAAGAGGAGGTTTATCACGCAGACTTTGTAAAGCAGCAGATAGTAATGATGCTCCCGCCGTTCGGGGATTCGGCCGGGGTTCAGGAAGGAACGTACGAGCAAAGTCTGGGACAACAGGACACCTGCAAAAACAACTTGGGAGTGGTGAAAAAAGTATATAAGGACCTAGAAGAACCTAAAGGTGAGTGTGTGAGTTTACAGAGGGAGGAATTTTACATGTAACTCTAAATATATTTAATTGTGACTTTATGTTTGACTGACTGGAAATTATAGAGTGAAATAAAGGCGGTGTGCGCGCGCGTGCCGCTGTGTGTGTGTGTGTGTGTGTGTACATCCCTCAGGGAACTGGTTCCAGGATCATCATTATATTTACATTTACATCACCCTATAGTATTAATATTTTAACTCTACGTATATCGTGTATGATTATGTCCTTACCTGTGTAGGTCATAGACCGCCTTTAACACTGAACACCGGGGGCTGATGGGAAATGTAGTACATAGCTCCGGTCAGCGCTGTGTGCTGGTTAATAATTATATATACTTCTGTAATATCTTGTGACTGAAAAACGAGCGGTATAATTCTAGATGTCTGATATCAGGAGTTTCACTTAAACTTGTCTTTTATTCACATTGAACATTTATCGTGACCCAACATACAACCGCTAAGTTATTATTATTTTTTTTCCTCTTAAGTTTCCTCACTCGCTTCTCCCTGTAAGGACGATTTCATGACTCTCCTTAGTAATTAGCGCCCCCTGCTGACACTCTGAAAACCTCCTGCCTGTAGCTCTTATTTTACCACCAGCTACAATTTGCTGAACAATGGACACTCTGGTGGATCAGTGGTACTGTAGGTGTTTCCCTGCCATGTGAAAGGCCCTGGTTTGATTTCCAGCCAGAGCCCAAACCTCAGACAACATTAAACCCAAGCTAGGATAAAATAGGAGGGTTGCATCAGGAAGGGCATCTGGTGTAAATCCTGTGGCAATCTTGTATGTGCAGACCAAACGGTCTGTGGAGGTCCTAATGTGATTGTAAAAATGGAAATAAATACAATGTTAACCATGGGCCTCCACAGTTCCTAGTTGGACTACAGCAGGTCCTAAATGGATGAATGGATGGAACACCGTATAGACAGGGCTGAAATAATTTTAAAGAACTTCTGATCTTTCTAATTTTTGAAATACGTCTTTTTTCTTTTTTTAAAAAAGCCATTCCTTAGTCCAAGGTTATGAATTTTACTAGTAATAGAGGAAATTATAGAGATTAAAGAAATTGCAATTGATCTCATTTCTTTAGAATAACAGTGCCATATGTGTTTTATATTTGCCCACAGATGTTCCACAAAACTCCATCTATCCCCGGGATGATGTGAATGTGGGGACACAGAACACACTCATCTGTCACTCAATGCGTTTCTTCCCCCCACCTGTCCGAGTGCGCTGGACCAAAAATGGGGAAGATGTGACTGATAAATCTTCACTCAGTCAGTACTACCCGAATGAAGACCACACTTTCAACCAGTTCTCCCACCTGACCTTCACTCCAAAGGAAGGAGACGTTTACACCTGCACAGTGGAGCACAAGTCCCTGCAGCCGTCTGACACCAAGACATGGGGTGAGACAGAGGGTTTAATTACTGCTGTCTTTAGAGAAACCTGGCAAAAATACTAACCAAATGAAGGCATGTAAACAGAAATATACTGTAACACTGTGTGTGTGTGTGTGTGTGTGTGTGTGTAGAGGTGGATGTTGAGCTTCCCAGTGTGGGTCCGGCTGTGTTCTGTGGAGTGGGTCTGGCTGTAGGACTGCTCGGAGTCGCTACTGGAACTTTCTTCCTCGTCAAAGGAAACCAGTGTAACTGACGCTTCAGGTAAACTTACTGAATTCACTTTAATTACTTACTAAATATTATGATTATATGAAGTGATATATAATGTTCCTAAAGACTCTTTATTTCTCCTTTCAGGTAAAAAAGTTACAAGCGATGTATTTTAGATATTTACTTTTAGGTTCCTTTGAAGACGTCTTATATCAAGTTTTCTCCAGCCACTTACTGACATGCTAATTTTTTTATTCTGTCTTTGTAAAGATTAAATTTTTTCTTGATTTAATGTACAATTCTGTTTATAAAGCAAAAGCATTATGTGCTTTTGAGATCGGAGTGAATAAAATTTACATACTGAACAAAAACACACTCTCAGTGCTTTCAGGCTTTTATTCTGGTTAAAATAATCCAAAGTGTAATACTCATAGACTTGGCTTAAGTTTATATTTTTAATGCAAAGAACAATCTTATTAAACTTACTCACTATGAATATATGATTACAGAAACAGAAGTTATTTAACATTTTATTATTGTTAGTTTACATGAATATATTTTTGTAATCAGGATCTGAAATAAACATAATGTCAGTCTGTAGTGATATTTTATAGTGTAATATAAAATAAAGTTTTTCATGAATAAAAAAAAAAACTGTTTTCATGAAACCTTTAAATGGTTAAAGTAGGGGCAGGGGTACCTTAGGGTTTAAGGCATTTGTATTTATTTGGTTTAAACCTCACCACTGTCAAGTTGCTGCTGTTGGGCCCTGGGGCAAGGCCCTCATCTGTATAACTTATAACTATATAAACTACATAAAACTATAAAAACATAAGTCGATCTAAATAAGGGTGTCTGTCAAATGATGTGATGTAAGGAGTCTATCCTTTTTCCTAACACAGGTAGCTAAACCACTGCAGTGATGCAGCAGTGTGGTATGACATGGTTTGAAATTTGTTGTAATGATGATTAGTTTATTAGATTAAATGATTATTTTACAGTTTCTGTTTTTATAATTAATTTCTATTTGTACAGAGGCTCCTAAACATATTTCGACATTTATGCCACACATTCAAATGTATTAATTACACTGCATTAGTAAAACAACCTGCTGAACCAAGTGTCAATTATTTTAAAGATACCACAAGTGAACCTTTCAGGGAAAACATTCGCTTTCAATTTTTTATGATTAAAATGTATGCAAATAATAGATATATAGTCCCCAAGGATGTTAAACTATTTTAGGTAAGCTCAGTGGTAGGTGTTTCGCCTGCCATGTGGAAGGCCCGGGTTCGATTCCCAGTCAGCGCCCAAACCCCAACCACTGGATGGAGTACCCGTCCCAAACCTGGATAAAATGGGAGGGTTGCGTCAGTAAGGATATCCAGCGTAAAAACCTGTGCCAAGTTGTTGCGTGTCTGCTGTGGCGACCCCTCAACGAGAGCAGCTGAAAGAATAACAACAAGACATGTTGTCCATAAAATTAGACAAAAACTACTTAGACACCCAGTAGTGTATTACAGTACAGAGTTTTAATAAAATAGGTTACCATTCTTTTTCAGGAGAACTTATGGGCCTAGAATCAAGTTCTTTAATGGTTGCGAGGAAAGATTTCTTCTAAGTTTCAACCAAACTTTTAGCTAATTCACACCAACCATGTATTAACAATCTGCTCATTTATTATTTTTACAGTAAACAACAGTTGATTTGATGGTTTTTAATGCAGTGAAATCCATTTTTGTAAATGTGACTTAAGCATTTAGATTGGAGGCCACTGTATGTGCTGGTTGTGTTCTTACTTGTCAGGTCTCTTAATCACTCATTATCTATACCGCTTTATCCTGTATACAGGGTTGCAGTATACAACCCTGTATATAAGGGCCCAGGAACCTACCCCAAGAGACTTAGGGCACAAGGTGGTGTACAACCTGGACAGGGTGCCAATCCATCGCAAGGCACATACATACACATTCACACACTCATGCACACACGATGGGCAATTTGGGAGTTTCGGAGAACACCCGCCAAGCACGGGGAGAACATGTAAACTCCATGCACACAGACCCTGAGGTGGGAATCAAACCCGGTCCCTGGACAGTGCTAACCACTAAGACATTGTAGCACCTAATTTTTTGATCTGAAGGTCCAGTCTTCCAAAAGAATTTCAAGCATTATATTACTTCATCAATACCTGCAAAAGAGAAATCTACCAAAAGCCCTAACTTACTCAAAGAAGAACACACAGCTCTGATTTTATTTAAATTAATGGTCTTAACAACAACAGCAATAAAGTGCATTATAATCACACCAGATGATAAATATAGGGCAGTTATCAGTGTTCTGCATAAAACTATACAAATGCAGGGATTCTGCTGTTGTTGTTGTAGCAGAGTCAATGTAGTCAATCTAGTCTTCCAGCTGTTTGAAGAAAAAAAGTCTTGCAGGTCTCATCTTGGTTTTCTTATTCATTTTTTTTACATTCATTAGTAATGCTGTTAAAAACAGATTTGTTATAAAATACTATGCTGTTAATAATCTACCATCAGAGCATAAGCAGATCTACACATTTTTGTTTTACTTCACATTAGTGTAGTGTAAAGGAAGTACTTAGAGATGTGCTCTTATTGGAAAATAATAAACTAAAATAAGTTCAGTAACTCTTCTCTCCTATAATGTAATTAAATTGTGACAGTAATGTTAGACTGTACTGACTGTATGGACAGATAAACAGTATTGGTTTGAATTCTGCCTGGCAACATGTGACTGTGTGTGTGTGTGTGTAGTACAGAATTGGTGTGTGTGATCAGAAGTGTGTGTTTGAGTAAAGCATCTTCACACACTCTCCTCACTGAGTGAACACTGTGTGTGTGTGAGACACGATGGGGAAACTCGTGAACCTTCTTCTCCTCGTCCTGCTGGGAGTTTACAGTACAGTGGGTGAGTAGAGTGTGAACAGGCTTTACTGTAAAGTTTACACTAAGAACTCTAATGGGTTTAAAACTAAAGTCATGCCAGGTTTCAAGTTCACTCGTCGTGAGCGCTTATAGGCTGTGTAAGAGCAGATTGGTTGTGCTGTAAATGATCTCCAACATTCTGTTTAGATGGACAGTTTTACTGGATGGAATTCCAGTGCAGGTACAGCTCTGAGGATCTACATGACATGGAGTTCATAGAGGAACACATTTATAACAAGCTTATGGACGTGCAGTTTAACAGCACTCTGGGGAAGTATATAGGATACACTGAGGAAGGCGTCAGACAAGCAGCGGAATGGAACAAAGACACTGCAGACCTGGCATCACGGAAAGCCCAGGCGGAAACTGTGTGTAAACCGAACGCAAAGATTAAACAAGATCTCATCTTTGGTGAAACGGGTGAGTGAGACAATTTTATAACACAAAACTATTCTGAATATAAAATATACAATTTCATAAATATCTTATCAGATTGTTCAGTATTTAATAACCACATTATTTATTACTAATTTAATCACACACACTAGTCTTATAATGTGTGTGTGTGTGTTTCATCTTTATTTTCTTCTACTTATTATTATTATTATATATTAAGTGTTTTATTGTATGTTTTTGTAATTTGTTCAGTTGAGCCTCAGGTGAAGGTGAAGTTGGTGAAGAAGTCAGACGGCACCCATCCTGCTGTGTTGATGTGCAGCGCTTACAGCTTTTACCCAAAGCTCATTAAAGTCACCTGGCTGAGAAACGGACAAGTAGTAAAGGGAGGTGTGACGTCCACAGAGGAGATGGCTGATGGAGACTGGTACTATCAGGTCCACTCACATCTGGAGTACATGCCTGAATCTGGAGAGGAGATCTCCTGTGTGGTGGAACACGCCAGCTTCAAACAGCCCATGAGCTATAAGTGGGGTGAGTCTGATCATTTAGATCAACGTTACTGAGTCTGCTGTGATATATTGCAAGATCACATATGCTGATATTTATTCACTATGCATTCAGTGTTAAAATGACAAGTATTTATAATCTTCTCCCTGACATGAAGAGTGTATTAATTAAACTGGATATACTGTCAAATCTCAGACAGCTGGTCTCAAAGGCACTGGATGTGAGTATTTTAAATGTTTGTGGTTGTGTAATAAAAACAAAAACTTAAACTTTACAGATCCCTCCATGTCTGAACCTGATAAGAGTAAGATCGCTATCGGGGCTTCAGGTCTGGTGTTGGGTCTCGTGCTCTCAGCTGCTGGGTTCATCTACTACAGGAAGAAATGCTCAGGTCAGTGGAGTGGCCCTTAAAGCTCAGAGCATTTTAGACATTATTTGTTTTGCTGTACTTTAATAAACACATAAAGGGAATATAAGGTTTGTGCAGTATAGAGTGACGTATTCTTTTTTCAGCACAAAATTTGCAATCTGATGAACTGAATTTTAGTTCATTTTAACCGACTATATAAACATGACTGAGCAAAAAATAAAAAAAATGGTCACATAGGCGAATAAATAGCACAGATACACATGATCACGTTGTTTTTTATTTTTGTTTTCAGCTGTTTCTATGACCAAAATAATAATAATATGCTTATTTTGAAAGCTTTACATTTTTGTGACGTCATTCCCATATTCCAGTAGTGGTAAAATTTACATTATAAGAGTAATGATAACTTTTGTTCTACCTGACATATCTGAAATATATCTGAAGCCTCCCCGTTAACACACACTGACAAAGCTTTCATATAAGCACATTTATATTATTTATTTAATCATCAGTGACCTGTGCTGTGCCGCCTGAGTTTTAAATCAATCTACACCAATCTATCAAGGACTTTTGTCTAATTTGAGAAATATATAACAATCATGATAATCTTTCCTTGTAGTGATGATGTTGCTAAATTGTTTTAATCCTTTGTGATTTCTTTTCGACAGGACGCATCCTGGTGCCGACATAAACACTGGTGAATCTCACTGTAGGTTTAAGTTTGATCTGTAATGGCTCTCATGCTGTGTCATTATCATCTGGGTATATCCTGCTTTAACACTGTATGGTTAAGCTCACACACGATATTTCTTATTTTTTGCAGGTGTTGAAGGGGAACGTGTTTGATGAGGGGGAACACTGGAGGTTTTGCTGACATTGTTTTATCTGTTCCTGCTCTGTAATGAAAAGTCCTTTCTGATCTATTAGGTTTTAATGTGTGCATCGGCCTTTACATTTTGACCAGCTTCATGTAACATAATGATGTCGAATAACTGTATGAGGTTTATTGATTATATGCTTTATAATAATTCAGTGGGTCACACAGAAGAGACATTTTACAGATTGAGGAAACCTGCTTTTAAAGATGAACAGATTAACGATTACTTTCCAAATAATTTTATACATGAAGATTTTCATGAATTATTACACAGCAATCATGAATCTTTTGCCAAAATGGACTTTCATTATTGAAGCTTTAGCGCCCCCTACAGACAGCTTTAGTCTGGATTGTGTTTCCTCTCAGTTATAACTTTAATTTTCTGTTGTTGTATCATCATAGCTTGTTTTTGATTCTGTATGTACACTGTCTCTTATTAAACTTTAGACTTTAAAGTTGTAAAATAAATGGATGTCACTTCTTTCATGGAATAAAGAACAAATTAAGAAATACAATTTGACAGTTTGTCAATTGAATAACTGATTATATAAACAGTTCTGTTTAGCAGATTTATTTAAGAAAAATCTTGTATTAATGTGGAATAGTTCATTTTTAATTGTGCACTTTAAACATACAATTAACAAACATAAATAATGATATGCCTTGTTGGGCATGTGTAGATGTGGTGGTGTAGTATTCATGCACCTCCAAGGTCTGGGGTTCGATTCCCACCTCAGGGTCTGTGTGCGTGGAGTTTGCATGTTCTCCATGTGCTTGATGGGTTTCCCTCGTTTCCTCCTACAGTCCAAAGACATGCAGATTAGTCTAATTGGTGTTTCCAAAAAAGTTTTTTTACCCCCATTATATTCTTTCTTGTTTCATTGATGGTATGTTTATAAATTTGGCATTAAAAGTAGCAACTGAATAAGGCAGATTATTAATAAAGCGTTGATGGCTTTGATGAAAAAGCAGTCTGTGAGATTAATAAACACTTTTAGTGGCAGCATTTTCAGGTTTTAATAATGATATCTTGGATGATCCAATGCCTTATTATAGAGGGTGAATATGGTAAAGTTACTGTTGATTGTGTCTTACTCAAGTACCAAACTGTGGCAACATGAAGGTTGGATTTGAATTCCTAACACTATCATAAACCCAAACCATTAACCACTGAGCCTCTACCAGTCCTGGGCTTCGTTTGAGCTGAGCTCAGAGCCATGTGTGAATATTTACCTAAGCCTGGACACACTTCAAATAAGCCCCAGGATTATCCCTGAACCACCAAATTTCAGTCTAATTAGTTGTCTGTTGGCCACCTAAGTGAAAAAAATAAAAAAATAAGTTCTGTATATTAAATCCTAGCATCTCAGGAGACTTAGGGCACGAGACAGGGTACACCCTGGACAGGGTCCCAATCCATCACACACATACGCACACACTCATTCACACACTACAGACAATCTGGGAAGGTCACTTAGCCTAATCTGCATGTCTTTGAACTGTGGGAGGAAATTGGGAATGGGACGGTCACTGGAGGTGCAAGGCGACAGTGCTAAACACTATACTACTGTGCCACACAGTATTTAATCAAATTAAAATATATATTTAATGTATTATAAGTAGGGCACTGGTTGCTCAGTGGTAGGTGTTTCGTCTGCCATGTGGAAGGCCCGGGTTCGATTCCCAGTCAGTGTCCAAACCCCCAGCCACTGGATGCAGTTCTGGTCCCCAGCTTGGATAAAATTGGAGGGCATAAACCTGTGCCAAGTTGTTGTGCGGATCGGATAGTCCGCTGTGGCGACCCCTTGCCGGGAGCAGCCGAAAGACCAACAACAAGTACATTCAAGCATTTTTATTGTATTACAAATAGATGAGTAATATACCATGAATATATTCCTATTGCACGCTGTTATACTTCTGGCCAAATCCAAATACTAAAAAGTACACTTCATGGTCAAGGGGTCACCACAGCAGACCCTCCGATCCGTACACAACTTGCCACAGGTTTTATGACATTCATGACACAACTCTCTCATTTTTCTACCCAGGCTTGAGACCAGAAATGCATGGAGTGTCTGTGTAGTACAGTATGGTGTGTAGCTCCACCAACAGCACGGCTCAAACCCAGATCCTCAAATTAATAACTTAGCACCTTAGACAACTGAACCACCACTCCTTTCCTTTACTGCTCATAAAAATACTTGGTTATATCATATAGTACACAGTCTTTTACTACTGTAATGCAAATGTGTTACCAGTGCACTAAAGGAGTTTAGGACCTTTTACAAATACTGAATGCGTTTTATACACTATAACATGTTTTTGAAACACATTACATCAGTAATGATGAGGCAGATTTCATTCGTCAGTATACATTCTATAGTTTAAAATATGTACTTAATTTTTAACTAATCAACAAAAAACATGAAATTTATTTTATTTTATTACTCTTTATTACTTTTTATTGCTCTTTATAGAAGTTTCTTTTATGCAGAAATGTTTTCAGAAGCATCTTTTGCTTATGCCATATTTTTTGTCCAAGACATTTGCACAGAACTATAAGTAAATCAGCTGTTAGGTTTTACTGAGCTTGCTGGAGAATATGAGTTCTTCTGGTAACTTTGTCACACTTGCTCCTTTCTAATTGTATGTAAATCCCAGGAGCGTACATTAGGTATTTTGTTTCCATCTGAAAACTGGTCTGTCTTGTACTATATATTTCTTTCTTCACAGCCATGCATATATTCTCCTGTAATGTTATTTATTTATAAATAAATAATTTATATATAAAAATACTAAATGATTTTGTACATAATTATGCAGACATGACAAACAGATATAACGAAATTGGTACAGCATATAATATGGTGCCTAAGACTTTTGCACAGTACTGTATTGTACTGTATGACTTTTCTCATACAGTGTAAGAAAAGTGTAAGATTTTTCCTGTGTATGCACATATTTTTTTCACTCATACTCATCGTCTATACCGTTTATCCTGTATTCAGGGCCTATCCCAGGAGGGCACAAGGCGGGGTACACCCTGGACATGGTGCCAATTTATTGCAGTGTACACACACATACACAGTCACATTCACACACTATGGGCAATTTGGGAACATCAATTAGACTAACCTACATGTCTTTGGACTGTGGGAGGAAACCGTAGTACCTGGAGGAAGCCCACCAAACACGGGGAGAACATGCAAACTTCATGACCACAGAGACGAGAATCGAGCCTGGCCGGGGAGCGAACCCGGACCCTGGAGGTGCAGGATGACAGTGCTAACCACTACAGCACCCTGCCGCCCATGTTTTTTCCATGTATGGGCAATTACTTTTTCCCGTGTGAGAACTCTTTTTCTCGTTTAAGTTGCAAGCTAAATGCTAAAGCTCATGCGCAAGGCATTATGGGATTATTTGAGGCTAACAAGGACACAGTGAACACCGAACCATGTCGGTGCAGCTCCAGGACTTATCATGGTGGAATATACAGTGAATTATAGCGTGATAACGTTACAATGGTGGACAGCGGGAGGTCTGAATGTGGCAGACGGGAACTGGACTGTGAATGGGCAAAAGATGACAGAAGGTAGGAATGATAGAGGAAGTGAGGACAAAGAAACTGGAAAGGAGTAAAACACAAACATCCAAAACAACAGATAAGTGAAGTAACTAACTCTGAAAAAATTGATGCAGGACAAGGGAAAAACTGAAAATGTAGGACAAGATGAGGAATATAAAGTAATCCTGAAATTAACACAGGAAGGAGCGTCGTTTAGAGACTGGAACCCAATACAAAGTTGCAAAATATAAAGAAATGGCTCCCTATTAATAATATGCAAAAACAAACTCAACAAGGAAAAGCAAATAAAATTAATGAAATTAAGGGGAAAAGAGGCAAAAGTGTGCAAAAAGAAGGGCCCGGGGAGTTATGGATATTGAGGAAAGCTAAGTGGGAGAAATTTAAAACAAATTTAGACACAAGATATAAGGAAGAATCACTTAAAAGTATAACAGAAATAGAAGAACTTAAAAACAGAATAACTAATATTATTAACCAAACAGCATGCAAAACGATCCCGAAAAACAAAGGCGTAAGAAAAGGAAAATGCGTTCCATGGTGAAATGAAGAAGGTAGCAAGGCTGTAAAAAACAGAAATAAAGCATTCAAACAAATTAAAAAACACCATTTACTAAAAAAAACTAATCCAATATAAGAAAGCACAGGCGATAGTCAGGAAAAATATAAAAACAGCAAAACGCACACACTGGAGACAGTACTGCAACACAATAGGAAGAGAGACACAACTAACAAACATCTGGAGAATGATAAGGAAAATGAACGGATTAAAAACTAGAAATAAAATCCCAGTACTACAACAACGGGACTGCAATAAGTAACAAAGAAAAAGCAGAGGCCTTAGTCAAGCTCAAGCCTTGACAGTTTGTTGTGGGGCTTCAAAACATCCCCAGTATCAGCTATGCAGGTAGAAACGGAAGTAATGCTGACAAGAATAGGAAGAATAAAACTACTGTTGTCATACTGGGTTAACCTACAAGGGCATAAGAAAGAACATCCAACAAAGACTATTCTTAAAGAATGCTGGGAACCTAAAAAAATGAACCTACACAGCTTCAGATGGATAGGGGACACTAAAGCAAAAAGCCTAGGACTCCATAAGCTCAACATTAGTCCCACAGTACCACTGCACAGCACCCCACCATGGAAACTCATAACCCCACCAGTAGACGTAAGTCTAAAACAAACAAACAAAAAAAATAAATAAGGACAACCCAACACACATCCCATGCTGGCTAATAGTACAAAACCATATAAAAACAATAGGAAATAAGAAATTAATAATATACACGAACAGCTCCAAAGACCCAGGTACGGGATGAACAGGGGCAGCGTTCTATATACCACAACACAAAATATCAGCTAAAGAAAGAATAACAGACCAACTATCAGTATACACTTCTGAACTGATAGGAATACAAACAGCACTTAAATGGGTGGAGAAGAATCACCAAGGAGAGACAAAAATAGCATCTGATAGCCATAACCAGTCTAGAAACAGGAAACTCATGTAGACCTCCTATTTAATATATTGCTAAAAAATAACAAAATTATACCATGAGGGTGTAAGGATTACCATCCTATGGGTACCAGGACACGTAGGTGTAAAAGGAAACGAAAAAGCAGATAAACTCGGCAAACAAGCAAAAAAATCCCAATAAGCAGAGCAGAAGTTAAGAAAATAATTTAAAAACACTCGAACAAAATATGGAAAGGAAGATGGGATAAGGAAGAAACAGGTAGACACATGCATAAAATAAAAAAAAAGATCAAAAGGGGGAAAGTATGGAGCAGACACAGAAGAGAGGAAATCATCATAGCTACACTAAGAATAGGACACACAGGACTAAACCAAAGTCTTAAGGTAATAAGCAAACACCCAACTGGAGAATGTAAATTCTGTGGACAAATAGAGACAGTAACACATATAATAATAAACTGTAAACGATACGACAAAGAAAGACAGGAACTTAGAGAAAAACAAAAAACATACTAGGGAAGATGAACTGGAAAATATATAAAAGTCTGTTTAATTACCTAAACGAAACTGGCCTAGTCGATAGAATCTAAGAGAAGGAACTATAATCCTATTTTTTTCCCTGACGATCCACACTCCAGTTCAGCAGGTGGCGGTAATGCACCTATAAATTGGCTACCAGCCGCCAAAGAAGAAGAAGAAAGAACAATTTTCACTAAATTTGCAACTGGACACACTGTACTGTACTGTTTAATATATAAAACTATTCAGATCTTACTGTTTTGGGCAGTAAACAGTAGCTCTATAGCATTGTAGCAGTGTTAATACTATTGGAGTGTAAATGTCAGTGATTAAAATGAATATCATCTCATTTAGACCATTAAACACAGATGTAAACCATCAGCTCCATGGCGTCTCTGTAATATACATCCACATATGGGTTTATAAGCAAGTTAATATCACTATGCTAACTGCTAACGCTTAACATAGTAAAACTAGCTTGTCTATTTATTTATATATGGACACATATCTGATGTAAACAATTAGCTCCATTTTTTTTTGTAAAATTCTTGTCCAAATATGGGTTTATAAGCAAGCTAATATTACTATGCTAACCGCTAGCTTACTGAAAGAGCTAAGAGCAGACTATTAACTGTTGCCTAGCGCTAATTAGCCCTGAGCTAATTCTTAACTGCTCCTGTTATGGGTAATGTTTCAGATAATTAATATATTGTTGTATACAACTTATTGCAGTTTATCAGTGTTATTGTACTGCCATATAATGTGTACTGGCATATAATGTAGTGGTATTATCATAGATCTACTGAGTAGTTAGCTGTTTTCTTACACAATGTATGTAACAGTCAATAAAATGGGCTTTTGTTCAGGTTCTATCTATCTATTATAAACTCATTAAATGTGCCTTCATACGGCTTATAATATGTTTGCTTGTGTGTTTTCTTCTCACAGTGAACTGTATGTAAATCATCAACTGCCTGTGTATCAGCTGATGTTTTCGGTCCGAGCAGAAGGTGAGTGATAACTTCAGGATTCACCTCTATTTTCAGGAACACCACTGAGCACGTCTTAATCAGGGGACAGGGACACACACGTCTGTCTCTTCATGGATATGATGTGTGCATTAACATGTTAACAGTGTGTGATACTTAATGGCAAAAGCCAATAATTGTACACAGCATTACTAAAACCTTGCATTCTATAAAATTCATGCAATTGTGTGCGTGTGTGTCAAACTGCATAGTAACATCATGTCTTTATTTCTCCCCTGTTGTATATTGTCATGGAGAGGACGGACCCTTGATCCTCTGCCTTCTTGTAGGGTTTTATAATTTAAAAGTAGACCCTTTATGCTTTCTATAGATATATTTTATATGTCTGTGTCTGCAGTATTCGTGGAGTTTCAGTTCATTTTATTGACGTGTTTCAAAAATATTTTCGCAGAGACTGAGACAGCTGAAAGCGCAACATGTTTATTTTCTTTATTTTACAAAAGTACAATGTTTTGTGGATATTGTGATGGTACATAAAGTAGACCCTTTACAGATGCAAATGATGTTCTACCTTTATGTATATGATCAAAAATGACAGAGTATTTTTAGTACTTTTTACAGTTACCAGAAAAATAATGCCAGCGGGTTCGCCGACTCTTACACTCAAAAAAATAACTCATTGAATGAACATCATTAAATTATGGAAAGAATTTCCACCTGATTTAATGGCTCTCTTTTAGCATTAAGCAATTTTGTTGGCCCAACTTAATGTTCTTAGGTTCAGTCAAATAAATTTTATTAGGTTCATTTAACTTATTTACTACAGCTGCGTCCAACATAATTTAATACTGTTAACATAAATAAATAGCGTTGGTACAACACATTTTTCAGATGTAAATTAAGTTGATCCAACTCAAGTAAATTTAAATTTAAAGCCCTGGTCAACAGAATTCTGTGAAGGAAGGAAGCACAAGACAAACGGGATAAAACGGAGATTTTTATTTAACACCAGCAGCAACTTACAAATGAGGTCTCAATTTGAAAAGATGTACAAAACATAAAACACCACAAATAAGTATTAATCATAGGAAAAAAATTTAACACCAACAGAAAGTTTTGTACTTTATAACTGTCCGTTATGACTTTTAAATATGACCGTTAGAGACGGTTGGTCAGGAAACTCCTGAAGTCAGACGCAGACAGGACACTTTCACTCACAAACTCCTGTGAAAAAATACAGAAATAGATTCAATTAAAATTCTTGATACTTAATTTATCAAATAAACAATATTTATACTTTCTTCCTCTCGCTTCACAACTCATGAGAACAGACCGAAACCAGAACCGAACCGCAGATTAAGCACGCGCATATAACTGTCGGTATTTTAAGTTTGATTAAAAGTAAACTTAAACCAAAAGAACGTGACTAAACATCGCTAAACAGCAGGTGACATTTATGTTCAGTATTTCATTTCTATTTAGAAAGATGGGAATTAATTCCTGCTTACCTTTTCCACACGCCCGCCAAACGTTTGTCTTCTCAACACAGTGTTTTCTTCTCGCGATATTTCCGTTCGTTTTGCTATTTCCGGTTTTCATAGTGACAAGATCTCTTTGGTTTATCTCAACATGATTAAATCTAATACATGTTAAGTTGTTCAATTTCATGCAAATACAACATAATTTATTCATGTTTATCTTGGAAACATGAAATTATTGTGTACAAAACACATATTACATTTTAGTACATGTAACAGGTAACCATATTCATTTTTTTGAGTGCAATTATTTTGAATTCTAACATTATTTCACATTATTCCTGTTTTTTCTATGTTAAATAAATGTAGTCTTTAAATTCTGTGCATGTTAACCTGCATTAGCAAGACTGTTCAGTAATTAAACCTTAGTTGACCCAGCATTTTTTTTTAAATAAACTTGTTTTCACTAGTTCAGTCAGCTTTTGCGTATAATGCGTAAATAAAGTTGAGTATATGTTTTATTGAAAAAGGGGCGTTCAAGTCAAAGCAGGACCTTTTTTTAGGTGCCAGATTATAGAATGACAGTGTAAGCTTTGCACATTTGACGCATCATCAAAAGAAATTTTGATCATTATCGAGTGAAGAATGGTACTGTTGGTCATGGATATTTAGTGTCCTGTCTTCATTTAAACGGTCATTGCTCCTTTAAGACCCGAGAAGGTCTGCACACACATTTGTATGGATGAAACTGAAGGTGTGCAATCTTTCAGATGTCAAATGTGTGATTTATTAGATTCTAATACAAAAGACTACTTTTCACATATTAACTATATAATGTTAGTGGCAGAATTATTGTTGGTGAAACTGTTTACTATTAAGATCAATTCATGTTATTGTTTTTATGATCTTGTTAAATGTAATTTACAAAGTAAAAACCAGGTTCAGTTGAGACTTCATGTCTTATAAAATTTGGCAAATAAATGTTTATTTATAGTTTGAAGATGATCACATATAGACAGTTTTAAGATTTAATCTTCATGACAAATATTACATAATACACAGCATTATTAATCTAAAGGGGATGTCCAGGGGATCAAGCCCTGGGTATGGTGTTCCTGAAGCTAGGCAGTGGCACCAGCACAACATTTATCACAAAGGTGTGTGATGCAGGCATGACATCCTGCCAGGGACACAACTGATCATGTACTGCTTGTTCAGCCTGTAATTGTAGGAATGCTGTTCAGGGGTCAGTGTGTCAATGTCCAAAAGGAGCTTCATAAGCCAATTCTGCATTGGGTAAAATGGGTCAATGATTAGGTAATGCCTGACTTAGTCATGCCCATTGGTCCAGTAATTCCCAGATACACTTAGTCACTTCTGTATAGTGTCCCTGGCCAGGCCCTCATGATGCTACAGCTCCCATATTATCTTTGTGTTTCATGCCTAATTTTTTTAAAATTACTTTCTCCAGATACAGTACTAATAAATAAATTATTTTCCTCCGTCATGATTCATGGTTAATTCATGAAGCTATTAATGAATGTAACGTGTCACAGATATCTGATATGTACAGAAGGGCAATGCAAAAACCAAAACATCAGCATCTGGTTAGTTCAAAAAAAGTTTCATATTGTGGCGTGGGTGGGGTTTGACAGACGACCATCATGCTTTGCGGGAGGCGTTATGGTGTGTTCACCATGATGGAGAAAGGTGTTTGGGTTAGTGGCTTCGGCCCTGTTGTGTGTGTGTTGGGGGTGTGTGACGTGTGAAATGTGGCCGAGCGCGCTGAGCCCATATCGGCGGTACATCGCGGCGGAAGAGCCGAGCGACCGCCCGCAGCTCAGTGGCGCTCCGTTCGTTAACCTAGCCGGGGGACAGGGCTACCCGTCGCGGCTAGGCAACGAGCAACTCTCCGACATCTGCACTGTTGCTGGTGGCTGCGTGAAGGTAGGGGCGTGTCGCACAGCGCGAGTCCAGGTGGGTGGACGGACTTATTCCCACGGGTTCGTTGTGGGGGATGTCGAGGAGGATTGCGTTTTGGGGTTGGACATTTTGGGTAGATGGGGTGCGGTGCTGAACTTGTCCAGCGGAACTCTGCGTGGTAACTTCGGGGTAGCCAGGTTGCTCGGACCCAAACCACAGCTGGACAGGTTGGCAGCACACACCCGGGGGACGGAACTTCCGGTAGCAGACCGAGCGGGAAATCTGCGCGCTAACACCGGCGCTTTACCTCGCCGGCCGGGCAGCAAAGCGCGTGGCCGGTACTGCGAGCGAGTGGAGCGCTGTGTCAACGTAGAACCCTCGACGCAGGACGTTCCCCCCGTGCAGTCCTCCAGGCCCTCCGGTGGTGATCAGCCGTCCGAGCCAGCGTGCAGCCGTGTTACTGCGTCACCCGCAGTCGCTCCGCCGGTCTCACAGCTGAACTGTGAACCGCTCATCGCCAGGCAGAAGGACCTACCCAGCGCTCGCGGGCACCCCTGCAAGACTTTCGGGTGGGGGCACCTATAGAGCGTATGGGCGTGGACATTCTTGGGCCGTTTCCTATCTCCAATCGCGGGAACCGGTATGTGCTGGTGGCCATGGATTATTTCACCAAGTGGCCGGAGGCGTTTGCTGTCCCTGACCAGAGCGCGTCCACCACGGCTCGAGTGCTGGTGGATGAGGTGTTTTGCCGATTCGGCGCCCCGGAGCAGTTGCACAGCGATCAGGGGCGTAACTTCGAGGCGGAGGTGTTTGCGGCGGTGTGCGAGCGCCTCGGGGTGAAAAAGACCCGCACCACGCCCCTTCATCCGCAGAGTGACGGCCTCGTGGAACGCTTCAATCGAACGCTCACCACCCAACTCGCCGTGCTTACCAGCGACCGTCAAAAGGATTGGGACGAACATTTGCATCTCGTGCTTTGGGCTTATCGCACAGCAGTGCAGGAGTCCTCACAGCTGACGCCAGCTGCGTTAATGTTCGGTCGCTAGTTGCGCACGCCCGTGGACCTTGTGTTCGGGTCCCCCCCACAAGTGGATTTACCCACGAAGCCGGGGTTGGATTATTTTTTTTTACTGAAAGACAAACTGTTCCGTGTCCACGAGTTGGCACCTAGACACTTGGCGGTATGACACTCACAGTCAGGGGCGAGACTTTGCTGCTGGGGAGCAGGTGTGGGTGTATTCCCCCGGAAGGAAAAGGGGGCTCTCGCCGAAGCTCATGTCTCACTGGGTGGGCCCCTGCACGGTCATTGCCCAGCTCCCCGTGTAGTCTACCGGGTGCGGTTGACGGGGCGGTCGCGAGTGGTCGTGCTCCACCGAGACCGTCTCGCTCCCTATCGGCCCAACGCCAGTGAAACATTGAACTCTGTGGAGGCCGGTCCGCCTCGGGAGGGGGGCTGCACCCCTCCTTTCCCCGTGGAAGGACTCCGGCGTTCACAACGCCAGCGCCGGCCACCATCACGCCTCCAAGACTGAGTTCGCCATGGTGACCGGGGACGGTCACAGCTCGGGTTGCAGTGTGGCGTGGGTGGGGTTTGACAGACAACCATCATGCTTTGCGGGAGGCGTTATGGTGTGTTCACCAAGATGGGGAAAGGTGTTTGGGTTAGTGGCTTCGGCCCTGTTGTGTGTGTGTTGGGGGTGTGTGACGTGTGAAATGTGCTCCAGTTCAGGCTGACGCTGAATTGGATGTAGGCTCCTGAGTGAAGGTGCTGCTCATGCCATACCTGCTGTGCACCTAATAAAGTACTCCCAGCCATTGCATTGGGCAGCAGATAAGCTCACTCGTCTCTCCAGCATTCTTTCCGGCGTAAAAACGCTACAATATTTAGCACTTGGCTTACTTTCTTATATTGAAAGATAATTTAGTAATAATGCTTTTTTGCAATAACAAAACAGGTTTATTGGAATAATGTGATTATGTGTTCGTATAATCACACAATGTTTTTCTTGTAAGAAGTCATGCTTTTCTTATAAATATATAATGTCAATCCTGTAAGAATTTATGCTTTTCTAGTAAGACATTATGCATTGTTATGAAATACTATAGGAGTTTCAGACCTGATGGTGACACAAATTGAGATTTTTGGTGTGAGTGGGGCCTGAACTTGGCATGGGCACAGAACCGGGACTTATTGAGCCTCACAGGAAAGCTTGGTGCCGGCATGACCAATCAAAGCCATGTGGCAACATTAATATCAGTGGTCAAATTTTATATAACCATTATAACTAACCATACAACATGATTGCAAAACATGTCAAAGTTTTATTAACAAAATATAAGTTTAACTCCCATGTTAAACTAAATCTTTCATTTTCATCACTGAGGATGCTGAGAGGATTTGTGCATATATATGATATATTCAGTTCTCTTCTTTTTTTAAATAAGGCAAAAGCTGTGCTTAAACTGTTCTCTTGCCAGTTGCGAAAATATGTAGGCACAAAATAAGTATGTGTAAAAAAATAACGCAAACTTCCGTGAGCTTATGAGCAGCGTGTTACGACATTGAATTCTAATTGGCTAATCGCCGTTATTTATAGTTTGAAGATGATCACATATAGACAGTTTTAAGATTTAATCTTCATGACAAATATTACATAATAGCATTATTAATATAAAGGGGATGTCCAGGGGATCGAGCCCTGGGTATGGTGTTCCTGAAGCTAGGCAGTGGCACCAGCACAACATTTGTCACAAAGGTGTGTGATGCAGGCATGACATCCTGCCAGGGATTCGAGCATGGTGCTCTCAAAGTTCTTTAAAGCCAGGTGGTGGAATGAACACCAATATCAACAGAAAACATCTCTGGGCTCACAGTAAAAAAAATAAATAAATAAAAAAAATTTGAGGATGCTGCTAGAGAAGAACCCTGACATCCTTTTTATATACAGTGGAACCTTGGATTATGAGCATAATTCGTTCCGGAGGAAGCCTTGTATTCCAAAACACTCGAAAACCAAATAAAATTTTCCCATAAGAAATAATTGGGAACTCAAATTATTTGTTTCACAGCCCAAAAAAATAAATACATAAAAATACTTAATACAAAATATAAAGTAAAAATAAAACAAATTAACCTGCACTAAAAATAAATCCAGACAGAAAAGTGTTTCTGTTTATGCGCGCAGGTGCTGTGTGTGTGCGTATGTTGTTTGTGTGTGTGTGTGTGTGTGGAAGGGGGTCTGTCGTTATGTGCTTGTGCATGCGCGTAATTTGACACTGTACCGACACATGCGTGCAGGGATGAGAAAATGCGTGCAGGGATATTGATTATACCAGTGAGAGACGAGCACTAAGACCGAGCAGGAGAGACGCTTACCCACTATTCCTCAGCACAAGAGAGAGAAAAACCGTTGGCTCAGTTGTGATTACGTGAAACAAGAAGCGCATGCGTGATACATGATATTCGGTACTCTTGAAACCAAGATTTGCTTGTATGAACAGAATAAATAATAAAGTAAAATAAAATAAAGTAAAATAAAATAAAATAAAATAGAGAAAATAGAATAATAACAGTATAAAATGTACACTATACAATCTGGCTATAGAATATGGACATCTCTGTGTTAAAATATTTACATAAATATATATTTAGACTATAAGTGAGCAAAGTTGACTAAGTAAAATGTCTGTGGACAATAAGTATAAGTATTTGTATACATACAGAGAGTGACTGACAAGCATTTACAATAATATTCTAAATGTTTTAAAATGCACTTTGCCCAGTTATTGTCACGCTCTCAGCGCGCCGTGCTGATCAAAGACCGCCCTCGTCTGCTGACATTTCCCTTCTTACGCTGTCATGCTCTCCACCACGCCGGTTTGTTTTCCCACGTGTCATCTCTCCTTCACACACCCCCGGACCGCCCCGCCGACACACCGGCTTCTCATCTGGCGCTGATTTCTTCCGGCATATAAGGAGGCGCGGCGCGCGAGCGCGCCGCTGGATTATTGTGTGTTTTTTGCCGCAGTTCTCTCGCGTTCAAGTTCATGATTTCTTTTTCACGTTACCGACCACGCTTTGTCCCCGTTTTTGCCTCTCGCCTCACGCTTAGGATTTATTATCACACTCGGATTTAACGGCTTTGAACTTTCGCTTTCGTTTTTCGACTACGGCTCTGCTTAGTGTTTGTTTTGGCTCGTCGCCCCCGCTGACGGATTACACGGCTTTGGACTTCCGCTCTCGCCCCTCGACTACGACCCAGATTCGCCCTTCTACTGCTACACTGCTCCTTATCTCTTTGCTCTGCTCGCCCAACGCCTCACAAAAACCACCTGCCTCTCTGCACCTGGATCCATCTCTCCGCCCTGCTCGTTCTCATCTCGTGACAGAGTAATCCAGCCAGTTATGGATCCAGCAGAGTATGACAGGATGAGAGTGGCTCTGGAGAACCAGGGCACTCTGTTCGGGAAGCAGCAGCAAGAGCTCCTCACCACCAGGCAGACTCTGGCCAACATCACCACGGAGATGCAACATCTCCGATTAGACTCAGCACGGTCCACAAGCACTGAAGCCCAGCGCGAACCACGCTTGCCAGCCCCACCCACCTACGCAGGGGAGCCAGGTACATGCAGATCTTTTCTCTCCCAGTGCTCACTGATTTTTGAGCTACAAGCATCCACCTTCTCCTCAGAACGGTCGCGGGTGGCTTACATCATCACCCTCCTTACAGGCAGAGCCCGAGAGTGGGGCACGGCCCTCTGGGAAGTTCGCGATCCATGTTGCTATGACTTTGGTGCCTTTTCCAAGGAGATGAAGATGGTTTTTGACCGTTCTCATATCGGCAGGGAAGCTGGGAGCAGGCTGTTGAGGCTCCGCCAGGGAGCCCGCTCTACTTATGATTACGCCATTGAATTTCGGACCCTCGCTGTCACCAGTGGGTGGAACAACAGGGCCCTATCTGACACCTTCCTCGAAGGTTTGTCAAGGACCAGCTGGTTTCTCAGGAGCTTCCCACCGACCTCAATGAACTCATTGACCTCACCGGCCGGGTCGACGCGCGTCTCCGTTCAAGGCAGGCCTCCAAAGGATTACTCTCTGCTCGGAGACCCTCAATTCCCAGAACTTCTCAAGAACCTCCTTCCCCGAGAGAGCCCAAGCAGGAAGGGCCTATGCAGCTAGATAGGACCCATATCTCCGAGGAGGAGAGACGGCGCCGCCGCCAGAAGGGAGCCTGCTTCTATTGCGGGTCCTCAGGATATGCACTCAAGACCTGCCCATTAAAGAAGAGACGTCCTCTAGTTAGACTGGGAGCACTAGAAGGCGCTCCTCCAGATAGACTCCCAGAACCTCGTCCCCTACTCCCCGCTACGCTAATCGTCGGCGGGAAAGCTCACGGGATTCAGGCGCTCATCGACTCCGGTCCTGACCGTAACCTTATCAGCACCGCTACAGTCAGGAAGCTAGAGGTTCCCTGCGCTCCTGTTGAACCTCCACTCTCCGTTCAGGCTCTAGATGGCACTCCCCTACCCGCCATCACACGACGCACCCTCCCACTTACCCTAAGGACCTCGGGTAACCATTTTGAGGAGATCAGTCTGCTGGTCATTGATAGATCCCATGCCGCCGTGGTTCTTGGTCTGCCCTGGCTTGCCCTTCACTGTCCCCAGATTGACTGGACTAAGCAGACCATCACGGGCTGGGGCTCCTCATGTTCCAAGTCTTGTCTTCTCTCTGCTCTTCTTTCTGCTCCAGCTAAGCCGGAGGACCCTCCGGACATCTCAAATGTTCCCGCTGAATACCACAACCTCAAGTTAGTCTTCAACAAGGCTCGGGCTACCTCACTCCCTCCTCACCGACCCTATGACTGTCCTATTGACCTCCTTCCCGGCACCTTCCCTCCAAAGGGTCGTCTCTACTCCGTGACGCGCCAAGAGCAAGGAGCCATGAACGAGTACATCACGGGGGCCCTCGCCGCTGGCATCATCCGCCCGTCCTCCTCACCCGCAGGTGCAGGGTTCTTCTTCGTCAAAAAGAAAGACGGGTCCCTTCGCCCATGCATAGATTACAGAGGGCTCAATGAGATAACCGTCAGGAACCGTTACCCCTTACCACTCATGTCCACAGCCTTCGAGCTTCTCCAGGGAGCCACAATCTTCACTAAGCTAGACCTACGCAATGCATATCATCTCGTACGTATTAGGGAGGGTGACGAGTGGAAGACTGCCTTCAATACCCCGACTGGGCATTATGAATACTTGGTAGTGCCTTTTGGACTCACCAATGCCCCCGCCGTTTTCCAGAGCCTGATTAACGACGTACTCAGAGACTTTTTGAACCTCCATGTATTTGTCTATCTAGATGACATCCTAATCTTTTCTCACGACCTGGAGGAGCACCGGCGCCACGTTCGCGAAGTATTACAGAGACTTCTCGAGAACAACTTATATGTCAAGGCGGAGAAATGCGAGTTTCACACAACGACTACCACCTTTTTAGGGTTTGTCATCTCCCCCTCGCAGCTGGAGATAGAACCGGCCAAGGTTCAGGCAGTCTTCAACTGGCCAACCCCAGCCTCGCGACGAGACCTCCAACGATTCCTTGGTTTTGCCAATTTCTACCGCCGGTTTATTCGAGGATACAGCTCTGTCGCCGCCCCATTAACCTCTCTGACTTCCTCCAAGACGCCCTTCTGTTGGAGTGAGGAGGCAGAGAAAGCCTTCGCCAAGCTCAAGAGAAGGTTCACCTCAGCTCCCATACTAATCATCCCTGACCCTTCCCGCCAATTCGTAGTGGAGGTGGATGCATCAAACACTGGTGCCGGAGGCGTCCTGTCCCAAAGGTCGCCACAGGATAACAAGCTGCACCCCTGTCCCTTTTTTTCCCATCGCCTATCCCCGGCTGAGAGGAACTACGATGTGGGCGATCGGGAGCTACTAGCCATCAAGCTAGCACTAGAGGAGTGGAGGCACTGGCTGGAGGGAACCGAGCTCCCGTTTCTAGTATGGACTGATCACAGGAACCTCTAATACCTACATAAGGCCAAGAGGCTTAATGCCCGACAGGCTCGCTGGTCCCTTTTCTTCTCCCGGTTCAACTTTGTCCTGTCCTACCGACCAGGCTCCAAGAACACCAAGCCTGATGCTCTATCACGCCAGTTTTCATTTCCCCATGACCCTACGCCGCTCGACACTATCCTACCCTCGCGTTGTCTAATAGCAGCCGTAGAACTGGACATTGAGGCTACGGTTAAGCAGGCACTGACTCAGGAGCCTGGCCCAAGCAATGTCCCTCCAGACCGTCTCTTCGTTCCCCCTCGTCTATGCTCCCAGGTCCTGGAATGGGGCCATGGCTCCAAGCTGTCCTGTCACCCAGGCTCTGCTCGGACACTCTTTATTCTTTAACAGCGCTTCTGGTGGCCCACAATGGGGAGGGACGTTTCCAGCTTTGTGGCAGCCTGCGACATCTGCACCCGCTGCAAACCCAACAACCGCCCACCGGCCGGCCTTCTCAGACCCTTACCCATACCTCACCGGCCCTGGTCGCACATCTCGGTGGATTTCGTTACGGGCCTACCCTCATCTGATGGGAACACATGTATCATGACCATCGTTGACCGTTTTTCCAATCCGTCCACCTAGTTCCACTCCCCAAGCTTCCCTCCGCCGAGGAGACTGCTGAACAGCTAATCCTTCATGTTTTGCATCTCCACGGTCTCCCCTCTGACATAGTATCAGATCGTGGCCCTCAGTTCACCTCACGCTTTTGGAGAGCCTTTTGTAAACTCATCGGGGCTACCCCTAGCCTGTCTTCCGGCTTCCATCCCCAGTCCAATGGCCAGACAGAACGCAAGAACCAAGCTATGGAGATCGCCCTCCGGTGTATGACCACCCAGGATGCCACTACCTGGAGCAAGTTCTTACCATGGATCGAGTACGCTCACAACTCTCTGCCGTCTGCCGCCACAGGGCTCTCCCCATTCCAGTGCTGTTTGGGCTACCAACCACCGCTGTTTCCTTCTCAGGAGGAGGAGGTAGAGGTCCCCTTGGTGCAACATTTTGTCCGCCGCTGCAAGCGGATGTGGTTACGAGCCAGACGATCCCTACTGCAAGCGTCCAGATCGTACAAGAGACAGGCTGACCGCCAACGCTCCAAGACTCCCAGGTATCATGTGGGAGACAGAGTCATGCTCGCCACCAGGGACATTCCCCTAAGGACACTTTCACGCAAGCTCTCTCCACGTTTCATTGGCCCATTCACAATAACCAAGCTAATCAATCCATGCGCTGTCCGACTTTTACTCCCTTCATCCATGCGACGCATTCATCCCACCTTCCACGTGTCCCAGCTACGACGCATCGCAAACTGTCCTCTCGCCCCTCGACTACGACCCAGATTCGCCCTTCTACTGCTACACTGCTCCTCATCTCTTTGCTCTGCTCGCCCAACGCCTCACAGAACCACCTGCCTCTCTGCACCTGGATCCATCTCTCCGCCTGCTCGTTCTCATCTCGTGACAGTTATGGTGGTTGCCCAAAGACAGAAAGAAATATTGCGCGTTCCACCATAGTATTGCACATAACTAGAGATATTGCACATCACTATAAAATTGTACATGTTCCGTCATAATATTGCACATAACTACCATGGTGTATTTGAGGTGTGTGTTTGTTCGTTTGTGCGTTTGCTTGTGCGTATGTGGTCAGAGTCTAAGTTGTAGACTCTGACAGCAGTTGGCAAGAAAGACTTACGGAATCTCTCCGTCCCACATCGTGGATGCAGCAGCCTGCCACTGAAGGAGCTGCTCAGTGCTGTCAGATACTCCTGCAAGCGGTTTGAGATGTTATCCAACAGGGATGACAGCTTAGCTACCATTCACCTGTCACTCACCACCTCCACTGGATCCTGGCCCTCCAGATCAGCCTGTTCAGTTTCTTTCTGTCCCCAGCAGAGATGCTGCTGCCCCTGCAGACCACACCGTAAAAGATGGCTGATGCCACCACAGAGTCATAAAAGGACTACAGGAATGGGCCCTGCACTCTAAAAAACCTAAGCCTCCGCAGCGGGTACAACCTGCTCTGCCCTTTTTTATATATTTAATTAATATATTAAATATTAAATAGTAAGTAAGGGACCTTACAGAAATTTTGCTTCCTGAGAGACAGACCTTCGTAAAATGTGGTTACACAATGTTAAACAGTGGCAGCTTGGCTCTCAAGCATCTCAATGTCTAACAGCTGGTGATACAAATAGGTCTAGGTGGTGCAAATAGTGATGCAAATAGTAAACTAGTGATGCAAATAGGTCTAGTTTAAACCTGAACTCTGGGTTAACTATCTCTGACCTGTGGAACTCAGAGTTTGCAGTTTCAGAGCAGATGATTATAAGTTCAGTCGACTCTAAGTCAAGCTAACCCTGAGTAGTGTATGGAGTGCATATATGAAGAGATGAAAAGCCCTAATGAATGAAATAAACAGATTAGTCATATCAGCTGTGTTTGATCAGAATTATCACCAAACTGTGTTGGTCACTGGAGATGAAGAACTCTGTCCTAAAAGGGACATTTGTGGGAAAAAAAATCCACAAAAGGAAAAAAAAATCAGTTCATGGGACATACAGGGTGAACAATATGGGACCCTTTTCTTCTACAATCCACTTAAACTGTATCAATCTTATATGAAAATCATGGAAAGATCCAAGCATAGATCTATTTCTATGTATCGATATGTAGGATTCTCTCTTAATCGAGTGTTTTATCCCCTGAATGTTGTTGTCAATATAAATATTGATGGACTGTTTTGTTTTGACTGTTGCCCAGTTCGGTGAAACAGTCCACGATATTGGAGTAAGGGGTGTCTTGCAGTAACTAAACAATATGAAGGATTTCCCCCTTTCCTCCCCCTTTTCCAAGTTATTCTAATTCCCCTTGTTTAACTTATTGTTCTTTTATTACTCTTTTGAAGCAACAGAAAGCAACTGTAACTAATAAAGAGCAATTTTCTTCAGGGATAAATAAAGTTTTTTGAATCTTGAATCTTGAATACATTAAACATAAACTGTTTCTGACTTAAACTGAAATTAACTTAGAACTAATACATTTATAAATAATTTATTTAATATTAACTATGCATGTCGTTTGTTGATCTTTTTTTTTTTTAACTTCTCATGCAAAATATTTCCAAATTGATTTTCACCAGGCATTGTTGGTCTTTTGGCTGCTCCTGGCAAGGGGTCAGTACAGCAGACCATTTGATCCACACACAAGCTTGGCACAAGTTTTACGCCGTATTCCCTTTCTGATGTGACCGTCCCATTTTATTTTCATCCAGTGGCTGGGGTTTGAGCATTTCTAACTTGGGCCTTCCTCATGGCAGATGAGAAACCTCCCACTGAGCCACCAATGCACCTTCACCCAGAGACTGATAATGTCTAACATTCCTACCTTATGATTGGCTCAGAGAGTAAAGTTCCTCCCAGACTGGTTTGGTTGTGATAGTTTCGTTTTGTTCTTGCCAGTGATTTTTAAAACTAGAGCTTCTGTTTGGGGTCATGTTTGTTATGCTTGCTTTACAGTATATCGCCTGAGAATAGTTTTTCTGTTTATATATCTGATATTGACATATAACAGTTATTAGCAGGGCTTGATTTGAGGGGGGGGGGGGGTGCAGGGGGATGGCATTTCGCCCTGTTGAAAAAAATGACAAAAGCCATCCCCCTTACCATCTCCTCCAGATAAATAATGCTGTGTATTACATTAATGTATATAATATTTGTCATGAAAATGAAATATTAAAACTCTCTAATATTAAAACTTATCATCTGTGAACTACAAATGATGGCGATTAGCCAATCAGAATTCAGTATTGTAATGCGTTGCTCACAAGCTCATGCAAATTAGAGACATTTTTTCACGCTGTTCGCATTTTTACAACAGCCAAGAGAACAGTTTAACCACAGCTTGACAAATTTCAAAAAGAAGAGAGCTGAAGGTGTGATACATACACACAAATCCTCTCAGTGGAGACGCGATGAAAACAAAGGATTGAGTTTAATACAGGAGTTTTCTAAAAGAATGATAGCTTTAATGATTATTAAAGACGAGTTCTTTACCCAATTTATGTATTTTCATTCTTAATTTAAATAAGAGGTTTTGTTTCATTAGACTCCGTGGCCTCACCTGCTTGGATGCAAAAGGGACAAAAAAGTATTTTTAGATGCCATAATAGTGATTTGGTGATTTGTGTGTGTGTGTGTGTGTGTGTGTGTGTGTGTGTGCGTGTGTGTGTGTGTGTGTGTGTGTGCGTGTGTGTGTGTAGAGAAAGGATCAAATGATAGTTTTGACAATTGCATGTTTAAATGCATGTTTTGTTTTGATGGCTCCAAGTTGATTTAAGTATTATATTAAGCTTGTCTTTTTTGTTTCTTGTACCTTAAATTTGTTTCTCAAAAATGTGATACAGTTTGTGGTACAGTGTTTTCAAGCAAAAATTTCAGACAGCATCTGCATTTCGTTAATATGAGAAAAGCATATAACACCATTTTATTAGTTATTGTTTTAATAGGGTGGAGTTTCACCTTCCAAATGGCTGAGATCTAAATCGTATAATTTTTAGCAAGAATTAAAAAACAGCTGTTCACCAACATTGATTTTCCTCCCCTTTGATAGAGCTTGAGAGATTTTGCTTAGAATAACAGGCCGAAGATCAGAGGATCCTGATGTGCATAGGCAGTAGATACCTATTAGTCTTGCACTAAACTTATATTTTGCTTAACTACATGGTTTAAATTAATTGTTGAAATAATGCAAACTGGGAAAAGGGATTGTAAATATTTAAGCATGGTTCTGCTGTTACATGCATTGTACCATATTTTATACTTCAATATTTTTTTCTAAAATGTGTAATATACATGTATGTTACAAATTTCCCTTTTCCACCAAGCAGTGGTTTAAAACCAAAATCTCAAACCAGTTCATCGCGTTTAAACAACCAAAGAACTGGTTCCACAGCAGCACTAGCTGTTTGTTAGTCTACAGTAGAACCAAGAACTACTTTTGCCAAAGGCTGAATATGGGATTATTGTGACCAGCAAGACTAACTAAAAATTTGTGACTGACATTTTTAAAAAAGAAGTAGCTAGTATGTCATCTACTTAATTTAGCAAAGAAAAAAAGATGAATTTGGAGCAGTGAGCCCATCAGCTTTCACTGTGGGGTTCATTAGGAGTCCAGAACAAACTAGAGGGGGCTTCTGATACTGTTAATTAATTTGGCACACAATATTGGGGAACCTATTGTTTTTAGAGTCATCGGAAAACTTCAGCAAGGGACAGATTGTGAGCTGTGTGTACTGTATTTGTTTGTGTGGTGTTTGTTTGGCATGTTTGGCAAATTCAAGAAATCAGGTGCTGATCCAAACAACTTTGATAATTTTCGTCCAATTTCAAATCTGCCATTCTTATCAAAAATCCTAGAGAAGGTTGTTTCAGCACAGGTACATGATCACCTGTCAATTAATAACTTATATGAACAATTTCAATCAGCATAGTACCGACACTGCCCTTGTCAAAATATCCAATGTTCTTCTGGTAGCAGCTGATTCAGGACTTCTGTCTACTTTAATACTTCTTGATTTAACCTCTGCATTTGACACCATCTCCCATAATATTCTATTAGAAAGACCAAAGTTCATTGGAATTGTAGATACTTCCTTGACTTGGTTTTCTTTATATCTCTCTCACCACACTCAGTTTGTTCAGCTAGGCCAGATCAAATCTATATCTTTACCCATCACTGCAGGAGTCCCTCAGGGGTCAGTCTTGTGGCCCTTACTCTTTATCATCTACTTATTGCCCTTGGGGAACATTTTCATTGGTGTCAAATTTCATTGTTATGCTGATGACACCCAGCTCCATATTTCCTCCAAACCTACTTCTGACCTTCCTCCATCTTCTCATTTAAATTTTTTAGCTGAAATTAAATCTTGATCTGAAATAAAAAAATAATCTTCTTAAACTCAACAGTAGTAAAACCGAAATACTCCTTGTGGGCACTAAAAATACTCTATCGAAGGCCAGTAGTTTTTCCTTTATGTATTGATGGTTCTACAATCTCTCCTTCAACACAAGTTAAAAGCTTGGGTGTTATCCTTGATAGCACCCTATCCTTTGAAGCACATATTAATAAACTCACTAGGACAGCGTACTACCACATCCGAAACATTAACCGTCTCCGTCCGGCCCTCTCAATGAGAAGCGCTGCTATCCTGGTACACGCTCTCGTCACCACACGCATAGACTATTGCAATGCTCTATTTTTGGTCTTCCCCTAAAACTCCTACATAAGTTACAGTTAGTACAGAACTCAGCCGCTAGAATACCAACAGAACTCCTACAATGGACCACATAACTCCTGTTCTTTAACAGTAACACTGGCTTCCTGATCAACAGCGCATACATTATAAAATACTGTTTTTTGTTTATAAGGCATTACATAATCTGGCTCCGTCATATTTAACAGATCTTCTCCTAACTTATACTCCTTCTAGAAACCTGAGATCATCATCGTCACTAAATCTGGTTCTTCCTCATATGCGTTTGGCAACCATGGGATCTCTAGCCTTTAGCTACGCTGCCCCTCACAGTACCTGTGGAATCTTCTACCGCTTGATATCCGGAATAGTAACTCTACTTCTGTTTTTTAAATCCAGTTTAAAAACACATCTCTTCAGGCAGACATACTTTTAACACTGCATTGCTTGTATATTGTCCTTTACTATTGTTGTTGTTTTTTATATATTTATTTTTTATGTTGTGTAAGGTGTCCTTGAGTGTCATGAAAGGCGCCTACAAATAACATCTATTGTTATTATTATTATTATTATTATTATTATTATTATTATGAACATGTTGGTTATATTGGTTGCAAAAAAAAAAAAAAAAAAATCATGTGCCATAAAAATAGAAGAGAAATAAGATCTAAGCATTATCCAGATGATAGCTACAGAGAAAACAAATCTCTTTTTACAAGTGGCCAAAAACTAAATTTGCACTTGTTTTAAGTTGCATGTGTTAAGAATTGAAATTGATCAGTGATATGTGGTGTATGGCTGGTATGAAAGTGGACTCTTAAGGCTTTAAAAATGTGCAGTCTCTCTCTCTCTTTCTCTCTCTCTCTCTCTCTCTCTCTCTCCTTTGTGTTGTGTTCCCTGTAACAGGCTCCAGGCCCTCTGTGGTCCTAGAGATAATAAGAAGCATGAAAATAAATGAATGATCCTATATTATCTTTGTGTTTCATGCCAGATCTTACTTTCTCAGATACTGATGATGTCATGATTTTCCTCCATCATGATTGGGTCACATGGGTAAGTTTGGTTAAACAGCCGGGACTTTCCAGTATGGTGTGGTGGTTATGGTTTCGTTTACTTGTTGCCAGTGTTTCAAAACTAAAGCAATTGTTTGGCGTCATGTTTGGTGTGTACGCTTGGAACATTAGTCACGCACAATAATCCCAAATGTTTGCACAATCACTTTACTTATGCTTCTTATGATTAAAAAGAGTTGCAGATATCTGATTTACAAAAGCGCTTGGTCGCAATGCATTACAAAAAATCAGCAAAAAAAAAATTGTTAGTACAAGAAGAGTCTCCAGTTATTAGCATATTGTTATAAAATCTTTATAATGCAATGACATGATGCTTTCTAGAATCAATATCTTTAGCACTTTTATTAGAAGAACATAATATCATCATGGTTCCCTTGTAATGCTTTTTCCATAATAACAAAATAGGCTTGTTGCAATAATGTGATGCTATTCATATAGTAACATGATGCCTGCAAAACTCAAGATGTGATATGGTGCAAGTATAAAGCCCTCAAATCCAGGTGTGTGTGTGTGTGTCAGTATAACGCTTGCGACGCTAGGAAATAATGTTTGGGAATTCTGGTGAAGGTGCCAGTATGACCCTCTCAAAACTGTGGTCCGCTGCTGTCACCACTGCACCATGTAATACAGCACTTCTCCCCACCCTGGAGTCCAGTCTGAACTGTTGGTGCTTGTTGCCTGGTATGGGGAGTCACTTCATCCTGGACACCCTTATGGTCTGAACCATCGGTCCCTTCTTGTCACATGGTGCAGGGAGCTACTTCATCCTACTTCAACCTAATATGATTACGATGTACTGAATCACAACCTGCTGCTAGGGAACAACCCTGAGTTTTCATTTGTTGTGTTTTTCTTTAAAAAATTATACTGTTTATGTAAGTTCATTATGATTTTCTAATAATACTGTTTTTGTTTGTTTTTATTCATTTAAGTCTTCCAGTTCCAGGCTTTAATCAACCTGACGGAAGCTTCAGTTGATCAGGTGTTTGTCTGTAAATAAACAATCTGACACCTGAACATACAGCAGGGCGGTATTTGAAAAATTTTCTATGGAAAAAAAAAAGAGGAAATGTGCTCTTCTTACAATTTAAAATAAAAAACAAGTTTGATTGGTTTGGTTTTCTATAAAAGAACAAAGTGAAGTTCCTCATTCTGGAAAGCAGAAACAAAGCTGCTCATGTGTAATGGATCTTGGGCATTCCCCCAGGAACGTGGCTTTAATTAAAGATGCTACAGTGCAATATAAAGTTCTCATCCATGTATAAAGGTTTGGGGGAACTTCAAGGGGTCTCTTAATTTTTTACATACAGAATTTCCTGTTTGGGTTTTCTTGCTATGCTGTATGATAATAATTATTCCCATTCGCTACTTTGAATGATTCTATCTCTGTGTGTTACTAACACATGTAATATTAAAATGTATCTTAAAATCACTTACTCACTCACTCACTTACTCAAAGTCTGTACCGCTTTATCCTGTGTACAGGGTTGTGGGGAGCCTGAAGTTTATCCCAGGAGACTTAGGGCACGAGGCGGGGTACACCCTGGACGGGGTGCCAATCCATTGTACATATCATAAACATGCATACATACTGTACACTCACTATGGGCAATTTGGGAACGCCAATTAGGCTAATCAGGAACACAGATCCGAGGCAGGAATCAAACCTAGAAGTGCGAGGCGACAGTGCTAACCAGTAAGCCACCTTGACCCCTATTTTTAATAATCACTTCATTTACTTTATACACAAGAATTTACAGCTTGGCAGAATGATTAAAGAACATCATACCTTTAGACATACAAGAAAAACCTTTATACACCACACACTTTATTAGAACTACTGTAAATATCCATGTTCATTCAGTTTGACTCAGCATCTAATTAGGCAGGTTTGTAGCAGCAGCTCAGTGAATAAAATGCAGATACAGGTCGACAGCTTCAATTACTGTGTACAATAAACATGTAAAAAGGAAAAATTATTTCAGTGGTTTCGATTGTGAACTCAAACAGAGTAGAAATGCTCACTCGAACTCAACATGTGTGTATACAGCCACCTAGTGCACAGGCAGTGTACTTCAGATAATAATTAAAAAATAAACTGCAGATCTACACAGGAAGAGTGACTCTGCTGCTTACAAACCCAAGTATTACATGAAGAGGAAATAACATTGTAAAAAATCTTTAACTCATGTAGCTTTAAGACCATCTGGTCAAAACAAAAAAAAGTCATGGATCTGACACACACAAACAAATATAAACACATTATTTTGATCAAAATCTTAGCATTTTAGAATATTTTTATGATTTATAGGGTCAGAAAAAATGTGTATATTTGTGTGTGCTCATTGTGAAGTTTACTGTGTGCAATGGAACATCTGTAACCACAGTTTAGTTTAGGAGTCAATACATGGGACACCAGCAAACAGAGCAGCAAAACCATAGTCTCAAAACCAGGAAACACTTCTTCGGATATCTAACAGTTGATGATAATGTTGTAATAAAACTTACAGGCATGCATGGAATTACTGCCAGTTAATGTTCTATTATTTTTTTTTTTACATTCTTCCAATGTAAAATTCACACAGAATATGAATATTTTATTTCTGTGATGTGAATAAAAATCGCTTGTAAAAAGTAGTGAATAATGTGCATGTTCTCTGGCTGTAGAATAAGAACACTGTGACTGACCATTAGTTCAGGAAGTTCACTGCTCTGATAGAATCACCATCACAGACATGCAAACCTCATGAATGTCATAGACTCTCTGACCTGTTACAATGATGTGGTTGTATGCATGTGGTTGTTTTGGTTTGTGTTCTGTTTGTGTTTCTGCTCTTCTCCTTCCACTGGCCTGTTATCCTATTCAGTGTGTCTTAACATCACACATCCTATGAAGGACACATTTAAAATCTAATTACATCACAATGTCATGACTAAGGGTGTTTAATTTTGCAGCTCCATCAAACGCAGCCAAAAAATGTGACCTTCTTTCCTCTGAAGGGTCTGATGAACCAAAGGATCGAATGGTGGATCCTTCACAGCCCAACCTATCCCAGGCCAGGAGAAGAAATGATGGGAGAAGCAGGACCTGAAGAGTCTTAAATACCTAAATACATAACAAGGGGCCTTTGTTAAAGGAGACAGGTTTGCATAAAACATGGTTATGGGTTGTTACACAACGCAAACCAATAGCAGCTTGGCTTCATAACTTCTCTCCATATCGATACCAACTGCAGCTGTGGAGGTTGCGAGGTTACAGGATAAGTGTTTTATGACATGATAGTGAGGGCAGATACAGTTAGTGACACAAATAAGGCTTGGGGATGGTCACCTCACACTAAATTGAGACACAAGACATGGCTATGGTGTTCATCTGGTGGATATTTCAGTTTTAGAGCAGGTGATCACCATTAGCTTAGTCAACTCTAAGTCAGGTTACCCCTTAGTAAAGTGCATGCATGAAGAGATAAAAAGCCCTAATCAATGGAACGTAGACATGAGAAACAGGAGAAAAAACTAACTAAACTGCTGCCTAGGGGCTAAAAAATGTTCATGAATGCATATGAGGAATATGAGTATGAGACTTAAATTTATTATAAATATATACATATTAAATATAAGTGGACAGACCAGATGGCTTACTCTTTTTTCTTATTTGCAACCATAGACCACATAAAGAGACTCACTTTTGGAGCCAGCTTCTGTGGTCATTTGAAAACTGAATGTTTTGGCCCCTTGTACAAAAAACTAACCAATGGATTTTTTATGTGTCATAAATGGGTGGTACTGGCTGTTGTTGTTACCGTGGGAACAAAAGGGCAGACATAGGCGCAGAGGGGTCAAAAAGCAAAAGAGTCTTTTTATTATACAATAACATAAAGCATGAACAATGAAGAAACAAAACAAACAAAGAAACAAACAACAAACTCAAACTATAACAAAAAGCACAGGGCGAAACACAGGCACTATGGCGAGACACACTTGACATAAGCTCTATGGTAAAACACAGGTTCTATGGCTTTACACACATGACATAAGCTCGTAGGTGTCGGGTGAAAGGACCTAGGACAAAGGGAAGGTTTGGGGGGGGGGGGGGCAGCTTAATGTAAGGGACCACCACTAGAGGTTAAGACAACATTAATAAAAGAACTTCTTTCAAACCGTCACCTTGCCTCTGCATTTATGCCATGAAGACACAGACAACCAGTTTGTGACATTATGAGCCAAACCAGTTTAGCGTACTTATGCTCCAACAAAGTTCCAGAGCTTGTGCTGAGTACTATGGGAAATTCTGATTATTTTTATTTGGATCTTTGAGTTTTGTTCAGCAAAATTAATTAAATTTTTTATCATTTTATTCATTGACTAGTTCACTTTTCAGTCCCATGAGCTTAACCCATGCATTCTGAAATGGTCCGGCTCAGACTGGGTAGGTTAAGCTTATAGAGCTGTCAAGTGATGAACGAACGACTCGAAAAATCTGAAAACTTGAGAGATAAAAGAATCAATTCCGTTTCCGGGTCAGACTGCATTGGTCAAGAACTGATGAGTTGTCACGTGATGATCAAATGACTCTGGAAACCCAAAGACACCCCAAAATAACTCGTTCTTTCCAAGTCCTTCCCGAGTCCTTCCCGATTCCCACTTAAGATTCGTTTAAAATGAATGCATTGTTCAAGAACAGCCCATCACTACTGAGTACAGGAAGCAGACTTCACAGAACCCATGTGGCTTAAATCAGATTACTGCAAATCAGGTTGTGTTCACTTCCCAGGTGTTGTTTTTTTCAATTTCAATTTCAATTTCATTTGTTAAAAGACAGTTCTGCTTGTTCTCATGTTTTATCAGATTTTGTACATGTATCTTTGCAGTTAGTCCCTGATTTATAAACATTTGAGTTACGAATTTCTGTAGATACAAATGGGCCGCGGTTCTATGAATATTCGTAAATGCAAACAAATAACAAAAGTAGCTCATGTGTATTGTACAGAAATAGACACTGCAGTGCAGCAGATACCAATATTTACAATTATATAGGCCTACAATATTTTCAGTGAGTAAGTGAATGTAAAAAAATGTCTGGTATATTGTATGTGTGTGCATGTGTGGGTGTTGGGGAGAAATAAGTTGGACTGCGAGAAACTTAGTTTGAGAGTGTTTTTCAAGATGTGCAAACATTTTTAATAGATTTTAACTTAATAAACGAGCGAGATCTATCTGAGCAAACTATATGAGCATCTGACTCCTCTCTCTCTCTTTACATTATATTTTGTATTCATCATTTTTATATGAATATTTTTGAGTTTTGAAACGAATCGGCAGAGTTTCCAATTATTTCTTATGAGGAAATTCCCTCTGAGACAAAATGGCGTCTGGAATTCCCCGTTGCGATTTAAAGGTGCAGAGACAACACTAGCTGTGTTCCATTCCGAAGTGCACTTCACAGGGTGCTCCCTACTCCCAGCTCCATTTGCAGGGAATGTCAATGAAGGGAACTTCCCTTGACAAAACTCCACCATTTCCAGCACCCTGCGAAGTCACCAGCACAAACGTCACTTCCTCCGTGCGTTACCATGGTAACATTGGATACCTGTTGCTGCTGCTGTGGAAATTTCACACTACAGACATAAAATATTAAATATTTATAAAAAAACTGATACCATTATAAAACATACTATGGAAATGTGTATAACTTGTAAATAAATTATTGATTATTATTATGATTATTATTATTATTATTATTATTATTAATAATAATAATAATAATAATAATAATAATAATAATATTAATAATAATAACTGAATAAAGATGTATAGAGATTTCTTTTTTTTACAGATTACTAGCGTATATAATATTAAGTATTTCTTAATTAAATAAAAATGTTTATGATCTTGATAAATATATAAATCCTTTTTTGAGCTCCATGTTTTTCATGCTCCAGTGAGTCACAATGACTTATAGTAAATTTTCTTTCCCTTTTCCAGTGAAATGAAAATCTAATGTTTATTTGTTCCTTTTGAACTGAACTTTTTCGCTCCCTGTGGTTTGGAATCACACTTAAGAATGAACACCCTGTGCAGTATACTTTGCAGAGAACTTCAGGCCGATTGGAACGCACATTTTGTGTGACGTCTCAGTGAGAGAGATTCATTTCCTTAGGCGGGGTGACGGTTTTGGGCCGCATGATGGAAGTGTTGGGAAAGAGGACAGATTTTGTCAACTGGATTGGTATACTTTATATTGTATAATCGTTTCTAAGGCGTATAAGACTCACAGCACAGATTGTAAACCACCAACACCAAACATACTTACAGTACTGAACCTGGTAACAGATGGTTGAGCAGAAAGATCACAATCACTGTGGTCAACACTGGACCTCCAGGACTAGTCCCCTTCTACACTTCACTTAAGCTCTCTCTCAGTGTTATGTAAAAATCAAGATCTGAGCACAAATTGAATGTCTTTAGGCTTTTCAGCCAAACTGAAAGAAAAAACTCAAGAAATCTCTCCATGCCTGTTTAACAATGCACTTGTTACACTAATCCATATATTTACCTGCACGTGTGCTTCTCTTTCCTTTATTGTTTTGGCGGTTGACAGCCTGCTGGACTGAATCTTTAAGGCTTAACTTTCTGATCTAGAGTAATGTTTTGCAGCTTTTTTTTGGTGCCATCTGCTGGACTGAATCGGTAATGCACAAGGGTACCGTTGTAAGAAATCTTTAAAAAAAAAAAGAAAGCTTTAAAAAAAAATAATAATAATAAATAAATAAAATAAAGTGGAACCTCGGATTACGAACATAATTCGTTCCAGAAGCGGGCTCGTATT
This sequence comes from Clarias gariepinus, assembly GCF_024256425.1. Lineage (NCBI taxonomy): Eukaryota > Metazoa > Chordata > Actinopteri > Siluriformes > Clariidae > Clarias > Clarias gariepinus. The sequence goes on along the minus strand of NC_071108.1, from coordinate 34,946,081 downwards.
CCAAAACACTCTGAAACTAAATCGAATTTGTCCAAAAGAAATAATGATAACTCAAATTATAAGTTCCACAGCCCCAAAATATAAATACATAAAAATAATTACCAAAAACTATAAAGTAAAAATAAAACAAATTAACCTGCACTTTATATAAAAAAGTAAAAGTTTTGCTCATAATTTAAACATAAACAATTAGAGTTTTATTAGGTTTGTGGTTCATTACTACTCTAGATTTTTGTGGGCTATTAATATGGGCTATTAATATGTTGCTAAGCCTTACAAGGTGTTCATAAAACATCTATGACAGTGTCAGTGTTCAGTGTCAGTTCTTTAGTAACAGTGAAAGGTAAACCTGTAATAACACCCACAAAAATTCTGCAAGATCCCCAAAAAATCTGCAAGATCTCTTTACTTCCCCAATTTTACATGGTTTATATAGCCCCACTTAGCAATTACATCATTGTTTGCTCCTTCTTAAGTCAAGAAACTACTTAACATTCATGAGATGTAAGCTAATTTTTCTCAGGTCCGATTGATGTGGCACCTCCCCATTACGTAATTTTCCCCTCTCATCTCATATTTATTCATGTCTGGGTCGGCCTAAAAGATCTTGTTTTAATTTTTCCCCCTTTTTTAAAAAAAAAAGTTTGGTTTGTTCCTGTTTTTTTAACCAGACTATTGACCACTGCCGGTGAAGACTTGGGTTTTCGTCTGAGAAAGTTTTAAGCATTTTCTAAGATACATAATAATCATATTCCAATTTTCCTATTTTCCTATTCCTATTCAATAACTTTTCTTAAAGTTATTGAAATAATTGATTGGTTAATTTTTAGTTTTATTATACTTTATTTATTTATTCTTTTTATGATCTGAAGATTATAATGAATAATTATTGGATTTAATAATTAGGGACTATATGATTAATTTTGTCAAAGCTAGATTGCATTAGAATATATTATTTTAAATAGTGTTATAATTGCATACTGTATTTATTATAATTATTTTTCTTATTTAAAAGACTGATCATTAATATTTTGATTAATAAAATAATCCTATTCCTCTTAAATCATAATTTTATTATTAACCTTTTTAAAAAAAAATTTTGACGTTTGATAATGTACGTATACATTATGGATAAGTAATTAATTAATATTCAAAAAGTTACAACCTTCATTGATAAATTTTGGTTATACAGTATAATATAGAGTGCAGTAAGGGATAGTAATAGATTTGATTATTAACTATTAATCCCTTTGTTTCTTAGCTTTAAAAAAAGGAAGTCTGGACATCTGTGCTCTGTGTCCAGATAACGAAACTGAAAGTTATTTCTTTTAACTTCTCCTAAGCGTCTCTGTTAATCTTATTTTGGCAAAGAACTTTCTGCACTTTTCCATTACGATCTGTCTGCTTTAAAGCTCCTTATTTCTTGCTCTCTATGTGTACGGGTTGTTCTTGGGTCACACTTCGCATACTTTTCTGCTTAATTTTTGTTAGTTATGAGTAAACAGCTATAAAACAAAATAAAAAGAAGTAAATATTATTAGTATTATTATTTTTCCTAGTATTATCATTTTTACTTATTGCTTTGTTTCCTATTCCTGTCTTCTACCTGTATATTTTTCACTTTCCCAATTTGTTGTCCAGGCACCTTTTCTTTCATTGTAGTGAGCGGATCAAGGCCTCTTAAACAGAGGACTTTGAGGTATTTGGTACCTTACACTTGACTACAATTATAGACCAATAAAAATTTTTCACAACTAATATATGTTTTAGTTTGTAACTCTATGCTGTAGACTAGGGCCAAACAGGCAAAAAATAAAAGCATCTGGAAATGTGCTGTGTCAAGCATCACCAATGCGCACTAAAAGAGGCTGGGTTTCCTCTGTTGGGTCATTTTTCTGGGTTATTTACAGAGAGTTGGGTAGTTTTTGTGTAACCCAGCTGCTGGGTTGAAGTTTGGTGGCTCCTCCCCCAAAGTTCACCGGTGGATTCAGCGGCTGTCAGTCAGAGCTTCGTGTCTCTCTTGAGCGCTGATGACGGTTCATCCTCCTCGGGCATTTAAGGGAAAATGACGTTAAATACAAGGTCTTTATACACATGTTCACTCACCTAAGTCACATATGACTGAAAAATTATCACTATTTGTAACATTTATTACTGTTACCGTGTTAAGGTTACACTCAAACTTTCAGGCTGGTCTGAGGTAAGATAATTTAGCTGACAATAGCTGCTATAGTTAGCCGAAGAACCCCACCTGTGTGTGAAAGAAACGGATAAGATGTCTGAGCTTTTTATCTTTCTCTGTAGAATGTTTTCAGGGTGTACAAAGATGGTGAAGTGAACTGTAGTATTAGCATGACTCAGGCATTTAGTTAGGTTGCTAGCATTAGCAACCACATTAACATTAGAACTTTATTAATCTCACTGCTTGAGACAATAAAATGCTGGGGTGTTACAAAACACTGACCCTCTCACAAATATACACACCTGCTAACCTCCCGATTGTTCCTGGAGACTCAAAATTCTCCTGCGTTTCTCCCGAGTTATAACAATATTTTACACCTTTTCCCCGTTGGCAGGTATGCTAATACGTCACCATTAACTGCTGCATGTAAGCTAACGGGATAGAGTACCACAGCTGTACAGATAACTACTAAATAGAAGTATTAATATTTGGGTGATTGTAATGTGCCAGTATGACCCCAGCTATGACGATGCATTTTCTCGGTAGTTAGCTTAAAATCAACGCAGACCACAAGATCAACTAGTCTGACTTAAAATATTTAGGAGCTTTATCCTAAAAGCCATGCTTATTTTGCTGGGTTTTTTTTTTTTTTTTTGGTAGTAGCTATCTCCATGTTTTCGTTTCAGGTTACCTATACCCTATCTTTGACAGCTTTGTCAGAAGGAAATTAACAGAATGGCAACTTCCTGACCTGATACAGTAGATAGCTTTACAGGTAAGCACATGTTTTTTATATTTCAGTCAAATAGTGTACCCTTTTTCTTTTTGTAATGTACCCTTCATCCACAGCATGTTAAGTCTACATTGCAACATATTGGCTACCTAACACTGCCAGAATTTGATAGTGACAACCTATTTATAAATTAGATTGAATTTGCATATATGCTTAATATATATTAAAAATGTGTCATGAAACTAGATCATTTATTTTATGCCTTATTTAAAATAGATTTTTAACAATTTTTTACTTTCTTTCATTTCTTTCTTTCTAAGGTTGGAACCAACATGGTGGAATACCTCCACAGGCTGAAGTGTCAAGGCCGTACCCCTACTGTACATCCTGACGTTGGGAGATGATGACCTGCGCTGCTCTCAGGCATTCGTCATTCTGGTGGGACAGGCTCTGGAGCAATGCACACTACAGGACTTGTTGATGTGTGCTTTAAGGCATTTTATATTTTTGACATTACCTATCCAAAGCAGTGTGCTCCTGTATGGGAATTTCTCCAGAAAGTGGTCTATGAAATGGGAGGAAGTGAGTCAACACCTGTAAAATTTATTCATATAGCAATACTTGCTTGCAAGTAGAGACTAGACGACTTCATCCTTTACATGTTCCATGATACATGTTCCATGTATCTTATCTATGGTTTTACCCACTAAACAGGGACTAAACTAAGTTTTTTTTTGTAATAGACCAGTATATGAAAGTAATTTAACTGTTTAATAGACATGAGTAGTTTTTTTTTTTGTTTGTTTTTTACAGATATACTGTAAAACATGAAAAGAATAATAACCTATTTGTGAGGTAGATTTAACCCAACATTAAAGTTAATATGAACCAACATCTGGGTAGAACATTTGGCCAATTTATGTGGTAGAATTAACCCAGCATTATAGTTAAATCTTGCTGGGTTAAAAAAATAACCCATTTTGCTGGGTTAAATTAACCCAGCATGTAGTTGGTCCAATATTTACCCAGCAGCTAAAAACAACCAGACTGGGTTGTTTTTAACCCAGTATTTTTTGGAGTGTGTGGTTCACCAAATATGATTTGACAACATGTTTGACAATCAATAAAGTATTAAAGAAAAAAAAAATCTTCTGCACTGTAAAAAAAAAAAAATACCCTTTATCTACTTAACAAATTACAAGCAATATCATTAATGAAATTTAACAAAAAATTTTAATTGTTAAGAATTTTATTAAAAATGAATTCAATTAGCATTTTAAAAAATAAACCAATTGAGTGAGTGCAAGTAACGCACGCACGCACACACACACACACACACACACACACACAAACACAAAGTAAAATGTAAAACAAAAATATTGGGTTCAGTGGACACCCCACCTGCTAAATGCAATTGAATACTACTGTATTATTTTGTATTCAAAATAACAAAAAGTTATTTCCTTTAAATCAGTATTTTTAATGAGCAGGTTAACCTTAGAACTCCAGCCACGGATCCGTACCAGAAGTGCAACAATAATTAATGACTGATTTTAAAGAAAACACCTGCTTTTGAATTTGATTATACTTCGTTTTGTTATAAGATACTAGGGTAAATATGGATAAACCTGTTTTTGTGTGTGTGTGTCAACAATTCATGAAAATCTAATCAATTATAAATCTGCCTATACAGTATTGTTATTTGTTTACACAAAAAAGCAAATTTTTGTTAATTGTTTATAATTTTAATTTGTAAACAAGGTTTACTGTGTGTGTGTGTGTGTGTGTGTGTAACAGCAATTTTCTTGAAAAGTCTGATAATAGATTCATTATTTACACAAACTTTTTAAATATGATTTTATTTTGGTTTGTTATTTATTATATAAATTGTTTTTGTTGAATAAATATTTTTAGAATTTTAGTTTGAAAATAAGGTTTAATCAATGTGAGTGTGTTTGACATAAATTTATTTTAAAACATGTATTGGATTTAAAAATTTTTAAATAGCTTTTGTTCAGTTGTGTGTGTGTAGTTGGTAAAAATGAAATAATTTTTTTTATAAATTTTATCATATTGCCCGAGTTGTGCTGAAAAAAGGGATACGACACACAACATATTGCGCAGTCGCTAAGCCTTGATATAATTATTAAAACACAGGGATGCAAAAAAACAAACAAAAAAAATAAATAAACCTGCTCTGAGCTTTAAGGGTTTTAAAATAATTTAAATCAGAGTTCAGGTATGAATATTAGAAGCTGGTTTTGAAGACAAATTGCACATTCCGGCTTTAATATTAACAACAAAAGCCAAAAAAACAATAAATAAACTCAGTGTAAACATTCACTACTGATTGCCAACATCACTGCATAATTTTTTGTTACAATTACTTTTACGGTACATCAATTCACACAGGACTAGAACAATGAAGTTTGCAGCCAAAATAATTATAACTTTCTAGACACAAACATATAATGCAATTACATTGTTTAAAATGAAATACATGTAAGAAACATGGGTTCCACCTTTTCAGACAACACAAATGAAACTTTTTAACTATATAAATCACAGAAGAGGATATGTAAATAATGATCTCATTTTATAACTGTAGATTAGAACAACTGGACTTATATTATCTAATAATAATCTCATTTTAAAACTGGAATTGGTTGACCTAACAACAAAATAAAGACTATTTACAGAACTGTTGTTTGTGTATTTTTCGCCTCTCAGTGCATGGTATGACAATAACCACAGCATGAGCTTCAGTTTAAGTTTGGAGAAAGTTTAAGTTTGGCAACAGTTTTAAGACAGCAGTTTAGACAAGAGTGACTGGACTCTGCTTGACAGCTTTGAAGCACCAGCTCCAAGAGAAGTTTCCAAAATACATCAAAGGTATACTTGAGATGCCTAGGATAATGGAGATTCAATGCATAGGTCAAACAAGCAAGCCCTGGGAACACCTTCAAGGTCTGTAGGTCAAGAACTTTCACTCCCCAGAACAATTGCAGTGTCACTGCCACTTGTAGGTCCTGTCCTGTTCACAATTGCTGCCACTTCAATCTGTTCGATTCCTATTTTGTTGTCCTGCCACATTAAACAGCAGTGAGACTCAAAAGTTATAAAATATATTAAAAAATAAAAGATCTGAAATTGTGTTTAATCACTGTTGCAAGATAAAGTCCAATTAACAATATTGTGGCCCATTCAGGAAACAACCAACAGTAACTTTTTAAGGTTACTTAATTTAAATTCACACATCTGCTATACTGAATTTAAGATTTCATAAATTTAAATTCTTTGATGAGAAGAATATTCCCCAAGTAACACAAACTAATGGGACCACTTCTCTTTAGGGGAACTTCTTTAGCAATGAACCTCTCTAATGACACTTGCGCTTTACACACGCACACACGTGGTCACAATGTTACAGTAAACAGTACATGCATGTATGGATGTTGACTATGAGTGACACACTTGCACTGAGACTCAGCATGGGAGACGATTACCCACAATCCCACAGCACGAGAGAAAGAAGAACCATTGGCAAAGTAGTGATCATGCAAGCCTTGGCAGAAAAAGCAAAGGCGTACTACTCGTATGTTAAGACCTCGCTCGTTTAACAAGTTAAAATTTATTTAAAATTTTTGCTCGTCTTGCAAAATGCTCACAGACCAAATAATGTGCAATCCAAGGTCCTACTGTATATTGATTTTAAGAGAATTTACAAAGCTTACACACTGTAAAGTTTTCCTAAAGTTACGTAGTAGGAGAGGCGAGTTGCTCGGTCTGTCCGCTGTGTTTCGGTAAGCTTCTCTGGCGCCAGGAGAGACTCAGTCAAACACACACACACACGTTGTCTGTCAGAAAGGTTTCTGTTTATTAACAGCAAAAGATGGGGTTTATATATGTTTGACCAAACGCCTGTGCCATAGACATATATTACTACAAAGAACATGAACCATTGTAAATGTCCTGGTGAGATCCTGAAGAATCAAAGGAGAGGAAGATAGAGAGGTGTCCGTCCAAAGACAGATCACAAGATTATCGCTTGAGTTAGGGGGAGAGGGGGAAGGAGACAGAGGGGGAGAGAGAGAGAGGGGGAGAAAGACATGAAGAGAAAATGGGAGGGTGAGCGTGGGAGTGTTCACACCTTAAGGAGCAGATGCAAGAGGAGACAGGAAGATAGCAACAGGAAAGATTTAACACGTTGATATCAGATCTATGAGAAAGAGAGCAAGAGAGTAGAAATAACTCCTTTATATATAAAATAATTCTAACACACACACACACACACACACACACTATGCAGGAGCATGAGCTTGAAAAGTGTTGAAGAACTATATTGGGGGGATGCTCTAAAACATTGGGACTGTGCCTGGTAAAAAAGCAAACCCCAAATCTTCTTTCCACTTATCTTCACCCATACAGTATGTGCTTGGGGAATATGTATTGGGGGGGGGATTGAGTACATAGCCAATGCTCAAATTCTAGCCTGAACACCGGTCCCAAGCCTGGATTTAATAGGAGGCTTGCATCAGAAAGGGAATCCAGCGTAAAATCTCTGCCATGTTGTTGTGCAAATTGAATGGTCTGCTGTGGCGACCCGTGAATCGGAGCAACTGAAATAATACATAACAGCAACATAAAGTACCAGCAGGTGTCAGTGTTCCTCAGTGTTGCTGAGAATGGAAAAATAGAATAAATGAATATTTTTTTGGACATACATTTTATTCTGTAGCTTTACTGCTCCAAACTGATTTACATTGGATAAAATGTTCCTTCTGAATGTATTTAACTTCCACACAAACATTACTTTGGATTAATAGATTTATTTAGATCATATAGAATAGTAACATACAGTCGGTGTATCATGCTTAAGGATATTTGCATGATATGTTAATGTAAGAAAGCAGACTAATAATCTACATTGGGGTGGGTCATATTTTTTTTTCTTCGTGATCACTCATGTATAGATGACTCCTACGTCTTGTTTACACTCAGGTGAGTTCCCACCTGGATATTGCAGTGTTTCAGAAATAACTCCTCTGATTGGATGATTTTACACATAGGCACTGACTTCTCTGTTTTATCTTCTACTTTTCTGAGTGAATGTGAAGTAGACTGTAGTGGCATAGTAGTGCTTCAATCCTGCTCTTTCAATTCACATTAAAAATGAAGATACTTTTGATGTTTTTTATACTGACATACATTAAGGACACCAGCAGTCAGAGTGAGTTTTGTTATATTTGTAACTTTTGTTATATATCCTGTGTTGCTGATAAATATAATGAGAAATTAATTGTATAATGCATAGATGATGCTACTTGAGATGTAGGAATTAAACATAAAGTAATTTGTGATTGTAAATTCAATATTGAAATGATTTTATAACATAAACCACTGTATATACTGTATTAAGGTAGTTAGACATTAAAAATAATTTAGGTCTAATAATTTTAGCTTAATCATAACCTGCTAATTGGACTTTTATATTCCCTATATCCTTAATTTAGTTTAAATTGTTTAAATCATCAATTGATTAATTTATTTTTGTTTGACAAACAAAACACAAAAGTTGTAGGCTGCTTTAAGTTCATAACTTTTTTCACAAGATACTTGGCAGATAATACATTGTTAGCTATTTAAAAAAAAAGCTTAAATATATAGTATATTTGTACTTTAAGTACATTGTTTAGTTTTGTAGCTGACCTATGATTTAATTTTTATAGACAATAATTCATTTATAACATTTACTTTTTATAGACAACGTTTAATTTAACAGTTAATTAAAAAGCAGAGTGATAAAAAGCAGAGAATTATAATAACTGTTATAATAAATACAAAGTAAGCATTCCCATGCATATAATCAGCTCTTTGAACCTGAACTAACTGTTAGAATGACAATAGTCAATTGCTCAGTTTCTCACACTTATTGTATGTATTATATATTTTCTCATTTTGGTAGCATTTTATTTCAAATCTTTACAATCTAGTTTTTTCATGTTGTACATTTTCTATTCTTTTCACAGTCAAGCATGTAGATATTTTGTTAAATGGATGCACTGAGACAGATAAAGAGTTTGTAATAGAATTTGATGGAGAAGAACTTGCTCATTCAGATTTTAAAAAACAAGTTCTTGTGGAGAGCTTACCTGATTTTGCAGGCCATATTGGGTGGCCCGAGTTTTATGAGTTCAGTCTCTCAGGGCAAAAAACCTGCAAAAACAACCTCAATGTAGCAGTGATTGCCTATAAAAGTCCTCCAGAAGCCCTAGGTGAGTGAAAAGACAGGCATCAGTATACTCAGTATAACAAATACACATACTTTTATTAATCAACGCAGCATGGCATTGTTAGAAAATACCTATATCATCAATTAAATTACCATGAGAGTTTACTTTTGCTAACTTTTCGAATATATATTTCCTAATGCTGTTTCTTGTTTCAATGTATTGCTTGGAAAATGTCTCCCCAGAGACTATATACTGTAATTCTCAGGTTTAGTCAAATGGGAAATCTTCGTTATTTAAGGTGAGGAAATACAGTATAAAAGAAACACACATAAAGAGACAAGAATCTTGGCCGATCAAAGGGCCCAGATCTTTTAAGGACTTTAAAATAATTTGTCTTGTCATTTTACTGTATATTTTGTCCATTTATTCTAAAAGTTTAGAATAGGTGTGGGCAAGATTTTCTGTTCCCAGGGAGACCTTATTTTCATAAAGTAAAGCAACAGATACGATGACAAATTAATCAGTACTGTGATGTTAATTTACATGAATTTGATAGACATTACAAAGGCTAATTGTCAGCTTATACGAAACCCTGACATTTTTATGGCTTCATGTTAGTTTAATGTAAAACAAAAATATTTACTTACATGAAACAATCCACCTAAATGCAGTAAAAACTTATCACATTTTATACAGTGCTGATGAAATGTTTTCAGACCTTTTTAACTTTCCCTAATTTTGTTGTTTGCCCAAGAGCATGACAGGCTTCATCATTCTCAAATAAAAGTTAAAACAACCAACAGTCCATCCAGATTTGACCACCCAGCCAAACTGAGTACTTGGGGATAAAGAGCCTTGGCCAGTGATGTTACCAAGAACCTAAGGGTCACTATAAATGAGATCCTGAATTCTTTTGTGGAGTTGGGCGAGATTTACAGAAAAACAGACTTACAGAAGAACAGCCATTACTAATAATAAGGACTCAAAGTCACATGACAGCCTGCAAGGAGTTCATTAAAAAGGACTTTAAGGACTCTTAGACCATAAGAAATAAAATCCTTGTGCCTGATGACACAAAGATTGAACTATTTAGAATCAGGAAGTCACTGTGAATTACCTAAGTAAAACATAAATAATAAATGTTTAAACAGTTTGTCTCATTAAATTCATGTACTTTACAAAATATTTAATTTAAAATATTTAATACTTAATCTGTAGAACTAAGAAAAAAAATAAAGCAAGGAGCTCCTGCCAATGGTCTTAAATAAAAACATTATTCCATATGTCTGATGTCCAAGTAAATGTCTCTAATAAAATATTCAATACTGTTAAAGTGAAACATGAGACATGGCAATTCTCTCAGATTTTTCCACATTCTTCCAGATTATTTTTTTCTGCATTTAACTATTCCTTTATTTACAGTTATTTACAATTAATAATCCATTTACAAAGTAAATTAATGCATTTATTCTACAGTATATAAACATTTACAATCAAATGTAGTTTATACTTGCATGCTACAGAATAATTTGTTTTACTTTTGTTTACAGATGTCCCCCAAAACTGTATCTATTCCAGTGATAATGTGCAAGTTGGTTCAGAGAACACACTCATCTGTCATTCAGCACGTTTCTTCCCTCCTCCTGTCCGCTTTACTTGGACCAGAAACGGTGTAAATGTGACTGATGACTCCTCACTCAGTCAGTTCTATCCAAATGAAGATAACACCTACAACCAGTTCTCCCACCTGCCCTTCACTCCACAGGAAGGGGACATTTACACCTGCACAGTGGAGCACAAGGCCTTGGAGACACCCGACACCAAGACATGGGGTGAGATGACAAATGAAACAAAAAAACACTTAAGCCTGGTTTAAAAAACATTTCAAAAACACCCATTGTTTTTTAAATATTAAATCTACTTTTTCTAAATAAATGCTCTTATGCGTGAATAATCTGATCCAGTAGCATGTTTTCTTTATGCATGTGTGTGTGTAGAGGTGGAAGTTGAACTTCCCAGTGTGGGTCCGGCTGTGTTCTGTGGAGTGGGTCTGGCTGTAGGACTGCTTGGAGTCGCTACTGGATCTTTTTTCCTTGTCAAAGGAAACCAGTGTAACTGACACTAAAGCTCACATTACTGCTTGTACTGTACATTGTGTATGTAAAAATTGTGCAAGTTCTTAAATTGTGTCTAACAAAATATTTAAATGCATATCAGGACAATAATATAGCGTGTATAATATCTGCTTGTGTATGTAATATAATTCTTATTCATTTGTCTGTTTCACTAATATTTTAAATTAACTTTAGACCCAATGCATCATAATCGCTGTTCCTTTTATAATTATTATATTATTACAACCAGTATAACCAGTATTTGTATTACTTAATACAAAAAAAATTACATCATGTAAAACATTAAATGAAGATGTCAGTAAACTTAAAAGTTTATTACAACTACATGTTAATAAACTACTTATAGTCTCCTTATATTAAAGTTCATCCTAATTATTACACATAATAATAATAATAATAATAATAATAATAATAATAATAACAACAATAATAATAATATGTATTATTATTATTATTATTATTATTATTAAGTGTATATGGGGTATGCACTATTCACAAAGTTGTCTCTGTAAATGAGCTGCTACTACAAACAATAAAACATGCAACTATCAAAACTGCTGTTATAGAAAATTTACCAAAAACTTCTGTAATGGTGGTGTAATGTACAAATAAAAACAGTTATTCTAAATGCTAGAGACCCACTCAACTACCCTCACTATCTACAATGTATTTTTGCTTTTGTGTTTGTTCTATAAATTACTAGCAAAAACTGACCACTACAGCCTGATTTTTTATGTGCAGTATATCACCAAAGGTTTGTGCAGCCCTAACCATGACACCCATATACGCTTGCTAAACATTTATTTCAACTTACCTGGTATAATGTACTTCAATCTTCTGTGAAGGCTTTCCGCTAGATCTTTAAGTCTTTATGTGGGTATTTCTGTTTATTCAAGCATTCTATAAGGGCATTAGTGAGCTTAGGTGCTGATGCTGGGAAATGATGAACCTGTAGTTTCATTTTATCCAAAAGGTGATGGTGCAGTGGAGTGGAGAACAGTCAGAACTATGTGAAGGACACTGGAGTTGTTGAAGTGGCCTGCACATAGTTCTGATTGTTTTCCACCCCACTGCACCATCACTTGGTGGGCCTACGTTATATATTTACATGTATCCAAATAATTGATTTCATTTTCCTTTTCATAAAAAAATTCTATTTTGTAGTTTGATTAATAGTGACACTTGTTGTACATAATGTAAACATTGTAATAAGTTATTTTATCATTAAGTATAGGACTTTGTATTGGAGCTGTATCAAACACCAGCTGTGCCCGCAACTTTGCTCACATGGAATTTAATTGCACACTCAGATCAAAGTACTGCATTTGCCTCTTTTCCCTGGGGCTTGTTCCATTTACCACACTCGCTTGCCGCTCTTCTGCATTTACCGCACGCATGCATCGCACTCTCCGCTCTAGAAGGTCCAGTATCCCAACAGACGGGGCCCGAGCTACACTCCCCGCTGTGTTTTATAGATCATTAACGGCATCATTAACGGAAATAGCTCAACAGTCATGCCTAATTCTGCGGGCCCGCTTCTTAGCACATCTGCAGAAGGGGAGGCTGCCTAGCTAGTGAGTAAAGCACGATATTAGATTAGGGCACATGCCATCACAGGCGCGCCGTGACAGTACATAATATACTGGATTTCTAATGAAAGATATAAAGACATTCTGAAATTGTGTGCTACAAACCTTAAGCAATAGTTTGGAAAGAAATGCTTTGTCTTGCTAGGCCCTCAAAAACTATATTACTAGTTTATAATTATATTTATTAAAAACACTGTTTTACACCAGCAGCAACTTACAAATGAGGTCTCAATTTGAAAAGATGTACAAAACATAAAACACCACAAATAAGTATTAATCATAGAAAAAAAAATCTAACACCTACAGAAACGTTTTTTACTTTATAACTGTCTGTTATGACTTTTAAATATGACCGTTAGATATGGTTGGTCAGGAAAGTCTTGAAGTCAGATTCAGACAGGACGCTAACAGGACAGTGTTGGCCTGTGGAAATTGGGCTACTGTTGGTCGAAGGAGAGGAGGAAGGCGTGTTCGAAAGCAGAGAGAGAAGAGGAAAGGCAAGAGTTTAGGAGTGATAGTAGGGACTTTGAATGTTGGGACCATGACAGGGAAGGGAAGAGAGTTAGTTGATATGATGCAGAGAAGGAAGGTGGATATACTGTGTGTCCAGGAGACCAGGTGGAAAGGTAGCAAGGCTAGAAGCTTAGGATCAGGGTTCAAATTGTTTTACCATGGTGTGGATAGGAAAAGAAATAGAGTAGGGGTTATTCTAAAAGAGGAGTTTGTACTGTAAGGAATGTTCTAGAGGTGAAGAGAGTATCAGATAGGGTGATGAGTCTGAAGCTGGAAATTGAAGGGATAATGTTCAATGTTGTTAGTGGTTATGCCCCACAGGTAGGATGTGAGTTAAAAGAGAAGCAGAAATTCTGGAGTGAGTTAGATGAAGTGATGCAGAGCATCCCCAGAGGTGAAAGAGTGGTGATTGGTGCAGACTTCAATGGACATGTTGGGGAAGGGAACAGATGTGATGAAAATGTGATGGGCAGGTTTGGTCTTCAGGACAGGAATGTAGAAGGACAGATGGTGGTGGACTTTGCAAAGAGGATGGAAATGGCAGTAGTAAATACTTTCTTCCAGAAGAGGCAGGAACATAGGGTGACATATAAGAGTGGAGGCAGAAGCACTCAGGTCAACTACATCTTGTGTCAACGTTGTAACCTGAAAGAGATCAGTGACTGCAAAGTGTTGGTAGGGGAGAGTGTAGCCAGACAACACAGAATGGTCGTGTGTAAAATAACCCTGGTGGTGAGGAAGGCGAAGAGGACAAAGGCAGAGCAGAGGACAAAGTGGTGGAAGCTGAGAAAGGAAGAATGTTGTGAAGTCTTTAGGGAGGAGTTGAGACAGGCTATGGGTGGTCAGGAGGTGCTTTCAGTTGACTGGACAACTACAGCCAATGTGATCAGGGAGACAGGTAGGAGGGTACTTGGTGTATCATCAGGTAAGGGGAAAGTGGACAAAGAGACTTGGTGGTGGAATGGAGAAGTCCAGGAGTGTATACAGGGAAAGAGGCTAGCTTAGAAGAAGGTGGACACTGAGAGGACTAAAAGAGTAGACAGGAGTACAGGGAGATGCAGAGTAAGGTGAAGGTAGGGGTGGCAAAGAGCATATGAGGACTTGTATGCTAGGCTAGACAGTAAGGAGGGAGAAGGGGATCCGTACAGGTTGGCAAGGCAGAGAGATAGAGATGGGAAGGATGTGCAGCAGGTTAGAGTGATTAAAGATAGAGATGGAAATGTACTGACAGATGCCAGGAGGGTGATGGGAAGATGAAAGGAGTACTTTAAGGAGTTGATGAATGAGGAAAACGAAAGAGAACAAAGAGTAGAAGAGGTGACTGTTGTGGAACAGGAAGTAGCAAATATTGGTAGAAGTGAGGTGAGAAGGGCGTTGAAAAGGATGAAGAGTGGAAAGGCTGTTGGTCCTGATGACATACCTGTGGAGGTATGGAAGTGCTTAGGAGAGGTGGCAGTAGAGTTTGTGACAAGTTTGTTTAACAAGATCTTGGAGAGTGAGAGGATTCCAGAGGAATGGAGGAGAAGTGTATTGGTGCCAATTTTTAAGAACAAGGGAGATGTGCAAAGCTGTGGCAATTATAGAGGTATAAAGCTATATGAGCCAGACAATAAAGCTGTGGGAAAGAGTAGTGGAAGCTGGGTTAAGGGCAGAGGTGAGCATTTGTGAGCAGCAATATGGTTTTATGCCTAGAAAGAGTACATCAGATGCAGTATTTGCTTTGAGGATGCTGGCGGAGAAGTACAGAGAAGGTAACAGGGAGTTGCATTGTGTCTTTTTAGATTTAGAGAAAGCATATGACAGGGTGCCAAGAGAGGAGCTGTGGTATTGTATGAGGAAGTCTGGAGTGGCAGAGAAGTATGTTAGAGTGGTGCAGGACATGTATGAGAGCTGTAAGACAGTGGTAAGATGTGCTGTAGGTGTGACAGAAGAGTTCAAGGTGGAGGTGGGTCTGCATCAAGGATCGGCTCTAAGCCCGTTTTTGTTTGCTCTGGTGATGGACAGGATGACAGATGAGGTAAGACAGGAGTCTCCATTGACTATGATGTTTGCAGATGACATTGTGCTCTGTAGCGAGAGCAGGGAACAGGTGGAAGAAAATTTGGAGAGGAGGAGGTATGCTCTGGAAAGCAGAGGAATGAAGGTTAGCCGCAGCAAGAAGGAATACATGTGTGTAAATGAGAGGGACCCAGGAGGATCGGTGAGGCTACAGGGAGCAGAGGTAAAGAAGGTGCAGGATTTTAAGTACTTAGGGTCAACAGTCCAGAGTAACGGAGAGTGTTTAAAGGAGGTGAAGAGGCGGGTACAGGCAGGTTGGAATGGGTGGAGAAAAGTGTCAGGTGTGTTGTGCGATAAAAGAGTATCAGCGAGAATGAAAGGAAAGGTGTACAGGACAGTGGTGAGACCAGCAATGCTCTACGGCTTAGAGACAGTGGCGCTGAAGAAAAGACAGGAGGCAGAGTTGGAGGTAGCAGAGCTGAAGATGTTGAGGTTCTCTTTGGGAGAGCTCGTCTGTCCTGCATGGTGCTGTTCCCGAACCAGGTTGTGATGTTTCCCGTTAGGATGCTCTCTATGGTGCAGGAGTAGAAATTCCTGAGCCCCTTGGAGGGCAGTCTAAAGTCTTTCAAGCATCTGAGGTTGTACAGACGCTGCCGGGCCTTTTTTACCACGGTGTTGATGTGACAGGACCATGCCAGGTCCTGTGTGATGTAAACACCGAGGTATCTGAAGCCTCTTAAGATATATCTTACGAAAAGTAAGTGTATTCCTCGCACTGTCCCTTAGGAGTCTTAAGTCGCTGCCCCTTACGTCCAACGTTACAAGGCGCTGTCTACAGTGAAGGTCCTGAATTAGCTGACATCAATCGCTCAGGAATCAATTTTTAACTCCTTTTGCATGACAGCGTTAAGAAAGACGGCACTTTTTATGCAAATTAAACATGGCACTAAATTCTTCCAATAACATTTATTTCGACATGGGTTAACCTATCAATAGCATGCCATAATAGACAAATATATAAATTAAATCACCAAACTGTCGCTAATATTTTCATGTAACCTGTGGTGACAGTGAAACAAACCGAGTATACAATCATAGTTGATTGACAAACAGCTGACAACACTCAGCCATCTTCAGAAACAATGTGAAGCATGTCCATGTTTGGGGTTGTATAGCGCACTTACGGAATAAATACGATGAGATGACAGAGTAGAGGTTTAATACCCCTACAGTATCTCATCTACGTGGTTTCGCGCGGTGGCCGCAAGTACGGTTCATCATGATTTAGCGTGAGGTTTGCCGTGGTTACGTTTCTATTTTACCACGCCAAAAAAAATTAAACATGTTTAGGGGCCTCCGAGTGGCGCAGTGGTAAAGTGATCGCCCTATTATCCGGAGATCGCTGGTTTGATCCCCGGGTGATGCTGTTACCTCTCACAGCCGGAGGCCTAGAGAGAGCTGATTGGCTGAGCTCTCTTAGAGGGGAGGGGTGAGAGGTACTTTGTGCTCCCACATTAATCGCGGCTCTACAGCCAATCAGGGGTGTCTGTGAGCTTGCGCACGCGGAAAGAGCGGCTAGCACTTTCCTCAGATTGCCCACCAAAGTTCTGCAAGGTCTGCAAGCTTCCGTGAGGACCGCCCAAAAAATGTAACGTTTAAGTTTTCACGCAGAAAGATGGAAACGTAATCACGGCGCAAAAACTCGCGCTGAATCATGATTAACACTACTTACGGCCACTGCGCGAAACCGCTTAGGTGATATAGGGATATAACACTGCATCTCACAGCGAGTCAAACCGCATAGGTGAGATAGGAGTACTGTATAAAGCATTACAATTACTCAGAAAAAAATGTGTGGATGCAGGGTTTGAAATACGGCGCCGTCTTCGGTTTAGCACAACAACACGCTGTATCGCTGCCAAACTGTTTGCCACCTGTTTAATATTGAAAGTGATTTTAGTGCATTAGTCACATTATGAAATAGGCTAATTAAAAGTTACTCTATTAGTTCTGATATCAAATAAAATTTAACTCTTAAACAGGCCTACAGTATATTCCATCATTAATACGACTTTGATAACGAGCCATAATGTACTTCCATATGCCGCTGATTTATAAAGACTGCTGCTCAGTGGCGGCGACTAGCATCTTAAACTGAAACTATGCTAAGAATGAGTTAAGGTTGGTCCAGACCAACCCTACAAATGTGTGACTTACCTAAGAGATACTTAGCGTGCAAACGTTTCGGGAAATGGCTTTCAAGAAACCGGACCCAGCACAGTTTGTAATTCACCAACGCCTAAAAACAGTGGCGGTTCTACACTGAATTGCTCCCTGGGCGAGACTCCCTCCCGGCGCCCAGATTTCCCCCAACGCTGTCACTCACGACCAGAAGTCAAGACTAAACCAATTCATCTCCACATCATAATCGTTTTTTATTACCTATTTTTATTAGCCATTTCACACAATTAAATCAATTAAAAAAGTTATTATGCTAATTATTGGTCTGTGTTTATAATATTTTGAATGAAATGTCCGTTATTTGTAAGAAAGTCAGTCTGACATAATTGAGCCCCCCTCCTTGTCAGCGTCATTTGGGAGAGGTGAACTGTACTCTGCGCCCCCAACACCCAGCAATGCCCCCCCCCCCCCCCCCCCCCAACAGCCCCTCTCCTCTCCGCTCACTCAGCTTCTGAGCGAGCACAGGTATCATAGATAATAGAAAACGCTTAGCGGCACAGATTATTATTTTTTTCTCCAAGTTCGTGGGCCGCCACATGTGTCAAAATGCCACCCCGGGCGGCTGCACCGTTCGCCCATCCCTAAAATCGCCACTGCCTAAACACATCAACTGAACCTAGTAATTAACAGATTAGTTAAATCAGCTGTGTTTGAAGGAGAATCACCAAACTGTGTTGTACACTGGTCCTCCAGGACTGGATTTGGAGACCCCTGCTCTACAGTAGATGATCAAAGCTGATAGAGACCCCTAAAGTCCTGGCACTTTAATTGCAGTGAAAGGTGGATCTATAAAGCACTGACTTAGTGATGGCACATTCTAGATATTTATTTGTAAAAAACATTTTTTATTTTTCTTCCAATTCACAATTATTTGCCACTGTTTATGTTTTACAAAATGTGAAAAAGTTCAAGGGGTATAAATGCTTGTGTATGTGTTTTTGAAAAAGAAAGATATGTGCCCTTCTTAAAGTATGAATTTAAATTCAGAATGAATTAAAATAAATTCATTTTTTTTTTTTTTTTGCTGTATGAAAATATACCAAACCATGACTTTGAAACTTATGTAGATAGAAAAATATTGAATTATAAAATAATGAATTAGAAATGATTATTTACCCTAACAACCCATATTGGTGCAAGGTTTACATCCCAGATTTAACTATGAATGTTAACAGAATGTATTTAACCTTGGTTAAATGTGAAATGTAATGTGGTGACTGATGATGCAGCGTCTCTTCAGCATAGGATTGGCCAGTTTAATAACACAGAGTGAGTGAGTGAGTGAGTGAGTACACAGCACACTGACTTCTCTCAGTCTCAACTCTTTTACAATAAGAGATGATGGCAAAGCTGTGGATTTGTCTCCTGTTGGAGTTATTTTCCATGCTGGACACAATTGGTAGGTTGGTTCATACTGGATTTATTGTGTAAAGTGTAAATAAATAGTTGAGACTAAATAACTCTTACGTGTCTGTTTCAGGTGGATATTACATGGAGGGGCGATCTGAGTGCATTTACAGCTCCAGTGATTTAAGTGATATGGTTTACATCCAATCCTGCATTTTCAATAAGATTAGGTACAGGTGGTTTAACAGTACAGTCGGCAAGTATCAGGGCTACACTCAGCATGGCATTTTTAATGCAGAGAGATTTAACAATGACACAGCCTTCATGCAAAGAAAGCGAGCTGATGTAAATGATTTCTGTAAGCACAATGCTAAAAACCGCTATTCAGCTATAATTGGGAAATCAGGTAATTTAGTGTTGGTTACTTATAAATAAATAAGGAAACTGCCTTATAATTACAAGATTGAAAGTGGGATTATTAAATAAAAACACATGTCTGTGGTTCTGTGGTTACTTCTACTTCTACAGTGGAGCCCCGTGTTATGGTGAAGTCAGTGAAGCAGTCAGATGGATCACATCCTGCTATGCTGATGTGCAGTGCTTACAATTTTTACCCAAAGTTCATTAAAGTCACCTGGCTAAGAAACTGTAAGGAGGTTGAAGGAGGTGTGACGTCCACAGAGGAGATGGCTAATGGAGACTGGTACTATCAGGTCCACTCACATCTGGAGTATAAGCCTGAATCTGGAGAGGAGATCTCCTGTGTGGTGGAACACGCCAGCTTCACAAAGCCCATGAGCTATAAGTGGGGTGAGTCTGATCACACTAAACTAAACTGCTATTAAATTACATAAAAAAAAAAAACAGAGCACAGTCGACCTGCTAATTATATTTTCCATTTTGTGTTTCTTTTTTAAATGTTGTTACATCACAGACCCCTCTGCTCCTGCATCTGAGAGGAGTAAGACTGCTATCGGAGCTTCAGGTCTGGTGTTGGGGATCGTGCTTTCAGCTACTGGGTTCATCTACTACAAAAAAAAATCCTCTGGAACTTACTGAGGTTCAGATCAGAGTTTAACGGGTAAAAATGTATCAGTGTGTTGTATCACTGTATCACTGTATAAAAATAATGGCTATTAAATGTACTATGATTAATTTCTTAATGGTTAAACTTGAACAAAGAAAGTTTTTTTATTGGTACAGTAAAAGTTAATGGATTATTATTATTATTATTATTATTATTATTATTATTAATGTTATTATTATTATTTTTTTAACCCTTCACTAAAATGAGGTAGGATACCGTACATACTATGCCTGTCATTTTTGGCCCTTTTTTATGACCATACAGTTTAAATTAATATTTTTAATTTTCTTTCCCCCAGAAATGTATTTTTGATGTAAAAAAGTATAATGATAATATTGATTTTGTGATAAGATTTTATGAAATGATAAGTTTGATTTTTTTGTTTGTTTGTTTGTTTAGAGTACTTCCTGGATTATTTTTGATATACATAACATTATATTCGCCTACATGTAAATGATCTATTTTTGGAAAAAGAAGAAATCTACCCAGGACATCAGCCAGTACAGTATACCATGGGTAGTGTGCTAAGTAATTTGTAGTAATTTACTGTATGTTAAATATTTTTATACTTTATCAGGTGCCTAGGTATGTTCTCAGCTCAGTTCTTTGCTGAGCTTCCTAAAACATTGTTAGAATACTATAAGTTACAGTAATGTATAAATGCTCTTCTAAAAATAAATATTTGTATTAAAAAAAGAGAATCTACATTCTGTACATTTATACCTGAACTATATTAAAGTCTGATAGCTGTAAATGTTTTCCACACCAATTACCGGATAAATGACACTTCAGAAATTCTTTCTCTTCTGCAGAAATCATTTAATATTATATTCTGATTTAACAGATCTGACCTGTATGAGCTGTGATAACTGTGTAATTTGGGAATGTTTTGGTGAAATGTTTGTCTGATACACCTCCCTGTGTAAATACTGTATAGAGTTATAAGAAGATTATTTACTGGTGAGGTAGCTAATTCATTTTCATTTTTAAAAATATGCTGCTTTTTAACTGGTTGAAATTACAGAAGGCAGCACAGTGGTGTAGTGGTTAGTATTGTCGCATTGCACCTTCAGGGTCCAGGTTTCGATTCCAGGCCAGGCTCGTGTGCATGGAGTTTTCATGTTCTCCCTGTGCTTGGTGGGTTCCCTCCGGGTACTCCGGTTTCCTCCCACAATCCAAAGACCTGCAGATTAGACAAATGGCTTTCCCAAATTGCCTTTAGTCTGTAAATGAGTGTGTGTGTGTGCCATGTGATGGATTGGTACCCTGTCCAGGGTGTACCCCGCCTCGTGCCCTAAGTCTCCCCCCCACCCCCCGGGACCCTGAATAAAGGATAAAGCAGTATAGATGATGAGTGAGTAAGTGAGTAAAAGTACAGATAATTGCTATGTTTTTTTTTATTTTGCATTCGAAGATGAATATTTTAGACATATTAAATTAATTCAATTATATATTCAAAAATATATTAAATTATATACAATTATTTACAGTATATTAGTTTTTAAATCAAACTTTAGTTTCAAAAAAATTTTTTTTTTTATCATACATTAATGGCTTTAGACAGATTTTTACATAATTACTGATGGAATTAAAATAAAGAGTTGTCTTATTGTATTATTAGTTTTTTTTTTTAAGCAGAAGAATAGTGTGTGTTTGATCAAGAGTAAGAGTAAGAGGTATTACTGCAGACACAACTCCTTGAGCATTAGTTTAATCCTCAGTTCAGTTTACTATATGTGTGGGGTTTGTATGTTCTCCCAGGGTTTTTGCTGCTTACCTTCTACTACATATACATAGGTATGACTGGTGTTCAGGTCAAACTAGGACTTGTGATTTCTTTTGAATTTTTTGTGAATAAAGGCTTAAAAGCAACTGACATTTACAGATTGTAATCACACTTTGGTAATGAGACTCTTAGCTGCAATAAAACATTTGAATGGTTCGAATGTTTTAAAGAAAGCTGTACATCGATGATCCTGACCAAGGTGACTCTGAACTCTCAGTAAGGTGACTCTCGTGAACATTCAGTAAGTGGAACGCCTGATCGATGAAAATCCTTGTCACCAACTTGTGGAAGAGACACATCTGTCGGTGTGTTTACATTATACCATTACATGTAAATGTTTACAACATTACAGAAAATTGGCTTGCACAGTACATTCCTGACCTTGCTCCAAGCCATTTTCACATTTTTTGGCTATTAAATGAGTTCCTGGGAGGCCAGTGTTTCAGACATGAAACAGGCAGTCCGATCATGGCTTCGATGTACTGGCACAACTTTAGTTAGTTAGTTAGGTATAATTAAATTATGCAATTTTAAAAATCACACTGTGTGAATTTGTGTGAATGGTAACCTATACTGGATTGGTGTCTGATCCAGTGTGAATTCTTAGAGTGTGTTGAATAAAAACCCTTCAGCTTGAGTACTATCATAAATTTCATCAATAAAACAGTTGCTGAAGTTGAATTTATAAGACATAAAAAGGATATCTCCATTATTATATCCCCTCAGCTAACATCCTGGAAGAGCAAATAAAACTATACAAATTATTTTATAGTAATTCATAGCATTCAAAAGCAATTATACTGTATTTACAGTTTTTTTTTTCATTAGTGTGGTCCAGTACAATGTTCAGGTAATTTGTGTAAATGTTAACATTGTTATACTACTTTCACAAAAAGAATATAAGGTTTTGAGCTTTCAGATTTTTGTGCTAATGAAAATCTTAATTGTAATTTTTAAAGTGAAATATTTGACATGACAGTGTGTGTGCAATTCTTCTTTTTACATCTGGTTTTTTTTACATACAGTATGTCTGTCAGATCTGCACCAGATCTCAAATGTTAAGCAAGAGAATAAAAGGAATTGTGTATTTTTCTTCACCTGTGCAGAATTCAATGACAATTAATTTTAAGGTGCCCATACAATCTGTTTTAGATTTACCACTCGTTGTTGGTAAAGTATCAAATGGACAGTATTTGTCCCACTGCAGATTCTGGTAAATTCTGCCCGATGCTCTCCATGTTTTGACAGCATATGTTGCCATCAGGAGAATGATGGATGCATAGAAGTGAACCTTGACCATAAGTGAGATGTTTTGCAGAACCATATAGTGCAGTGTGTATGTGTAAACATTGCTTTAAATAGATGCTTTCTTTAAAGAATACTATAAAAAATAGATAGTGTATACAATGTATCTCAATATAAACATAACTGTTCCTGGAAAAATCAAAAGATATGAAACTTAAAAAATTTATCAGCCCTACATTTAATCCATTATAAAAATTAATTTGTCACATGAAAGAAGAAACATGTAAAGATGTGATTAGTGAGAAAAGCAATCAAGAGGTGGTTGTAACTCAAAATAAGATGGACAGATTCATAGATGTTCATAACCCAAAAACATACTGTACAGAACCTAAAAAAGAAATCACAAACCTAAAGATTTCACAAACTGGACAAAGTTAACTGAACTGGACTAAGGAAAAGCAACAAGAAAAAAAAATTCTTGGAATTGGGATTGGGATTCTCAGTTCCAAGGAGATTAAAATGAGACTATCATTAGCACAAAGAGCTACATTTAGGAGAAACCCAACAGCTTGTTGACATGGATGCATCATTGTGGGAGTATTGACATGATGTGGGGATGTATTTTATCAGCAGAGACTGGGTAATTGTTCAGGCTGATGACCAATATGAGGGCAATATGATGTTTGGTCTTTTAAACAAGCTGTAGTTTGCACATCAAATAATAAAACATACGAAAATATGGAAAAGCTTGAGGTTGTTCGATACTATTGTATAACCTACGTATGTGTGCCTGTTCTCATATGACTATTGTTCATTATACAAGCATAGCCTGTCAAAAGAGTCATACAGTATATTTAATGATGTCTTACATTTAATAATGTTATTATGTATCCAATAAATCTGTATCTAATAGTTTTTTTAAATGATGTACCTACTCTTTACAGTATAAAGCTGTAATGTTACCAGCAATGTCATGAACAAATGACTATGGTCCCCTGTTTTCTTGATTGATGTGCATGTATGTACAGCATTAACACACTACACCATGTATATTGCGTTATTACATCACATGAAGCTACTATTTCTGACATTTCAATTGAAATTAGCTTAATTAAAATGTTGCTTATTTTCATCCTCATGTTTCATGCCAAATCTTTCCAAATATTATTTCCTCGGAGACTAATAATGTCATAATTTTTCTCCCTTGTAATTGGTACACACTCAGAAATGTACATCAGCAACAGGGTTTGATTGTTGTGGTTTCAGTAGGTTTTTGGCAGTGTTTCAAAATTGTTTGGTATGAGGGATGTTACCTATTGTACACTTCACAATCAATAATTGACTCATCTATTTAGAATGGTTGTAAGGTAACTTTATTTAAGCTGCAGCAGTGGTATCTCAGTGTGTTAATACACGATCAGAGGTGAAGGGGTTTAAGCCACAGCTCAACCGATCTGCCACAGACTATGGGTGACCGGGGAAAAAAAAGCCCCGACTGAAGCATAAATACAGAGGCTGTATACAGTTGACAGAGTTGGCTCTATTTTCTGAGAAAACATATATGCTTTGGTGTTTGCAAGTCACTTGTTAATGTGTTCTATCAGTCTGTTATGGCTAGTGTGATCTTTTGGTCATTGGAAACAGAGCTTTTGGAAAACCCCTTCCAAAGTGAAGATTTTCCAAAACTCTGTTTTCAGTGGTGTTGTGTGGACAGGGGAAACTAAGATTTTGGCTTATTGTAATGTCACCTTGTGTGCTGATGATGTCATTGTCCGTGTGCCAGTCTCCTTGATTTGACTTTAGCTTTGTTTATAAGAATATTTTTGCAATTCCAGACTTAAGTACAATAAACTAGTGACTGGGTTAACGTTGCATACTGGACTTTTTACTTTTTCACACCCAATTACACACATTACATTAAAGAAGAGAGGTGCCTGAACGTACTATGAAGCTTACTGCTGCTACATACAAATCTCCGAAGACACAGACAGCGACGACAATTTTGGATGAGACCCAGTCGGACATGGCAGAACCGGTAATGACGTTTTGTTTAGGCTTCTGATTGGCCCCCTGATTAGGGATGCTCCTGACAGCAATTAACAGGGCGTTTTGCATTTTCATGTGGACAAAGTATTTTTAACACGTAGGTCGTGTGGACAGAATTATATAAATATTATATTGGATTGGCTGAGAGAGATGCTGCTTTTTTCCGAGCTCCACCAGACTGACCAATTTTTCACCTGTTTCGAAGAGTGAACATATAACAGATAAGTATTTTATAGTATTTTATAATATACTCACTCGAAACACCTGTTATATCGCTAAGCTTCAATTGTTTTGCAGCACACCGCTTTTAGCTGGCTATCCCATTAGCACGGCTAGCCCGTTAGCCCGGCTATCACGTTTGTTTAAGCTTTTTAACACCGATTATCTCCGTTTTTAAACACCATGCTGGTTGTGTCTCTGAATCTGAGTGTAGGTAAGGATACATCAGAGCTATGCGACCTACAGGTGAAGCTGGCCCAGCTCCAGCAGCGGAAAGCCAAGCTGGAATCATCACGGACCGACGCTCACCTGTCCCAGGTAAATTCTCGTCATGACACAATTTCTTCGACAACCTCAATCCCGCGTGTTTCTCAGCCCAGGCCCAACGCACCACGGACACGGCCCGCTCAGGTTTCCTTCAGCCGGGCGCTGGGATACTACGAAGCCTGGATACAGCAGCAGAGAAAGACGTGCGCCAGGCCCCGGATGAGGACATCTCCCTCTCTGCCGCCACCCGTCTCCGAGATCGCAACCCGAAACCGCTTTCTGTACATACAGTATACAACCAATATATATATATATATATATATATATATATATATATATATATATATATATATAAATAAAATTGTCATTTGTAAAGTCTCTTCACCTAGTCTTCTTCTTTGTCTTTCGCTGGTTCCCTTTCAGGGGTCGCCATCTAATGCTTTCATCTAATTCTATTCTCTGTATCCTCTTCTATTACACCAACTGACTTCATGTCCTCTCTCACTGCATCCATAAATCTCCTCTTTGGTCTTCCTCTAGATCTTCTGACTGGTAGTTCCAACCTCAGCATCCTTCTACAGATATATTCACAATCTCTCCTCTGAACATGTCCAAAACATCTTAGTCTGGCCTCTCCAACTTTATCTCCAAAACATCTAACAGAAGTTGTCCCTCTGATTAACTCATTCTTGATCCTATCCATTCTTGTCACTCCCAAAGAGAACCTCAACATCTTCAGCTCTGCTACCTCTAGCTCTGCCTTCTGTCTTTTCTTCAGTGCCACTGTCTCTAAGCCGTAGAGCATTGCTGGTCCAGAGCATACCTCTACCTCTCAAAATTTTCCTCTACCTGTTCCCTGCTGTCGCTACAAAGCACAATGTCATCTGCAAACATCATAGTCCATGCAGATTCCTGTCTTACCTCATCTGTCATCCTGTCTATCACCAAAGCAAACAAAAAGGTGCTCAGAGCCGATCTTTCATGCAGACCCACTTCCTCCTTAAACTCTTCTGTCACACCTACAGCACATCTTACCACTGTCTTAGTGCTCTCATACATGTCCTGCACCACTCTAACATACTTCTCTGCCACTCCAGACCTTCTCATACAACACTCTCTTGGCACCCTGTCGTACGCTTTCCCTAAATCTACAAAGACACAATGCAACTCTTTATTACCTTCTCTGTACTTCTCCACCAGCATCCTCAAAGCAAATACTGCATCTGATGTACTCTTTCTAGGCATAAAACCATATTGCTGCTCACAAATGTTCACCTCTGCCATTAACCTAGCTTCCACTATTCTTTTCCACAGCTTCACTGTCTGGCTCATTAGCTTTATACATCTATAATTGGCACAGCTCTGCACATCTCCCTTGTTCTTAAAAATTGGCACCAATTCACTTCTTCTCCATTCTTCTCGAATCCTCTCACTTTCAAGATCTTGTTAAACAAACTAGTCAGAAACTCTACTGCCACCTCTCCTAAGCATTTCCATACCTCCACAGGTATGTCATCAGCACCAACAGCCTTTCCACTCTTTATCCTCTTCAACGCCCTCCTCACCTCACTTTTACTAATATTTGCTACTTCCTGTTCCACAACAGTCACCTCTTCTACTCTTCATTCTCTTTTGTTTTCCTCATTCATCGACTCCTAAAAGTACTCCTTCCATCTTCCCATTACCCTCCTGGCATCTGTCAGTACATTTAAAGCTCTATCTTTAATCACTCTAACCTGCTGCACATCCTTCCCATCTCTATCTCTCTGCCTCGCCAACCTGTACAGATCCACCTCTCCCTCCTTACTGTTCAGCCTAGCATACACGTCCTCATATGCTCTTTGTTTGGCTTTTGCCACCTCAACCTTCACCTTACTCTGCATCTCCCTGTACTCCTGTCTACTCTCTTCAGTCCTCTCAGTGTCCCACTTCTTCTTAGCTAGCTTTTTTCCCTGTATACACTCCTGGACTTCCCAATTCCACCACCAAGTCTCCTTGTCCACTTTTCCCTTACCTGATGATGCACCAAGTACCCTCCTACCTGTATCCCTGATCACATTGGCTGTACTGTAGTTGTCCAGTCAACTGAAAGCACCTCCTGACCCCCCATAGCCTGTCTCAACTCCTCCCTGAAGTCTACACAACATTCTTCCTTTCTTAGCTTTCACCACTTTGTTCTCTGCTCTGCCTTTGTCCTCTTCACCTTCCTCACCACCAGGGTTATTTTACACACCACCTTTCTTCAAGTTCAAGTTCAAGTTCAAGTAGGCTTTATTGTCATTACAACCATATACAGTTAGTACACAGTGAAACGAAACAACGTTCCTCCAGGACCAAGGTGCTACATGCAACATAAATTTACAACATAAATTACCATAGACACTAAACTAGCTAACCAAGAGGCCTAGTTAGCTGGCTAGCAGAGACAGGACAGATAGACCTAACATAAATTACAACATAAATTAACAGTAACTAACTAGCTAAGTAACATTTTTATAGACAACATAAAGTGCACGTGCAAATGTGCAAACAAGAGCAACAACAAAGTGACAGTGCGCAACCACGACATAACAGAACATAAAATATGGTGTTGAGGTAGTGGGTAAACATAAACATTCCTTAAAACAGCAGCAAGAATTGAGGAATTAGTGCAAAATGTAGTCCAGTAATGATCATTGTGCAAAAGATTGTTAAAAACAGTGAAGCATTTACAGGTTGGTGTGTACGATAATTTGGTGGTGTAGGTCAGTGTGTCTGCACTTGTGTTGATTAGTCAGTCCAGTCTCAATATTTTGAGGTAGTTGAGTTAAGCTGTGTGATAATGTTTGTGTTTGTGTGTGTGTGTGTGAGTGTGTTTGTGTTTATCAGTCCAGTCCCTTTTTGTTGAGGAGACGGATGGCTTGTGGAAAAAAGTTGTTGCACAGTCTGGATGTGTGTGCCCGAATGCTTCGGTACCTTTTTCCAGATGGCAGGAGTGTGAAGTGTGTGTGAGAGGGGTGTGTCCGATCAGCCACAATGCTGGTGGCTTTGCGGATGCAGCGTGTGGTGTAGATGTCTTCAATAGAGGGAAGAGAGACCCCGATGATCGTCTCCGCTGTCCTCACTATCCGTTGTAGGGTTTTGCGGTCCGATATGGCACAATTCCCAAACCAGACAGTGATGCAGCCGCTCAGGATGCTCTCGATAGTTCCTCTATAGAAGGTGGTCAGGATCGGTGGTGGAAGCTGGGCCTTCCTCAGTCTTTTCAGAAAGAAGAGACGCTGTTGGGCTTTCTTCTGTAGGGAGCTGGTGTTGAGGGACCAGCTGAGGTCCTTCTCTAGGTGGACACCCAGGAATTTGGTGCTTTCGACGATTCCCACAGAGGAGCCGTTGATGCTCAGCGGAGAATGGCCGCCTCGTGTCCTCCTAAAGTCAACAACCATCTCCTTTGTCTTGTCAACATTTAGAGACAGGTTGTTGTCTTTACACCCCAGTAGGGGCCCCAGTGCTCAGTGTGGTGGTGCTGGAGGTGCAGTTCCCGATCCGTACTGACTGAGGCCTACCGGTCAAAAAGTCCAGGATCCAGTTGCTTTGAAGACAGAGTCTCTGGTCCTCAGAAGTGCACGCACCTCCGCAGTAATCCACGGTTTCTGGTTGGGTCGTGAGATGATGCTCTTGGAGACAGTGACGTCATCGGTGCACTTGTTGATGTAGCTGGTCACTGATGACGTGTACTCCTCCAAGTCAGTGAAGTCGCCGTAAGTTGCAGCCTCCCTAAACATGTTCCAGTCAGTGCACTCAAAAACAGTCCTGAAGAGCAGGGATGGCTCCTGCTGGCCAGGTTCTCACCTGCTTCAGAACCGGTTTTGAGCACCTGACGAGTGGTCTGTATGCTGGAATTAGCATAACAGAGATGTGAGGTGGGGGCGGGGCTCTGCCCGATATGCGCCGGGGATGTTTGTGTAAACAAGATCCAGCGTGTTTTTCCCTCTCGTTGCAAAGTCCACATACTGATGGAATCTAGGAAGCACTGACTTGAGATTTGACTGACTTGAGCATGGTTGAAATCTCCAGCAACAATAAACAGTCCATCCGGGTGTGTATTTTGCAGTTCACTGATCTTTGTATACAGTTCCCATAGCGCTTCCTTAGCATTAGCGCTAGGTGGAATGTACACTCCGATAATGAAAACAGTGGTGAATTCATTATCGGAGTGTACATTTCTGTGCTGTCTGGCTACACTCTCCCCTACCAACACTTTGCAGTCACTGATCTCTTTCATATTACAACGTCGACACAATATGTAGTCGACCTGAGTGCTTCTGCCTCCACTCTTATATGTCACCCTATGTTCCTGCCTCTTCTGGAAGAAAGTATTTACTACTGCCATTTCCATCCTCTTTGCAAAGTCCACCACCATCTGTCCTTCTACATTCCTGTCCTGAAGACCAAACCTGCCAATCACATTTTCATCACCTCTGTTCCCTTCCCCAACATGTCCATTGAAGTCTGCACCAATCACCACTCTCTCACCTCTGGGGATGCTCTGCATCCCTTCATCTAATTCACTCCAGAATGTCTCCTTCTCTTCTAACTCACATCCTACCTGTGGGGCATAACCACTAACAACATTGAACATCACCCCTTCAATTTCCAACTTGGGACCCATCACCCTATCTGATACTCTCTTCACCTCTAGAGCATTCCTTACAAACTCCTCTTTCAGAATAACTCCTACTCCATCTCTTTTTCTATCCACACCATGGTAAAACAATTTGAACCCTGCTCCTAAGCTTCTAGCCTTGCTAACTTTTCACCTGGTCTCCTGGACACACAGTATATACACCTTCCTTCTCTGCATTATATCAACCAACTCTCTTCGCTTCCCTGTCATGGTCCCAACATTCAAAGTTCCTACTATCACTCCTAAACTCTTGCCTTTCCTCTTCTCTCTCTGCTTTCGAACACACCTTCCTCCTCTCCTTCTTTGACCAAAAGTAGCCCAATTTCCACCGGCACCCTGTAGGTCAACAGCACCAGTGGCGGTCGTTGTTAACCCAGGCCACGACCGATCCAGTATGGGAATTATATTTGTGATTCGCATAATTAATCTGGGAATTGTTTTACGTCGGATGCCCTTCCTGACACAACCCTCTGCATTTTTCCGGACTTGGAACTGGAACAAGAAGACACTGAATTGCACCATCAATGCTGGATAACTTGCTAAATCTAGTTTCACTAGTTTCTTTGGATGTCAATATAGGCTCACACAGCGAGGAATAACACTTACGAAGAGATTTTCTAGACAGCATTTATGTTGTCCTGCTTGATGCAACACTTGACAAGACTACATTTACTAAAAAGCAGTAATGGCTTTTTAGTTCTTACATATCATAGCCATAACATATCACGATTACTACATATTTGTATTTGTTGTGCTCAGAATATTTGTTGTATTTAGGTGAAAGTGGATCTTTAGATTGATCTTATTAGGACAAACATAAGCATAAATGGTCCTTGGAAACATGAAATGAAAGTTGAAAGAAAATGCATGAGTAGAAGTTATTTCATCTCCCTTCTAGACCAAGAAAGTATTCAGCACTGCACTATCAGTGAAAAGGTCAAAATCTATAGACACATTACAGGGAAGTGTGAATTAAGTGAGGTGACTAGAAAATGATGCGCCACAAAAATGGAGGAAAAATGAAAGTCTACCCTAAACCCAGGTCATCATGCACAGTGGAACTGCTAGTTTTAAATCTCTTGTACCATTAATTAAATGAAATTCACACCTGCTTTGCATGGATGTTTTTAGCACTGACGTTATTAGACTAGAAAGAGTTTACCAAGTATCTAGAGCACTTGTTGATCGCAGGCAGGGTACAAAGCTGTCATCAGGGTAAATGTGGCTGCTACATTTAAAATATGAAACATACAGTATTTTTAACACTTCTTTGTTTGCCATATAGTTATACATATTTTATCAAATCTCCTGTATGAAAATGTTTAGTAAAATAAACCTAGAATGAACCTATATTACCCCATCTGCCCTGAACACCCTGTGACATGCTCTAGGCTCCCTAAGTATATGTCTGCTGCCTTTGTTACAAGGTTTTTGATGGTCTGAACCCCACATTTACATTTAGGCCCCATCTTTGCCTCTTCTTTGAGAAAACATTGCATGAGTGTTGTGTTTTCTTGGTTTCTTTTCACAGTTATGGTAGTGGAATGTTGGGTGTTTTTAAAAGAAAAAAAGTACCTGGTTTGAGCTTAAGCATGTACAGCTGCTGCACCTCACCTAGGCAGCTATGTACCATGGGGTAGTGTGCCTTAAGAGTCAAGGGCTACAATTGCTGGCAACCCAAGTAATTGTGTGCTCAATTTCCTAACCATTTTAAGTCTTTTCAATTTCCTGCTTGGCCTATAGTCAGTTTCACTCTGGTGAATCCAGCTACGCCCAGAGGAATTAATTCAAGACCAAGTAAAGGTTTCTCAGAATTCGAACAAGCTGGTGTGTACAAAAAAAAAAAAAAAACTAAAAAGATTGTTAAAAACAGACTGTGGAATATGTTCGCTGTTCAAGGTTCAGCATTTGATGTCACAGAGCCAAGAAAGAAATTCTTCTCTTTCTCCTCTATGTCAAATACTGTTTTGTCCATGAAATACAGTGGTGTGAAAAAGTGTTTGCCCCTTACTGATTTCTCTTTTTTTTTTTACGTTTGTCACACTTTAATGTTTCAGATCATCAAAAAAATTTAAATATAAAAGTCAAAGATAACACAAGTAAACACATCATTCAGAGGGAAAACAAAATCCTAAACCACATAGCCCTGTGGAATGAAAAAAAAGGTGAAAGACAATGACTAACTAAACTCAGGAGCCTAATTAGGACAATTATTAAGAAAAAAAAAAAAACCTGAGCACACATGTGACACAAGAACTCAAAAACAATAAACACCTATCATTAACAAACCTACAAAAACATCTGCAGGGCTACCATGTGCTGCTAGGGAACTACCCTGACATGTTTTCTCATATGTTATGCTTTTCTTAATATAGATTATATTAGCTTATTATACTATTCTCATAATCAGCAATTAAAAAGTGATTTGGGTTGTTTGTTTGTTTATTTTGTTAGTGTTTTTTGTTGTTTCTTTTTGTAATATAGTGCATTAGTTCTTCCAGTTAAAGGCTAGAATCAATCTGACAAATGCTTCAGATGATCAGGTGTCTGTCTGTAAATAAACATTCTGACACCTGAACACACCAAGGCATCATTTTAAAATTTCCAGCAAAACAAAAAAGAGATGTGCTCTTATTATCATTTTTAACGGTTTAACTGGTCTGATTTTTCTAATGAGGAACAAAGTAGAATTTCTTTTAAAAAGCAGAAACAAAGTTGCTCAGGTGACCTTGAACTCGACTGTTCTCCAGCCATATCACTTTAATCAATGATGCTATAGTGCAATATAGAGTTCTCATTCATTTATAAACATTCAGGGGAACTTACACACAATATATTCATTTCCTCATTCTCGTGCTAAAGTTTGGTATGCTGTGTGGGATTTTTCTAAACCGGTATTACCCGACTTAGTTTACCACATGGTACCTTTATACAGTATAACAGATATATGTTTATACACAGAATTTCCTCATTGTTTGGGTTATTGTGTCATGCTTTGTGATTGTTAAATAAAATTTCTTCCTGTTGACTGCTTTAAAGGGTTCAACCTCTTTGAGTAGGGCACATCATATTAAAATAAATTTTCAAATAAGAATTACTTTATTTACTTTATTTACAGGAATATACATTAGCTTGGAAGATTAATGTAAGAACAATCCGACATTCAGACATACAAAAATAAGCCTTTACACACCACAAACTATATTAGAACAACTGTAAATCTCTATGTTCATTCAAGCAGCATCTAATCTGCCAGTTCTTTGGCAGAATAAATAAAATACAGTAAATAACAGACAGTGAATAAAATGCAGACACATTTCAACAGCTTCAGTAATGTAAACCTCTGGTAAGGAAATTGAGCTATCAATGACTTTGGTTGTGTCATGGCTATTGATTAGTATTCAATTAATATTGATTAGACATTCAAGAGTCTTTGCGGAGAAAAAAAATCCAGCAAGCAGCACTTTTAGAGATGAAAATGCTTTATTTGTGAGGAGACTGGTCTGAGTTGACAGGAACGCCATGAAACAGAGCAACAAAAGCTCAGGTAATCTCAATTGGTGAGGACTTAAAAGAAATAATTTTGTGCAGTTGCACATGCATTCCTATTAATTTCTTACACACACTTACACACACAGTCATTGGGGGAGTCATTGGTAGCTCAGTATGTTAGGGCTCTGAGTTACTGATTGGAAGGTCAGCTTAATTTTAACATTTAACTTAAAAAAAATTCCTTGAAGGAGAGAAAAATACGGCATGGGAGGTGAAAAATACATAGTACTAGTCCCCTTACTTCTACAATTTGCTCAAGCTGTCTCAATCTTATGTGAAAATCATGGCAAGATCCGAACACAAACTGAATGTTTTTACATTATATATCATTTCAGACCAAACTGATGGTAAAACCCAACGATTGTCTTCATGCTAACATGCTTTTTACACTAATCTGTATATAATTCTTCTTCCTGTTTGCTTGTTCTTCCTCTATTTTTGTTGTTGGCATTTGGCAACCAGCTTTTAGGTGCAACCTGCTGGACTTCGTCTTTAAGGATCAAACTTCTGGTCAAGGATTGAATTTTGCAGATAGCTTTTAGGCATATTACTGCCATCTGCTGGACTCATCTGTTGCAAGATCTTATAAAAAAAAAAAAAAACACTTATTTTTTCTTGCAAAAAAAAATCAAGATTTAAAATTTAACTCAAAAGTGCTCTGTACTACATGTAAATGAATAAATTATAAAATTTATGGGCAGACAAGAATGGGCATGTGTACACACACACACACACACACACACACACCGTGGGGATTTTAGAAACACCAGTTAGCCTAATAAACATGTCTTTGGACTGTGAAGAGAAAACACACCAAGCACAGGGATTACATGCAAACTCCACACACACAGAACTGAGTCAGGAATTGAACCCACCACCCTGTGTGTGTACACAAACGATGGCGCTCGTGAGGTCGGCTGTCGTCACGACTGCTTCGACCACCTTTTCTCTGTATTTGTTTTTTAAGTTAGTTTTTAGTGTTTTAAAATCGGCAAAATTACCACCATGGAGTAGATTAGTTATGATAGAGACACTCTTGTTTCTATTGGTATACAATGTACTCACAATTCGACGTTTTTAACTCCGGATCCAAGCTGGCCGAGTGAGATCCTGAGGGAAAACAAAGGACGCGGCGCGAAGCGGCGGCCCCGAGGGAATGAGCCGGCGTCAGGAACAGGCTGAGAGCCCGTGAACACCGCACACCTCTGCCTAGCATCCTGCTCGCCAACGTTCAGTCACTGGAAAACAAGCTCGATGACCTCAGGGCCAGGATAAAGTTCCAGAGAGACATTCGGGACTGCAATCTCCTCTGCTTCACCGAGACATGGCTGAACCCAGCGGTGCCGGACCACGCCATCCAGCCGGCCGAGTTCTTCTCGGTTCACCGCATGGACAGGACGCGGGACTCGGGGAAGTCAAAGGGAGGCGGCGTGTGTTTAATGGTGAACAGCAGCTGGTGCAACAGCGTGAGCATTGTTCCTCTCACACACTCCTGCACACCAAATCTGGAACTACTGTCCATCATGTGTCGTCCTTTTTATCTACCTCGGGAGTTCACATCGGTCATAATCAGTGCCGTTTATATTCCACCACAAGCCGACACGGACACTGCCTTATGCAAGCTGCATGAGGCACTCACACAGCACCAAACACAACACCGGGACGCTGCGCTTATTGTGGCGGGGGACTTTAATAGTGCGAACCTCAAACGCGCAGCGCCGAACTTTTATCAGCATATCACCTGCCCCACCAGGGGCGAAAGGACACTGGATCATTGTTATACAACGGTCAAGGACGGTTACAAGGCACAATCTCGTCCTCCGTTTAATAAATCCGACCACGCCGCCATCTTCCTCATGCCAAAATACAAACAAAGGCTGAAACAGGAAGTTCCGGTTCAGAGGGAGGTCGCGCGCTGGACGGACCAATCGGTGGCCGCGTTACAGGACGCAGACTGGGACATGTTCCGAAACAGCTCCGATGATGACGTCAGCGTGTTTACGGAAGCGGTTGTGAGATCTCGCACCGCTGCCTACAACACGGGACTCGCATCGGGGGACATGGAACCGTACAAGGCTGCGTCATACAGCGTCCGGAAGGCGGTAAAAGAGGCAAAGCAGTGCTACGGGAGGAAACTAGAGTCACAACTCCAACAGAGTGACTCTAGGAGCCTGTGGCAGGGATTAAGGACAATTACAGATTATAAAGCAACAACATCCGGTATGACGAACGCGAACGCGACTCTGGCAGACGAGCTGAACACTTTCTATGCTTGCTTCGAGGCTGCAGCTAAAGACGCTAGCGATGCTAATGCTAACGGCTGCAGGCAGGAAGTCACTGCTAGCACCGGAAGTGCGTTCATCATCACCGAGCATGACGTGAGGAGAGCCTTAAAGAGAGTGAACACCAGGAAAGCAGCAGGACCAGACGGCATCTCAGGCCATATCCTCAGAGCCTGCGCAGACCAGCTAGCACCTGTGTTTACTGAGGTATTCAACATCTCTTTATCTCAGTCGGTGATCCCCACATGCTTCAAAGAGTCCATCATTGTTCCTGTCCCAAAGAAACCACATCCTGCTTCTCTCAATGACTATCGCCCTGTAGCCTTCACTTCAGTAGTGATGAAGTGCTTTGAACGCCTGGTCAGGGACTTCATCATTTCTTCACTACCAGACACACTGGACCCACTACAGTTTGCATACCGCCAGAACCGTTCCACAGACGATGCAATCTCTCATCTCCTCCACACATCACTAGGAACACTAGGAAAGGGAATTATGTTAAAATTCTCTTCATCGACTACAGCTCTGCATTTAATACCATAATTCCCTCCACACTCACCACCAAGCTGGAGCACTTGGGACTCAGCTCTTCCATGTGTCAGTGGATCTCCAATTTTATGACTGGCAGACCACAGGCAGTAAGGATGGGCGGACATGTCTCAGCCTCACTCACTCTCAGCACTGGAGCCCCCCAGGGTTGTGTTCTGAGCCCCCTGCTGTACTCTTTGTACACCCACATCAAGTTTGCTGACGACACTGTCGTGGTGGGCCTGTTCACCAACAATGATGAGTCGGCCTACCTAGAGGAGATTGTAAATCTGGAGAACTGGTGCCAGAGGAACAATCTCCTCCTGAACGTCAGCAAGACAAAGGAGCTGATAGTGGACTTTAGTACAAAGCAGGAGAGGAACTACCAGACCCCCATCATCAATGAGAACCCAGTGGAGAGAGTGGACAGCTTCCAATACCTCGGTGTTCACATCACGCAGGACCTGTCATGGTCCTGTCACATCAACACAGTGGTAAAAAAGGCCCGGCAGCGTCTCTACCACCTCAGACGCTTGAGAGACTGCCCTCTAAGGTGCTCAGGAATTTCTACTCCTGTACCATAGAGAGCATCCTGATGGGAAACATTACGACCTGGTTTGGAAACAGCACCATGCAGGACAGACGAGCTCTACAGAGGGTGGTGCGATCAGCTGAGCGCATCATCCGCACCGAGCTCCCTGACCTGCACTCGATCTACAGCAAGCGGTACTGGACCAAGGCCAGGAAGATTGTGAAGGACCTCAGCCACCCCAACAATGGACTGTTTTTCTCTGTTGCGGTCTGGGAAGCGATTCCGCTCCCTGAAGGCCAACACAGAGAGACTGAGGAGGAGCTTCTTCCCGCAGGCGATAAGGTCTCTCAATCAATTCAATTAAATTCACTTCAATTTTATTTGTGTAGCGCTTTTAGCAATTTTTCATTGCCGCAAAGCAGCTTTACACAGTCAAAAGAATTATTTAAGTTTGTATGAAATGTGAATTTGTATGAATCAAAATGGTCACTTTGTCTCTGGTGAGCAAGCCGAGGGCGACAGTGGCAAGGAAAAACTCCCTGAGATGGTAATAGGAAGAAACCTTGAGAGGAACCAGACTCAACAGGGAACCCATCCTCATTTGGGTGAAACAGAAAGCAGTAAATGATCTGCATTTATACAGTGTGTAGGGTGGGAGGCAGTTCAGCTATAATAGCTGATGTTAATTTATGTTAATATGGAGTCCTAACCCTAACCCTGGGTTATTGAAGACCCAGGTAGACTTGTAAGAAGTTCCAGTCATGAACTATCGAACTGTCAAGTCCCCAGAGAAACAGTTGCCAACACCAGTCAAGGCCAGAACCATTTTCTAGGTAGAGAGAATCATTCCCAGACACCAGACGCATCCCAGAGAGACACACGGGGCATCCATGTGACGAGATCTTCAGCCAGAAGCGGGGCACCAGGATGGGTCAGACAGGTCCGGAGGGCAGAGGGAGTCTGGATCACTGGCAGCTCAGGAACGACATGTGTAGCTCGACAGAGAGAGAGAGAAAGAGTGAAAGGGGGAGACAGGAGGAGAGAGGAAAGAGAAAGTGGGGGGGAAAGAGAAGAAGAGGAGAGATGGCAGTTAGGTATGGTCACAGTCACACAATGTATAATGTGAATGTATATTAACTGTAGAGTGCAAGCAGAGACTCCGGCAGAACTAACTATGACAGCATAACTAAAAGGGAGAGCCAGAAGGAAACACAAACAATCACCTCACCGTCAGCAAACCTGAGTGATCAATGAGAGTGAGGAAGACATCATCCAAACATACCAGTTCACCATAATACTCTACGTCCATGAGTCCCCCAGATCTGCTCCTTTACCTATGGCAAATCTATTTATAAAAATGCTTGGCTAAATAAATAGGTTTTTAGCCTAGACTTAAACACTGAGACTGTGTCTGAGTCCCGAATACTATTTGGAAGACTATTCCATAATTTTGGGGCTTTGTAAGTAAAAGCTCTGCCCCCAGCTGTATTTTTCATAATCTGCGTTACTGACAAGCAGCCTGCATCCTTTGATCGAAGTAGGCGTGGCGGATCGTAAGACACTAGCTGTTCGCTCAGGTACTGCGGCGCGAGACCATTTAATGCTTTATATGTCAAGAGTAGTATTTTAAAATCAATGCGAAATTTCACAGGGAGCCAATGGAGTGAAGATAAGATAGGGGTGATGTGTTCATATCTTCTGGTTCTAGTGAGGACTCTCGCTGCTGCATTCTGGACTAGCTGAAGCTTATTTATGCATCTAGCTGAACAACCAGACAGTAAGGCATTACAATAGTCCAA
Source organism: Clarias gariepinus (assembly GCF_024256425.1). Classification (NCBI taxonomy): domain Eukaryota; kingdom Metazoa; phylum Chordata; class Actinopteri; order Siluriformes; family Clariidae; genus Clarias; species Clarias gariepinus. The sequence continues at coordinate 34,907,104 of NC_071108.1, read as the reverse complement.
CCTAGAGGTGATAAAAGCATGAACTAGTTTTTCTGCATCGTTTAGCGACTATAAATAAATTTCTTATCCTGGCAATATTTCTGAGGTGAAAGAATGCTATCCTGGTAATATTATCTATATGTGCTTCAAATGAAAGGCTGGAATCAATAATCACACCAAGGTCTTTCACTGTTGCATTTGATGGAACAGAAAGGCCATCTGAAGTTACGGTGTGATCTAAAATTTTACTCCTAGCTGTATGCGGTCCTATGACTAGAACTTCTGTCTTATCCGGATTTAGCAGAAGGAAGTTAATTAGCATCCAATTTCTTATGTCCTGCACACATTGCTCAATTTTAATAAGCTGTTTTTTCTCATCAGGTTTTGCTGAGACATATAACTGTGTATCGTCAGCATAACAATGAAAACTAATACCATGCTTACGGATTATGTTGCCCAGAGGAAGCATGTAAAGGGAAAAAAGCAATGGACCTAAAACTGAACCCTGCGGAACGCCAAACTCCACTAGAGAGCATGCAGAATAATCACCATTTAAGTCTACATACTGATAACGATGGGTCAGATAGGATCTGAGCCAGGAGAGGGCTGTACCATTAATTCCTACTACATTTTCTAATCTGTGAAGAAGAATACGCTATTCTTCTTCACAGATTAGAAAATGTAGTAGGAATTAATGGATCAACGGTGTCAAAAGCTGCACTGAGGTCAAGTAATACAAGCATAGTTACACAACCCTGATCAGAGGCCAATAGAATGTCATTTACTACTTTAACGAGGGCTGTCTCTGTACTGTGATGAGGCCTAAATCCTGACTGATACAGTTCATGTATGCCATTTCTATGTATATATGAGCATAGCTGCTCCGCTACTATCTTTTCCAGAATCTTAGAGATAAAGGGGAGGTTTGATATTGGCCTGTAACTGGACAGCTGACAGGGGTCAAGGTCAGGTTTCTTAATTATTGGTTTGATAACTGCTAATTTAAAAGATTTTGGAACATAACCAATGCTGAGTGAAGAATTAATTATTCTCAACAGGGGTTGTTATTGCTGGTACTATCTGTTTAAGAAAATGTGTCGGTACAGGATCTAATATACAGGTTGATGAATTTGAAGAAGAGATGAGTAAAATGAGTTCATTCTCTTCAAGCGGAGTAAAGTATTCTAGGTTCTGATCTGACATGGCTAGATTAACATCTGCATCAATTACATTGTTCGGTTTCAAAACCTCAATTTTATGCCTAATATTTACAATTTTATTATTAAAAAAGTTCATGAAGTCCTCACTATTGCATGATGTTGTTGTGGAGATTTCTGCAGTGGTCTTATTTCTGGTTAATTTGGCTACAGCATTAAATAAGAATCTAGGATTATTTTTGTTATTTTCTATAAGAGTGGAGAAATATGTTGATCTAGCTACACTAAGAGCTTTTCTATAGTTCAGGATGCTCTCCTTCCATGCTATTTGAAATACTAGTAATTTAGTTTGACGCCATTTACGTTCTAATTTCCGAGCGGTCTGTTTTAAAGTGTGCGTGTGATCGTTATACCAGGGAGCAAGTTTCTTATCTCTAATCATTTTTCTTTTAACTGGAGCTAAATTATCTAAGGTATAGCGAAATGTCGACTCTAAATATTCAGTCACCTGATCGAGTTCTGTGGGGTCAGACGGTGATCTAATCGAAGTTGGGAACTCTGGGAGATTACTGATAAAACTCTGTTTGGTAGTTGATGTGAATGTACGTTTCATACTGTGCGTACATTATTACTGTGACACACTTGAATTGAGACAAGATAGTGATCTGAGATAACTTCAGATAGTGGAATTGTGAATAAATTTCTTATTCTTAATCCGAATAATATTATTAAATCTAAAGTGTGACCTGCTTTATGAGTGGGTCCTACTACACACTGATTTACTCCTACCAAGTCCAGTATGGACATAAATGCTGTTCTCAGAGGGTCTTCTGGGTTTTCAAAATGAATATTAAAATCTCCAGCAATTAACACTTTGTCTACAGAAACGACTAGGTTTGAAAGAGTACGGCCCTGGAGGTCTGTAAATGACAATTAGCGGGATCGACTGAGCTGACTTAATATAGTTAAATACACTTATGTTACTATAAAGAATTTCAAATGAATTAAATTTGTGTCCGTGTTTTTGTACAATAGTCAAATTATCATTGTGAATAACTGCGACGCTTCCTCCTCTACCAGTTAACCGAGGCTGGTGTATGTAGCTGTATCCAGGAGGACTAGCTTCATTTAGAGCCACATACTCGTCCTGTTTAATTCAGGTTTCTGTTAAACAGAGTATATCAAACTCCTGATCTGTGATAATTTCATTAACTATAACTGCTTTAGATGCGAGAGATCTAATATTTAACAGTCCTAGCTTCAGATCAGAGGTGCCAGCTGCGCATTCAGTTTGATCCGAGTTTGTGGTCTTTATGTTAATTAAATTATTAAAACAGACTTTCTGAGTCTTTCTAAATTTGTTTTTAGCTCAGGAAACAGACACAGTCTTAATACAGTGAACCCTGGGTACGACTCTATGCAGCTAGCAGACGGTTGGTTTAGTCTGTCTGTCTGCTCCCTGGCCTGGGCTCTGGATTGTCACAGATTAACTAGGCCTCTTCTGAGACTATGAGCTATACTGCAAGAAATGAGAGCAGCACCTTCCCGAGTGGGATGGACACCGTCCCGCCCTAACAGGCCAGCTTTGCCCTCAAAGGTCTTCCAATTATCAATGAAGCCCATGTTGTTTTCGAAGCACCACCTGGACATCCAGCGGTTCAGCGACCATAACCTGCTGTAAGTTATGTCACCACGTCTCATTGGGATGGGACCAGAGCATACTACTCCATCGGACATCGCCTTCGCTAATTTAAACACCTCTATAAAGTTATTCTTACTAACCTCTGACTGACGAAGGCGTATATCGTTAGCTCCAGCATGTACCACTATCTTAGAGAACCTATGCTGTCCTAGAGCCCTAAGATTACCTGCTATGTCCGGTGCTCTGGCTCCCGGGATACACCTAACCACTGCCGCTGGCGCCCCTAAAGGCTTAGCTAATTTCACGTGTCTCATTATAGAGTCTCCTATAACCAGAGCTCTTTCAGGTTTCTTAGCGGGTGCATCACTGAGGAGAGCAAACCTGTTGGACACGTGAAATCACGTCACATCACACAGGGGTAATGTCTTTTAAACATTGACAATGACTGGACAATCATGGACACATTCATGCAATACATATTTACATATCTGAAGCCATTGCACATATCACTTTATAGAATACATGTTTACCTGCCATTGCACATGACACTTTGCCACTCTGACACTTTAAGACATTTCAATGCCACTTTAAAACATTAAAAAAAAAATTATATATATATTTCCCCCCCATATTCCCATATTCTATTTTTGTGATATGTTTACATGCCCTTATTTGTACAGTTGTTAATTTTACTAGTTACATTTATTTTCCTTTGTATTTTATTTCTTTATTAATATTTATTCCTTATATATAGTTTTTTTATTTTCTTTTTAAGGTCACCGGCGGTCGTATAAGCATTTCACTGCATATCGTACTGTGTATGACTGTGTATGTGACAAATAAAATTTGAATTTGAATTTGTAGTAAGCATGTTATCCCTGTGCTTAGTGTGTTATCTTCCACATGGTGTGTTTTTATTCCACAAGACACAGTGCTAACCTTTACACCATGTGGTTATTGGAGCCTGCTTCTTTTACTCATTAAAATATAAACTAAATATTCTACATTGTATTTCATCATATATGTATCTTTCTAAATGAATACTCATAGAACTATAAGCTTTGTTCAAATGTAGCAGCAGCTGCATTTAGAAGTAAGTCAAACTCATAAGCAGGAGTCCTTAACAGTAGAATGTCCACATTTTCCTATAGTATTTACGACACTTAATGTATGAACACAAGTGCTGTAATGATGTGGGTTTGCGCGAGGGGCAGAATTGTGCATAAACTGTTCAGAACTAGCAGATCCGCAGGCTGCTACCACGCAGAGTTCTGAACAGGCAAGGGTGCAGCCATTTATACACACGGTTGCCAGGCTTTTGCCGGAGTTTTGTTTGTGCTTTGTACACTTTATGTACTGATTGTCACCGTAAGGCATCTCTCTCGAAGGAGTTTTATAGGCTAGCCGTCTTCGTGAGCGTCAGCCGGACGCTCTGGCAGCACCAGACGGGGAACATCTCCACAGTGTAGGTGCCTAGCCAGTCACTCTATAGGCCAGCTATAGGCACGAAGCCTTACCTCTGCTCATGGAGACATACAGTAGCCTGAGGCTTCATATCTGGTCCCTGATTTAGAGCCTAAAGAACTTGAGCTGGAAGACATGGGAGAGCCCATGCAGATAGGTGTCGCTAGGCTTGTCCCTCAGCGTAGCAGCTCACGGGCCTCCCAAAGGGCAAGCAATGCCTGAGACGCACGTCAATGCTGATATGTGAAGATGAGCCGCAGTCGGCAAAGGACGAGCAAATCCGTCAACAAAGCAAACAAATCCGAGTTGTGAAGCAAAAGAGAAAACGAGGAATGAGATAAACTTGGCAACGTGAAGACGTTCAAAATAAACGCAAGAGAATTGGGTTAGGGCACTCAATAATCTGGCGAAGAGACAGCATGCTGCACTTCCTTTTAATCAGAGGAAAATCAGCGCCGGATGAGAAACCAGTGTGTAGACAGAGCGCTCCACAATGCACACCACCATGACTAGACAAATTGAGACAGCAAGTATGTTTTTTGTGCAGATTGACACAACACAAGACATCAATGAGAGGCTTGTTGCAGTGGTGAAATGGAAAGCATCCACAGGACAGTATGTTCTAAAAAAGGATGAAGCTACACTTGAGCATTTGCATTAGCAATTCTAATTAGGTGCATGTATAGTGCTATACTCATGTGTTGAACTTGGTCTTGGCAGACACTACAGAGATCATGTTGGCAAGTGGATCACTTTTTTATATTTTGAATAGAAATTATGTTTTTCTTCGAGAATCATACCAGAAAATGAGATCTGGGAAAATAAAAGCAAAGACCCCAAACACAAACAACCTGGCCCCATTGCAGAACCAAGGTGGTGATTGAAACATAGCATGTTGAGGAAGATAGTTGAGGATTTTGGTAAGCCATGCAATGCAATGTATGTTGCTCTTCTCTTTTCAATTTCAGCCATAAAAGATCAGACAAATTTCAATACAAGTGCACGGGTACTGGCAAAAGGCTTCATTGAAGGCCATCTAAAGTACGAGACTATCCTCACAGCCAAGATCTTCCTGACGATAACTTGATGTAACCTTTCCAATCTTTAAATATCTGAAGACAAGTGGCATGGAACAGCTGAAAAAAATTAACAACATTCGATCAGAAAAGATCAACATTCGAGGAATACACAAGCAGGACAGGATGTGCCCAGTGTAGTGGGGGCCACCCCCCGTTGCGGCCCCAGACCATGTAAAAGCTGCTCTAACTTACGCCACTAGCTGATGCGGTAGACGCAAATCTGAAGAGCACGTACTGGACAAAGTAAGTGAAGTCTTTCCTGCTCCGAGGCTGTAAAGGCGGAGGACAGAAGGCTTCAAAACAATAGGATGCATGTTGGCAAATGTGTGCGGAGAGGACCAACCCTCCGCATCACATACTTGCTGCAAGGGAATACCTCTTGCTAGTGCAATTGATGAGGCGATTCCCCTGGTTGAATGAGCCCTGATTCCTAGAGGCGAAGTGAGCCCACACGCCTCATAGGAGAGGGCAATAAAATCTCTCACGCAGCTTGTGGCCCCGAAACATGTAATAGCTGCTCTGACTTACGCCACTGGCTGATGCGGTGGACATAAATCTGAAGAGCACGTACTGGACACAGTGAGTGAAGTCTCTCCTGCTCCGAAGCTGTAAAGGCGGAGGACAGAAGGCTTCAAAAACAATAGGGATGTCCGAACCTCTTAGAGAGGTAACACCATTTAGAAAAACCATCTTAAGGGTCAGACACCTGAGGCGCTGACTCTAGTGGTTCAACAAGGGGCACAAGCCAGAGGACAAATTTTTTCTGCAGAAACTCCAGCACTGAAACAATTCGGCAGTGGACTGGGTCTACCTGCTTCGTCATGCACCAACTTTCAAATATATTCTATTTGAGGGGAGGCAGTCCTAGTACTTAGAATAGTCTTAATTACGCTGGCTGGAAGACCAGCTTGACTTAGAGTCAGAGAGTAGTAAAGGGGACATTTGCTGATCTTGCGAGGCAAAAAGGGTCCACCTCCGCTACATGAAATTTTCCCAGAATGTAAATCGCCCTGAGGGACAGGAATCTGGTGCGCTAGCTATTTAGCGGCACGAGCACAGTCCGCCCTGGCGATTAATATATGAGACTGCCATAGTGTTGTCCACCCGCACTAGGACATGGTAGTCTCAACTGCTGGAGGAAGTGCTTTAGGGCCTGAAATGAAGCCATGATTTTGAGGCAATTGATGTGCCGCGCAAAAAGATGGCCTCTCCAGCTCCCTTGGGCTGGACGGTCATTTAAGACCCCAGCCCATGAGGGAAGCGTCTGTCGTTAGCACCTGCGACGACAAGACGGACTTAGAGTGGGACCCAGAGTCAGAAACCGGGGTCTGAACCACATACTGTATATATCAAGATCAGTTGTTCCTATCGCGGGTTTACCTTTCCTCCATGGCACGGGAAAGGGTCTGCCAAATATAATTTCATGTGGGGACATGTGCACGTCTTTTCTTGGTGTCATTCTCATTTCAGCCAGAACAGCAGGTAACAGACCAACCCAGTTTTTACTCCCCATGGTTTGCATTGCTTTAGTAAATTTTTCTTTCAGTGTCCTATTTGTTCTTTCTACTATACCTGATGACTGTGGATGATAAGGAATGTGAAAATACCAGGACAGTGAAAGATATTTACACAAATTCTGTGTTACCTGAGATGTAAAAGGTGTTCCTTTATCTGAGTCAATAGCATGAGGCACGCCATAACGAGGTATTATTTCTTTCGCTAAGACTCGGGTCACCACCTTTGCATTCTCATGAGCACACGGGAAAGCTTCCACCCACCTAGAAAACTTGTCTACCAAAACCAGAAGATATTTAAATGTGCCACATGCAGGCATATGCGTAAAATCATTTTGCCACTCTGCAAATGGGGCAGTAGGTAATGGAAGACTTTCGTGTTTACCTAAACCCTTTGTCACATTATTCTGAGCACACACCAAACATCTAGATATTAATGAATCAATTGTTCCAAGCATGTTGGCTATGCAAAAGAGTTTTTTCATATCTTCCTTAACCCCCCTTCGCGCGCGATGTGTAACACCGTGGAACTCGCGCATGAGGAACGGAAGACAATGAGATGGCAGGCACAAACGACCATCAGCACAATACCATAAACCATCAGAAGCAACGTAGGCACCTTGAGCTTGCCAAAAAGAGAAATCATTTGGCGTGGCTAAAGCTTGCAAAGACCATAAATCTACATCAGGAATCAAAGAGCTAGCAAGAAAGGATGTATTGATCAAATCAGAATCAGAGTCAGGAAAGAAAATCTGTTTTTGAGCTGCTTTTTTAGCAAAACAGTCAGCTAGAGAATTACCTCGCACTTCCATAGAGTCACCAGAAGAATGACCCTTAGTTTTTACAATAGCGAGAGTACTAGGTAGATGGCATGCGTCTATCAAATCCTGAACTAGAGAAGAATGAGAAATTGGCTTACCCTCAGCAGAACGAAAACCCCTGGATTGCCAGATGCGGCCAAAGTCATGAGCGATACCAAAAGCGTAACGAGAATCAGTGTATATAGTGACATCTTTACCCTCAGAAAGAACACACGCACGAGTTAGAGCAAAAAGTTCAGCCCACAGACTGCTTGGCACACATTCAAGGGCGGCAGGAAGAGAGCTGTTCTGTGAAGAAAGGAAACAATTATTTACATGCATATTAGTACGGTGGGAGAATGAAACTGAATCAGGCACTTCAACAGTGAGTTTCGCGCCAGAAAAAGTCAGGGACATGTGTAGCCTGCTCATTAAAACACGACCTAACAGATTACATTGTGGCTCCCATATCAACCAAGAAAGAGAATACGGAACCATCTATACATAATTCTATAAAGGGCAACTCATTAACCTGAGGTGACTCGAAAGTACAAAGTAACATCGCGGGGCTGGAACTCTGCGGGCATCCCTATGCATCATATGCTCCTACCTGCATCCCTGAGAAGGGATTGGGTCTATATTGCTGTTTTTGTTGTTGTTGTACTCGCTGTGGTGGCTGCTGGGAAGGATTAGGAGAAAACACCTCATTAGCATCATTCAATTGATTATACACATTTTGTCCACTACGTCCCTCATCTCGGGCCTTCGTGTGACATTCACGAGCCCAATGACCTTCTTTATAACAATAATAACAATAACCAGATCTACGGGGTACACTCTGACCCTGCAGACCTCCTCTACCTCTTCCACGGCCTCCTCGGCCTCCTCTACCTCCCTTTTTTCCACCTCTGTGTCCTTCACTTTCCACAAACAAACATGCCACTTGTTTATTTTTTAAAATACCATCTCCTTCTAGTGTTCTCACACGCTCACCTAATTTTTTTAATAGTCATTGTAAAACGATCTGACAATTGAAACTTTAAAATTTTCACGATTTCTGGTCGACAATTATTCAAGAAGGTGGTAAGGTAAAGTGGGTTAGGGTTTTCTTCAGGGAGGGGCATACCACCCAAAAGGGTCCAGGTCTCTCGAAACCGCTCAAGAAACCTGGATGTAGTCTCACTCTTTTCTTGTCTACAATTAGTTACCTCTGACTAGCTTGTTGACGTGCAAGAAGATAAGTAGTTAGCTCATCTTTTAAAAGTTTCATAGCCTCATTAGAATTACCCCAATGAAAGTCATATTCCTTCTTTTTCCGTCTTCCCCCACCCTCTACGTCAAATCAGCCTCATCGTACCCATCTCCCAAAACCGCAAAATAAAGCGGTAATCCGCACCCACGAGCTGACAGTGACTTAGAAGCCTTTATCAGCATATCAACAAAATGCAAAGGTTTGTTGGGAGAAGGGAGCATCTTAATAATGTCCTTCAGCGTGCTTACGGATGGTGGAAGGATTTTTGGACCCTTTGGTCCCATAGAGAAAACAAACGCAGTGTTTTCTTGTCGAGGTTTGGGGCAAGACCTCTCATCTGGACCTTCATCGTCCGAATTATCATCATCCTCACCATCAGTATCCTCGGGATCATCCGATAGAGGGCTGTCAGGAGTTTGTCCTGACACCTTCTTGGGAGTCTTTCCCTTTCCTGAGGCACACACTTCCGACGAAGGTGAGCACGGTTTTGTGGGTTCGGGGGAGACAGGCACAGATGGGCAGCTCACAAAAGGATTAGTGGGATTCAAATTAGGATAGATTTTCTCAATAATTAGTTGGTTAGATGCTGACGTTACTATGTCAGGATGATATGGAGGAGGGATCGGAAAGGTTGAGTGAACAGGCGGCTTGAATTTAGTTTCAGATGTGACCTTTGGAATCTTTTTCTTCTGTATTTTAGTTTCTTTTATGTCTAAATATTTATCCCAAAGAGCTTTCATTTCTACCCATTTTTGATAACATGAATCCATGTAAGGATAATCCCAACCTGGATCACCCATACTCTCATATATCTGAGAGTAAGCAGAGGCTAGATATTCAGGCTTAAAAGTACCTTCTCGTGGATAGGTTAAAAATTGAGATTTGATGGTTCAGTCCACCCTGATAAATTATCAAGCCATGGTGTGGTAAAGTAAGTAAGTCCACACCTATTCACCCAGTCACGCGGAACCTTTTCTGGGTCCGGCTTTGGATAAGTAGTTGTGTTCTTATTACCCATTTTATAAATGTGAATTAACCCGCGACAGAAAAAACCAATATCTTCAACAAACAACACACAATACTTTAACAAAGACAACAACAAAGAGCTCAACAAAGACAATAACAAAGAGCGGGCAACAGAATACAGCTTCCACACTATGCTTCAGTTCAAGGAACCTTTCAGAAGCGAGCGCGCGCTAAACAGGCGTAAAAGCCCCAAGACAATCCTCCCCCGTACTGTATATGGTCCAGATACCAAAAACCAGGGAGCGTGCTTGCTCTATGCTTATAGAGAAAAAAATTTAAAAGCAGCACTCACCTGATCAGAGGTATCCCGGACAGAGCCCCCAAATTGTAAGGATTTCTTGAATTTTGGTAGACCTCCTTTTGTCTACTCGGTGCTCAGCCTGTATTCTGTCTGTCCCGCCTGGTACCAGGGAACCCCTCAATGATACACACAAGTCAGTGCTCAGTGAGACGTTCAAAGTTTATTGTGGGAGACAGGAGTATATATACGCACACACACAAAGAACCAAAGAAAAGGTGGATGCAGAAGTGTTTACATCCAGTCTGGAATGCTTTTAAAAGATAAGGTAAGGAAGAACATAAATTTAGGAGTAGCTCTACATTTACGACCTTTAACATAAACTACTATAGAATGTGTTTATTGAAAGTACAGCTTGTGTCGTGAGAAAAGGAAGAAAATCACTATGTTCTCATGCACACAGAATACAATGAAACATACTAAAAATCAAATATTCCGTACAATTCCCCCCTTTTATTCACAAGAAATATCGTTGAATAAAACTCAGAGCTTTCAAGAAGTCGCCGGCGGATAATAGGTCATCGGACGCGGCGCAGGAACATAACCAGAAACATACTTATACAAAAGATTTTGCACACAGCGAAAAATGCATGGACCTAAAAGACACAACAACAATAAAATCAAATATTCCCTACAGGACACATTTGACAGATAATTCGAGAAGACATATATTCACTTATATATTCTTAGCAAATACTTTAAAAAAGACATTGCTCCTTAATAGCAAAACTACTCTAGCTCAGATCTGGTCCAGACATTTCTCAAGATCCCAGAGATCTGGTAAGAAAATTTGGCCCAGCTTACATTTTGCACGTGCTGACATGCCCCATACATTTTCAATGGGGTGACGTCATGCACAGTCGGCATGCTTCGCCATTTTGACTTGCGCCAGCAAGGGGTTTTAAACCAAGTTTTTTTTTTTTTTAATACAGCACATGGAGACCTGTAGTCAATCTATACAGAGATTAGATACAGTACATATGCATTAGAGATACAGTGGCTTGCAAAAGTATTCGGCCCCCTTGAACTTTTCCACATTTTGTCACATTACAGCCACAAACATAAATCAATTTCATTGGAATTCCATGTGAATGACCAATACAAAGTGGTGTACACATGAGAAGTGGAACGAAAATCATACATGATTCCAAACATTTTTTACAAATAAATAACTGAAAAGTGGGGTGTGCGTAATTATTCAGCCCCCTTTGGTCTGAGTGCAGTCAGTTGCCCATAGACATTGCCTGATGAGTGCTAATGACTAAATAGAGTGCACCTGTGTGTAATCTAATGTCAGTACAAATACAGCTGCTCTGTGACGGCCTCAGAGGTTGTCTAAGAGAATATTGGGAGCAACAACACCATGAAATCCAAAAAACACACCAGACAGGTCAGGGATAAAGTTATTGAGAAATTTACTACAAAAAGTTTGCTACAAAAAGATTTCCAAAGCCTTGAACATCCCACGGACCACTGTTCAAGCGATCATTCAGAAATAAAAGGAGTATGGCACAACTGTAAACCTACCAAGACCTAAACTCACAGGCCGAACAAGGAGAGCGCTGATCAGAAATGCAGCCAAGAGGCCCATGGTAAATCTGGACGAGCTGCAGAGATCTACAGCTCAGGTGGGGGAATCTGTCCATAGGACAACTATTAGTCGTGCACTGCACAAAGTTGGCCTTTATGGAAGAGTGGCAAGAAGAAAGCCATTGTTAACAGAAAACTATAAGAAGTCCCGTTTGCAGTTTGCCACAAGCCATGTGGGAGACACAGCAAACATGTGGAAGAAGGTGCTCTGGTCAGATAAGACCAAAATGGAACTTTTTGGCCAAGATGCAAAACGCTATGTGTGGCGGAAAACTAACACTGCACATCACTCTAAACACACCATCCCCACTGTCAAATATGGTGGTGGCAGCATCATGCTCTGGGGGTGCTTCTCTTCAGCAGGGACAGGGAAGCTGGTCAGAGTTGATGGAAAGATGGATGGAGCCAAATACAGGGCAATCTTGGAAGAAAACCTCTTGGAGTCTGAAAAAGACTTGAGACTGGGGTGGAGGTTCACTTTCCAGCAGGACGACGACCCTAAACATAAAGTAAGGGCAACAATGGAATGGTTCGAAACAAAACATATCCATGTGTTAGAATGGCCCAGTCAAAGTCCAGATCTAAATCCAATATCGAGAATCTGTGGCAAGATCTGAAAACTGCTGTTCACAAACTCTGTCCATCTAATCTGACTGAGCTGGAGCTGTTTTGCAAAGAAGAATGGGCAAGGATTTCAGTCTCTAGATGTGCAAAGCTGGTAGAGACATACCCTAAAAGACTGGCAGCTGAAATTGCAGCAAAAGGTGGTTCTACAAAGTATTGAAACAGGGGGATGAATAATTACACCCTAAAAAATGCTGGGTTAAAAACAACCCAATCTGGGTTGTTTTTAACCCAGCTGCTGGGTAACTATTGGACTAACTAAATTCTGGGTTAATTTAACCCAGCAAAATGGGTTATTTTTTTAACCCAGCAAAATGGGTTAAATATTTAACCCAAATGCTGAGTCATATTTAACTATAATGCCGGGTTAATTCTACCACATAAATTGGTCAAATGTTCATTTTAACTGGAATGTTGAGGTAATTCTACCTCACAAATAGGTTATTATTATTTTCATGTTTTACAGTGAATCTGTAAAAAAAAAAAAAAAAAAAAAAAAACTACCCACATCTATTAAACAGTTAAATTACTTTGATATACTGGTTTATTACAACAAAAAAAAAAACTTAAAAGTTTTGCAAACCATACATATATGCAATAAACAACATCCTATTAAATGTTCATAGAAAAACGTTTATTTTTCAAAAGCACAAGAACAGATAATCAACAGTGACATCATTACTATACTATTACTCACAAGGGCAGGATAGAGTAATAACACAAATAGGCTGAGGCAGCTTCTACAGAGCAGGATCTCTCTGTGACATTAGATATCTTTTCTGCAGAACAAAACTATCCAGCCCTGGTCTCATTGTAACATACAAACACTGTCTATGACTTTTCAAGTAGGCCTTGCTATTTCATAGCAACATTACAAAAACTCCTATACAGGTGCACACTACTTTAAATAGTTAATGTCAAAAATATAAAATGCCTTGAAGCACACATCCACCGCCCCAAGTAGTGTGCATTGCTCCAGAGCCTGTCCCACCAGAATGACGAATGCCTAAGAGCAGCGCTGGTCATCATCTCTCAACGTCAGGATGTACAGTAGGGGTACGGCCTTGACACTTCAGCCTGCTGGAGGTATTCCACCATGTTGGTGCCAACCTTAGAAAGAAATGAAAGAAAGTTAAAAATTTGTTAAATAACAAAGATTAAACTGAATAAGACTATCAATTTAATGCGTAATAGGATTTATACTAAATAAAAAAAATGACAAAGCTAGGGTATAGGTAACCTGAAACAAAAACATAGAGACAGCTACTACCAAAAATAAAATAAGCAAAATAAGCATGGCTTTTGGGATAAAGCTCATATAGATATTAGCTTTATCAGACTAGTTGGTCTTGTGGTCTGTGTTGATTTTAAGCTAATTACCGAGGAGATGCATTGTCATATCTGGGGTCATACTGGCACATTATAATCACCCAAATATTAATACTTCCATCTAGTAGTTATCTGTACAGCTGACTGATAGTTAATTTAGCCTGAGTCAAGCAACTTTGGTTAAAGAGGGCTACCTGGTTAGCTTACATGCAACAGTCATATTTGCATAATACTTGCCAAAGGGGGAAAGGTGTAAAATATTGTTATACCTCGGGATAAACGCGGGCGACTTTTGACCGCGGAGTAAATTACTAGCTAGTGAAAAACGGGAGGATTAGCAGGTGTGTATATTTGTGAGAGGGTCAGTGTTTTGTAACACCCCAGCATTTTATTGTCTCAAACTTCTTCTTCTTCTTTGTCTTTCGGCTGTTCCCTTTCAGGGGTCGCCACAGCGAATCATCTGCCTCCATCTAACCCTATCCTCTGCATCCTCTTCTCTCACACCAACTAACTTCATGTCCTCTCTCACTGCATCCATAAATCTCCTCTTTGGTCTTCCTCTAGACCTCCTGCCTGGCAGTTCCAACCTCAGCATCCTTCTACCGATATATTCACCATCTCTCCTCTGAACATGCCCAAACCACCTCAATCTGGCCTCTCTGACTTTATCTCCAAAACATCTAACGTGGGTTGTCCCTCTGATAAACTCATTCTTAATCTTATCCATCCTTGTCACTCCCAAAGAGAACCTTAACATCTTCAGCTCTGCTACCTCCAACTCTGCCTCCTGTCTTTTCTTCAGCGCCACTGTCTCTAAGCCGTAGAGCATCGCTGGTCTCACCACTGTCCTGTACACCTTTCCTTTCATTCTCGCTGATACTCTTTTATCGCACAACACACCTGACACTTTTCTCCACCCATTCCAACCTGCCTGTACCCGCCTCTTCACCTCCTTTCCACACTCTCCGTTGCTCTGGACCGTTGACCCCAAGTACTTAAAATCCTGCACCTTCTTTACCTCTGCTCCCTGTAGCCTCACCGATCCTCCTGGGTCCCTCTCATTCACACACATGTATTCCGTCTTGCTGCGGCTAACCTTCATTCCTCTGCTTTCCAGAGCATACCTCCACCTCTCCAAATTTTCCTCCACCTGTTCCCTGCTCTCGCTACAGAGCACAATGTCATCTGCAAACATCATAGTCCATGGGGACTCCTGTCTTACCTCATCTGTCATCCTGTCCATCACCAGAGCAAACAAAAAGGGGCTTAGAGCCGATCCTTGATGCAGACCCACCTCCACCTTAAACTCTTCTGTCACACCTACAGCACATCTTACCACTGTCTTACAGCTCTCATACATGTCCTGCACCACTCTAACATACTTCTCTGCCACTCCAGACTTCCTCATACAATACCACAGCTCCTCTCTTGGCACCCTGTCATACGCTTTCTCTAAATCTAAAAAGACACAATGCAACTCCCTGTTACCTTCTCTGTACTTCTCTGCCAGCATCCTCAAAGCAAATACTGCATCTAATGTACTCTTTCTAGGCATAAAACCATATTGCTGCTCACAAATGCTCACTTCTACCCTTAACCTAGCTTCCACTACTCTTTCCCACAGCTTCATTGTCTGGCTCATTAGCTTTATACCTCTATAATTGCCACAGCTTTGCACATCTCCCTTGTTCTTAAAAATTGGCACCAATACACTTCTCCTCCATTCCTCTGGAATTCTCTCACTCTCCAAGATCTTGTTAAACAAACTTGTCAAAAACTCTACTGCCACCTCTCCTAAGCACTTCCATACCTCCACAGGTATGTCATCAGGACCAACAGCCTTTCCACTCTTCATCCTCTTCAACGCCCTTCTCACCTCACTTCTACCAATATTTGCTACTTCCTGTTCCACAACAGTCACCTCTTCTACTCTTTGTTCTCTTTCGTTTTCCTCATTCATCAACTCCTTAAAGTACTCCTTCCATCTTCCCATCACCCTTCTGGCATCTGTCAGTACATTTCCATCTCTATCTTTAATCACTCTAACCTGCTGCACATCCTTCCCATCTCTATCTCTCTGCCTTGCCAACCTGTACAGATCCCCCTCTCCCTCCTTACTGTCTAGCCTAGCATACAAGTCCTCATATGCTCTTTGTTTGGCCTTTGCCACCTCTACCTTCACCTTACTCTGCATCTCCCTGTACTCCTGTCTACTGTCTTCAGTCCTCTCAGTGTCCCACTTCTTCTTAGCTAGCCTCTTTCCCTGTATACACTCCTGGACTTCC
Source organism: Clarias gariepinus (assembly GCF_024256425.1). Classification (NCBI taxonomy): domain Eukaryota; kingdom Metazoa; phylum Chordata; class Actinopteri; order Siluriformes; family Clariidae; genus Clarias; species Clarias gariepinus. The sequence continues at coordinate 34,891,065 of NC_071108.1, read as the reverse complement.
TCATTCCACCACCAAGTCTCCTTGTCCACTTTCCCCTTACCTGATGATACACCAAGTACCCTCCTACCTGTCTCCCTGATCACATTGGCTGTAGTTGTCCAGTCAACTGAAAGCACTTCCTGACCACCCATAGCCTGTCTCAACTCCTCCCTAAAGACTTCACAACATTCCTCCTTTCTCAGCTTCCACCACTTTGTCCTCTGCTCTGCCTTTGTCCTCTTCACCTTCCTCACCACCAGGGTTATTTTACACACCACCATTCTGTGTTGTCTGGCTACACTCTCCGCTACCAACACTTTGCACTCACTGATCTCTTTCAGGTTACAACGTCGACACAAGATGTAGTCCACCTGAGTGCTTCTGCCTCCACTCTTATATGTCACCCTATGTTCCTGCCTCTTCTGGAAGAAAGTATTTACTACTGCCATTTCCATCCTCTTTGCAAAGTCCACCACCATCTGTCCTTCTACATTCCTGTCCTGAAGGCCAAACCTGCCCATCACATTTTCATCACCTCTGTTCCCTTCCCCAACATGTCCATTGAAGTCTGCACCAATCACCACTCTTTCACCTCTGGGGATGCTCTGCATCACTTCATCTAACTCACTCCAGAATTTCTCCTTCTCTTTTAACTCACATCCTACCTGTGGGGCATAACCACTAACAACATTTAACATCACGCCTTCAATTTCCAGCTTCAGACTCATCACACTATCTGATACTCTCTTCACCTCTAGAACATTCCTTACAAACTCCTCTTTCAGGATAACTCCTACTCCATTTCTTTTCCTATCCACACCATGGTAAAACAATTTGAACCCTGATCCTAAGCTTCTAGCCTTGCTACCTTTCCACCTGGTCTCCTGTACACACAGTATATCCACCTTTCTTCTCTGCATCATATCAACTAACTCTCTTCCCTTCCCTGTCATGGTCCCAACATTCAAAGTCCCTACTATCACTCCTAAACTCTTGCCTTTCCTCTTCTCTCTCTGCTTACGAACACGCCTTCCTCCTCTCCTTCTTCGACCAACAGTAGCCCAATTTCCACCAGCACCCTGTAGGTCAACAGCACCAGTGGCGGTCGTTGTTAACCCGGGCCACGACCGATCCGGTATGGGAATTATATTCTTGATTCGCATCATTGATTTGGCAAATGTTTTACGTCGGATGCCCTTCCTGACACAACCCTCTGCATTTATCCAGACTTGGGACTGGCACAAGAAGACACTGGATTGCGCCCCCCCGTGGTTGCATTTTTATTGTCTCAAACAGTAAGATTAATAAAGTTCTAATGTTAATGTGGTTGCTAACGCTAGTAACCTAACTAAATGCTAGCGTCATGCTAATACTACAGTTACAATTTCGTCACCCTGCAAACATTCTACAGAGAAAGATAAAAAGCTCAGACATCTTATCCGTTTCTTTCACACACAGGTGGGGTTCTTTGGCTAACTATAGCAGCTATTGTCAGCTAAATTATCTTACCTCAGACCAGCCTGAAAGTTTAAGTGTAACCTTAACACGGTAATAGTAATAAATCTCACATATAGTAATAATTTTTCAGTCATATGTGACTTAAGTGAGTGAACATGTGTATACAGACCTTGTATTTAACGTAATTTTCCATTAAATGAACCGTCATCGGCGGTGTGGGAGCTGAAGAGAGACACGAAGCTCTGACTGACAGCCGCTGAATCCACCGGTGAACTTTGGGGGAGGAGCCAATCAAACTTCTACCCAGCAGCTGGGTTACACAAAAACTACCCAACTCTCTGTAAATAACCCAGAAAAATGACCCAACAGAGGCAACCCAGCACTTGGGTAGAAAAAACAACCCAGCGTTTTTTAGAGTGTAGGCACACCCCACTTTGCAGTTATTTATTCGTAAAAAATGTTTGGAATCATGTATGATAATGGACAACTGATGACGCCTCGCAGCTGGGATACGTGGAAAGTGGGGTGAATCCGTCGCATGGACGAGGGGAGAAGAAGTCGGACCGCGCATGGGTTGATTATCCTAGTTATCGTGAAAGGACCGACGAAACGGGGGGAGAGTTTGCGTGAGAGAGTCTTCAAGGGGATGTCCTTTGTGGCGAGCATGACTCGGTCTCCCACACGGTACTTGGGGGCTTTGATGCGGTGGCGGTCCGCCTGTTTCTTGTAAGAGGAGATGGCACGTATTAAGGTTCGTCTAGCGTGTAGCCATGTTTGCCTGCAGCGGCGGACGAAGTGTTGGGCTGACGGGGTCTCCACCTCTATTTCTTGGACTGGGAAGAGTGGGGGTTGGTAGCCTAAGCAGCACTGAAACGGGGACAAGCCTGTCGAAGCGGAAGGCAGAGAGTTGTGGGCATATTCGACCCAAGGGAGAAACTTGCTCCAGGCTGCCACGAATCTGGGCACGTCCTTCCTCAACGTGGACCACCAGAATCGTTGCTGGACGATGTAGAGAGTTCGGGCAGCGCCTGGGTGACACGATAGCTTGGATCCATGGGCCCACTCCAGAACTTGTGAGCGCAGGCGAGGGGGAACGAAGAGACGGTTGGGTGGGACATTGCTTGGTCCGGGCTCCTGGGTCAGGGCCTGCCGAACCTTGCTCTCTACGTCCAGTTCCATGGCGGCGACGAGGCAGTGGGACGGGAGGATAGTGTCCTCCAACGTGGGTTCCTGGGAGGGTAATGGGAGCTCAGTCCCCTCTAGCCTGTGTCTCCACTCCTCCAGGGCTAGCTTGATGGCCAAGAGTTCTCGGTCTCCCACGTCATAGTTCCTCTCAGCTGGGGTTAGCCGACGGGAGTAGAATGCGCATGGGTGCATCTTGTTATCTTGGGTGGACCTTTGGGAGAGGATCCCACCCACCCCAGTATTGGAGGCGTCAACCTCCACCACAAACTGAAGAGATGGGTCAGGGATAGTGAGAATGGGAGCAGAGGTGAATCTTTGCTTGAGCCTAGCAAAGGCTTGATCAGCTTCCTTATCCCAGCGGAACCGGGTCTTTGTTGAGGTTAGCGAGGTCAGGGGAGCGGCAATGGTGCTGAAACCTCGTATGAAGCGGCGGTAGAAGTTGGCAAACCCCAGGAACCGTAGGAGGTCTCGCCGTGAGGTTGGTGTGGGCCAGCTAGTGACAGCCTGGACCTTGGCTGGCTCCATCTCCAACATGGACGGGGAGATGACGAACCCCAGGAAGGTGGTGGAAGATGTGTGGAACTCACACTTCTCCGCTTTGACATAGAGGTTATTCTCTAAGAGTCTCTGGAGGACCTGGCGAGCGTGGTGACGATGTTTCTCCAATCCTTGGGAGAAAATTAAAATGTCATCCAGGTAAACAAATACAAAGGAGTTGAGGAAGTCGCGGAGAACATCATTAATGAGAGATTGGAAGACGGCTGGGGCGTTAGTGAGGCCAAAGGGGACCACCAGATATTCATAATGTCCCGTAGGAGTGTTAAAGGCTGTCTTCCACTCGTCTCCCTCACGGATACGGACAAGGTGGTAAGCATTTAGTAGGTCAAGTTTTGTAAATGTGTCGGCCCCCTGGAGCAGTTCGAAGGCGGTCGCCATGAGTGGAAGTGGATAGCGGTTCCTGACGGTGATTTCGTTGAGGCCCCTGTAATCTATGCATGGACGAAGGGACCCGTCTTTTTTTTTTACGAAGAAAAAGCCTGCCCCCGCGGGAGAGGAGGATGGGCGGATGATTCCGGCAGCGAGGGCCTCTGTGATGTAGGTGTTCATGGATTCTCTCTCTTGGCGAGACAAGGAGTACAGTCGGCCTTTGGGTGGAGAGGTGCCGGGGAGAAGGTCGATGGGGCAGTCGTACGGGCGATGAGGAGGAAGCGACATGGCTCGGGTCTTGCTGAAGACCTGCTGGAGGTCGTGATAATGAGCAGGGACGTTGGCGATATCTGGGGTGTACTCGGCCCTGGCGGTGGTAGGGAGTGTAGGGAGTGCAGAGTGAAGACATGACGTGGCGCAAGAGGGGCTCCAACCCGTGATCACATGTTTGATCCAGTCAATCTGGGGACTGTGAAGGGCTAGCCACGGAAGACCGAGAACTAAGGCGGCGTGGGACTTGTTAATAACGAAGAAGGAGATCTCCTCAGAGTGGTTCCCAGATGTTCTTAGGGTGAGTGGAAGGGTTCTGTGAGTGATGGCTGGAAGGGGGCTTTCATCTAGAGCTTGGACGGACAGGGGATGATCCAGCGGCATGCAGGGGATCCGTAACGCCTTGGTCGTCGCAGAGCTGATCAGATTCCGATCAGAGCCGGAGTCGATGAGCGCCTGCATGGGATGAGTCTGGCCGCTGATGACTAGGGTTACCGAGAGCAGTGGGCGTGGTTCTGGGAGTTTATCGGGAGGAGCGCCCTCTAGGGCTCCCAGTCTGACTAAAGGGCGCCTCCTTTTAATGGACAGTCCCTCAGCATGTGACCTGAGCCCCCGCAGTAAAAGCAGGCTCTTTCTAGGCGGCGGCGACGTCTCTCCTCATCGGAGATGTGGGTTCTGCCCAGCTGCATAGGTTCCTCCTGATTAATCTGCGCGCGAGGAGAGGAGGGACGGGGCGCCCTGGGGGGCGAAGGTCTTCTGGTTGGTGGCGACCTCTGGGTTGGCTGCCTTGAGCGAAGGCGCGAGTCAATCCTGCGAGCGAGATCCATGAGCTCGTGGAGGTCAGAAGTAAGCTCACGAGAAACTAACTCATCCTTGAGTGCCTCCGACGGACCTTCCAGGAAGACGTCGGAGAGTGCTCTGGCGTTCCATCCGCTTGAGGCAGCTAAGGTCCGAAACTCGATGGCATAGTCATAAGCAGAACGCGACCCCTGGCGGAGGCGTAGTAGCTTGGTGCCGGCTTCTCTGCCGACGTGAGATCGGTCAAAAACCCTTTTCATCTCTGCAGAAAAGTCAGCAAAAGTGTCACAGCATGGGTCATGTGCGTCCCCAGGCGGTGCTCCATTCCCGGGCCCTACTTGTGAGAAGAGTGATCACGTAGGCGACCCTGGATCTCTCTGAAGAGAAGGTGGAGGACTGCAGTTCAAAAATCAGAGAACATTGTGACAGGAAAGATCTGCATGTACCTGGCTCTCCGCCATAAGTGGGAGGGGCTGGCAGGCGTGGCTCTCGTGGAGGGTCCGTGGAACGTGCTACGGGCATCTGAAGACGTTGCATTTGGGCGGTGACGTCAGCGAGCGTCTGTCTGGTAGTGACCAGTTCCTCCTGATGTTTACCAAGGAGAGCGCCTTGATTCTCCAGCTCCTGCCTCATCCTGTCTAATCCTGCTGGATCCATCGTATGGCCAGATTATTCTGTCAGGACGATGATCACGGAGAAGGGAGATGTCCGTCGGTGCGTAGAGGCGGGTCCAGACGCAGGTGCAGGAACGAGGCGTTGTCTGGTCGAGGATGAGAGAGAGCGAGCAGAGCAGAGAAATCCGTCAGCGTGGCATTTGTGTTGAGCGTGAAGATAAGCCGTGGTCGTGGAGGCGCGGGTTGGGTCGTGAGCCGTAAAGTCCGTCAGCGTGGTGTCTGTGCCGAGACGTGAAGATAAGCCGTAGTCAAGAGAGCGCGCGTTGACTCGGGAGCCGTGTAATCCGTCAGCGTAGCAATCAAATCAGAATCGAAAGGCGAGGAGGGGAAAAACGAGAATCGGAAACAACTTGGCAACGTGAGGGCTATCAAAGTAAACGCGAGAAAACTGGTACAAGAGACACAATAATCTGGCGAGGATCCAGTGCGCTGCGCTTCCTTATAAGCACAGATAAATCAGCGCTGAATGAAAAACAGGTGTGCAGGCGGGGCGGAGCGGGGGCGTGGAAGTGACATGACAGCGTGGGAAAACAAGGGCGCGTGATGAGGAGCTTGACAGCGTGGGAAAGGAAATGTCAATTGACAAGAGCGGTCTTAGATCAGCGCGGAGCGCTGAGAGCATGACACAAGCGTTTGCGATAACTTACAACGAGTCTTTTACAGCGCTCTGGAGGAATTTTGGCCCACTCATCTTTGTAGAATTGTTGTAATTCAGCTTTATTTGAGGGTTTTCTAGCATGAACCGCCTTTTTAAGGTCATGGCACAACATCTCAATAGGATTCAGGTCAGGACTTTGACTAGGCCACTCCAAAGTCTTCATTTTGTTTTTTTTCAGCCATTCAGAGGTGGATTTGCTGGTGTGTTTTGGGTCATTGTCCTGCTGCAGCACCTAAGATCGCTTCAGCTTGAGTTGACGAACAGATGGCCGGACATTCTCCTTCAGGATTTTTTGGTAGACAGTAGAATTCATGGTTCCATCTATCACAGCAAGCCTTCCAGGTCCTGAAGCAGCAAAACAACCCCAGACCATCACACTACCACCACCATATTTTACTGTTGGTATGATGTTCTTTTTTTAAAATGCTGTGTTACTTTTACGCCAGATGTAACGGGACACGCACCTTCCAAAAAGTTCAACTTTTGTCTCTTCGGTCCACAAGGTATTTTCCCAAAAGTCTTGGCAATCATTGAGATGTTTTTTAGCAAAATTGAGACGAGCCTTAATGTTCTTTTTGCTTAAAAGTGGTTTGCGCCTTGGAAATCTGCCATGCAGGCCGTTTTTGCCCAGTCTCTTTCTTATGGTGGAGTCGTGAACACTGACCTTAATTGAGGCAAGTGAGGCCTGCAGTTCTTTAGATGTTGTCCTGGGGTCTTTTGTGGCCTCTCGGATGAGTTGTCTCTGTGCTCTTGGGGTAATTTTGGTCGGCCGGCCAATCCTGGGAAGGTTCACCACTGTTCCATGTTTTTGCCACTTGTGGATAATGGTGTAGGTGCATGTTATTCACAAGTTCTGACGCGTGTCTTTAGTTACACAGTGTCACTGACGACATCAGATGTTTCGTTGATTTCTTTGTCTCTTGTTTATTTTCAACATCAAAAACAACGGTTGTTACAGTTTCTTGCATAAATCCACTGTAGTCACGACAAGTCGCTTGCTGTGTTCTGTAGCTTTGATAGATTACAGTTACAACAACTTATTTTAGTGTATTCCTTTTAGCTTACTGTCTCACGTGGCTCTTTACAATCTTAAATCACTTATCTTCATTTCTGCGACGGAGCGAAGCTTTTGACTTTAATGAAGATAAGTGATTTAAGATTGTGAAGAGCCACGTGAGACAGTAAGCTAAAAGGAATACAGTAAAATAAGTTGTTGTAACTGTAATCTATCGAAGCTACAGAACACAGCAAGCGACTTGTCGTGACTACAGTGGATTTATGCAAGAAACTGTAACAACCGTTGTTTTTGATGTTGAAAATAAACAAGAGACAAAGAAATCAACGAAACGTCTGATGTCGTCAGTGACACTGTGTAACTAAAGACACGCGTCAGAACTTGTGAATAACATGCACCTACATTAAAGTCAAAAGCTTGTGTGCTCCACACCTTTCTGTATCCTTCCGTGTCTTAACAACAACTACAACTAACGTGCGTGATAGACATGGAACTGCATAACTGTGGGATGATGTCACAGAACAACACATGAAATGATGTCACAATACAAATTATATGTATGATACTTAATGCTTAATGCTTAACTAATAAACTGAAATAAGATAAACATAACAACAAATCACAAGAATGAAATATGGCCCTTACAAATGGCTCTCACTGTGGTTTGCTGGAGTCCCAAAGCTTTGGAAATGGTTTTATAACCTTTACCAGACTGATAGATCTCAATTACTTTTGTTCTCATTTGTTCCTGAATTTCTTTGGATCTTGGCATGATGTCTAGCTTTTGAGGTGCTTTTGGTCTACTTCTCTGTGTCAGGTAGCTCCTATTTAAGTGATTTCTTGACTGAAACAGGTGTGGCAGTAATCAGGCCTGGGGGTGACTACAGAAATTGAACTCAGGTGTGATAAACCACAGTTAAGTTATTTTTTAACAAGCGGGGCAATCACACACAGGGCCATATAGATTTGTTTTTTTTTTTTCCCTTAACAATGTAATCCTTCATTTAAAAACTGCATTTTGTGTTCAATTATGTTATCTTTGACTAATAGTTAACGGTTTTTGATGAGCAGAAACATTTAAGTATGACAAACATGCAAAAGAATAAGAAATCAGGAAGGGGGCAAATAGTTTTTCACACCACTGTATTTCCCTTATCCTTACAACCACACGTACCTTTTCCTGAGCCACATGCTTTCTTTCTCTCTCACACATACAATATATTGCCAAAAGTATTCCAATTCTCAATCCATAGGGTTTAATATGATGATGGCCTCGCCCTCTTTTAGCTATAACAGCTTCAACTCTTCTGTGAAGGCTTTTCACAAGGTTTAGGAGTGTGTTTATGGGGATTTTTGACCATTCTTCTAGAAGTGCATTTGTGATATCAAACACTGATGTTGGACAGCGGGTGTCTAGCAGTCTCTGCTCTAATTTATCTCAAACATGTTCTATGGCGTTAAGGTCAGGACCATCAAGGCCAGTCATGTCCTTCCACACCAAACTTGCTCATCCATATCTTTATAGACCTTGGTTTGTGCACTGGTGCGCAGTCATGTTGGAACAGGAAGGGGCTGTCCTTAAACTGTTCCCATGAAGTTGGGAGCATGAAATTGTCCAAAATGTCTTGGTATGCTGAAGCATTAAGAGTTCCTTTCACTGCTGAGTCTAAGTCCTGAAAAACAATCCCACACCAGTTCAACTACACTACTGCACAAAGCAAGGTTCATAAAGACACTAGGTGCTGAGGCCAGCCCGAAAGGGACGCTTGTAATAAAGTCCATCATGTGTAACACAAGCTGTTAGATCCCGTCAGGTGGGAGCAGCACTATGACAGACTCCTGCAAAATGTCCAAATCTACCACACTGTCTGCATTTTGACTGATTAACTGGGCATTTAGGGTAGTTTGCTAAATGTGATGAAGTGCCACAACGGAAGCATGTTTTTGCATTTTGTGAGTTATTTGATGACATCTGATGGATGAAGCTGTGGAACAGATTCTTGATTCCACCGCTGTTTTGCTCCTTCATGTGTGCCAGTATGCATCGATTTAAATGAAGTTTAAATCGATATATATATATTATATATATATATATATATATATTTTTTTTTTTTTGTATAGGTTTAGCTTCAGCTACTGCAGACTTAATTTGTCCCGCGATAGTAATTGCTTTTTGCAGAGTGAGGTCTGTCACCAACAGCAGACATTCCTATATACATGCAGAGAATGTGTTCTCTACAGTCTGATCTCTACAGTACGTATATCATCAAAGCATTCCAAAGTTCAGCAACAGGTCACACAGAGCAGCCACATACTGCACGGTAGGTTCACTGAGTCTCTGAGCATGCTGGCAAAATTTATTTCTCCCATCTGTCATGTTGGCGGGTCTTGTGTTGGTGTGTACGGCGATAAGTCTGCTTAGTCTTTTTATTGATATATTAAAGCAAAACAAAAGCTCTTTTCGAGGAGCACTTAGAAATCTTTAATATAACATTATTACTAGAAACCAACCATCAACAAAAAACATAACAATAACTAATGCTAGACCCCTGACTGAACTTCAGTCAGGCTATTTATAATAATTAACTTAATTACTTTCCTCGGTTCAGGTGGGTGTTCCCCTCACCTGACCGAGGTGCAGTCTGGGACATGAAGTCCAACTTAAACAAAACCACATATAAATAATCAGTGGGCGTTCGGCGCCCTCTAGGGGTTAACCCTTACATCATCGACCATATTCGCTTTTTGTACAAAAAAATGCCCATAAAACAGCTTTTTTGAGCCAGGCTCATATTTGTCATTGTGAGTGTAAGTGTATAAAAATCCTCAGTCCTTCTGTACCCAAGCAATGAATTTCAAAGCATGCTTTCTCTTCTCCAGAATTTCCTCTGCAGACAGTGCAGTCATGTAGTTATCCAACATACAAATCCATAAAAGGATATGGTCTGCTCACCGGGAGTTTCCAAAAAAGCAGAAGGGGCCAATATCATTGCCAATATGTTGTGTATTTGCAGTGATGAATCTCAGGACTGGAGTAGTGAACTTACAACTGTTTATTTCGACATCTTACATAGTGAATGACTTCTTGCTTCTTTCTCCTTCACATAACCAGTGCAACAGCAACACCTCCTGTTACTGTATGTATGTATTTTAATACATCACAAGCACCTTGACACTCCACGGCGGTATTTGCAAAATGTTTTGTGCACTGATGAAACTAAGACTGGAATAGTTGGAAAAAATGTCTGTACATCAGCTGTAGAAGTTGGGCGATACAACAGGACTGGAGCAGACAGAACGGCATCAGAAAAACAAAACCTTCTGGAGTGGCCGAGTCAAAGCCCAGACCTCAACCCAATAGAGATGCTAGGGAATGACTTGAAGAGAGTCATACACATGAGACATCTAAAGAATATGACAGAGCTAAAGCAGATCTTCCAGGAAGAACGATGTGCAGGTCTGATCCACAGCTACAGGAAGCACCTGGTTGAGGTTACTGCTGCCAAGGAACCAGTTATAAATTCCCAAGTTTCACTTACTTTTTCCACTATTGTTTTTTAGTTGTTCAATGGGTGCGTTCAATAAAGACAATGACTTTGAAGAAGATTAAATCACATTTTTGATTGTGTAAAGCTACTTTGCGACAATGAAAATTGTTAAATGCTCTATACAAATAAAAAAAATTATTTATGACAAATTAATGCAGAAAACCATGAAATTTCAAAAGGTTCATATACTTTTTCTTGCCATTGTAAAGCAATTATTTAAATATAGTTGCAAGCAACAATGAGCAGGCCCAAGCACCCTGCGCCTTCACAACCCTGGCACTCCAGACAGTGAGCACATTAAGACAATTTTAAAAAAAGGGGAATTTTATGTTAAGACATACAAAAAGCCCCAGATGTTGGGAAAAAAAGCATCACACTATGATGTCACTCAATGTAATGTCACACAAAGTTATTAATGACTTTCGGGATACATTTAAGACGTTATCACGGCTGATCCATTTGAGATCAAAAATCTCTACAATTTTGCTTTATCAATGTCTTAAGATCACATAGGCCCGGTTGTGTATGAGTGGTGGTGGTGGTGTGTGTGTGTGTGTGTGTGTGTGTGAGACATGTGAGTGTAAGTGTTTGTGAGAGATGTGTGTTTGTGTGTGTGAGATGTGGGTGTCAGTCTGTGTGAAATTAGTGAATGTGTTTGTTCGTGTTTGTGTGACATGAGTATTAGTGTGTGTGAGAGAGGAGTGTATCTGTGTGTGTGTGTGTGTGTGTGTGTGTGCGCGTGTGCTTGTTTTGTGTGTGATCTACGAGTGTGTATGTGCATGCGTTTGGGTGTGTCAGTCTATGTTTGACAAGTAAATGTGTCTGTGCATCTTTGTGTGTGTATGACAAGTGACTTGTTAGTGTGTGTGTGTTGCATGTAAATATTTGATCTGCGAGTGGTTGTGCGCGCGTGCGTGTGTGTGTGAGGGATGTGAGTAGGTGAGTGTTACCATTTTTGTTGTGTGAGTGTGTAGAATAGGGGGACTTTTTTCTTAAGACCTCCAAAAAGCCCCAGATGTTGAAAAAAAAATATTCATCACACTATAATGCAACTCAATGTGACTCAACTTAATATTATGTCACTCAATAAAATGTAAAAAAAAATTATTATTCACTTTTAGATTTTAGAAATTTAAGGCATTATCACGACTGACCCGTTTGAGATATCAAAAATCCCTCTACAAGTTTGCATCCTCAATGTCTTTAGATCACATCGGCCCAGTTTGGTGGCGATCGTATAAATTCCCTAGGAAGAGGATATCAAAATCCAATGCATTTTGCAAGCGACCCAAAATAACTGAATTCCCTTTGAGTTGAGCCCATGACATGCAATGTGACATGCAAAGTTGTTCGCCTCAAAATATTTGGAAGTGTGTATGTGTGAGAAAAATGTGTCTAGATAATAATAAGATGAATGAATGATGAATAAAATGTCTCTGATGAGCAAGCCAAGGGTGACGGCGACGGTGGCAAGAAAAAACTCCCTGAGATGGCAATAGGAAGAAAGCTTGAGAGGAACCAGACTCAACAGGGAACCCATCCTCATCTGGGTGATAACAGATAGAAATAACATCATGTGTGTTGTGCAGGTGAAAGTTTAATATAACAGAAGTTGTGTAGATTAACATGAAGTCCAGTTCAGCACAGGGAGTCAGTAGGTGCAGAGGGCAGATGGGGTCTGGATCACTGGAAGCACAGGAGCAGCATGCGAAGCTCCAACCATCAATCATAAAGCGGAATCCAGCTGGAGCAGGTCCTTTTCTGGATGCCTTAGAAACCTCGCAGGGTTGGCCTTTGTCTACTAAAGCTGGCACAATCACCAGATGCCTCGGGATGGGTAGAAAAGTACATAACAGATGGAGATAATTAGCGTAGTTGCCATTCAGGATAGATGTACTGAAGTATGAGGTTATGGGATGAGTTACGCGTATGCCAGATTAAAGAGATGCGTCTTGAGTCTACTTTTAAACTGGGAAACTGTGTCTAAACCCCGAACACTGTCTGGAAGGCTATTCCAAAGCTTTGGAGCTAAATATGAAAAAGCCCTGCCCCCTTTTGTAGATTTTAAAATTCTGGAAATTACAAGAAGTCCAGAGTTTTGTGATCTTAAGTGACGTGGTGGATTATAGCGTTTCAGAAGACTGGTTAGGTATGTGGGAGCTAAACCATTTAAAGCCTTGTATGTAAGTAATACTATTTTGTAATTAATTCTAAACTTAACAGGTAGCCAGTGCAGAGATGATAATATAGGTGTTATATGATCATATTTTCTGGATCTAGTGAGAACCCTGGCAGCTGCATTTTGGACTAACTGTAGCTTGTTTATTGAGGATGCAGGACAACCACCTAGTAATGCATTACAATAGTCCAGTCTGGAGGTCATGAATGCATGAACTAGCTTTTCTGCATCAGATACGGATAAGATGCTCCTAAGTTTGGTGATATTTCTAAGATGTAAAATGGCTGTTTTTGTGATATTGGAAATATAATTTTCAAAGGACAAGTTACTGTCTAATATTACGCCCAGGTCTTTTGCTGTTGAGCTGGTAGTAACAGTACATCCTTCTAAACGCAGGCTGAATTGTGAAAGCTGTTGTGTGCTGGTTTTTGGGCCGATAAGTAATATCTCCGGCTTATCTGAATTTAGTAAAAGAAAGTTATTGGTCATCCAATCTTTTATGTCCTGGACACACTCAGTTAATCTAGACAACTTGGGTATTTCATCTGGTTTTGTTGAGATATATAATTGGTTCTCCATTCAGACGGTTCTCCATTCAGATCTACAAAATGGTATCGATCAGACAGGTATGGTCTAAACCATTTCAATGCCTGTCCCTGAATACCTATGTGATTTTGTAAGCGATCTATGAAAATATTATGATCTATAGTGTTGAATGCAGCACTAAGATCAAGTAAGACTAGTATTGAGATGCAGCCTTGGTCTGAAGCTAAAAACAAGTCATTTGCAATCTTAACTAGTGCAGTTTCTGTACTATGATGGGGCCTGAAACCTGACTAAAATTCTTCTAGGATGTTGTTTTTCTGCAAGAATGTGCATATTTGAGCTGCTACTACTTTTTCTAATATTTTTTATATGAACGGAAGGTTTTAAATCGGTCTGTAATTTGTTATTTCATTCGCGTCCAAATTAGATTTTTTAAGTAGCGGCTTAATAACTGCCAACTTGAAAGGTTTAGGGAGGTGACCTAGACATAATGAAGAATTAATAATGTTTAGAAGTGGCTCTCCAACCGTATGCATCACTTCTTTTAAAAATCTGGTGGGGATTGGGTCTAAAAGGCACGTTGTTGATTTAGCTAAGGTGATAAGTTTATAAAGCTCTTCCTGTCCTACACCTGTAAAGCACTGAAAATCTAAATGTGAAGCTTTAGGCTGAACTAGATCATGAGATGCTATTAGAGGTTGAACCTCCGTTATTTTCTTCCTGATGCTATCGATTTTATTATTAAAGAAGTCCATAAAGTCTTCACTACTAAAATGTTGTGGAGTACTCTCTGCAGGCATCTTAGGTTTTGTTAGGCGGGCTACTGTACTAAATAAGAACTTGGGATTGTTTTGGTTTCTTGCTATCAGTTGGCTAAGATGCTCGGTCCTAGCAGTTTTTAGAGCCCGTCTATAGCTGCACATACTGTCTTTAAACACAATTCGAAAAACTTCTAATTTAGTTTTTCTCCATTTTCGCTCGAGGTTACGGGTTGCTCTCCTTAGGCTGTAAGTACAACTGTTGTACCATGGTGCAAGTGTTTTATCTCTAATTTTTTTTATCTGATGGGAGCAACAGTGTCTAATGTACTGGTAAAAATATTGGCCATGCTGCTAGTCACTTCATCCAGATCGTCTGCATTTAGGGGTTGTGAGGGCTAGCGATCTGTTTATTTCCTTTCATTATGCTTCTTCTTCTTCAAGTGTGAGCGTGTATTGAACTCGAATAACATCCAAAGTCCAGTAATTTTCTTTTCCTTTAAGTTTAATAACAAAATAACTGGAAATGTTACACGGTCAAAAAACTGTAGCGCTCCAATCTGGACATGCAGAATTCTAACAGCCCTTGCCGGAAATGACATCAACGTCATTTTCAATATTTACATAAAATGTATTAAATTGTTTAAACACAATTATTTAACAATTACTTAACCCAAACAATAACTTATTTCTTTTCTACATAAATAAACAAATAACTTAATTGGCTCTTACAGGGGTCAAATAAAAAATTGGGACAGATCCAGCAGATTACTTGTGAATCTGTCTTCAGTAGTCGGATTCATATTTCTAACAAATCGATAAAGTGGGGAGACACAGCTAATCTCTCTTACGGGTAGAGTATATATCAGGAGGTGATGATCTGTTATATCATCACTTTGAGGTAAAATCTCTATATTAGTGACATCTATACCATGAGATATAATTAAATCTAGCGTATGATTACAGCGGTGAGTTGATCCATTTATATTTTGTTTAACCCCAAAGGAATTTAATAAGTCCATAAATGCGAGGGCTAAAGTGTCATTAGCATCATCTACATGAATGTTAAAGTCTCCTACTATCAACACTTTGTCAGAGTTAACCAGTAGGTCTGATAGCAGATGTCCAAATTCTTTAAGAAAATCAACATATGGCCCTGGGGGTCTGTACACGGTGGCCAGAGTAAAATATAGCGCGGGTTTATTATGTATTTCATTAAGTGCAACATTGATGACGAGCACTTCAAATGAGTTAAACCTGGGCCTTATTTTCTGAGTAACAGTGAGTACATCATTGTAGATAGTGGCGACACCACCACCGCGACCAGTTAGACGGGGCTCGTGCTTATAAAAATATCCTGACGGAGTAGACTCATTCAGACCAATATATTCATTTGGTTTAAGCCAGGTTTCAGTGAGGCAGAGTGCGTCAAGGCAATAATCTGATATCATTTCATTAACAATAAGTGCTTTAGGCGCAAGGGATCTAATGTTGAGAAGTCCAAACTTTAGAGGTAGACTTCGATTACTTATTTGGTAGCAGACACATCTCACCATTAACTGTTCAAAGGAGATTAATGCATTTTTTGGACGCCTTCAGCATTCCTTTACAATGTAAAAAGAAATAAAAATCAGGAACCATCATGGAGTTAGAAAGTGACCCCAAACTTTTGAATGGTAGTGTACACAACTTGCACATGTGCACTGCGGGGGCGAAACGATATCACAGGAACATGTTGGAGGTTTAGCTATCAAGATGAAAAGTCTCTGATTTTGCATCCAAAAAGATTTATTACGCTTTGTGTTTTTTTTTGTTTGTTTATGATATTATTGCCACTGAATTTGAGATGTAAAGGGGATCACTGATGCTCCCACCGGTCTTCAAGAGTTAAACATCTTCAAAAACACCCGAACAAACAAGAGAGAACTTATACATAGGAACAGGAACTCTCAGCATAGCTTTAGCATAGCATTAGCATGAGCATAACTGCCTCTTGATAAACTATGAGCAGAAGCACACGACCTCAACACATGGGACGTGAAACAAACATAACTGACAATCACTGTGACCCAAACTAGACCAGAGAACTAGACTGTGGGAGATAATCAGAATTCAGCTAGAGTATGTGATGACAGCAAAAACATGTGACCCCTGACCTCTGACCTATAGTGCATACTGGGAGCAGTAGTTTAGCAACTACTGTACATCATTATTATAATGGCATGAGGCCCAGATCCATTATCTATAGCGTTTATCCTGAGCAGGGACACAGGGGGTCTGGAGCCTATCGTAGGGAACTTAGGGCACACAGTGGGGTACAGTACAATGGGGTGCCAACCTCTCACAGGGCACAATCTTTCTCTCTCTCTCTCTCTCTCTCTCTCTCTCTCTCTCTCACACACACACACACACACACACACAATGAGCAATTTGAGAATGCCAGTCATCCCATCCTGGACTGTGAAGGGAAACTGGAGAACCCGGAGGAACCCCACCAGCCATACAAACTCCACACACACAGAGACCAAACCTGGACCCTGGAGTTTAAGTGAAGTGAAGTATGATGAAGTGTGAATCTGAGGTGAGACTCTGCCAGACACAGCTGACTCACAGAGAGAGAGAGGGGATCTGATTGGAGGATTTATTCTGTACCTCTTTCTCTGCTCTATTACTGTGTGTGTGTGTGTGTGTGTGTGTGTGTGTGTGTGTAGTCAGTGACAGGAGGATTCATCAGAGCTGCTCAGTTACTCACACACACTTCAGGATGAAGTTGTTTCTGCTCTTTTTTACACTAATGTGTGTGACGGATACAGAGGCAGAGTGTAAGTCTGATACACTTTATTTATTTATACAGTATAAAAATTACAGTTTATAGATTTTTTCTCCCCAAAGGTTTTGCAAGTGGAAAAGTGTGTTATATATTTTATTTTATTGGGGTGTTTGGCGGGGGGGTTGGGGGCAGAAAAAACCTATATAAACATAAATGTTTTAATATAGGTTTGATATGGGTTTTTAATATATGTGACATATATAAAATTGGCCGTTTTCCTATATTATATGTACATATATGCGTACATATATGTGTACATATATACTTGCATATATGTACCTATATAGGTCCATGTATTCATGTATATACGCTGAACAAAAATATAAACGCAACACTTTTATTTTTGCTCCCATTTTTCATGAGCTAAACTCAAAGATCTGTAACATTTTCTACATACATAAGAGACCCATTACTCTTAAATATTGTTTACAAATCTGTCTAAATCTGTGTTAGTGAGCACTTCTCTTTTGCCGAGATAATCCATCCCACCTCACAGGTGTGGCATTTTAAGGTGCTGATTAGACAGCATGAATATTACACAGGTGTGCCTTAGACTGTCCACAATTAAAGGCCACTCTGAAATGTGCAGTGTGATCACACAGCATAAAGGCCTGTCTTTGTGTGTGTGTTTTTCATGCCGGTGTTCAGGGGCGTGGCCTAGTATGTAAATTACCCGGACTGATTTCCGTGTGATTGGCGTGTGGGCGTGTCCTGCCTCGGGTCATTAGCAGATAATGAAGTGCGACAGAAATTCTAACATGTGTATTTAAATTTCATAACATGCCAATTACACATGATACCAATTTCACGTGTTTGCACATAAGTTTTTTGCAATTTTTTTTTAGTTAGTCCTTAGTTATTGCCTTGATAATAGAAAATATGAGCTAGGCATCATGTATGACAGTTGCCAAAGTGAGATATGAGCTAAAATGACCAGATCCTGCCATGAGCTATATAGGAGACATATCTTGTATGTACATATAGGGCTTATATGTGGATATAAAGAAGCAATACAGGAGACCTATATGGCCTGTATATGCACATCAATTTTGCCTATATGCAGCATATATATTATTATATATATATGCATATATACTGCATATAGGTTTCATATATGCGCATATATCCTCATATAGGCTCTTTCCATGTGGGAGGGTTATAATATGCAGCTCTGTTTAATTGAAATAAAATAAAGTTTATTTTGTCAGACTTTGTTTTTCTTAATAAAACTAATTTGAATAACAGGAATTTGAAGTAACATATCTGTGTGTGTGTGTGTGTGTGTGTGTTTACAGCCAAACACAATGATTTTATTGTGAATGCATGCTCAGACACGGATACGGAGTATATGATGGAAGTTGAACAAGAGGAGGTTTATCACGCAGACTTTGTAAAGCAGCAGGTGGTGAAGATGCTCCCACCGTTTGGGGATTCGGCCGGGATTAGGGAAGGAGCGTACGAGAACGCCGTGACAAACAATGAGATCTGCAAAAAAAGCTTGGGAGCGATGAAAAAAATATATAAGGACCGAGAAGAACCTAAAGGTGAGTGTGTGAGTTTACTGAGGGAGGAATTTTACATGTAACTCTAAATATATTTAAACGTGTGACTTTATGTTTGACTGACTGGAAATTATAGAATGAAATAAAAAGCGGTGTGCGCACAGCCTTCAACACCGAACACCGGGGGCTGATGGGAAATGTAGTCCATAGTCCCGGTCAGCGCTGTGCGGTGATTGATAATTACATATACTTTTGTAATATCTTGTGACTGAGGAACGAGCGGTAGAAATCTGGATTTCTGATATCAGGAGTTTCACTTAAACTTTTCACTTTGAACAATTAGCGTGACCCGACACACAACCGCTAAGTTATTATTATTTTTTTTCCCTCTTAAGTTTCCTCACTCGCTTCTCCCTGTAAGGACAATTTCATGACTCGCCTTAGTAATTAGCGCCCCCTGCTGACACTCTGAAAACCTCCTGCCTGTAGCTCTTATTTTACCACCAGCTACAATTTGCTTAGCAGTGAACACTAGTGGATCAGTGGTACTGTAGGTGTTTCATGTCATGTGAAAGGCCCTGGTTTGATTCCCAGCCAGCGTCCAAACCTCAGCCAACAATAAGCCCGGATAAAAAGGGAGGGTTGCATTAGGAAGGGCATTCGGCATAAAACCTGTGCCAAGCTTGTACTGTAATGTGGTCTATGGACCCCTTGCCGGGAGCAGCCGAAAGACCAACAACATCAACAATTTGCATTTCAACAATTTCAAGTAGTTTATTAATAGTAATTAAATTAAATTGTGGATGCATGTGTATATTTATTTATTATAGTGGTGAAAATTTAAGATTTTTATAGATTATTGAATGTGCAAAAAATATTTTTCTCCATTATTCTGTTTATTATTCTTCTTCTTATTATTATTATTATTTTGATTATTATTATTATTATTACTAAATGTATATTTATTCTGACATTGGTCAAACTTCATGAAACACTGGAATGATAAAATATTCCATGTGAACTCCCTATAGGGCAGCACAGCGATGTAGTAGTCAGCGTGGAGTTTGCACGTTCTCCCCGTGCTTGGTGGGTTTTCTCTGGGTTCTCCAGTTTTTTCCCACAATCCAAAGACCTGTAGATTAGGTTAATTGGCGTTCCCAAATTACCCGTAATGTGTGAATGTTGACCGGAGGTCCTAACGTGGTTGTAAAAAAGGGAATAGGGAATACAATGTTAACCATGGGCCTCCATAGTCCCTAGTTGAATACAGAGGTTCCTGGATGGATGAATGGATGGAACACATATAGACAGAGCTGAAATAATTTAGCTCATTTAAAAATATATTTCCACTTCTGATCTTTCTAATTTTTAAAAAACATCTTTTTTCTTTATTTAAAAAAAAAGCCATTCCTTAGTCCAAGGTTATCAATTTTACTAGTAATAGAGGAAATTATAGAGATTAAAGAAATTGCAAATCTTCTCATCGCTTTAGAATAACAGTGCTATATGTGTTTTATATTTGCCCACAGATGTTCCACAAAACTCTATCTATCCCCGGGATGATGTGAATGTGGGGACACAGAACACACTCATCTGTCACTCAGTGCGTTTCTTCCCCCCACCTGTCCGAGTGCGCTGGACCAAAAACGGTGAAGATGTGACTGATAAATCCTCACTCAGTCAGTACTACCCGAATGAAGACCAGACGTTCAACCAATTCTCCCACCTGACCTTCACTCCAAAGGAAGGAGACGTTTACACCTGCACAGTGGAGCACAAGTCCCTGGAGACCCCCGACACCAAGACATGGGGTGAGACAGAGTGTGAAACTTGGCAAAAATAACTAAATCAAAGCATTTAAACAGAAATATTACACTGTTGTGTGCAGATCGAGGTGGAAAGAGTAATAAAATGTTGTACTTAAGTAAAAGTACTGTTACTTCAGTGAGCTTTTACTAAATTACAAGTGAAGTTACCCTTATAAAAATCTACTCAAGTAAAAGTAAAAATTAACTCATTAAAAATTTACTTAGAGTAAAAGTTACTGAGTAACTTTTTTTTTAACAGCGGGGCGGGGTGGGGGGGGGTGGCTTGGAACACCCTTGCATAATACTGTAAATCTGTTCCCTTTGTTGTGTTTGAAATCAAAGTAGTGGCTTAAATATGACCAGGGGTTTTCTTCATAAGAATTTGTTTCACTTTCAGCTGTGTCTGCATCACTGGCATCTGTTTTGTCCGTCTCCATCGTTCTTGTGAATTTAACGCGTTTGTTCTTCATCAATCAATTAGTGCAGTGATTTCTGGGGTGCAATTTTTTTCCTTCCCCCGTTGTATTATTTTTCATTTTCATTCATTTATTTTTTACTCAGTAGCGAATGTGATTTAAATGTAGTGAAGTACAATACTTTAAATAAAACATACTTAAGGGAAAGTAAAATTACATATTTTAAAAACTACTTTAAAAAGTAGAAGTACACAAAAAATCAACTCAATTACAGTAATGCGAGTAAATGTGTGTGTGTGTGTGTGTGTGTGTAGAGGTGGATGTTGAGCTTCCCAGTGTGGGTCCGGCTGTGTTCTGTGGAGTGGGTCTGGCTGTAGGACTGCTCGGAGTCGCTACTGGAACTTTCTTCCTCGTCAAAGGAAACCAGTGTAACTGACGCTTCAGGTAAACTTACTGAATTCACTTTAATTACTTACTAAATATTATGTTTATATAAAGCGATATATAATGTTCCTAACGACTCTTTATTTCTCCTTTCAGGTAAAAGAGTTACAAGCAATGTATTTTAGATATTTACTTTTAGGTTCCTTTGAAGACGTCTTCCTTCAAGTTTTTTCCAGCCACTTACTGACATGTTAATGATTTTTTTTTTTTGTAAAGATTGATTTATTTATTTTTTTATTGTACAATTCTGTTTATAAAGCAGAAGCATTATGTGCTTTTGAGATCAGAGTAAATAAAATTTACATACTGAACAAACACACACTCTCAGTGCTTTCATGGTTTTATTCTGGTTAATAATAATCTAAAGTGTAATACTCATAGACTTGTCTTAAGTTTATATTTTTAATGTAAAGAAAAAACTTATTCAGTATGAATATATGATTACAGAAACAGAAGTCATTTAACATTTTATTATTGTTAGTTTTCATGGATATATTTTTATAATCGGTATCTGAAATAATCATAATGTCAGTCTGTAGTGATATTTTATAGTGTAATATAAAATAAAGTTACTATAAAAAATAGAAAATACATCACATTTGTTTTTCATAAAACCTTTAAAGGGTTAAAGTAGGGGCAGGGGTATCTCTGGGGTTAAGGCATTGGACTACTGATTAGATCGAATTGGTCTAAACCCCACCACTGTCAAGTTGCTGCTGTTGGGCCCTTGGCCAAGGCCCTCATCTGTATAATTTGATTGAAAACATAAGTCGATCTGAATAAGTATGTCTGTCAAATGATGTGATGTAGAGACTTTATCCTTTTTCCCAAAACAGATAGCGAAACCACTGCAGTGATGCAGCAGTGTGGTATGACATGGTTCGAAAAATGTGTTGTACTGATAATTAGTTTAGATTAGACGATTATTTTACAGTTACTGTTTTTATAAAAAAAAAAATAATTGGACAGAGACTCCTAAACATATTTGGACATTAAAGCCACACATTCAAATGTATTAATTCTACTGCATTAGTAAAACAACTGAACCAAGTGTCAATTATTTTAAAGATACCACAAGTGCACCTTTCAGGGAAAACATTCGTTTTTTTTTTTTTTTTATGTTTAAAACATATGGAAATAATAGACATGTAGTCCCCAAGGATGTTAAACTATTTTATTAAAACACTAAAACTAATTTTTATTAAAACTGTAATCCACTACTGGGTGTTTGGGCACTGGTGGCTCAGTGGTAAGTTTCTGGCCTGCTTTACGGAAGGCCTGGGTTTGATTTCCAGTCAGTGCCCAAACCCCAGCTACTGCAGTGCCGGCCCCAAGGCGGGTTAAAATGGGAGGGTTGCGTCAGGAAGGATAGCCAGCGTAAAAACCTGTGCCAAGTTAATGCATGTCCGCTGTGGTGACCCCTCAACAAGAGCAGCTGAAAAGCTAACAAGACATGTTGTCCATAAAATTCGACAAAAACTATTCAGACACCCAGTAGAGGATTACTTAAAGTATTTTAATAAAATAGGTTACCATCCTTTTTCATGTTACCATCCTTTTTCATGAGAACTTATGGGCCTACAATCAAGTTCTTTAATGTTTGCGTGGAAAAATTTCTTCTAAGTTTCAACCAAACTTTCAGTTAATTCACACCAGAGTATCAATAATCTGCTCATTTATAATTTTTACAGTAAACAACAGTTGCTTTGATGGTTTTTAATGCAGTGTGATCATGACTTAAGCATTCCAATACTGTTGGAGGCCACTGTATGTGCTGACTGTGTTCTTACTTGTCAGGTATCTCACTCACTCATCATCTATACCGCTTTATCCTGTATACAGGGTCTCAGGGACCTGGAGCCTGTCCCAGGAGACTTAGGGCATGAGGTGGTGTACAACCTGGACAGGGTGCCAATCCATTGCTAGGCACACACATACACACTTACATACTTATTCACACACTATGGGCAATTTGGGAGTGTGGGAGGAAACCCACCAAGCACTGGAAGAACATGCAAACTCCATGCACACAGACCCTGAGGAGGAAATCAAACCCGGTCCCTGGACAGTGCCAACCACTAAGACACCATAGCGCCTGATCTTGTGATCTGAGGGTCTTAAATTCATATCTACAACTTAAGGTGTATTTCTAATTAATTTACTATATTGACAGACAGGATTAGGATTAGACAGATGTGTGTCCAGTCTTCCAAAAGCCCATAAAAACGTTGTTGACTTATCCAAAAATATCCCAACAAATCATTATGGAAACCTTTCACAGGAGAATTTTAAGCATTACGTTACTTGATCAATACCTGCAAAAGAAAAATCTATCAAAAGCCTTAACCTACTCAGAAAAGAACACGCAGCCCTGATTTTTTAATCTATGGTCCTAATTTCTTCTTTTTAAAATGATAGATCTTAGTAACAACAACAACAATAAAATGCAGTGTAATCACACCAGGAGGTAAATATAGGGCAGTTACTGTATCAGTGCTCTGCATAAAACTATACAGATGCAGACATTCTGCTGTTGTAACTCATTCAAGTCATGGTTTAATATTCTGAGATGTTTTTCTGTTTATGGCACTTGTAAGGGGCGGTTATTTGAGTCATTGTAGTCTTCCAGCTTCCACCTTGGTTTTCTCATCAAGAAAATCTCTAATTTTTTCACATTCATTAATAATGCTGTTAAAACAGATTTGTTATAAAATTCTATGTTGTTAATAATCTACTATCAGGGCAGCAGCACTGCAGATCTACACATTTTTGTTTTACTTCACATTAGTGTAGTGTAAAGGAAGTACTTAGAGATGTGCTCTTATTGGAAAATAATAAACTAAAATAAGTTCAGTAACTCTTCTCTCCTATAATGTAATTAAATTGTGACAGTAATGTTAGACTGTACTGACTGTATGGGCAGATAAACAGTATTGGTTTAAATTCTGCCTGGCAACATGTGACTGTGTGTGTGTGTGTGTGTGTAGTACAGGATTGATGTGTGTGATCAGACGTGTGTGTTTGAGTAAAGCATCTTCACACACACTCTCCTCACTGAGTGAATCGTCCTGCTGGGAGTTTACAGTACAGTGGGTGAGTAGAGTGTGAACAGGCTTTACTGTAAAGTTTACACTAAGAACTTTAATGTGTTTAAAACTAAAGTCATGCCAGGTTTAAAGTTCACTCGTCATGAGCGCTTTAGGAACAGATTGGCTGATCTCCAACATTCTGTTTATTAGATGGACATTTTCACTGGTCTAAACGGGGCTGCAGGTACAGCTCTGAGGATCTACATGACATGGAGTTCATAGAGAATTACATTTACGACAAGATTATGTACCAGCAGTTTAACAGCACTCTGGGGAAGTTTATAGGATACACTGATTATGGCATCAAAAACGTAGAGAGACTGAACAAAGACACCGCAGACCTGGCAGCGCGGAAAGCCAATGTGGACGGTTACTGTAAACATAACGTTAAGATTTTCCAAGATCTCATCTTTGATGAAACGGGTGAGTGAGACAATTTTATAACACAAAACTGTTCTAAATATAAAATATACAATTTCATGAATATGTTATTAGATTGTTCAGTATTTAATAACTACATTATTTATTACTAATTTAATCACACACACACAAGTCTTATAATAAACACATGTGTGTGTGTGTGTGTGTGTGTGTGTGTGTGTGTGTTTCTTCTTCTTATTATTATTATTATTATTATTAGAAGAAGAAGAAGATATATTAAGTGTTTTATCACATGTTCTTGTGATTTGTTCAGTTGAGCCTCAGGTGAAGGTTCACTCAGTGAAGAAGTCAGACGGCACTCACCCGGCCATGTTGATGTGCAGCGCTTACAGCTTTTACCCAAAGCTCATTAAACTGACGTGGATGAGAAACGGTAAGGAGATTGAAGGAGGTGTGACGTCCACGGAGGAGATGACTGATGGAGACTGGTACTATCAGGTCCACTCACATCTGGAGTATAAACCTGAATCTGGAGAGGAGATCTCCTGTGTGGTGGAACACGCCAGCTTCAAAAAGCCCATGAGCTATAAGTGGGGTGAGTCTGATCATTTAGATCCACATTTCTGAGTCTGCTGTGATATATTGCAATTGAACAAGATCACATATGCTGATATTTATTCACTATGCATTCAGTGTTAAAATGACAAGTATTTATAATCTTCTCCCTGACATGAAGAGTGTATTAATTAAACTGGATATACTGTCACATCTCAGACAGCTGGTCTCAAAGGCACTGGATGTGAGTATTTTTTATGTTTGTGGTTGTGTAATAAAAACAAAAACTTAAACTTTACAGATCGCTCCATGTCTGAATCTGATAAGAGTAAGATCGCTATCGGGGCTTCAGGTCTGGTGTTGGGGGTCGTGCTCTCAGCTGCTGGGTTCATCTACTACAGGAAGAAATGCTCAGGTCAGCTTATTTGTTTTGCTGTACTTTAATAAACACATAAAGGGAATATCAGGATTGTGCAGTATAGAGTGATGTGTCCATTTTTCAGCACAAAATTTGCAATCTGATGAACAGAAATTTAGTTCATTTTAACCAACTATATGTAGCCTGGCAAAAATGAACCAGCACAGGACACAGAAATGTCTTTTGGGTTTTTTTATTCTGAAAATAAAAATTGGGGTTTCATAAAAATAAAATGATAGTCTCTGGGAATCCTCCCCTATACGCACAATCACAACCTGAGAGGCGTAGCAACTGAACCTCAGCTCCTAGTACAAATACATTTCAAATTGGAAACTAACCAAAATTGCTAGTACCAAACCATTAAAAGAAGAGAAAAGAAAAACAAATGCTGTTCATTTAAAACATACAAAAATAACTGTGGTGGCTCTTCCTGATAACACAACAGAAATAACACATTCCACTGTCAACAATCTTACATATCACAGTGTTCGTATAAAATTTACTTTATACCAGTGAATGCATAAATCTTCCCAAAATACTGACTTTTCCATGCATCCACTTAAGCACAGGTTATCTGTTGGCAGACTTCTTCACGCGTCATACTGTAAACATTTCCGGACATATCTGTTGGCATCCAACATAAACAACAATAGTAGCCACTAACATCCAACACTATTTCTGTATAACACACTCTTTAACATTGTCAACGAAAGATTTTGATGCAACAGGCACACTTTCCAGCATATTCACCTGATAAAACAATCAGATGCACCTGGAACATAACATGCTTCAATTGCTGCAGCCGACGGTCTGTCTTCCCGTGCTTTCTCTTATTCACCGTTACCGCTCCATATCCCCAAGTGTGCCCCCAAATGGCAGTGCCATCTAGTGGCGGACATAGAAATTACATGTACTATTCCCACCTGGCTACATTCTCCCCTGCTAAGAAGTCATCATCCTCGGTGACTTAACTCAAAATTTTTACCTCATTTACTGCTTCCCTAAAAAATGCAGCACCCATACTTGTCAAAAGCTGTGACAGTACCTCAGGACTTAATGTTATGGCATTACATGCTGACTTAGGGATGTGATGTGGGTTAGAATGCACTCCTGCATTTACTCTCTGACTCCGGCGTGGTGCGAGAATGGGTGCGGTAACCTTATCTTCCCTATCAGATCTGCTGTGTTTTGCTGGGACATGCAACTCTGGTTGAGACACCATTTCAGTAACAGATGGTGCAATGTCTCCAGTTCCCTAAGGTCCACAAATTCGGAAACCTCACTGTTCTCATCAGGGACTTCATCTCTCTCTCCCCTCTATCTGGTCCAGATCCAGGCACGTGGCTTCTTCCAACACCACATACTCCGGGTCTAGATCTGGGAGTTCTACTACACTCTCAGTAGAAGGGGTGGTCATAGTAATGGGAACATTACTTCTCGACTTCCTGGGTGTTGGAACAGGCCCAGCACAAGGCCTAAGGTTGGCTCGGTGGACTCTCTTTGTTGGACCACCCTCTACTGGCTCTACTGTTTGCGTACTGCCCTGAACCTCAACAACCCTGTATTTGGTAGGGCCCCAAGCATCTTGAATTTTGTTTCTCCCCTGTGGCCAGTGACGTAGGTAAACTAGCTGACCTACTTCTACCGGGGGACAATATACCTTGCCCTGCTCCTGCTGGACTCTCTCTTGAGCTTTCTGCTCAGCAAACTGCTTCGCTCTATGGTGTGCTTCTTTTAAGCGCTCCTGATGGACTGTGAGCCAGTCCTGTTTCTTATCCAGCACCTGTTCCTGACCAAGCAAAGCATCTACTGGAAGGTGCGGGTGTACCCCAAACATGAGGTAGTAAGGCGAGTGCCCTGTCGTGGCATGAGGAGTTACATTATAGGCATAGACAATTTCTGGCAAATGTTCAGGCCAACGGCGTTTCTTTTCCGGTGGCAAAGCGCGCAAAAGGTCGTGAAGCGTCCTATTAAAACGCTCACACTGTGCGTTGCCCTGCGGATGGTAAGGTGTGGTGCGAGTTTTCTTCACCCCATATAACTTGCACAGCTCCTGAATGACTTCACTCTCAAAGTTTCTGCCCTGATCTGAATGTAACCTCTCAGACACACCATACTTTATAAACCACTCCCGGAGGAGGACCTTGGCCGTAGTATCTGCTTTCTGATCACGTGTTGGAAATGCCTGTGTGAACTTGGTAAAAACATCTGTTACCACCAAAACATTCTCTCGTCCATCAGAGGCACGTTCCAACACACTAAAATCTACAGCAACGACTTCAAGAGGCCGTGAAGCTAGAAAGGGCTTCATGGGGGCACGTATCCTTGGCTGGGGCATCTTGGTAAGGATGCATCTCTGACACTGCTTAACCCACTGTTCCACCTCTTCATACATCACAACCCAGTAACACCTCTGCTTCAACAGGTTCTGTGTGCGCTCTACTCCCTGATGCCCCATGTGATCATGTACACACTCAAGTACAGCTTTCTTTAGACATGCTGGTAAAAGGAGCTGTTGACATTCACCCACATGCACATCGTCAATGACGCGATGTAGTAATCCATCAACCTCCCTTATTCTGGGCCACTGCCTGAGCAAAGAGATGACCGGTTTGGACAGACTCTTTCTCTGATGATAGGTGGGCTTTCTCTGCCAGTCCCAGAAATGTCTAAAGGACTTAAGCGTTGAGTCATTTCTCTGAAACTGTTTCAACTCGTCTTTGGTGTAACCCGGCAGAGTTGGTGTATTACCTTGGGAGTCAGTGACCTCAGTACCCTGCTTAACTACACCAGCACGAACCTTCCTAACTTGACAACACTTCACACCTGCACTGACTAGATCTGGCTCCAGAGCTGTTCCCTTTCTGACCACATTACAAATGGATATACACCCATCAAACTCTTCATCATCTCTAGCCTGTAGCTGCTCCCCTGCTAAAGGCTGCCTAGAGAGGGTGTCAGCTGCGGTGTTACATCGGCCAGGCCGATACTGTACTTCAAAGTCAAAAGGAGCTAACTGAGCAACCCAGCGTTGTTCAATTGCCCCAAGTTTTGCTGAATTGAGGTGACACAAAGGGTTATTGTCCGTTATTATAGTAAACTTAGACCCTAACAAGTAACCCCGAAATTTCTCTGATACAGCCCACTTGAGTGCAAGGAGCTCCAGTTTCATGCTGCTGTAATTCCTGTCATTTTTCTCAGCATTTCTCAACCTCCTACTCACATAAGCTATAACCCGTTTTTTTGCCTTCCTGGTACTGGTAGAGAACCGCACCAAGCCCCAAACTGCTGGCATCAGTCTCAACAACGAATGGGAGGGAGAAGTCTGCATAACCAAGTCGAGGAGCACTGGTGAGTCTCTCCTTCAGTTGGTTAAATGACTCTTCACACGTTGGTGTCCAAAGGCATTCAAACAGGCTCTTGGACCTACCAGGGCCGTTTTCTTTAATGTATGCGTTGACCACATTATGCAAAGGACCTGCCAGTTGGGAAAACCCCTGCATAAACCTCCGGTAGTAGCTGCAAAATCCCAAGAATGATCTTAAGTCTTTGACTGTAGCAGGTATTGGCCACTGCTTCACTGCTGCTACCATATTGGGGTCTGTGCCAATGCCGTCAGCTGAGATTTGGTGACCAAGAAAACATACACTGGGCTGAAGAAAATTGCATTTCTCTACCTTGACCTTCAAACCTGTTTCTTTGAGTCTCTTCAACACTGTCTGTAGTCGCACTAGGTGGTCCTCAAAGGTTGGTGAATAGACTAATATATCATCCAAGTATACAAGCATTACCTGGAAGACCAAGTCACTCATGGTGGCCTGCATGAGCCATTGGAAGGTTGCTGGCCCATTGCAAACACCAAAAGGAAGTCGGGTGTACTCAAATAGTCCAAATAGGGGTTGTAAAGGCAGTCTTGTGTTGATCCTTCTCACGCACAGCCACCTGGTGATAGCCACTGGCAAGGTCTATGGTCAAGAAATACTTTGCCCCATGCAACGCATCAAAGCACTCATCGATACGTGGCAGTGGAAAAGCGTCACGTCTGGTCTTTGAGTTTAGTCGCCTGTAATCCACACACAACCTTAAGTTGTTATCGGCCTTCCTCACAAGTACAATAGGTGAAGCATAAGCACTAGTGCTCTCTTTAATGACACCCTTTTTTAGCAGTTGTGCTATGTGCTCTCTAACCTCTTTGTACTGAGTTGGTGGTATTCGTCTGTAAGGTTGAGTGACTGGGACATCATCCACTAGATTTATCTCATGCTTGACCTTGTCGGTGTAACCCAAGTCCTCATCTTTGAATGCAAAAACATCGGCATACTGGGCTAACAGGGCTGCTAACTTAGCTTGTTGATCTGGTGAACCACCCATATTCAGCTGACCCATTAATGATTGCAGCTCACCATCTGTCTTCATCTTCTTTGTGCCTATAGACACTTCCTCATGGTCAGCAGATATGCGATTAAAGTGTACCTCCACTGCTCCCTCAACACACTCAACCACACTGAGGACACCAAGTCTCATTCTGGACGGCAACCACAAATCTTCCTGTGAGAGATTCACTACTTGGACTGGGTACACCGGTTTGTTAGGCTTTACAAGAGTCGGGACAACCACAAGACCACTGGGTAACGGTGCATTATTAAGCTCCAATAACCTCAAAGTCTGATCATTCAGGCCCCTCCTGAGTCCCTTTGCATACACCGTAGCAACTGAAGCTGCTGGTACATGTACAGTGTTTTTACCAGCTATCCTGGCTGCCCTTGTCTTTCCCACTAGGTCCCGTGTTTGTACTCCCTGAAACGCTTCTCTCCAAACCAAGTTTAGCTCCCCACCAAAGACTCGAAAACTGACTCTATAGCCTATAGGAACTGACAATAGCCAACTCTCTACAACGCTTTATCACATTCATTTCTATAAGTACTGGGGGTGATTTTTCAGGCTTGGACGATTCTTTCATTCTCTGCTGCCCAGCACCCATCCTTTCTGCCCTAGAATCTTCTGAAACTAAGTCTCCTGGGGCTAAATCCCGGACTACTGGTACAATTAACCCCATAGCTCGCACACCCAACTCAATATAGCCTATATACGGGATTGGCAAGGAGTTAGCGGCAGTTAGCTTTAACCATTTGGCTGTAGGGGATATGTCCTCATTCTCACCGAGCAAGTTTTGTCGGAAAAATGACTCAGAGATGGTGCTAACCTGGCTTCCCGTATCCAACAAGGCTTGAGCCTTAGCTCCACCCACCTCAACTTCCACTTCTGGACATCTACCAACTGCTCGTTTAAAAAATCTTTCACGAGTAAGGGTCTTTGAGCCTTTAAGCCCCCCTCGGATTGCCCGGCTCCCAGCAATCGAGGGAGCTAGTTTCCCTGAAAATGTGCATCGCTGGATGTGGGCCTACTCTGTGGCTTGGGACGTTTGCACTCCCTGGCAATGTGTCCTACTCCCTTACATTTGAAACAGACAGGCTTCCCTTCCTCTGTGAACTCAAACCTTCGGCCAGGCCTCCCACCTTTGTCTGGCTTGTCCCGAAGAGCAACACTCTGCCTCACCACATTGACTAACTCTCCAATAGCCTTGCCTTGCTCCGTAACAACTTTAAGGATTTCCTTTAGTGTAGATGCTTTATCTTGGGTACTACCTGTACACTGACCTTTCTCCACTACACTGTCACACACTACGCTCCTGCTCTTGGCAACTCTGGTGTTACTGGGTCTCTCCACAAGAGACCATGCGATAGCTTCCTGACGCACATCTAAAAGTGTGGACTCTGGCTTATCCCTGACCATTTTCCGAAGCTCCCTTCTGAGTGCAGGATCCTCGACTCCCTCTACAAACTGGTCCCTGACTGCCACCTTTGCATCAGACACGGCATCTGGTTTTTGTTTAAGAGCTGAGCGAAGGATCTGGGATAGTGCGTGTGAGCATTCAAAGAAGTCTTTGCCTTCTAGTTGGTAACGGCTATAGAATGTCTGTAAAATCTGTGCTACACTGCGCTTTTCACCATATGCTTCTCTGAGAAAACTGAAAATTTCATCAGGATCACTTAGCTCCTCATCCATGCACAATCTAACTTCTTCCAGTGGTGAACCCCTGAGGAGAGAGAGAATGAAGTCAACCTGGTCACTGTCATCCAAGCCCCTAGACCTAATAGCCCTGTGTACCTCATCAAGAAACTCATAAACGGAACGACCATCGACTGCAGCATCACCACTGAAAGGCTGGACCGGGCGTTCTCTGGGCAAGTACACATAAGATCTATTAGTGCCACTGCTGTTATTTTAGCCATTCAAATTCAAATTCAAATTTTATTTGTCACATACACAGTCATACACAGTACGAAATGTAGTGAAATGCTTACACGACCGCCAGTGACCTTAAAAGGAGAATTAAAACTTATAAGTAATAAATATCAATATAAGAAATATGATAAAAATTTAAATAAAAATTTAACTAGAAAAAATAGAACCTGAAAATAGAAATATATTGTATACATAGAACTATAATTTTGTGCAAGTATGCATAGAAAAAGTGACTTTGTGCAATGGTTATTAAAGTGACTTTGTGTAATGGTCCAGAATGTAAACGTGAA
The DNA here is from genome assembly GCF_024256425.1 of Clarias gariepinus. Lineage (NCBI taxonomy): Eukaryota > Metazoa > Chordata > Actinopteri > Siluriformes > Clariidae > Clarias > Clarias gariepinus. The sequence goes on along the minus strand of NC_071108.1, from coordinate 34,859,031 downwards.
CATGTAGTGTAGATGTGATGTGCGTGGAGTTGTCCATAGTGTCCATGGATGTATAGAGATTGATTGATTGATTTTGAGAACTGTGAAAATATTGTGTTAGTTTTGCCTAGAGATTGTTTCTCTGGCACCAGTTCTCCAGATTTCCAACCTCCTCCAGGTAGGCCGTCTCATCAATGTTGGTGATCAGGCCCACCACGACAGTGTCGTCAGCAAACTTGATGACGGTGGTGGAGTTGGTAGTGGCCACGCAGTCAGAGGTGTACAGAGAGTACAGCAGGGGGCTCAGAACACAACCCTGGGGGGCTCCAGTACTGAGAGTGATGGAGGCTGAGACATGGCCGCCCATCCTTACTGCCTGTGGTCTGCCAGTCAGAAAATTGGAGATCCACTGACACATGGGTGAGCTGAGTCCCAGGTGCTCCAGCTTGGTGGTGAGTGTGGAGGGAATTATGGTATTAAATGCAGAGCTGTAGTCGATGAAGAGCATTTTCACATAATTCCCCCTCCGAGTGTCCAGGTGAGTGAGAGATGTGTGGAGGAGATGTGAGATTGCATCATCTGTGGAATGGTTTGGACGGTATGCAAACTGTAGTGGGTCCAGTGTGTCTGGTAGTGAAGAAATGATGAAGTCTCTGACCAGGCGTTCAAAGCACTTCATCACTACTGAGGTGAGGGCTACAGGGCGATAATCATTGAGGGAAGCAGGATGAGGTTTCTTTGGGACTGGAACAATAATGGACTCTTTGAAGCATGTGGGGATCACCGACTGAGATTAAGAGATGTTGAATATCTCAGTGAACACAGGTGCTAGCTGGTCTGCGCAGGCTCTGAAAATGCGGCCTGAGATGCCATCTGGTCTTGCTGCTTTCCTGGTGTTCACTCTCTTAAAGGCTCTCCTCACGTCGTGCTCGGTGATGATGAACGCGCTTCCGGTGCTGGCAGTGACTTACTGTCTGCAGCCATTAGCGCCGCTAGCATTAGCATCGCTAGCGTCTTTAGCTGCAGCCTTTAGCTAGCGTCTTTAGCTGCAGAAAGTGTTCAGCTCGTCTGCCAGAGTCACGTCTGCGTTTATCATACCGGATGTTGTTGCTTTATAATCCGTTATTGTCCTTAATCCCTGCCACAGGCTCCTAGAGTCACTCTGTTGGAGTTGTGACTCTAGTTTCCTCCCGTAGCGTTGCTTCGCCTCTTTCACCGCCTTCCGGACGCTGTATGACGCAGCCTTGTATGGTTCCATGTCCCCCGACGCGAGTCCCGTGTTGTAGGCAGCGGTGCGAGATTTCAGAGCGTCGCGGATGGTTTTATCCACCCACGGCTTCTGGTTGGGAAACGTTTTAATAGTCTTTTTCTCCACGGTATCATCCGCTAGTTTCCCGATGAATCCCACAACCGCTTCCGTAAACACGCTGACGTCACCATCGGAGCTGTTTCTGAACATGTCCCAGTCTGCGTCATCGAGTGCGTCCTGTAACGCGGCCACCGATTGGTCCGTCCAGCGCGCGACCTCCCTCTGAACCGGAACTTCCTGTTTCAGCCTTTGTTTGTATTTTGGCATGAGGAAGATGGCGGCGTGGTCGGATTTACCAAACGGAGGGCGAGATCGTGCCTTGTAACCGTCCTTGACTGTGGTGTAGCAATGATCCAGTGTCCTTTTGCCCCTGGTGGGGCAGGTGATATGCTGATAAAAGTTTGGCGCTGCACGTTTGAGGTTGGCACTGTTAAAGTCCCCCGCCACAATAAGCGCAGCGTCCCGGTGTTGTGTTTGTTGCTGTGTGAGTGCCTCATGCAGCTCGCATAAGGCAGTGTCCGTGTCCGCTTGTGGTGGAATATAAACGGCGCTGATTATGACCGATGTAAACTCCCGAGGAAGGTAAAAAGGAAGCCTGTTCCTGACGCCGGCTCGTTTCCCTCGGGGCCGCCGCTTCGCGTCGCGTCCTTTGTTTTCCCTCAGGATCTCACTCGGCCAGCTCGGATCCGGAGTTAAAAACGTCGAATTTTGTGTACATTGTATACCAATAGAAACAAGAGTGTCTCTATCATAACTAATGTACTCCATGGTGGTAATTTGACTGGTTTTAAAACGGTAAAAACTAACTTAAAGAACAAAAACAAAGAAAATCTGGTCGGAGCAGTCGTGACGGCAGCCGACCTCACCGGCGCCATCTTGGATATGATATTGCCTGGTCATGTTTGTTACTTAGTTCAGATAACCTGGCCTGAAGCTCAATGACAGGATCTATCTCTGTCTGTTCATTATCAGTTCCTCTGTCTGACATTTTAATTGTCTAGGAATAAACTTTAACCAAGAGCAAGATATAAAAGGTCTCTTTCAAACTTGGTCAGCTAGCTGTCCTGATGTTCTCTGCTCCTTCTCAGAAGATCTCTATCCTCGTGGCGGTCATCGGAAGTACAGCGTCGTGGTTACTGATCCCCAGCGGCAACCCCAAGAAAGCCTCAGCGCTGTAGAACTTCAACACCAGACGACGCGTGTCCCTGCCACCACAGTTAGTTTATGTACCCTAGCACTCTAATTAAGGTTTACCTAGCTTAAATTTATAAACAAAAATCTAAATATTGTACACCACCAATTTTGCAGAACCCCACTCCTGGTACCAAATTGTGTAGCCTGGCAAAGATGAACCAGCACAGGACACAGAAATGTCTTTTGGGTTTTTTTATTCTGAAAATAAAAATTGGGGTTTCATAAAAATAAAATGATAGTCTCTGGGAATCCTCCCCTATACGCACAATCACAACCTGAGAGGCGTAGCAACTGAGCCTCAGCTCCTAGTACAAATACATTTCAAATTGGAAACTAACCAAAATTGCTAGTACCAAACCATTAAAAGAAGAGAAAAGAAAAACAAATGCTGTTCATTTAAAACATACAAAAATAACTGTGGTGGCTCTTCCTGATAACACAACAGAAATGACACATTCCACTGTCAACAATCTTACATATCACAGTGTTCGTATAAAATTTCCTTTATACCAATGAATGCATAAATCTTCCCAAAATACTGACTTTTCCATGCATCCACTTAAGCACAGGTTATCTGTTGGCAGACTTCTTCACGAGTCATACTGTAAACATTTTCGGACATATCTCTTGGCATCCAACATAAACAACAATAGTAGCCACTAACATCCAACACTATTTCTGTATAACACACTCTTTAACATTGTCAACGAAAGATTTTGATGCAACAGGCACACTTTCCAGCATATTCACCTGATAAAACAATCAGATGCACCTGGAACATAACATGCTTCAATTGCTGCAGCCGACGGTCTGTCTTCCCGTGCTTTCTCTTATTCACCGGTACCTCTCCGTATCCCCAAGTGTGCCCCCCAAATGGCAGTGCCATCTAGTGGCGGACATAGAAATTACATGTACTATTTCCACCTGGCTACATATATAAACATGACTGAGCAAAAAAATGGGTCACATGGGCGAAGAAATGTAAAAATATCACAAAATATAGAATATAGGAATAATTTTAAAATGTTTTAAACTGGCATTAACTTGTCTTAAAGTGTCAAAGTGTCATGTGCAATGGCAGATAAACATGTATTGTATAAAGTGACTTATGAAAAGTGACATGTGCAATGGCTTCAGATATGTAAATATGTATTGCATGAATGTGTCCATGATTGTCCAGTTAGTGTCAATGTTTAAAAGACATTACTCCTGTGTGGTGTGATGTGGTTGAGAGACCTTATCGCCTGCGGGAAAAAGCTCCTCCTCAGTCTCTCTGTGTTGGCCTTCAAGGAGTGGAATCGCTTCCCAGACCGCAACAGAGTAAACAGTCCATTATTGGGATGGCTGAGGTCCTTCACGACCTTCCTGGCCTTGGTCCAGCACCGCTTGCTGTAGATCAAGTGCAGGTCAGGGAGCTTGGTGCGGATGATGCGTTCAGCTGATCGCACCACCCTCTGTAGAGCTCGTCTGTCCTGCATGGTGCTGTTTCCAAACCAGGTCGTAATGTTTCCCGTCAGGAAGCTCTCTATGGTGCAGGAGTAGAAATTCTTGAGCACCTTAGAGGGCAGTCTAAAGTCTCTCAAGTGTCTGAGGTGGTAGAGACGCTGCCGGGCCTTTTTCACCACTGTGTTGATGTGACAGGACCATGACAGGTCCTGCGTGATGTGAACACCGAGGTATCGGAAGCTGTCCACTCTCTCCACTGTGCTCCTGTTGATAATGGGGGTCTGGTAGTTCCTCTCCTGCTTTGTACTGATGTCCACTATCAGCTCCTTTGTCTTGCTGACGTTCAGGAGGAGATTGTTCCTCTGGCACCAGTTCTCCAGATTTACAATCTCCTCTAGGTAGGCCAACTCATCATTGTTGGTGATCAGGCCCACCACGACAGTGTCGTCAGCAAACTTGATGATGGCGGTGGAGTTGGTAGTGGCCACGCAGTCGTGGGTGTACAAAGAGTACAGCAGGGGGCTCAGAACACAACCCTGGGGGGCTTCAGTGCTGAGAGTGAGTGAGGCTGAGACATGTCCGACCATCCTTACTGCCTGTGGTCTGCCAGTCAGAAAATTGGAGATCCACTGACACATGGATGAGCTGAGTCCCAGGTGCTCCAGCTTGGTGGTGAGTGTGGAGGGAATTATGGTATTAAATGCAGAGCTGTAGTCGATGAAGAGCATTTTAACATAATTCCCTTTCCAAGTGTCCAGGTGAGTAAGTGATGTGTGGAGATACACATGTTTTTATTTTTGTTTTCAGCTGTTTCTATGACCAAAATAATAATAATATGCCCATTTTGAAAGCTTTACATTTTTGTGACATCATTCCCATATTCCAGTAGTGGTAAAATTTACATTATAAGAGTAATGATAACTTTTGTTCTACCTGACATATCTGAAATATATCTAAAGCCTCCAAGTTAACACACACCGACAAAGCTTTCATATAAGCACATTTATATTATTTATTTAATCATCATTGACCTGTGCTGTGTTGCCGGCAGTATCTGTGAGTTTTAAGTCAATCTACACCAATCCATCAAGGACTTTTGTCTAATTTTGTCTATAAATATATAACAATCATGATAATCTTTCCTTGTAGTGATGATGTTGCTAAATTGTTTTAATCCTTTGTGATTTCTTTTCGACAGGACGCATCCTGGTGCCGACATAAACACTGGTGAATCTCACTGTAGGTTTAAGTTTGATCTGTAACTCCTCTAATGCTGTGTCATTATCATCTGGGTATATCCTGCTTTAACACTGTATGGTTAAACTCACACACTATATTTCTTATTTTTTGGAGGTGTTGAAGGGGTAGCTCAGTGGTTAAGGCATTGGACTATGGTTCGGAAGATCCCAGGTTCAAACCCCACAACCACCAAGTTGCCACTGTTGGGCCCTTGAGCAAGACCCTTAACCCTCAACTGCTCAGATGTGTAATGAGATAAAAATGTAAGTCGCTCTGGATAAGAGCGTCTGCCAAATGCCTAAATGTAAAGGGGAACATGTTTGATGAGGGGGAACACTGGAGGTTTTGCTGACATTGTTTTATCTGTTCCTGCTCTGTAATGAAAAGTCCTTTCTGATCTATTAGGTTTTAATGTGTGCATCGGCCTTTACATTTTGACCAGCTTCATGTAACATAATGATGACAAATAACTGTATGAGGTTTATTGATTATATGCTTTATAATAATCCAGTGGGTCACACAGAAGAGACATTTGACAGACTGAGGAAACCTGCTTTTAAAGATAAACACATTAATGATTACTTTCCAAATAATTCTATACATAAAGATGTGCATGAATTATTACACAGCCATCATGAAGTCTTTTTTTTTTTTGTTGCCAAAATAGACTTTCATTATTGAAGCTTTAGCGCCTGGATTTTGACTGGATTGTGTTTCCTCTAAGTAATAACTTTAATTTTCTGTTGTTGTATCATCATAGCTTGTTATTGATTCTGTATGTACACTGTCTCTTATTAAACTTTAGACTTTAAAGTTGTAAAATAAATGGATGTCACTTCTTTCATGGAATAAATATTCTTTTTTAAGAAATACAATTTGACAGTTTTTCAATTGAATAACTTATTATATAAACAGTTCTGTTTAGGAGATTTATTTAAGAAAAATCTTGTATTAATGTGAAATAGTTCATTTTAAATTGTGTACTCTAAACATAAAGTTAACAAACATAAATAATAATATGCCTTGTTGGGCATGTGTAGGTGTGGTGGTGTAGTAGTCATGCACCTATAACATCTGGGGTTCGATTCCCTCCTCTGGGTCTGTGTGCGTGGAGTTTGCATGTTCTCCATGTGTTTGATGGGTTTCCCTTGTTTCCTCCTACAGTCCAAAGACATGCAGATTAGTCTAATTGGTGTTTCCAATAAAAAGTTTTTTTCCCCCATTATATTCTTCCTTGTTTATTGATGGTATGTTTATAAATTTAGCATTAAAAGTAGCAAAGGCATAAGGAAGATTATTAATGAAGCATAGATGGCTTTGATGAAAAAGCAGTCTGTGAGATTAATAAACACTTTTAGTGGCAGCATTTTTAGGTTTTAATAAAATTGTGTAAATTGTCAATAGATCAATAGCTACACAGTGTTGATGGATAGATGCTGATTTAATCTGGAAGGATATCTTGGATGATCCAATGCCTTATTATAGAGGGTGAATATGGTAAAGTTACTGTTGATTGTGTCTTACTCAAGTACCAAACTGTGGCAACATGGAGGTTGGATTTGAATTTCTAACCTAATCATAAACCCAAGCCATTAACCACTGAGCCTCCTCCAGTCCTGGGCTTTGTTTAAGGTGAGCTCAGAGCCATGTGTGAATATTTATCTAAGCCTGGACACACTGCAAATAAGCCCCAGGATTATCCCTGAACCACCAAATTTCAGTCCAATTAGTTGTCTGTTGGTCACCTAAGTGAAAAAAATATGCTACAGTAAGTACCGTATATTAAATCCTAGCATGCCAAAGCATACTTAAGTGTACTTGAAGTCTGACTAATGACTAGTACTTTAGGTTTGCTATTTTGGAACAACTAATTTTGTACTAAGTGCATTTAAGTTGCAATTAATTTATACAAAAGCACAATTTTAAGTGTATTAAGTGTACTATTGTGTGCTAAAGTGGAACAACTTTAAGTATACCTAGCACACTTAAAATATATGGCTGTTTACTATATGTACTAATGTACATACCTGACAGTTATCACTCACTCATCATCTATACCGCTTTATCCTGCATTGAGGGTCGTGGGGGGCCTGGCGCCTATCTCAGGAGACTTAGGGCACGAGGCAGGGTGCACACTGGACAGGGTGCCAATCCATCACACACATACACACACTCATTCACACACTACAGAAAATCTGGGAAGGTCAATTAGCCTAATCTGCATGTCTTTAAACTGTGGGAGGAAATTGGGAACAGAACGGTCACTGGAAGTGCAAGGCGACAGTGCTAATCACAGTATTTAATCAAATTCAAAAATATATTTAATGTATTATAAGTAGGGCACTGGTTGCTCAGTGGTAGGTGTTTCGTCTGCCATGTGGAAGGCCTGGGTTCGATTCCCAGCCAGTGTCCAAACGCCCAGCCACTGGATGCAGTTCTTGTCCCAAGCCTGGATAAAATGGGAGGGTTGCGTCAGGAAGGGCATCAGGGGTAAAACCTGTGCCAAGTTGTTGTGCGGATCGGATAGTCCGCTGTGGCGACCCCTTGCCGGGAGCAGCCGAAAGACCAACAACAAGTACATTCAAGCATTTTTATTGTATTACAAATAGATGAGTAATATACCATGAATATATTCTTATTGTAGCAGTAGCATGCTGTTATACTTCTGGCCAAATCCAAATACTAAAAAGTACACTTCATGGTCAAGGGGTCACCACAGCAGACCCTCCGCTCCGTACACAACTTGGCACAGGTTTTATGACATTCATGACACAACTCTCTCATTTTTCTACCCAGGCTTGACACCAGAAATGCATGGAGTGTCTGGGTAGTACAGTATGGTGTGTAGCTCCACCAACAGTAGAGCTCAAACCCAAATCCTCAGATTAACAACTTAGCACCTTAGACAACTGAACCACCACTCCTTTACTGCTTATAAAAAATACTTTGTTATATCATGTAGTACACACAGTCTTTTACTACTGTAATTTAAATGTGTTACCAGTGCACTAAAAAGGTTAAGGACCTTTTACAAATACTGAATGCATTTTCTACACTATAACATGTTTTTGAAACACATTACATCAGTAATGATGAGGCAGATTTCATTCGTCAGTTCAACAGATTTAATTTGCACAAGGTCACAAAAACAACAACAACAACAACAGTACTATAGTTTATTTGTCTTTAACAAAACTTTAAATTGTCTCACAAACACACACACAAATATAAACTGTTGTCTAAACAAAGTCAGGCATCATTATTGGAATATACAGTATTAGTTTAAACCTGGTGTGTTGATTCTAGCTGTTACACAGAGACTGAAAACAGGTCGAGAGCTACGGAGCCGTTATACCACAAGCAAAGTGCATAATATTTAAGAACAACACATTAGATACACATTCTATAGTTTAAACTATGTACGTAATTTCAAACTAATCAACAAAAACCATAAAATTTATTTTATTTTATTACTCTTTATTGCTCTTTATAAAAGTTTCTTTTATGCCCAAGACTTTTGCACAGAACTATATTATAATTAAAAAAAGCTTGTGCTTGCTGGAGAATATGAGTTCTTCTGGTAACTTTGTCACACTCACTCCTTTCTATTTTATACAAATCCCAGGAGCGTACATTAAGTTTTTTGTTTCCATCTTAAAACTGGTCTGTCTTGTACTATATTTCTTTCTTTACAGCCATTCATATATTCTCCTGTAATTTTATTAATTTATTAATTTTTAAGCTATATATGGGAATACATAATTATGCAGACATGATAAGCATATATAACAAAATTGGTACAGCATATAATATGGTGCCTAAGACTTTTGCACAGTACTGTATTGTACTGTATGACTTTTCTCTTATAAGTGTAAGATTTTTCCCGTGTCTGCACATGTTTTCGAGCCTGGCCAGGAATCGAACCGGGACCCTGGAGGTGCAAGGCGACAGTGCAAACCACTACAGCACCATGCCACCCATGCCGTTTTTTCGGTTTATTCGCAATTACTTTTTCCTGTGTGAAAACTCTCTTTCTGGTTTAAGTGCAAGCTAAATGCTAAAGCTAATGTGCAAGGCATTATGGGATTTTGAGGCTAACAAGGACACAGTGAACACCGAACCATGTCGGTGCAGCTTCTAGACTTATCATGGTGGAATATACATCAGTGAATTATAGCGTGATAATGTTACAATGGTGGACAGCGGGAGGTCTGAAGGTGGCTGGACTTTGAATGGGCAAAAGATGGCAGAAGGTAGGAAGTGGGGAAGAGTGAAGAACAGTACAAAGAAACAGGAAAGAAGTGAAATGCAAACATCCAAAACAACAGATAAGTGAAGTATCTAACTCAGAAGAAACTGATGAAAGACAAGGTAAAACAGGAAGTGTAGGACAAAATGAAGAATATAAAGTAATCCTGAAATTAACACAGGAAGAAGTGTCGTTTAGAGACTGGAACCCAATACAAATCACACAAACAATAACAACACTAATAGGAGATATTGTATATACATAAGTGGCAAAATATTAAGAAATGGTTTCCTATTAATAATATGCAAGAACAAACTCAACAAGGAAAAGCGAATAAAATTAATAATATTAAGGGGAAAAGAGTCAAAAGTGTGCAGATAGAAGAAAGAAGGGCGCGGGGAGAAATCACGGGGATACCAACAACAGTAACAATTAAAGAAATAAAGCAAAAACTATCAGAAGAGCAAATAAATGAGATTAAAAGAATAAAAACCACAAGAAACGGGATGAGATAGCCTGTCACTGATGATAAAATTTGAGGAAAGTAAATTACCATATAGAGTATTCGTGGGATACATGAGCTATGAGGTAGAGCCCTACATTCCCCCCTCCAACGTTTCTTTTCTTGAACTGAAAAAGCAAAACATGCTATGGAAAGGTCTATTATGCAAGCTAGACAAATTAGGAATAAGAGGCAAAATGCATAATTGGATAATGAACTTTTTAGAAAATAGGACAATAAAAGTCAGAGTGGGTACAGAATACTCAAAAAAATACAAAGTAGAAAACGGCACTCCGCAAGGAAGCGTGTGTAGCCCAATATTATTCAGCATCATGATAAACTACATATTCGATGGAGTGGAAGAAACAATAGGAAAATCACTATATGTAGATGACGGAGCACTGTGGGTCAGAGGCAGGAACACAGAGTACAGCAACATCAAGATCCAGAAAGCAATAAAAGAGGTAGAAAAATGGGCAAATAAATGGGAATTTAAGATATCTATAACAAAGACACACAGTATCTGCTTTACAAAGAGACATAAGAATATCTCTCTGAAACTATACGAACAAGAACTAAAACAAGTACAAACAGTAATGCACATATCTAGGAATGTACTTTGATGAAAAGCTAACCTGGAAAATACACATGAAGAAAATAAAAGAAAAATGCAAAAAAATCATAAACATAATGCAGTGCCTAACAGGACAGATGTGGGGAGTTACTGTAACAGAGCCTAATCTGTTAATCTGCATATGCAATGCACTCATGAGAGCTACCATAGACTGTGGATGCTTAGCATACTGTACATGTCAGCAGCAGAGTCCACCTTAAAACAAATAGACACTATGCAAGCTCAAGCCTTTAGAGTTTGTTGTGGGGCTTCAAAACATCCCCAGTATCAGCTATGCAGGTAGAAACGGAAGTAATGCCGACAAGAATAAGAAGGATAAAACTACTGATGCCAAACTGGGTTAACCTACAAATGCATAAGAAAGAACATCCAACAAAGGCTATTCATAAATAATGCTGGGAACACAGCAAAACAAACCTACACAGCTTTAGATGGATAGGGGACACTAAAGCAAAAAGCCTAGGACTCCATAAGCTCAACATCAGTCCCACAGTACCACTGCACAGCACCCCACCATGGAAATTCATAACCACACCAGTAGACGCAAGTCCAAAACAAAAAAAAAAAAATTAAGGACAACCCAACACACATCCCATGCTGACTAATAGTGCAAAACCATATAAAAACAATAGGAAATAAGTAATTAATAATATACACGAACAGTTCCAAAGACCCAGGTACGGGATGAACAGGGGCAGCGTTCTATATCCCACAACACAAAATATCAGCTAAAGAAAGAATAACAGACCAACTATCAGTATACACTTCTGAACTAATAGGAATACAAACAGCACTTAAATGGGTGGAGAAGAATCAGCAAGGAGAGACAAAAATAGCATCTGACAACATGTCAGCCATAACCAGTCTAGAAACAGGAAACTCATGTAGACAGGACATCCTATTTAATATACTGCAATTAATAACAGAATTATACCATAAGGGTTAAGGATTACCGTCCTATGGGTACCAGCACACGTAGATGGAAAAGGAAACGAAGAAGCAGATAAACTCGGCAAACAACCACTCAAAAACAAAAATGTCCAAATAAAAATCTCAATAAGCAGAGCAGAAGTTAAGAAAATAATTAAAGAACACACGAACAAAATATGGAAAGAAAGATGGGATGAAGAAGAAACAGGTAGACATATGCATAAAATTAAAAAAATAAAAAAGATCAAAAGAGGGAAAGTATGGGGCAGAAACAGAAGAGAGGAAATCATCATAGCTACGCTAAGAATAGGACACACAGGACTAAACCAAAGTCTTAAGGTAATAAGCAAACACCCAACTGGAGAATGTGAATTCTGTGGACAAACAGAGACAGTAACACATATAATAATAAACTGTAAACGATACGACAAAGAAAGACAGGAACTCAAAGAAACCATGCAAGAGTAAGGAATAGAAATGACAACAAAAAAACATACTAGGGAAGATGAACTGGAAAATATATAAAAGTCTGTTTAAATACCTAAACGACACTGGCCTAAAAGAATCTAGGAGAAGAAACTTTTTATTGTTTATTGTCTATCTGATGAGCCACACTCCAGTCCAGCAGGTGGCAGTAATGCACCTATAAGTTGGCTGCCGGCCGCCAAAAAAAAAAAAAAACAACAAAGAAGAAAAAGATAATTTTCACTAAATTTGCAACTAGACACACTTACCAGGTACTGTTTAATATATAAAATTAATTGGATGTAACTGTTTAGGGCAGTAAACAGTAGCCTTATAGCTTTGTAGCAGTGCTAATACTATTGTAGTGTTTAGGGGAATTAAACCCTGATGTAAACCATGGCGTCTCTGTAATATACATCCACATATGGGTTTATAAGCAAGTTAATATCACTATGCTAACTGCTAGCGCTTAACATAATAAAAATAGCTTGTTTATTAATTTATATTTGGACACATAGCTAATGTAAACAATTATTCATTGTTTCTGTGAAATGTCTGTCCAAATATGAAGTTATAAGCAAGCTAATATCACTATGCTAACCGCTAGCTTACTGAAAGAGCTAAGAGCAGACTATTAACTGTTTCCTAGTGCTAATTAGCCCTGAGCTAATTCTTAGCTGCTCCTGTTATGGGTAATGTTACAGATAGTTAATATATTGTTGTATACAGCTTATCAGTGTTATTGTACTGCCATATAATGTGTACTGGCCTATAATGTACTGGTATTATCATAGATCTACTGAGTAGTTAGCTGTTTTCTTACACAAAGTATGTAACAGTCAAGAAAATGGGCTTTTGTTCAGGTTCTATCTATCTATTATAAACTCATTAAATGTGCCTTCATACGGCTTATAATATGTACTGAATGCTTGTGTGTTTTCTTTTCACAGTGAACTGTATGTAAATCATCAACTGCCTGTGTATCAGCTGATTTCTACACCAGCTTTACATCCTGAGCAGAAGGTAAGTGATAACTTAAGGACTCACCTCTCTTTTCAGGAACACCACTGAACACGTCTTACTCAGGGGTCAGGGACACACGCATCTGTCTCTTCATGGACATGATGTGTGTGTTAAAATGTTAACAGTGTGTAATACTTAATGGCAGAAACCAATAATTGTACACAGCATTACTAAAACCTTGGATTTTATAAAATTCATGCAACTGTGTGCGTGTTAAACTGCATAGTAACATCATGTCTTTATTTCTCCCCTGTTGTAGATTGTCATGGAGAGGACGGACCCTTGATCCTCTGCCTTCTTGCACCACCATCACACTATACATATTTATACATGTATTTTTTTAATTTGTAAATAAAGTGTTTAATGTAATTTATAGATGAGTATTTATTTTCCAGTTTGCTTATAGTTCAACAAAACAATGACATTGAATTGAATTAGATGTTCCTTCAATCTGTGTAAGGGTACAGACTTGCACAATATTCATTACTCCACACTATGTAGGGTACAGGCTTGTACAGTATACATTAAACCTGTACACTTACACAGTGTGGAGGATACAGTACATTATACATTAATGCAATAACTCGGATCTAATGTGATTTTTTTTTTTCTGACAAAATATCATTTAACAAACTGAGTAGCAAATAATATGTACTATTTTATTTATAATACATACATTTTGTAGCTAACGTTTACATATTTTACAATTCCAGACATATCATGTTTAGATACTCTAGGATGAGAAAATAATATATATGGGGGGTCAAATCAAACTGGGGCTTGAAGGGTTGCGTAATTTAAAAGTAGACCCTTTATGAATTCTATAGATATTTTTTTTATGTCTGTGTCTGCAGTATTCATGGAGTTTCAGTTTATTTTAATGACATGTTTCAAAAATATTTTCGCAGAGACTGAGACAGCTAGATGCACTTTATTTTACAAAAGTACAATGTTTTGTGGATATTGTAAGGGTACATAAAAGTAGACCCTTTACAGATTCAAATGATGTTCTACCCTTATGTATATGATCAAAAATGACAGAGTATTTTTAGTTCTTTGCGGGGCTGGTGGCTCAGTGGTAGGTGTTTCGCCTGCCATGCGGAAGGCCCGGGTTCAATTCTCAGCCAGTGCCCAAACCCCAGCCACTGGATGCAATGCCGGTCCCAAGCCCGGATAAAATGGGAGGGTTGCGTCAGGAAGGGCATCCGGCGTAAAACCGGTGCCAAGTTGTAGTGCGGACTGGGTATCCCGCTGTGGCGACTTCTTGCTGGGAGCAGCCGAAAGACTAACATCAACATTTTTAGTTTTTTTCACAGTTACCAGAAAAAAAATGCAAGTGTACCCGCTGGCTGGTCCGCCGACTCCTAAGTCTTCAGTTTGTGGAAGATCTCTTGCTCATGCAGTCTATTGTATGGGTTTATACTAAGACTAATTGAACCCTAAAAATAAACAGGCAAAATTCTTAATATGAAAACGAAGATCTTAAACATTGAGCCACAATTTCATATTCCGTATATTTAAAAAAAGAATATTGTAAAAATGTTAAATTCCATTCTGAATTTAATTAAAAAAGTAAGTTTTTTTTGTTTGATTTTAATTTCAATGATTACAGCTTACAGTTCATGAAAATCTCAAAATATTAGGATATTTCCTAAGAACAAACAAAAAAGGATTTACAATACAGAAATTCTGAAATATTCCATTCATTGACTGTCAAATAAAATTAAACTGAAAGAAACATGGCAAAATTACTTTCACAGTCTAAACCTCACAAAACAAAGAAATACGTACAAAATGATAATAATAATAATAATAATAATAAAGAATAAAGTCCAACAAAAACGAATTAATAATTAAATTAATCAACTGCAGCTTCTCAGAACCAGGAAATCATGTAAAATTAGTTGTAGGATTACCTGCTATGACTTTGCTTTTGTGAGCTAAACAGCTCAAGTCATAGCAGAAGTTAAGTCTTAAAGGGGTCATACAGCACTACATGCACTTTTTTAAGTTGTTTGGACTGAACTGTGTGTTAGGAGAGTACGTACACAACCACTCTACGATGATAAAGAGCCGCCCAGTGGTTTTCTTTTCGTTTATTACAGTAACATCCCCCTTCTGAATCAGGCCAATCGCAAAAGCCTGTCGATGTGACGCCAAACCGACAGGGGCCGCTCCTACACAAGTTGATTGACACTGGTGTTTTAGCAAAGACCCGCCCCGAGTGAGAAGAAGCTGTCGGCTATTGTTTTTCGCCGCTGGAGCAAAATGTTGCCTAAGCGAGTGTGGTGTACAGTTGTTGGGTGTAATAGCGAACACAGCAGTCGTTATTTACTACCTAGGGTTAGTGACCTAGGGTACCTACCTAGGGTTAGGTATCCGTACTTAAATCAAACCAAAAACGACTGAAGAAAACAGGCTCGGGCTCCATAATCCATAGTTTTCCAGTTTGGACTGCATTACCCACAAAGCACTGCGTTGTGGGCAATGCTTTGTGTGTAATGCAGTCCAAAGCATTGGCCGCACTGGACTACACTTCCGTGGCTATACCCCACGTGTCACGCCCCACAGAACTCGGGGAGGAGGGGGGGGGGGGGGGGGGGCTCAGCAGAGGTCATGAGCATTTAAATTAGCATGTACTGAAACAGGTTGCTGAGAACAGAGCTAGTTTTTACCAGGTAAAAGTAGTGTTTTTTTTTACACAATCCTTTTGAATTTTTAATTAACGTATAATACAAACTTTTCATTAGGACCCTAAAGATCATATTAACATTTAATAAAAAATATGATGTGTAGGACCTTTAAGGGACTAAGACCCTTGAAGAGCAGTGAGTGCCCAGTTCCATGAACACCTTCTCAATCACCTCAAAAATGTACTTCAGATTTTTTTTGGTACTGAAAATCCAAGGCAAACAGGTCGAAGGTCAAACTGTTAAGCAACATGAGATTGCAGACCTGGAGCATCTTGCAAAACAATCCCTCTCTAACAGAACAGCAAAGTTTATGACACTGGATCATCTTCAATCACAGTAGGAACTCCTACTTTTATCCCTCTGGTCTGTCTGTCATCAGGAGTACTGTGTAATAAAGCGTACAAAAAAAATCACTTTCGAGATTCATCTTTTCTATGTTGTTATATTTCCTTTTTGTTTCATGAAAGTCTTGAATCCTACTAGATTAATGTAGACAAAATATACATAAAAATCCTTAAAATCAGTTGTTTTTGAACTATACAAGTTTGAGATCAGCTAAAGTTAAATAAAAGCCTGAGTTCAAATGAGTAAGAATTAAGATATTTTAATAATGTCAACACAAAATCTGAAGTCTACAAAAATGGCGCCAATGTTATGCATTATTACTTTTGATAAACTTGCAGTATTCATAACATTTAACGTTAGGGAGCTTTTAATGATGAGAGAAAGATTTTGAAATATGCAATAATGTTTGCGTAAAAAAAAAAGATGTGCAAGTGTCTCAGCATCAACTCTTTCTATGTCCTGTTCTCTCAATTCTACATGTGCACAAGGTAAAGTCTCAGCTTCAGGTTCACTGTTCAGCTCAGGTTCTGTTTCATCCAAGATTTTTTTTACAATTCCTTATGCAATAATCTGAACTCTTTAATGTTATTTTAATGTTTTCTTGTTCTATGGCTGCTAAAGCTTAATTCTACATTTTTGTAAGGGGCAAAATACGACATAACATCTTAAATGTTTTCCAAGGTGAGAGAAGAACTGTACTTTATAGCAGATCTCACTGAACTCGCACGAGTTTGTTCATGAAGGCTACATTTATTTGATTAGAAATACACACTAAAAAAAATGAATCTGAGATGTTGTAAATGTAGCATAATTAAATCTGTGTATTCAACAATAAATAATAAAGTTTGTACGTTTACATAAATATATCTAAGTTAGAACTTAATCTGCATTTGTTAAGAATACAAGACAATGTGCATTTTTTTCCTTAACATATATTTTTTACGTAATCCCTGACAATCTTTTTAAGTGGACGCACACAACAAGCAATAATCTTGTTCATTTTACTCTGTTTAAATAAAACTGCCTCCCCGTGGAAAAAGCATGGGAAACCCCATATCAAATCAAAAGCGTACCAAAGCCTCATTGCGGTAGGAAACAACTCTTTGGAGCGTTATGTTCACCTCGTGTGTAAAAAGTTTTAACGGGTTGTTTTTTCTACCCAAGCGCTGGGTTGCCTCTGTTGGGTCATTTTTCTGGGTTATTTACAGAGAGTTGGGTAGTTTTTGTGTAACTCAGCTGCTGGGTTGAAGTTTGGTGGCTCCCCCCCAAAGTTCACCGGTGGATTCAGCGGCTGTCAGTCAGAGCTTCGTGTCTCTCTTCAGCTCCCACACCGCTGATGACGGTTCATCCTCCTCGGGCATTTAAGGGAAAATGTTGTTAAATACAAGCTCTGTATACACATGTTCACTCACCTAAGTCACATATGACTGAAAAATTATTACTATATGTGAGATTTATTACTGTTACCGTGTTAAGGTTACACTTAAACTTTCAGGCTGGTCTGAGGTAAGATAATTTAGCTGACACTAGCTGCTATAGTTAGCCACAGAACCCCACCTGTGTATGAAGGAAACGGATAAGATGTCTGAGCTTTTATCTTTCTCTGTAGAATGTTTGCGGAGTGACGAAGATGGTGAAGTGATGAATGAACGCTAAATCGTTAACTGTAGTGCTAGCGTGACTCAGGCATTTAGTTAGATTACTAGCGTTAGCAAACACATTAACATTAGAACTTTATTAATCTCACTGCTTGTGAGAATAAAATGCTGGGGTGTTACAAAACACTGATCGTCTCACAAATATACACACCTGCTAACCTCCCGTTTTTCACTAGTTAGTAATTTACTCCGCGGTCAAATTTCTCCCGATGTATAACAATATTTTACACCTTTCCCCCTTTGATAAGTATGCAAATGTATCACCAGTAATTGCATGTAAGCTAACCAGGTAGCCCTCTTTAACCAAAGTTGCTTGTGACTCAGGCTAAATTAACTAGTCAGCGCGCCAACTACAGGAGAAAGTACCACAGCTGAACGGGTAACTACTAGATGGAAGTATTAATGTTTGGGTGACTGTAATGTGTCAGTATGACCCCAGCTATGACATTTTTTTTCGGTAATTAGCTTAAAATCAATGCAGACCACAAGATCAACTAGTCTGACATAAAGAGCTTTATCCTAAATGCCATGCTTATTTTGCTGTTTTATTTTTGTTAATAGCTGTCTCCATTTTTTGTTTTAGGTTACCTATACCTCTATCTTAATGGACAGCTTTGTCATTTTTTATATAGTATCAATCCTATTACACACTAAATAAATAGTCTTATTTAGTTTAATCTTTGCTATTCAACAAAATGTTTACTTTCTTTCATTTCTTTCTTTCTAAGGTTGGAACCAACATGGTGGAATATCTCAAGCAGGCTGAAGTGTCAAGGCCGTACCCCTACTGTACATCCTGACGTTGGGAGATGATGACCAGCCCTGCTCTCAGGCATTCGTCATTCTGGTGGGACAGGCTCTGGAGCAATGCACACTACTTGGGGCGCATGATGAATTTTTGACATTAACCATCTAAAGCAGTGTGCTCCTGTATAGGACTTTTTGTAATGTTGCTATGAAATAGCGAGGCCTACTTGAAAAGTCATAGACAGTGTTTGTATGTTAAAATGAGACCAGGGCTGGATAGTTTTGTTCTGCAGAAAAGATATCTAATGTCACAAAGAGATCCTGCTCTGTAGAAGCTGCCTCAGCCTATTTGTGTTATTACTCCATTCTGCCCTTATGAGTAATAGTATAGTAATGATGTCGCTGTTGATTATCTGTTCTTGTGCTTTTAAAAAATACATATTTTTTTCTAAGAACATTTAATAGGATGTTGTTTATTGCATATATGTATGGTTTGCAAAACTTGAAAGTTTTTTTGTAATAGACTAGCATATCAAAGTAATTTAACTGTTTAATAGACATGGGTAATTTTTTTTTTTTTTTTTTTTTTTTTACAGATTTACTATAAACAAATAACCCATTTTGCTGGGTTAAATTAACCCACCAATATTAACCCAGTATTTTTTAGGGTGGTTCTTACTTTAAGTTTTGTGCTGGATGAAGTTGCATTTCAAAGTACAAAATTACACAACTGGTGTTTTAACTATGATATATAAGAAATGCCTAACTAGATAATGTGAGTATATGTAACTTTAAAATGAGACTAGGACTTTTAATTTAAAAAAATAGGCCCCACTCCGAATAATATGAAAACTTAAAAAAAATAGTTAAATTTCAATAAAAAATACATATTTGAAACTCTTAAAGTTAAGTAGAGCATGGACACAAAAGAATGACTAGGGAAATTATTAAATTAAGTAGGGTTTACTTGCGACATTAAATAGACTTTACTAGCAAAAAATATTTTTTCTTTTTTTTAAGTAGATCAGGCTGGATATTTTTATCATTGTATTGTATAATTAATATAATTATATAATATTGTATAGGATATTGTCTTATATATTGATATTGCACAGCCTCCTACTATAGACAAGAAATGTTAAATAAAATTAAATAATTTATGGATTAATTGGATTAATAATTAGGAAACTCAAAAGACATTTAATTCAATTCAATTTTATTTATATAGCGCTTTTAACAATGGTCATTGTCTCAAAAGCTTCACAAAGATTAAAGAAATAAAAAATAAATAATAATAATAAAATAAAAAAATAAATAAAATAAAATATTAATAATAATAATAAATTGTGTATGTGTGAGAAAAATGTGTCTAGATAATAACGAGATGAATGAATGAAATTTCTCTGATGAGCAAGCCAAGGGTGACGGCGACAGTGGCAAGAAAAAACTCCCTGAGATGGCAATAGGAAGAAACCTTGAGAGGAACCAGACTCAACAGGGAACCCATCCTCATTTGGGTGATAACAGATAGAGATGATATAACACCATGTGTGTTATGCAGCTGAGAGTACAATAAAACAGAAATTCTTTAAATTAACATGAAGTCCAGTTCAGCATAGAGATGAGTCAGTAGGTGCAGAGGGCAGATGGGGTCTGATCACTGGGAGCACAGGAGCAGGATGTGTAGCTCCAATCATAATAAGGCAGAATTCAGCTGGAGCTGGTCCTTCTCTGGATGCCTCAGGATCCTCACGGGGTTGGCCTTTATCTACTGAAGCTGGTACAATCTCCAGATGCCTCGGGATGGGTAGAAAAGTACAGGACAGATGGAGAGAATTAGCGTAGTTGCCATTCAGAATAGATGTACTGAAGTATGAAGTTATGGGATGAGTTACGCGTATGCCAGATTAAAGAGATGCGTCTTGAGTCTACTTTTAAACTGGGAAACTGTGTCTGAGCCCCGAACACTGTCTGGAAGTCTATTCCAAAGTTTTGAAGCTAAATATGAAAAAGCCCTGCCCCCTTTTGTAGATTTTGAAATTCTGGGAACTACCAGAAGTCCAGAGTTTTGTGATCTTAAGGAGCGTGGCGGATTATAGCGTTTCAGAAGACTGGTTAGATATGTGGGAGCTAAACCATTTAAAGCCTTGTATGTAAGTAATACTATTTTGTAATTAATTCTAAACTGAACAGGTAGCCAGTGCAGGGATGATAATATTGGGGTTATATGATCATATTTTCTGGGTCTGGTGAGAACCCTGGCGGCTGCATTTTGGACTAACTGAAGCTTGTTTATTGAGAATGCAAGACAACCACCTAGTAATGCATTACAATAGTCCAGTCTGGAGGTCATGAATGCATGAACTACTGTAGATTTTCTGCATCAGATACAGATAAGATGCTCCTAAGTTTGGCGATATTTCTAAGATGGAAAAAGGCTGTTTTTTTGATATTGGAAATATGATTTTCAAAGGACAAGTTACTGTCTAATATTACGCCCAGGTCTTTTACTGTTGAGCTAGTAGTAACAGTACATCCTTCTAAACGCAGGCTGAATTGTGAAAGCTGTTGTGTGCTGGTTTTTGGGCCGATGAGTAATATCTCTGTCTTGTCTGAGTTTAGTAAAAGGAAGTTATTGGTCATCCAATCTTTTATGTCCTGGACACACTCGGTTAATCTAGACAATTTAGGTATTTCGTCTGGTTTTGTTGAGATATATAATTGGGTATCATCAGCATAACAATGGAAACTAATCCCATGTCTTCTAATGATGTTACCCAGGGGAAGCATGTATATTGAGAACAGCAGAGGTCCTAAAACTGACCCTTGTGGGACCCCATATTTCACTGGCATTACACCAGACAGTTCTCCATTTAGATCTACAAAATGGTATCGATCAGACAGGTATGATCTAAACCATTTTAATGCCTGTCCCTGAATACCTATGTGATTTTGTAAGCGATCTATGAGAATGTTATGATCTATAGTGTCGAATGCAGCACTAAGATCAAGCAAGACTAGAATTGAGGTGCAGCCCTGATCCGAAGCTAAAAACAAGTCGTTTGCAATCTTAACTAGTGCAGTTTCTGTACTATGATGGGGCCTGAAACCTGACTGAAATTCTTTAAGGATGTTGTTTTCCTGCAAAAATGTGCATATTTGAGCTGATACTACTTTTTCTAATATTTTTGATATAAAGGGGAGGTTTGAAATCGGTCTATAATTTGTTATTTCATTTGCGTCCAAATTAGATTTTTTAAGAAGCGGCTTAATAACTGCCAACTTGAAAGGTTTAGGGACGTGACCTAGATATAATGAAGAATTAATAATGTTTAAAAGTGGCTCTCCAACCGTATGCACCACTTCTTTCAAAAATCTGGTTGGGATTGGGTCTAACAGGCACGTTGCTGAATTAGCTGAGGTGATAAGTTTATAAAGCTCTTCCTGTCCTACACCTGTAAAGCACTGAAAAACTAAATGTAAAACTTTAGGCTGAACTGGATCATGAGATGCTATTAGAGGTTGAACTTCCGTTATTTTCTTCCTGATGCTATCGATTTTTTCCTTAAAGAAGTCCATAAAATCTTCACTACTAAAATGTTGTGGAGTACTTTCTGCAGGCATCTCAGGTTTTGTTAGGCGGGCTACTGTACTAAATAAGAACTTGGGATCGTTTTGATTTCTTGCTATCAGTTGGCTAAGATGCTCGGTCCTAGCAGTTTTTAGAGCCTGTCTATAGCTGCACATACTGTCTTTAAACGCAATTCGAAAAACTTCTAATTTAGTTTTTCTCCATTTTCGCTCAAGGTTACGGGTTGCTCTCTTTAGGGCGCGAGTATGACTATTGTACCAAGGAGCAAGTGTTTTATCTCTAACTTTTTTTAATCTGATGGGAGCAACAGTGTCTAATGTTCTGGTAAAAATAGTACCCATGCTGCTAGTCATTTCATCCAGACCGTCTGCATTTAGGGGTCTAATAAGAATTTGGGACAGATCCGGCAGATTACTTGTTAATCTGTCTTTAGTGGTCGGATTCATATTTCTAACAAATCGATAACATGGGGAGACACAGCTAATCTGTTCTACGGGTAGAGTATATATCAGGAGGTGATGATCTGTTATATCATTACTTTGAGGTAAAATCTCTATATTAGAGACATCTATACCATGAGATATAATTAAATCTAGCGTATGATTACAGCGGTGAGTTGATCCATTTATATTTTGTTTAACCCCAAAGGAATTTAGTAAGTCCATAAATGCGAGGGCTAAAGTGTCGTTAGCATCATCTACATGAATGTTAAAATCTCCTACTATCAACACTTTGTCAGAGTTAACAATTAGGTCTGATAGCAGATGTCCAAATTCTTTAAGAAAATCGACATATGGCCCTGGGGGTCTGTACACAGTGGCCATTGTAAAATTTAGCGCGGGTTTATTATGTATTTTATTAAGTGCAACATTAATGACGAGCACTTCAAATGAGTTAAACCTGAGCCTTATTTTCTGAGTAACCGTGAGTACATCATTGTAGATAGTGGCGACACCACCACCGCGACCGGTTAGACAGGGCTCGTGCTTATTCATTTGCTTTAAGCCAGGTTTCAGTGAGGCAGAGTGCGTCAAGGCAATAATCAGAGATCATTTCATTAACAATAAGTGCTTTAGGCGCAAGGGATCTAATGTTGAGAAGTGCAAACTTTAAAGGTAGATTTCGATTACTTATTTGGCCTCTTTCTGGTTTAATGGGTACCAGATTGTTTCGGCTGGATTTAACGAATTTATTCTTTTTTCTCACTATTCGGGGAACAGACACAGTTTCTATAGTACAAGGTATGTGTGTGCGTCTATTAGTATGGTGGGTTGTATTGTGGCTGATATCTAAAGAATCTAAGGTATGACTTACCGCCAGTCAGATGGTTCGTAGTGTCCTGGAGATGTTGTCTGAAAGGACCGCTGCTCCAGCTCTGCTAGGGTGCAGGCCATCAGTGTGGTAGAGCCTAGGACGCTCCCAGAAAACATTCCAGTTATCAACAAAGGGTAATCTCTGTTGTTGACACCAAGATTGTAACCATTCATTAAAGGCAAATAATCTACTGAACCTCTCGATTCCTCTCTGAAATGTCGGAAGTGGTCCAGATACGACGATCTTTGTCGTGGGTGATGTGCTGCGGACCTTCTCGACCAGGCTCCTGAAGTCCTTCTTTAGGATCTCCGTCTGCCTCAGCCTGATGTCTTTCGTGCCAGCATGAAGAACCACAGCTCGAATGTTCTTCCTCAGGGCCGCATGCACCTGTGCAGCAACATCAAGAACACGTGCACCAGGTAAACAGCGCGTGTACGCCTTACCTTTAGCCTTGGTGGCACGCACGTGCTGGACGATGGAGTCTCCGATTACCAGCGCGTCGTGTGCCGTCTCGCGGAGAGGAGCGAAGTGGTTTCGGGTTGAGATCTCGAAGACGCGTGGTGGCGGAGGGTCTTCTGGCGCGCGTCTTCCGCTGCTGCAGTATCCAGGCCTCGTGGTATCCCGGCGCCGGGGTGAAGGAAACCTGGGCAGGCTGCGTCCTCGGTGCGTTGGACCTGGGCAGAGAAGCACGCGGGGTAGAGGTTGTCGGAGGACACATTGTACATGTGTGCATTTGTATGAAAGTGGAGAGAAAGACAGGGTCATGGTTCTGATAGATTATCAAACTGTACTATATTTGTGTAATATAAGAGTGCACTGTTCCTCATAGTCCTAATATTCTGTCTGAAAATATTATATGATTCCATTTAAAAACAGGATGCTTGTGCTATTGTTTTGGTCCTACCTTGATTGAAGCCATTTCCGCAAGCTTTACATTTTATTCTTTTAACCTTTGCATGTTGTAACACCTAAACATTTTTAAAACTTTCATTACTTTTATCTGTTTAACCTCCTAAGATCAGTGCCTGTATTTACTAAGCGTATCAGAGAAGAACGCAGTAACTCAGTTTTGGTCTGACTTTTAGGAGTAGGAGCAATTTATTAGAAGAAATGTAGGAGAGCTCTAAACTGGTTAGGAATTGTAAGGAATATACTTTATATTGTATATAATGTATATATAATTAGTGTACACAACTGTTTTTTTAAGCAGCACTTCATCGCTTCATTAAAATGGCATATCCTCGTGTTACGAGCAGCAAACTAATGGGTGACACTGATGCCTTCACAAACTACCATCCACTCACGGTTTATCTTTAGGGGGGTAAGGGTAGGGGCAGAATTTTCCTTTCTCCAGTTTCACTTCTTTTTCGAAGTCATGTTGATCAGATTATGTCGGTTCTACACAGCTCTATTATAGGGGCTTTAAAAATATGTGATTGGAGCAGTCTGATTAGGATGATGTCATGCAGCTTTCACACATCTACAAGTTTTTTTGCCGCTGATTTCACCATTTCACTTTGCCAATGTTTAAAACTACAAAAATGTGTAAAAACTACAACACCTACTATAATGTGCAAACTACTTTATGGCTTTCAGTATCGTAAACAGTGAAGTCACCTGCTTTTATAGGAGCAGTCCTACTCCTCTCTGAAAATATGAGTAGGAAGCTTCATAAACAACTTTTATGTCCTACTCTGAGGTAGGAAGATTTTCAGTCTTAAATTAACTTTGTGGGTGATTTCTAGGAGTGATTCTGATGAGTCTTTTAATGATGGTAAACAGAAAAGTATACGTAAAGACTCCAACAAACAAAAGAACAAACAAACAAATAGCTTGGTGCTAACAGGGGCTCTCTGGCAGGACACAAGCAGACGGATGAATAACACGTCCTGTGGCGAGACACAGGCAGAGGGACACATGACAGGACATACAAACAATGCGTGGAGCTGAAACTGGACACTAGAGGAAGACAGGAGACGCTAGAGGGAGACAGAAAACACGTAGAGACCAGGGGAGACTCGTAAAGAGACAGGACTAAGGCTAAAGACATGGCAGTCAGCTAGGCATGGCTTTTAGCTAAACATGGTTAAGATTGCTCTTAACCATGGCAGTTAGCTACACATACACCTAGCCAAATATGTCTTCAGCCCCAACATGCACTAAGCTACACTTACCTAATAGCTCACACACACTAGGGAACTAGGGGGCACAGAAACAGAGACGGAGGATACCCAGTGGCTAGGCGAGGCGGCACCCCCAGGCTAGGCGAGGCGGCACTGAAACGCTAGGCGCACTTGGACACTAGGGAGGTAGGAAACACTGAACAGCTAGAGACACAAAGGGGCTATGGCTAGAAGCATGCTAGTTAGCTCAACATAGATTTTAGCTAAACACACTCCTAGCCAAACACACACCTAACTACTTACCTGACTCTAGCTAAACACAGAAGAACACAGGAGGAAAAAAACACAGTACCAACATGTCAGGACAGGACTGAATCAGCTCCACTAACACAGACACACAGAACATACACAGAAACATGGGCCAATATGAGAGCCAAAGTCAACACAATTAAAATCAAAATATGAACTAAACACAGAACAAAATTCCCAAACAACTGACAGTGCTTAAACCAAAAATGCTCGACCCAGTTTCCCAGACTAAACAGCTATTTATAGATGGATTAACGGCTACCTCGTCTCAGGTGTGCACTCGCATCACCTGACCGAGGTGCCTGCTGGGAAACTGAGTCAGCCAACAAAAACTACAAATAAAAAAACAGCGACCTCTGGTGGTGGACCCTTACATCACTGTTTCTTGTTATAAGCACCTGATACATAACTATGAACCTAATCAACGTATATAAACAGGAAGAAGTTCTGCAAAATAATTATACCCATCAGTTATTATACAAGGACATAAAGACAATGAAGTTGGAAGAAAATATAATGTCCTCAAATGAGAGCATTCAGGTTTCAAGAGGTTACAATTCAGTATTTTAATGTCGGTACCAAGGAATTAATATTGTGCTGATTAACTGTTTTAGTGTGTTTACCTGCTAATGGGATTAGTCAAGACAACACAAAGCTCATCCAACTTACTGTACACTTGTTGTGTGATTACGACAGTCAAAAACCTGTCCACTAATACACATTGAACTAAAAGGTGTGTCAAAACTTTGGCACTGTATTAAACATCCGTGTGCTGTTACCATTCAGGTTCAATGAAGGTTCAATATAGACAGTTAATGCAGTTTATGCAGCATACAGTTATTTTGCACTTATCTACAGTGGTTACTCGCGCGGAATGTCTATGACTGCCACGCACTCTGTCGCGGCAAACGGCAACAGAAAAAAATAAATCAGTCGCAATTCAAATTAATTTGTGAAATGACCGCCAGGTGGCGCAAAGGGACATTTTGCAAACGGCTGCAATTTATTTTGTTTAGACAGACTCTGTTTCTATCTGTCTATTGTTATTATTAAAGAAAACAGCACAAACAACAGCTCAAGGGCTTGTAAAAACATTTTTATTTTAAACGATAAAAATGTCAATTTTGGAATCCACAGACGCTTAGTGGTCTGGACTAATGATTATGAATGCGTCGGGGAAAACAGCAAGGAAACTGACTGGCCAAACAAGCACTAACAACAGCTCAAGGGCTTGTAAAAAATATCTTATTTAGACTAGCTAATTAAGTTCACTAGCCAACGATTTTATTTGTACAAAGAATGAACTGTTATATAGCTTCTGTTTGTATCGGTTTATTGTTATTATAAAAAAAAATACATTTAAAGACATCACAATTTAAATATAAAAAACTAAGAAAATAGACCTACAGAATAGAACATTTAATAAATAAACTAAATATACACTTTTATCATTTGTATAATATGGTTATAGTATAGTATATCGCGGCTGAAATTCTGTTGTACTAAATAATATTTATCCAGTATAATCGGGACTTCTTATTTCTATTTACTTTAGGTTGTTGTTTTTGCAGTGAGTGTGCTTTGCAATGTCAGACACATTCAAAAGCAAATAATACACCCTCCCCAGGTGTGAATCGGCTGTTCTCACCTTTACACTCGGAGAAACTAAAATGCACCCCTCCACACTGTGCATGGTTTCAGCAAAGTGGAGGATCTTAGATCTTGCTTCAGGCCTCTTCTTAAATTTGTGTAAATTTAAAATCTTCTGGATTCTACATTCTAAAATTGACATTGTTACCGTTTTTAATCCATGGAATGAGATTTTTTATCATAACATGCATGTTATTAATTACTCTACACTGTTTTTAATTCAACTACAATGTTTTAATTTGAGATTTTATTAAAAAAATAAAATATAAACCAAATAAACATATTCCATTTGTATTTTCCCCTCGTAAAAAAGCATAAAAAATGATGGGTTGTGTATCGAGCGATTAAAAACAATACAAGGCGTGTTATAATAAGGAAACTTTCTATCTCTTCCATTCCAGTGATTAAAAAACAGTAAAAAATGTAAATTTTGGAATCCACAGACGCTTAGTGGTCCGAGCACAACGTAATAATCTTTGTATGATAAAATGACTCGTGGCATGAATCTACACGAAGGGCTTCAGGTTCAAATAATCATTCAATAACATGATAATAATCAAAAGTAAAATAATATTGTTCTTTTTGCTGTTTATGTCCACCATTTAATAATTATTTAATTATCAATAATTAAAGCTGCTCATATCGCGCGCTTTCACTTTAAAAAAAAATGCAGTGTTTAATCAAGTATATGTCCCCTCTCTTTATGAAATGATATAAGCTCGTGTCGGCAAAAATGTGTCGGTAAAAGTGTGTACAAACAACATAGCACAATGCATGTGTGTGAATGGCCGAAATGTGGTTGTGAATTAATCTTTTAGTGAAAGTAAAATGTTCGCGTGAACCCGCGGCGCGCGCGTGCGCTCTTTCACTTTGACGAGTTTTGATGTCAGATGAACGCATGCGCCAATATGAGAGATTTATAAGAAATTTCTCTTTCCCAGAAATATAACAAACACACATTTATACGTGTTAAATAAGCGCTGTCTTTGCGGCGCTGTGCGAAACGCACGCCGATGTAAGCCGCCTTCCTATCTCAGTCATAATATACAAATATGTTTTAGCTGTGTAGTGGACCGCGCGCACACAACCTCTCGCGGTCGAGCCTCTGAATACGCCGTTTTAACGGGGGTGGGGATAAGAAACACCGCACCGGCAGAACTAGACTAATGATTATGAATGCGTCGGGGAAAACAGCAAGGAAACTGTCTGGCCATTTTAATAATTCATTAATAAGTTAGTGTCTTTTCGTTTCGGCTGTGAGTGGATGCGCTGTAGTAATCCACGTTTCATACGAATTACATAAGCTGATTTTTTCCCCCATTAGTTTATATAAAAGCAGACATTTTGCTTTCTGTAAGCATATTTTTCACGTCTGTGAGGCGAGTATACACGGAGTTTCGGTTTATTTTCTGACGCGCTCAAGTTCACAGAAACCGATACAGATCAGCGCTGTATCCCTGTTTGCTTTCATTATTTTACAACATCATAACGTTTTGTCATCATTGTGCATTATAAAGGCTATGTAGCTTATATAGGTTTATTATATAGTTTTTGCCCATTAATCTGACAACACCTGTGACTCACCCACGTTTTCTGATACACACAGCCAGAGTTTTCTGGCTACGCGAGTGTTACACATGATAAAATATAAAGTCTCACTGTGTTAACATTTAAGCCCAATCCCAATTCTATTTTCTACCCCTTCCCCTACCCCTCGCCCCTTCCCCTTGTCCCTTGAAACGAAGTGGAAAGGGGAAGGGTTAAAATATTTCCCCTAAGAAATAGGACACCACTACAACACTGTTATACGTCATCATACGTATCCGTTCATTTACATGTACACATACAGTATGGCCGTAAGCAAAACAAACAATGCGTTATCAAAAGCTCGG
Organism: Clarias gariepinus; assembly: GCF_024256425.1. Classification (NCBI taxonomy): domain Eukaryota; kingdom Metazoa; phylum Chordata; class Actinopteri; order Siluriformes; family Clariidae; genus Clarias; species Clarias gariepinus. The sequence goes on along the minus strand of NC_071108.1, from coordinate 34,829,738 downwards.
CAAACTGCCGTGCTACTGAACTTTTATATTTGTTTGTAGCATGCAGTAAAGTGTATATGACATAAAAATATATTTTTGTAATATCGGGCAATCGGTGCTATCCGCTTGCAAACTTTAGCGTTTTTTTTGCAAACGTTTTTTTACAAAACATCACCATAAACACAAACACAAGACTAAAATTAATATACATATAATGAAAACTTGTCATAAAAATCCTTATAAATGGCAAAATTCGTTAAATCTATGGGTCTGCTTGCTCGAGTGAGCCCTTCGTTTGAAGTGAGGTCCCGAAAAATCTTCGTTTGGAGGGCTATCTGGCCCTTCCCCTTCCCCTCCAACCAAAAGAGAAATGAGACACCCCTACCCCTTCACAAGAACGCGCCAAACGGAGGGGTAGGGCTAAGTGTAGGGGTAAGGGGTAGAATTGGGATTGGGCTTTACTTTGCTTAAATTCGATGGAACTAAGAAACCCCTATATTTAAGTTCTAAATTTGTACTGTAATTTTAGTACGGTGATGATAAATTCGTTTTATGATACTCTTGTATTTTATAAGGTTTTCGCCGGCAGTGATACAGCGCAACGGGGGTGCTGGGATGTGAAAATGTAATTTGTTAAAATGTTATTATTTATTAATTCTTATAATAACGCAAAAACACATCGACATCTGCTGACGCAGTAGCACGGCCTGACAATGTTTTAATTTTTATGGTAATTAATTTTCGTTTTTTTCAGTTAATAAATCTACTACAAATTTAAAGAACACAAAATATAAGATAACGAAAAACATACATCCCTAGCTTTTCTAATTACACATGATAAAATCTAAAGGCTCACTGTGTTAACGTTTACTTTGCCTAATAAGATTTAATTTAAATTCTACATTTGTACTGTAATTTTAATACTGTGATTATGAATTCGTTTAACTCCAACGTTTCACTTTTTTTTTCTCCGCTACTATGTGCAGCTCTAACGGCGCGCGGCTCATTAATTCTTGAGAGAATGAACTGATGCCCGAGGCGTCAGTCTATAGTTATATAGCGCCACTCAGCGGTAGAAGCCAGCAAACGCACAAACCGAAATGCCGCCACCGTGAGGCGTGATGGTAAAAACAGAATACCGCATGAGTAACATCTGTACACTTGAGCAGTTGCATTAGCAGTTCTAATCAGGTGCCTGTATAGTGTGCAAGTGAATCATTTTTTTTTACATTTTGAATAAAACTGATGTTTTTTTTCGAGAATCATACCAGAGAATGAGAACTGGGAAAATGAAAGCAAAGACCCCAAACACAAAAACCTTGCCCCCATTAAAGAAACAAGGTGATGGTTGAAACACAGCATGTTAAAGAAGATATTTTGGGGATTTTGGTAAGCAAGGCAATGCGATGTATGTTGCTCTTCTCGTCCCAATTTCAGCCATAAAAGATCAGACAAATTTCGACACAAGTGCACGGATAACAGCAGAAGGCTTCATTGAAGGCCTTCTAAAGCACGAGACCATCGTCACAGCCCAGATCTTCCTAACGATATTTGATGTAACCTTCCCAATCTCTAAATATCTGCAGACAAGTGGCATGAAACAGCTGAAAAAAATTATCAACATTCGATGAGAAAAGATAAACATTTTATGAATACACGAGCAGGACAACAGAGGATGTGTCTGAAGAAGACGGTGCGGTGGAGATTGTGTATAAAAGCTGCTCATCTTGCAAAAACTTTCCAGTGTGTGCTTACTGTATTCTTGGTCAATACAACCTATTGATCAATGCATATTCCATTTTGGGACTTGCTTACAAGTTCTTACTTACACTCTCGGTCACCAAGGTAGCTTGCGAATGAAGTTTCTCCGCTCTTAAATTCATAAAGAGTAGGCTCAGGACCTCTCACACAACATCATCTAGAAGTTTTCATGCTCTTGGCTTATAGTGATCAGATCAAAAATAGCATTGCTGAGAGAAGTGAGCCAGTACGGAAATTGCTCACCTAATTAAAAGAAAAAGAAGGTAGTCATTTCTTTACATTAACAAATAATTTATAAGAAAAATAAATACTTATCTGTTTTGTCTCCTTCACAGGAATCCTTTCATTATCGCTATATCTTACACTACATCAAGACCCCCTGACTGGCTAAAATGTTGTCTTTATACTTTTATATGTTGTTTGTCTTAATGTTCTTTCCTTTGCGTCTTTATTCTACAAATATGACCCAATACTGAACATGTTCAGTGATACTTCAAATATATGTTTAAATAGCATTTATTTCTGTATTGCGTATTTTACTATTTTTATGCTAGTAAGTGGTGTTGAAAATGAATCTCCACATTTTCAACACTTTTTGGTCTCAGTCCACCCCTGGCCCCAGATACAAAAATTTACAATTATAAACAATGTTTTTTTTTAGCATGTAAGGGAATGTATAAAACCACTAAAATTCAGTATATTGTATGTGTGCGTGCCGAAGAAATGTGTTGGTTTTAATGACTCAGTCTGAGAACATGGTGATAAAAAATCTGTTAAAAACAAACTAACCTGCAATTTTCCTTTAAAAAAAAATAAATAATAAATCCCGACAGATAAGTGTTTCTGTTATTGTTTGTGCGCGCACATGCTGTAAAGCAAGACGAGAGGAGGAATCTTATTTGATGGAGCTACTGTGTGGGATGACTTTCACACACACACACACACACACACACACACAAAAGTGCAGGTTAATTTGTTTTATTTCTACTTTATATTTTGTATTAATGATTTTTATGTATTTATTTTTTTAGTTGTGGAACAAATCATCATGTACAGTGGTTACTCAAGGGAAATCTCTATGACTGTCGCGCACTCTGTCACGGCAAACAGCAACAGCCAAAATAAATCAGTCGCAATTTAAAGTAATTTGTGAAATGACCACCAGGTGGCGCAAAGGGACATTTTGCAAAACGGCTGCAATTATTTTGTTTAGACCGACTCTGTTTCTATCTGTTTGTTTATTGTTATTATTAAAGAAAATAGCACAAACAACAGCTCAAGGGCTTGTAAAAACATTTTTATTTTTAACGGTAAAAATGTCAATTTTGGAGTCAGTGGTCCGAGCACAACATAATGATCTTTGTATGATAAAATGACTCGTGGCATGAATCTACAAGAGACGCTTCAGTTTCAAATAATCATTTATTGCTGAACACAAACAGCAAAAGAACATGATATAAATAATCTAAAAAAAAAATTATCATCTTGATTTTAGCTGTTTATATCCAGCATTGAATAATTATTTAAAGGGGTCATACAGCACTACATGCACTATTTTAAGCTGTTTGGACTGAACTGTGTGTTAGGAGAGTGCGTACACAACCACTCTACGATGATAAAGAGCCGCCCAGTGGTTTTCTTTTCGTTTATTACAGTAACATCCCCCTCCTGAAATCAGGCCAATCACAAATGCCTGTCGATGTGACGCCAAACCGACAGAGGCCGCTCCTACACTAGTTGATTGACACTGGTGTTTTAGCAAAGACCCGCCCCGAGTGAGAAGAAGCTGTCGGCCATTGTTTTTTCGCCGCTGGAGCAAAATGGCGCCTAAGCGAGTGTTGTGTACAGTTGTTGGGTCTAATAGCGAACACAGCAGTCGTCATTCACTACCTAGGGTTAGTGACCTAGGGTACCTACCTAGGGTTAGGAATCTGAGCCACTGAGGAGGCAGTGGCTGAATTTAGTTTTTAAAGCTAACGTCCCCGCTGATTTACCTAAATGCGTTCATGTTTGCGATAATCATTTTTCACCAGACTGCTTTATAAACACGGGTCAATATAAAGCAGGTTTTACTAGGAAGCTGCTCCTAAAAATGGATCTGTACTAACGCTTCGTGTTCCTGCTTCATCTTTACCAGGCTCGGTGAGTGTGATTTATTTTACTATGACTCTTTGCAGATCGCCTTTTCTAATAATCACGATGAATGCGGAGTGTAAGTTAACTTATACTCTCATAGAACATGGTTATGGCTTCTTCTCTGTGTACATCCGTCTCTATATAATCCCTAATCGCCCGTTTATAATAAACAATGCATTAAGGTGATTGTCTAGTTGCAAACTGTGTACGTAGTCGGAAAACTATATTATGCTTACCTTTGTTACGTTAGATGGTTTATAACGATGTCTGTCGAAGATTAAGAAGTCATGTAAACACATCAGTAAACACATCGCGTCCGTATCTCTCTCGGTAAGTTTCTCCGCTTTTCTTGTTGTTGCTCGCGGCAGCGCAACAGCCCGTTAATTCATGCACATGCAGTGATGAGAAAGACAAACAGGTCGATGCATGTCCATTCTTTTAATTTCTGCGTTGTCAAGCGATATTACAAACTTCCGCGTAGGTTCCGTACTTAAATCAAACCAAAAACGACTGAAGAAAACAGGCTCGGGCTCTATAATCCATGGTTTTCCAGTTTGGACTGCATTACCCACAAAGCACTGCGTTGTGGCAATGCTTTGTGGGTAATGCAGTCCAAAGCATTGCCCGCACTGGACTACACTTCCGTCGCTATACCCTACGTGTCACGCCCCACAGAACGGGGGGGGCGGGCTCAGCAGAGGTCATGAGCATTTAAATTAGCATGTACTGAAACAGGTTGCTGAGAACAGAGCTAGTTTTTACCAGGTAAAAGTAGTGTTTTTTTTACACAATCCTTTTAAATTTTTAATTAACGTATAATACAAACTTTTCATTAGGACCCTAAAGATCATATTAAAATTTAATGAAAAATATAATGTGTAGGACCTTTAATTAATAATAATTAAAGCTGCTCACATCGCGCGCTTCACTTTAAAAAAATGCAGTGTTTAATCAGCAAGTATATGTCGCCTCTCTTTATGAGAGATAAATATTTTGAATGAAACAAAGCTGCTCGTGTCGGCTCAAATTCGGGAGCATTTTGAAGGGGAGATGAAAAGTGAAAGTGGGTACCAACAAAATAGCACAAAGCATGTGTGTGAATGGCTGAAATGTGGTTGTGAATAAGCCTTTTAGTGAATGTAAAATGTTCGCATGAACCCCGGCGCGCGTGCGCTCTTTCACTTTGCCAAATTTTGATCTAAAGTCAGATGAACGCGCGCGTAGATATGAGAGATTTATAAGAGATTTCTCTTTCCCGGAAATATAACAAACACACATTTATACGTGATAAATAAGCGCTGTCTTTGCGAAGCTGTGCGAAACGCACGCCGCTTTATTTCAAATGGTTGTGTATCGAGCGATTAAAAACAATACAAGGCGTGTTATAATAAGGAAACTTTCTATCTCTTCCATTCCAGTGATTAAAAAACGGTAAAAATGTCAATTTTGGAATCCACAGATGCTTAGTGGTCCGAGCACAACATAATAATATTTGTATGATAAAATTAGTCGTGGCATAAATCTACACGGAGCACTTCAGTTTCAAATAATCATTCAATAACATGATAATAATAATCAAACATAAAATAATATTGTTTATGTCCACCATTTAATAATTATTTAATTATCAATAAATAAATAAAAAAAGTGACTCACCCACGTTTTCTGATACACACACCCAGAGTTTTCTGGCTACGCGAGTGTTACACATGATAAAATATAAAGGCTCACTGCGTTAACATTTACTTTGCTTAAATTCGATGGAACTAAGAAACCCCTATATTTAAGTTCTAAATTTGTACTGTAATTTTAGTACTGTGATGATAAATTCGTTTAATGTTTCACTTGTATTTTATAAGGTTTTCACCGGCGGTGGTACAGCGCAACGGGGGTGCTGGGATGTGAAAATGTAATTGGTTGAAATGTTTTTATTATTTATTAAAGAACATTATGATGATCATAACAGCCTACTGCATTTAATTCTTATAATAACGCAAAAACACATTGACATCTGCTGACGCAGTAGCACGGCCTTGACAATGTTTGAATTTTTATGGTCATTTATTTTCGTTTATTTCAGTTAATAAATCTACTACAAATTTAAAAAACACAAAATATAAGATGACAAAAAACATACAAGCGTAGCTTTTCTAATTACACATGATAAAATCTAAAGGCTCACTGTGTTAACGTTTACTTTACCTAATAAGATTTAATTTAATTTAAATTCTACATTTGTACTGTAATTTTAAAACTGTGATTATGAATTTGTTTAACTACAATGTTTCACTTGCTATATAAAAATAGTTAATACAAAATATAAAGTTAAAATAAAACTGATTTACCTGCAAATCTTTTGGAAAGAATCGTGGCTGAAGTAAGACAAGAGAGAGGTGAGGAGGAGGCGGGGGTACAGTGTAGGACAACTTTTACACACACAAACAGACAAACACATACACAAACGTACGTGCACACACAAACAGACACACGTGCACAAACACACACACACACACACACACACACACACACACACACACACACTCGGCAAACTTTTTTACCAGTGAACCTCCCTAAATGACACTTATTGTGCCTCCTTTTGAGGATTTTGTGGAAATGTGACGTTACACCGTCATTAAACAGATTCTCCTGCACTGCTACAGACTTTTTAATTTTTTTCTTCCTGGAGGTCGTTGTTGCAGTACAGTTACTAAAGAGCAGTCACTACACTTGGACACAAAATAAACAAGATGATGTTTTACGCACACACACACACGGTCACAGTGTTATAGTAAACAGTACATGCGTTGACTATATGAGTGACGCACAGACACTGGGACTAAGCAGGGGAGACGATTACCCACAATTCCGCAGTGTGTGAGAGAGGAGAACCATTGGCTCAGTTGTGATCACGTGACGCTCGGCAGACAAAGCGTATAAGTACTGCTCATACTGTATATCAAGACCTCGCTCATTTATTAAGTTGAAGTGTGGCTGTTATTTATATATATATATATATATATATATATATATGTAGGGAAGACGTAATATTGTCTTCCACACACTAGAGGGAGCTGTGTTTATTTTTTGTAAGTAAATGTGTGATGAGGCCCCTTCTCTAAATTGTTGAGCTTGTTGTTTAGCCTCAGTTGTTTTGTTCTTATGAGAAGATTGCCTGTTTGTCAACCGAGGCCTGGTGTGGGGAAAAAGCAACTAAATAAAGAGAGAGAGCTGCCCTGCTGTCGATCCAGCCACAAATGGTGTCCTCCCTTCTTCTTAATACACCTAACACAACGCAGAGACTCGTTTCGGAGCACATAAAGAGGGTTACATCTTTGGTGCCGTGACCCGGATGGCTGGTTTATATGTCGACTAAAGTAAGCTCTCTGGTCATAAAGCAGTTTCTGAAGAACTTTTTTTTTTTTAAGTGGCAGTGTTTAATATTAGTGTTTTTGGATTAAACTGAGTTTAAGTTTTTTTTTTTTTTTTTTTTTTCCTCCCAATTGTTTGCTTACATTTTCGATAATTCTTTGACTGATACTTTGTGAAAAAAAAAAAAAACAATACACAATACAGTATATTAACTGACTAAATTAATCTTTACTATACTTTATTGCTACATCTTTACATTGGCGAACATTACACAAAGTATTGCACACCTCATATGCATTGAGTCGCACAAGAAGAGTTAAAAAAGGAAAAAAAGAATGCAAGCACTCCCTGAAACCACCACCCCGCATCGACCACTGCCTCATACACTAACGCCATTAAACAGCCCTTCGGGGCTACTCCATGGTTATCAGTAAAGCAGGACAAGACCCCACAGTATGAAATAAACATGCCTGTTGATTTAAGTACTGAAAGTCAGATGGGACATACCTAGCCAAATAATAACCACCAACAGTCTGTCAGGCCAAAGACATCACAGTTAGCAACACACACACAGGATGCAGTTATCCCGGCTCAATCTGTCAATGTCTTATGGTCTTACAAATAGCGTGCACATATCTAGCCCACACCTGTTAAATGTGCCTACTGTTTTATTCCAAACTATCACACATGATGTCAATATCAATGAGGCTTCGACAGACTTTGCCGATGAAAGGCCAGCTGACATGTGCCCTCCTACAACTGTCCCGTATTCACAGTTCAATAATGTATACAATTTTCCATATAACCTGCAGGTTCCTGCTGCAACTGCCATTTTACCCCAAACTAACGTCCCTGGCCATCGAACGACTATGCAGGCCCCTCAACTCTCAGGCTATGGCATTTCTAATACCCTGTATTCAAAACCACCTAACTTGTTTCTGTGCCCACCACCTCCTGTCTTTCCTGAAACAAGAAAAACTGAGTTTTTTCAAAGGTCAGACCCCATTAAATCACACCAAACTCCCAATGATCCAACACGCTCCCTAAAGTCAAATTGTATCGTTTCATCCTCATCTACACCCGTGTATGCACCTTTGACGCTGCCAGCAGATGCTGGAGCACGTATGTATCCACAGCAACCCATTCTAGTACGGCAACCTCAGACGTCACAATTTCATGTGGCTGGTCAGCAAGGAGTAAACATCCAAGCTTCTGCGATGACAGCACAACAACCCAGCTTTACACAGACGCACCAAGTCCGAAATGTGCAAGTATTTAGCGGTGGTCCTGAGTGCAAAATACTTATTGAAGACTGGGTACGGGATATGCAGTATCTTCTTGATGCTGGTGGAATGCCTGCAAATTTGTGCTTTGCCACGATAGTGCGACATTTGAGTGGTGAAGCCCGGAGGCTCGTTCTGAATCTCCCTCCATGTGAGCAGACTGTCAGCCGAGCTTTTGAAGAGCTACGAGCTGAGTACAGTGAAATGCAGACATCTCATGACCCATTGGCTGATTTCTATGAGAGATGCCAGCGCCCTGGTAAATCAGCATGTTCTTACGCCATTGCCCTGGAGGCTGCTTTACGTTCAGTGGAAGAGGTGCAGCATCGAGGCCACCCTTTTCCGGATCGAGATGGCAAACTGACTCATCAGTTCATGAGAGGACTGAGTGATGAAGAGGTGTATCAAAGGCTAGCACCGATCGCAATCTTGCTCGGGAAACCAGGAGGACTCAGACACAGCCGAAGGCCAAAAAGACATATGCCCAGGCTCAGTTTACCACTCCTAATAATGCCCAGAATGGGGAAAATATGAGAACAGAGAAAGTAAATAAACAAAATACTGATCTAACTGAACTCACAGCTCTAGTAAAGAAACTTTTGAGCAGCCAGGAGGATCAGGTCAATAGATTGACAAAGTTGGAAGCAAGAGGAAGCAAGGAGCTAGTGACACAGCAGAAAGGGGGGTAGTGTGCTATCGTTGTGGGAAACCAGGACACATTGCACGCCTGTGTCGGACAATGTTAAATGATGAGGCAGCCCAAGCTGAAAATGGGGCAGGGACCAGGCAGGATTTAAATGTGTAGGGCCGGTGGTTACCGGGGCAACCACAGGCATGCAGCAAAGTCCTCAGCATCAGGAGATGGGCAAGTCCAAACCAGCTGATACTCCGCTGGTAGGTCCCTGTAATGAAGGGGTGGTTGAGGTGAATGGAGAGATGTGTAAAGCTCTCATTGACTCTGGCTCTCAAGTAACCACAATTACTGATGAGTTCTGGCGCAGTCACCCTGTCCTATGTACTCAGAAACTGCAGCCGTCAGACATCCCCATTGAAGGTGCCGCTGGTCAACCAGTATCTTATGTTGGTGTGCTTTGTATTAGCCTCAAGCTCTTGGAAAGAGTCTACTCAAATGTTCCCGCTTTTGTTATCCCTGTGACGGAGTAAAGATAAAGTGTTCCATTGCTCATTGGAACTAATGTCATACGGGTTTCCAGAAACAGCCTCAAAGCTTCATATGGCAGAAAATATCTGGCCAAGGTGAAGCTGACTAATCCTGAGTGGCACTCTGCAATGATGGCCATACATAAAAGTGAACCTGGTGGGGCTAAAGGCAAAATGGGTCAAATACAGTATGCAGGCCACAGAATACAGATACCAGCTGGCAAGAAGCAAGATGTTATCGGCAGAGTGATGGGTGGACCAAAGAGAACACAGTACACAGTTCTGGTGGAGAGCCAGTCCCCTAGAAGGATACCAGAAGGCATTGTGGTGGCCAGGCTGCTTGCTGATGTTGAAAACGGTTATGTTCCGGTCCGTCTCTTGAATCTGTCTGAGAAGGATGTGGCCGTCAATCCAAGAACCCTGCTTGCGGATGCTTTCCTGGTCCAGAATGTCATTGAAGAGGGAGAAATGCCATGCCAGAGCCAGTTTGTGTGTCAGGGTCAATGTGGAAAGAACTCAGTGGCTACCTCTTGCCAAAGTCAACAACAGATTACCAGCACTGAGTTTGAATGTGACATGTGGAGTTAATGTTGGTGTTGCGGCAGTGGAAAATAAGGAGCAGCTGGCACTACTTAAGGGCTTACTGAGGCGAAATGCTGATGTCTTCTCCAAGCAATCAATGGACTATGGACATACCACTGCTGTGCAACATGAGATACCCCTGGTAGACCCCAAACCTTTTCGTCTCCCTTATCGAAAAATACCCCCCTCTCAATACCAGGAGGTGTGGAAGGCCTTATCACAGATGGAAGAGGCTGGAGTCATTCGTCCAAGTAAAAGCCCATATGCATCCCCAATTGTTGTAGTCTCAAAAAAAGATGGTTCCTTAAGGATCTGCGTGGACTACAGAAAACTGAATTCCTGCAGCACCAGAGATGCTTTTCCACTTCCAAGAATAGAGGATGCATTGGAGGCATTGGGACAGGCAAAGTTCTTCTCAACTCTTGACCTTACATCTGGTTACTGGCAAGTTGAGGTGGCTGAACGTGACAAGCACAAAACTGCATTCAGCACCCCCATGGGTCTATATGAGGCTAATAGGATGCCTTTTGGCCTTCAAAATGCTCCATCAACCTTCCAAAGATTGATGACCTGCTGTTTTGGTGACTTGAATTTTGAGAGCCTCTTGATCTACCTAGATGACATAATTATCTTCTCTATGAATTTTGAAGAACACCTGGCAAGGCTGGACATAGTGTTCAGCCGACTCCGTAACCATGGTTTAAAGCTGAACTCTCAAAAGTGCAGTCTGCTGAGGAAGGAAGTCCGGTATTTAGGGCATGTGGTGTCAGCAGGAGGTATATGTACTGATCCGGAGAAAATAAGTAAAGTCAGTGACTGGGAACGGCCATCAAACGTAAAGGAAGTGCTGAGGTTTCTTGGCTTCTCAGGGTACTACAGATTCATTAAGGATTATACCACATTGGCAGCGCCCCTGTATACACTGACATCTGGTGACCCGAAGCAGAAAAAAAGGGGGGCAAAAGGAACACCTAGACTGGGAAAACCATTTATATGGTCAAATGAATGTAAAATAGCTTTTGAAGCATTAAAGGAGAAATTGACAACAGCCCCAGTTTTGGGCTGCCCCGACTACAGTTTACCGTTTTTGCTGCAAACTGATGCGTCAAGGCATGGGCTGGGGGCAGTCTTAGCCCAAATTTAAAATGGTACAGAATGAGTGATTGCATATGGGAGCCAGGGGTTGAGGCCACCTAAAACCCGCTACCCAGCACACAAGTTAGAGTTCTTGGCTCTGAAGTGGGCTGTCACTGATAAATTTTACGATCATCTCTACGGGCATAAATTCTCTGTTCTTACTGATAACAACCCACTTAAATATGTGATGAGTACTGCCAAATTGGATGCCACTGGACAACGTTGGGTGTCACAGCTGGCCATATTTGACTTTGACATTAAGTATAGGCAAGGAAAGTGTAATTCAAATGCTGATGCTCTGTCAAGGATGTCCAGCCAAGAAGTCACAAAAGCCCTTCAGTCTTGCCCACAATGGATCTCATCACAGCAGCAGGAACAGGACCGTGAAACCAGATGTGGAATGCAGGGAGAGGATGATAGTAAGCAAGATGACAGGACTGTAAAAACCACAGGTGAGCTTATGGAGGAGGATAACAAGCTTGAAGATCAATTTAAGGGAGCTGGAACTGATGCACTTCCTGCAATGACTAAGCTGGAGATTCGGAGACACCAGAAAGAGGATCCTGTTGTTGGTGCAGTCCTACACTACAAGACATTGAACCAGAAGCCAAGACGAGGTGAGCGGTTGAACACTGGGAAACACACACTGCTTCTTTTAAAAGAGTGGAGGAGGTTGGTGGTCAGAGATGGAATTCTGTACAGACAAGTTAGAGATGCTCAGGGAAGGTCCATCGCTCAGCTCATCTTGCCAGAAAAACTACGACCTTTGGCTAAAACAAGTCTCCATGATGACTCTGGCCATTTGGGATTTGAGCGCACCCTAAGTCTATTCCGGGAGCGTTTCTTTTGGCCAAAAATGTGTGGTGAAATAAAGTCCTGGTGTGAGCAATGTGAAAGATGTTGCCTGAGGAAAACTCCCATAGCTGGAAATAGGGCTCCGGTGGTGAGCATTCATACTAGCGCCCCTATGGAACTCATCTGTATGGATTTCCTTGTCCTGGAAAAGTCCAAGGGGGGAATAGAGAATGTTCTGGTGGTCACCGACCATTTCTCACGATTTTCCCAGGCCTACCCCACAAAAGACCAAAAGGCAGTCACGGTGGCAAAGGTGCTGTGGAATAATTTTTTCTGTCGCTTTGGATTCCCAGCGAGACTCCATGCAGACCAGGGTCGCAATTTTGAAAGTGCAGTGGTGAAGGGGTTGTGCAAGTTGGCTGGAATTACAAAGACACATACCAGACCGTACCACCCACAGGGCAATGGGATCACTGAGAGATTTAATAGAACTCTGTTGAACATGTTGGGCACTCTTGATCCTGATCAAAAACCTCGGTGGCATAAATATGTTGATGCGTTGACGCATGCTTACAATTGTACACAGCATGACTCAACTGGTTTCTCTCCATACTTCTTGATGTATGGCAGACACCCCAGACTTCCTGCTGATCTCATCTTCGGTTTGTCAACTGCAAAAGATCCTTGTGAATACAGTGAATATGTCCAGACCCTGCAGAAGTGCTTAACCTATGCTTATGATCAAGCAGATAGGATGTCGAGGCATGCTAAAAATCTACAGAAAAGGCATTATGATAAAAAAGTCAGGAGTGATGTGTTTCAGACGGGTGATCGAGTGATGGTGAAACTATGTTACGTTGAGGGGAAGCAGAAGCTGGCAGATAGGTGGGAACCACGTCCATATGTAGTGGTGAAGAAGCAGCCAGGAATTCCAGTGTATGTTGTTCGGCCGGAAGACGGTGACAGGGAAAGAGTGGTTCACCGCAATCTTCTGTCCCAGTGTATGTTTTTCCCAATGGAAAGGTCTCCTCCAACTCAAGAAGAGTCTGACACTGAGGAAATGTGTGAAAGCAGGTCCAGTGTTTCTGAGGCAGAACAGGTAGATTTGGAGACAGCAGAGGAGAGGGAAAGTAGTGCTGTAACACCAACTACGTTTATGGATTCATCTGATGCTGTGGGAGTAGGAAAAAATGATCTGGACCAGTTGCAGGAGACACTGAGTGAAAAGGAGATGCATGAAAATCAGACACTGGCAAAAGCTTCCAAACCCAAGGTGCCAGAACAGAGGTATCCTATGCGGGAAAGAAGGCCTCCAAATAGACTCTGCTTGGAGATGTATACACCCCAAAGTGAAAGTGACAAGGAGAAGATAGAGAGAGGAAAGAAAGTGTGGGAAAATGCTAAAGTAAAGAAGGGGAAGCTCTGCCTTAGCAACCCACAAACATGCACACCCCGCACATACATGTGAATGAAAATCTTAAGGTTTTAAGCTGCCTTTTTTTTTTGTCTTAGGGGTTTATGTATTTGGTGGATGACTGGGACGCCATCATCCAAAGCGGGGGTGGATGTAGGGAAGACGTAATATTGTCTCCCACACACTAGAGGGAGCTGTGTTTATTTTTTGTAAGTAAATGTGTGATGAGGCCCCTTCTCTAAATTGTTGAGCTTGTTGTTTAGCCTCAGTTGTTTTGTTCTTATGAGAAGGTGAGATGGCAGTTCTTTTTGTGCTCATAATAATCTGTATCTTTGTGCTATCTACAGATGTGGCCATTAAGACTGCGTGTGTTTTCCTGTGGGATGCCTCAATTTATCGCGCGGCGCGCCGCAACTTGCCGTAAGCAACATTTGGGAATTTAAATAAATGTGTTGTGCTTCACTGAATATCCGCCAGATGGCGCATGGAAGGACTTTATTTAAATGCCGGACCAAGTACTGTACAACGAAGAATTGTGTATAATTACTTAGTCTAAAACAATATTGTTCCCAATGCTGAAGCAAACATGAATTTTATTTTGCTTTACAACAGATCTTTCATGATAAATGCGTGTTTATGTGCTTCATATTTTTTTCATAATGATGAAATAGGATGCCCAAATTCGTGCTTTAAAATTCTTAATAAGTTTCTTATATATTTTTTGTTATGTTTTAACAGGGACAAAACAGTAAAAGACATGGCAATGTCTCGGTTTACATGGTGTTGAAATTAATTTAATTTCCTGATAGTAGGCTATCTGATAGTCTTAACTATGCGAATGTCCTGATTCGTGAATATGCCAACATATCTTATTTAAAACGTAAAAAATGTGTCGACATCATCAGAAGACATGAATGAACTATATATATTATATTATTAAGTAAATATTATTTTATGACCACGAGCTTCTTCAGGCATTTTATAATAAGCATTATATTTGCTGTTTGTGTCCAGCATTTAATAATTATTTCATACATTATTTAACCATGGCTGAAAATAATAGCTGGAGTGTGATGTGATTGTGAATTCATGACTGAAATAAAGCAGTTTGTCTTTTGTAAAGTACTTTCACTTTACAAAAGGCAGCGTTTTTATAAAGCGTTTTTTAAAGCCAGCGGTTTTATGTAGGTTGATAAACGTGTGTTGTACGGTATATACACCGCGACAGCGCGCGCAGTTACTCACTTCTCACCTTTCATGTAGGTCTGCTCGGACTAATTCGTTTTAAACCCCTCAAAAATGTGTGTGTATACAGCCCCAAACCTCCATCAGTTATTAACAATAGCATCTATTTAGAAAAAATGCCCCAGTGATTTCGGAGCTTCAGGAAATCTCTCGGCGCTCTGCGCATAACACCGGGCCAACTCATGTCGAAAAGAATTTATAAACGGTTTCTAAATGTGGGCTATTGTTTTTTTTTTATTACTTATAGTATTTGTTAATTTAATTTAAATGAGGTTTGGGCTCAGGACTTCGATTCGGCATCGTGATTCCCCTCTTTAATTTACTCCATAGTTTTAATCAGCGCTCAGCCGCATGCATTAAGTTTTCCAGAGCGCACCGGCAGAAGTAGACTAATGATTATGAATGCGTCGGGAAAACAGCAAGCAGACTGACTCTGACCATTTAAAAAAAACGTTTGCGTTCATTTTCTGACGCGCTCAAGTTCACCAAAAACAATACAGAGCAGCGCAGCTTATTTGCTTTCAAACATTTATAAAATCACGTTTTTTCGTTATTGTGAGTGCGCTTAAATAAAAGTTGAGTCTTATAAAGGCATGTAGTCTTATATAGTTTTATTATATAGTTTTTGCACATTAATCAGAGTCCTCATCTGTTACGTTTTGAGGACAATAGTTTTTTTTCAGCCTGTCACGGCGTGCGCCCAAATCAATATCGCTCCTCGCTCACTAGTTAGGCCGCCTCCCCTTCGGGGTTTGTTGGTTTACAGTGGATTTTACCACGCGGTGTGAGTGAGACGCGCGCACACAACGCGGAAGTGCGGCATGCAAACGGAGCAAATGAAACGCGGCCCAGAGACTTCAAAGAAGAGCCAGCGCGAGCGGACTGAGGCAGGAGCTGCTGTCCGCGGATGGCCGTCGTACTCGTATTTTATAGCGCAGGGTGCAAACCCGGGATCATTGGCATGGATGAGCTATGTCCAGCTCTGTACCAGCATGTCATGTGGGCATTATAAGACTAAAAAGTGGCAGTTGGCACGCCTAAAAATAGACGCAGGTTAATTTTTTTATGATCTAAATTAAAATCCTCCTCTTTAGTGCCTCCTATTCCTATTAATCCTATTGTTCTTTTAGTGTCACTGCGTGTGCTTACAATGCCAGACAACATTTAAATGCAAATTATTCACTCTCCCCAAGTGTGAATCAGCTGTTCTCACCTATACATATTAACCTATACGTTCTCACCTAAAGTGTTTAGGTGAAATTCCACCTATACAAGTGTGACAAATATGAAAAGAAAAAAAATAGGAAGGGGCAAATACTTTTTCATGGCACTTCACATGTAGTCAGATTGTTCCACTGGGCTGAAACTGTAGCAGGTGGAGTTATAGCACTTTTCAAATCACACTTACTATACACTGATAAGAAATAACTTTGAATGATGAATTCTACGTTAATATGATCTCGGGCTTGCTCCACATTATAAAAGCAAAGCGCGGAGATGGAGATCAGGGAAGTACGTGATGTGGTGGAAAATAGGCAGTGGCGGTTCTACACTGAATTGCTCCCCGGGCGAGACTCCCTCCCGCCCCCCGTCAGCGCCACTTCTAACCAACCAAACCCCCTGTCTGAAGTCTGCTCGGTCTTGTTAATTTGTTTTAAAACCCCCAATTCTGTGAATTCCCCCAGCAGCGAAACCGGTTTGATGACTTCACACCTGTAGTAAAGGTGAGATGGGGGATTACAGTAACTGTGGGTGCGCTTCACCTCGGAGCGCGCTGTCGCGTTGTATTCAATGAATAGACTAAAACAAAATCATGTTTGCTTCAGCATTGGAAACAATATTGTATTAGATTAACTTTATTAAAGATTATACACTTTTGTATTCTTTGTCCACACACGTGGGCATCTTTAAATTTTTAGATATTGATCCTTTCTCGATGCAGCGAATTTTCTGAGCAAATTAATAATAATTTCCACGAATGAAAAGCAGGAAGAAGAAAAGGTTACGCGAAAATAAGAAAAAGCTTTGGAGGTAAATGCTGTGAAATGCTTTAAATGAACAGATTCTGCCTATAACAGGTCAGGGACAGTAAGGCTGGACCCAGCAGCGCACCACATCCCACATCATAATACATGCTGATGATGACCAACACGTCTCCCCTGATCTACCAGAGCCAAGTAAAAAGAATGGCAATCAAACAGAATAAAATTAGTAGCAGCATTAACTTGTGCTAGTTATTATGATGGTGGTCAATATTAATTGAAATAATGTTTCTCAGCATTATTTCGTGTTAATATTGACTACCCTAATAATTAAAATGAATAACTAGTTTACTAGCGTGAGCTACTGCTGCTACTGATTTTATTTCAGCTTACCTGTTCAGTTTTATTGCCATTCCTTTTAAAATATTGTCTTTATAGATTTATATGTTGTTTGTCTTGATGTTCTTTTTTTTTCGTTTCTTTGACCCAATATATGTTCAGTGATACTTCAAATAACTAGGGCTGCAACTAACGATTATTTTGATAATCGATTAGTTGGACGATTATGTTTTCGATTAATCGGATAAAACCTAACCGCTTCTTAAATTTGATATTTTGCTTATAACTATTAAAAAAAAACATAAATCAGGGTATTATTTATGTATAAAAATAAACTTTTAAAAATGCAAAAGCCACATATAGAGTTTAATAATCTTTAATTTTGACATTTTAAACCTTAAATGAAATGTAGTATATAATATATACAGTTTATATATATATATATATATATATATATATATATATACACACACACACACACACAGTATATATATATATATATATATATATATAGTTTAAAAAATACACTGATATATTCAGTTGATAAGATATAAACAGCTAAAATAATGTAATTTTGTATAATAAAACTATGTATGTATAAGTAAAACCACAGTAAATTACAAGTTAACTTTGTAGTGGACTATAAAAAAAACTGTAGAAATGCAAAAAGCTAATAGTCACAAATGTACTGTTATTTGCGTTCGCTGAAAACCACAACAATCACTAAATGTAATATTCTACTGTTATTTGCACTGTGTAATTTAAGATAATTTAAAGTAGCGCCATTTAACTAATCACTATTGCTCATGAGATGATTGCGCAATGTGATGCTAGCAAGTAGCACGTGAACAGATCTAGCGCACCTGTCCCGAAGTTAGCCAACAGTTTAAAAAAAACACTTAAACTATACCACTTTTACACGATGAAGAAATACAGTTTTTACCGACCCTGCTGACGTTTCGCCATCCGTAACACCAACAGTGTTCGTGCATGACATGCCGTGAAAGCTCGGTCTTGCATAGCGTGCAGGTTACCGTCTTTTTAGAGGCGTTTAATGTGAACTGCTATCAAACCTTGATTACAGCAACTGTGAGGTGAGTGCTAATGTGTTTCATAGCTTAAGAAAAAAAATTCTCAATTGCAAACATGCATTTAGTACTGAAGCATAACTTGATAATGTAATGGCTATATCGTGGTATTTTAGCGAATAGCACCGGAATTTTAAG
Source organism: Clarias gariepinus (assembly GCF_024256425.1). NCBI lineage: Eukaryota > Metazoa > Chordata > Actinopteri > Siluriformes > Clariidae > Clarias > Clarias gariepinus. The sequence continues at coordinate 34,811,329 of NC_071108.1, read as the reverse complement.
CACTGGCTAGGAATCGAATCCGGGTCTCCCGCATGGCGGGCGAATCACCTACCACTGAGCCACCAGTACCCGTCTGTGTTTAAAGCGCATAAATATAGGCTAATGTCATACATCTTTGTAGTCCTTTTGCACACGCGCGGGTGCGTTCCAATAATAATAATAAATTTGGAGAACTACTACTACTAATAATAATAATTCTGAATGAAAATGATGAATAAATACATAACAGTTTGAGCTTGACACGTTTATGAGCTCTGTCGCTTGCCGTCAATGGGCGCCTAAGAGACATAACATTTTTCGGCTTCAGTAGACACACAATACTTTAGACTGAAACACGACTGCCCCCTACAGGTATTGAAGGGCATTTTCACAGCTTGCCGCGCGCACTCGCGGCAAGTCGTGGGATCCCTTTTCCGAAAACGTGCGTTTTTAAAGGCCAGATCTGTAGGTTAACCATCTACAGTATTTAAAGTAATTATTTTGATGATGGAATGTTTATTGAAAGAGATGTGGCATTATTTTTATCATTTTGAGAGATCTGTGTGGTTTAATTTGAATTAGTATAGTTGTGGCTGTATTTGTGGTATTTTGTTTTACTATTTTGTTGTACTTGCATTCTATGTTTAATTGAAAGAAAATTGCTTCAGTTGTTTTGTTCTTATGTGAGTTGTTTTGTTCTTATGAGAAGATTGCCTGTTTGTCAACCGAGGCCTGGTGTGGGGAAAAAGCAACTAAATAAAGAGAGAGAGCTGCCCTGCTGTCGATCCAGCCACAAATGGTGTCCTCCCTTCTTCTTAATACACCTAACACAACGCAGAGACTCGTTTGGGAGCACATAAAGAGGGTTACATATATATATATATATATATATATATATATATATATATAGTTTCATTCTTTTTTTTTTTTTTTAAATAAACTTTAACTTAATAAATGAGCGAGGTCATGATAGGTCTTTTCCCATAAGAAATAATGGAAACTCAAATTATTCGTTCCACAGCCCAAAAAAATAAATACATAAAAATAATTAACACAAAATATAAAGTAAAAATTAAACAAATAAACCTGCACTTTACCTTTAAAAAATAAATTTTCTGTTTTGTGTGTGTGAAGCTAAAGTAAGAGAAGAGGAGGAATCAGCCCCTCCCCATTCCCTCTTCTTGTCTTACACAGTAACACTTCCTCCTCTCTTATTTGAGTTTCTCACACACACACACACACACACACACACACAAACAGAAACACTGCCTTATCAGGAAAATTAACATGGAACATCGACAGAGAACAGAGAGAGAAAATAGATATTTATCCTCTATAATGAGACTTTCTTTTGCATTACTCGCGCGCTGTACACACACGCATACAGACACAACATATATATGGCCATAAAAGAAATGCACCAGAACACCCAGTGCACCACAGCCCAAGGCCGCCGATCCGGCCTCCAAACTCCCTTGATACCAGCCTGGTCAGTCCACATGGGATTCACCGGACAAACAAGTCCCATTCTACAACCCACAGCACCAAGAGGATCCACTGCTAACATCCTGATATCAGACACCACAGCACCGCCAGAGGCCCAGCAAAGCCACATTACAAGGGGGCAGATGTGTCCTGGTAACACGGATACTGGGCTTAATGTTTACAACGTAACGTCAGGGTGGATCAGTGTATCTGACTAAACTCCACCCCCAAACATCTGTCAATCGATCAATAAACCAATAAGAGATTTTCTATTTATTACATGGTACCCATTACAATCCATTTTCAAACATTTTACTTTGTTAAAAATAAATACTGTTAGAGCATCAGAATATTAAATTAATGTAAAATGCTTTAAACCACACAGTCTAATATATTTCATATTTTCGCTTAGCTTCATACATTTACAACACACAATACATCTGCTATGACAACAGCGATGTGTATGACCACACACACACACACACACACACACACCTCATGGAAACTCACCCTCCTGCCTGCTGTCTTCCAATTCAGGCCCTTTATGATCAGACTTTGTAACAGTTTCTTCCCACAAGCCATCAGACTTTTTAACATCCAGGTACTGGACTGACATCCCCATCACACACACACACACACACACACACACACACACAAAGCAATGTTTACACATATGATTTTTAAAATACTACTCGACTGTAAATATATTATTATACTGTACTGACCGCCTGCATTACTGCAGATAATCAACAAGTTATTGTTACATTTAGTGTATTTATTATAATATCACAACATCCTTTACACATTTTTCACTCCTGAACTGTGCACTGGTCAGTAATGTGCTGTTATTATCTGTGCCTACTGGGTTGTTTTTTGTATTATTGTACTGTACCCATGCACTTTATGTAGTCCAGTGTTACAGTATAATGTATGTATGTGTCGTCCTCTGTAGTGTAAGTGTTGGTTTATGGAGCTCCACAGTTCGTAGTATTGCTGATATACTGTACTGTATATGGTTAACGACAATAAAAACAACCTGACTTAAACCTCAAAAGATCTACATTGTTCATCTGTTTAAATAGAATATAATTTTTTTTAATCTTATTTAAATAGATATCTAAACAAGGCAAATAATAAACAGTTTGTCATCCTGGGAATGATAAAATATGTGTTTGGGATGATCAGAGATGTTCCCTCGGACGGCTCAAGGACGAAAGTCACTTTTGTATTTCTACAGTCTGTGTTTGAGTACGTTTATCGTCTGTTCTGTACACAGGTGCATTTCACAGAGAAAAAACATGACAGAAATAAAAAAAACTTTTTAAAAAGTCTGTGTGTGTGAGAAAGAGAGAAAGATAGCACGTGCAGGACTGCAGTGATAAAGAGAGTAGAGAATAAAACGCTGTGGATAACGGAGCACCGGAGAAAGCGTGAGAAGATAAATCGTGACATCACTGCACACGACAAGCGTAGTAGTATACGTGCACAACCCAGATCTCAAGAGCATGCATTTTATTGTTTTGGTTTTGAAATGCATGGTTGTGCAATTTGTGCCACAATGTTGTGTGCTTGTGACGTCACCGAACGCGCCAAACACGGCAGTAACATAACTAGATCTCTACGGCATACACCGTGATGACGTCTTGTGCATGAAAGGACACGTAATGTTTTTTAATGTTTTTGTTGGTAACGTATATATACACTACCGTTCAAAAGTTTGGGGTCACTTGCAAATTTCTTTGTTTTTGTTTAGGGATTTATTTTCTACATTCTACAACAATACTGAGGATTTCAAAACTATTAAATAACACATATGGAATTAGGTAATTACGTAACAACAAGAAAAACAACAGTTAGTTGTTATTTTAAGACACAGAGGTCAGCCTTTCTGTAATAGTTCTTGCAAGAACAGTATCGTCAAGTGCATTTGCAAAATCCGTCAAGCACCATAATGAAACTGGCTCTCATGAAGGCCGTCCCAGGAGGGCGAGACCAAAACCTACCTCTGCCGCAGACGAGAAGTTCATTTAGAGTTATCAGCCTAAAAAATGACCAATTTACATCACCTCATATTAGAGGCGTTATGAAGTCTTTACAGAGGAGAAGTAGCAGAAACATCTCACCATTAACTGTTCAAAGTAGATTAATGCATTTTTGGACGCCTTCAGCCTTTACAATGTAGAAAGAAATAAAAATCAGGAATCATCATGGAGTTAGAAAGTGACCCCAAACTTTTGAATGGTAGTGTACACAACTTGCACATGTGCACTGCGGGGGCAAAACGATATCACAGGAACATGTTGGAGGTTTAGCTATCAAGATGAAAAGTCTCTAATTTTGCATCCAAAAAGATTTATTACACTTTGTTTTTTTGTTTATAATATTATTTTCACTGAATTTGAGATATAAAGGGGATCGCAGATGCTCCCATCGGTCTTAAAGAGTTAAACATCTTCAAAAACACCTGAACAAACAAGAGAGAACTTATACATAGGAACAGGAACTCTCAGCCTAGCTTTAGCATAGCATTAGCATGAGCATAACTGCCTCTGTGATAAACTATGAACAGCAGCACGCGACCTGAACACATGAGACATGAAACAAACTGACTATCAAACAAGACCAGAGAACTAGACTGTGAGATATAATCAGAATTCAGCTAGAGTAGATGATAACATTGAAAACATGTGACCCCTGACCCCTGACCTATAGTGCATACTGGGAGCAGTAGTCTATCATTATTATAATGGGATAATCATTCATAATACAGAGGCCCAGATCCATTATCTATAGCACTTATCCTGAGCAGGGACACAGGGGGTCTGGAGAATATCCTAGGGAACTTAGGGCACACAGTGGGGTACACTACACTACAATGGAGTGCCAACCTCTCATGGGACACAATCTGTCTCTCTCTCCCTCTCTCACACACACACAGGAAGGAAACTGGAGAACCCGGAGGAAACCCACCAGCCATACAAACTCCACACACACAGAGAACGAACCCGGACCCTGGAGGTGTGAGGCGAGAGCGCTCAGTTACAAGTGAAGTGAAGTATGATGAAGTGTGAATCTGAGGTGAGACTCTGCCAGACACAGCTGACTCACAGAGAGAGAGAGGGGATCTGATTGGAGGATTTATTCTGTACCTCTTTCTCTGTCTCTATTACTCTGTGTGTGTGTGTGTGTGTGTGTGTAGTCAGTGACAGGAGGATTCATCAGAGCTGCTCAGTTACTCACACACACTTCAGGATGAAGTTGTTTCTGCTCTTTTTCACACTAATGTGTGTGACGGATACAGAGGCAGAGTGTAAGTCTCATACACTTTATTTATTTATACAGTATAAAAATTACTGTTTATAGAGTTTTTTTTTCTCCCAAAAAGTTTGGTATGTGGAAGAGTGTGTTATATATTTTATTTTATTGGGGGGTTTGGAGGGGCAACAAATATGCAGCTCTGTTTAATTAAAATAAAATAAAGTTCATTTTGTCAGACTTTAATTGTTTTTCTTAATAAAACTAATTAAAATAACAGGAATTTGAAGTAACGTGTGTGTGTGTGTGTGTGTTTACAGCCAAACACGGTGATATAAAGGTGATTGCATGCTCAGACACGGATAAGGAGTATATGTTGGAAACTGATCAAGAGGAGATGTATTACGCAGACTTTGTAAAGCAGCAGATGGTGAAGATGCTCCCGCCGTTCGGTGAATCTATCGACCCTCCTGAAGGAGAGTACGGGCGCGCCGTGACAAACACTGGGATCTGCAAAACCAACTTGGAAGTGGGGAAAACAGAATATAAGGACCTAGAAGAACCTAAAGGTGAGTGTGTGAGTTTACACAGGGAGGAATTTTACATATTTAATCTCGTGACTTTATGTTTGACTGACTGGAAATTATAGAGTGAAATAAAACGCGGTGTGCGCGTGCCGGGTGTTATGCGCTAAAATGCCCCCCTGCCATGGATTGCCCCCCCTACATAATCGCTATCAAATATTGTGTTAGAACATAAATTCATAGGTTAATGGTTTACAAATTACAAATTACATGAGACAATAAAATAAAATAAGCAATATGAAAATAAATATGTTGTATATGAAAAAATAGATTTTTTTTATATACTGTACAACATGTATACTTTTGGATTGTTTATTTTATAATAAAAATACTTTACTCAAATTTTTCATCATGAACAATATTTATTTTTATTGTATATAAATGCTTATTTGTATATTCATGACAAAGTCCTTAAAAATAAATGTGCCACAAAATAAACATTATACAAGAATTTGTATTCATGGTTCACATAACTAGGGTTAATTATAATATTAATATCATATTTGATAATAATAAACCTATGAATTTATGTTCTACTATAATATTTAATAGCGATTATGTATGGGGGGGAAATCCATGGCAGGGGGGCATTTTAGCGCATCTGTTTAACACCTGTTTGTGTGTGTGTGTGTGTGTGTGTGTGTGTGTGTGTGTGTACATCCCTCAGGGAACTGGTTCCAGGATTATCATCATATTTACATTTATATTACCATATATTTCTAATATTTTAACTCTATATCGTGTCTGATTATGTCCTTACCTGTGTATCTGATAGACCGCCTTCAACACTGAATGGGAAATGTAGTCCATAGCGCTGATTAATAATTATATATACTTCTGTAATATCTTGTGACTGAGAAACGAGCGATAGAAATCTGGATGTCTGAGATCTGGAGTTTCACTTAAACTTGTGTTTTATTCACATTGAACATTTAGCGTCACCCGACACACAACCACTAAGTTATTATTTTCCAAATGGTCTATGCTGGGAGCAACCGAAAGACCAACAACAACAGCAATTTGCTTAACAATGTTGACATTACCACAATTTTAAGTAGTTTATTAATGGTAACTAAATAAAATTGTGAATGTGTGTGTATATTTATTCATTTATTGTATTGGTGAAAATTTAAGACCTTTATGGATTATTTTTCTCCGTTATTTTGTTTATTATTATTATTATGATTATTATTACTAAATGTATTCATTCTGACATTGGTCAAACTTCATGAAACACTGGAAGGATAAAATCTTCCATGTGAACTCCATATAGAGCAGCACAGTGGTGTAGTAGTCAGTGCTGTCTTCTTGCACCTCCTGGGTTGAGGGTTTGATTCAGGTCTCTGTGCATGGAGTTTGCATCTTCCCCCCATGCTTGGTGGGTTTCCTCTGGGTGCTCCAGTTTTCCCCCACAGTTCAAAGACCTGTAGATTAGGCTAATTGGCGTTCCCAAATTGCCCGTAGTGTGTGAATGTTGACCTGAGGTCCTAACATGGTTGCAAAAATGGGAACAAATACAATATTAACCACAGGCCTCCATAATCCCTACTTGGACTACAGAGGGTCCTAGATGGATGAATGGATGGAATACCATATGATTTAGTTCATTGAAAAAAAAATCCACTTCTAATCTTTAAAAATTTTGAAAAACATCTTTTTTCTTTATTTAAAAAAAAGCCATTCCTTAGTCCAAGGTTATCAATTTTACTAGTAATAGAGGAAATTATAGAGATTAAAGAAATTGCAAATGATCTCATTGCTTTAGAATAACAGTGCCATATGTGTTTTATATTTGCCCACAGATGTTCCACAAAACTCCATCTATCCCCGGGATGATGTTAACGTGGGGACACAGAACACACTCATCTGTCACTCAGTGCGTTTCTTCCCCCCACCTGTCCGAGTGCGCTGGACCAAAAACGGTGAAGATGTGACTGATAAATCTTCACTCAGTCAGTACTACCCGAATGAAGACCACACGTTCAACCAGTTTTCCCACCTGACCTTCACTCCAATGGAAGGAGACGTTTACACCTGCACAGTGGAGCACAAGTCCCTGGAGACCCCCGACACCAAGACATGGGGTGAGACAGAGTGTTTAATTACTGCTGTCTTTAAAGAAACCTGGCAAAAATACTAACCAAATGAAGGCATGTAAACAGAAATATTACACTGTGTGTGTGTGTGTGTGTGTGTGTGTAGAGGTGCATGTTGAGCTTCCCAGTGTGGGTCCGGCTGTGTTCTGTGTAGTGGGTCTGGCTGTAGGACTGCTCGGAGTCGCTACTGGAACTTTCTTCCTCGTCAAAGGAAACCAGTGTAACTGATGCTTCAGGTAAACTAACTGAATTCACTTTAATTACTTACTAAATATTATGTTTATATAAAGTGATACTGTATATAATGTTCCTAAAGACTCTTTATTTCTCCTTTCAGGTGAAAGAGTTACAGGGCAGATGTATTTTAGATATTTACTTTTAGGTTCCTTTGAAGACGTCTTATTTCAAGTTTTCTCCAGCCACTCTCAAACACTCTCAGTGCTTTCATGCTTTTATTCTGGTTAAAATAATCTAAAGTGTAATACTCATAGACTTGTCTTAATTTTATATTTTAAATGTAAAGAACAAGCTTATTAAACTTATTCAGTATGAATATATGATTACAGAAACAAAAGTCATTTAACATGTGATTATTGTTAGTTTTCATGGATATATTTTTGTAATCGGTATCTGAAATAAACATGATGTCAATCTGTAGTGATATGCTAAAGTGTAATATAAAATAAAGTTACTATAAAAAATAGAAAATACATCACATTTCTTTTTTCATGAAACCTTTAAAGGGTTAAAGTAGGGGCAGGGGTATCTCTGGGGTTAAGGCATTGGACTACTGATTAGATCGAATTGGTTCAAACCCCACCACTGTCAAGTTGCTGCTGTTGGGCCCTTGGCCAAGGCCCTCATCTGTATAATTTGATTGAAAACATAAGTCGATCTGAATAAGTATGTCTGTCAAATGATGTGATGTAGAGACTCTATCCTTTTTCCCAAAACAGATAGCGAAACCACTGCAGTGATGCAGCAGTGTGGTATGACATGGTTCGAAAAATGTGTTGTACTGATAATTAATTTAGATTAGACGATTATTTTACATTTACTGTTTTTATTTAAAAAAATTGGTACAGAGACTCCTAAACATATTTGGACATTAAAGCCACACATTCAAATGTATTAATTCTACTGCATTAGTAAAACAACTGAACCAAGTGTCAATTATTTTAAAGATACCACAAGTGCACCTTTCAGGGAAAACATTCGTTTTTTTTTTTTTTTTTATGTTTAAAACATATGGAAATAATAGACATGTAGTCCCCAAGGATGTTAAACTATTTTATTAAAACCCTAAAACTAATTTTTATTAAAACTGTAATCCACTACTGGGTGTTTGGGCACTGGTGGCTCATTGGTAAGTTTCTGGCCTGCTTTACGGAAGGCCTGGGTTTGATTTCCAGTCAGTGCCCAAACCCCAGCTACTGCAGTGCCGGCCCCAAGCCCGGTTAAAATGGGAGGGTTGCGTCAGGAAGGATAGCCAGCGTAAAAACCTGTGCCAAGTTAATGCATGTCCGCTGTGGCGACCACTCAACATTGCTCGTTGGCGTCCCCTCAACGAGAGCAGCCGAAAAACTAACAAGAAGACATGTTGTTCATAAAATTAGACAAAAACTATTCAGACACCCAGTAGAGGATTACTTAAAGTGTTTTAATAAAATATGTTACCATCCTTTTTCAGGAGAACTTATGGTCCTGGAATCACGTTCTTTAATGGTTGCGAGGAAAGATTTCTTCCAAGTTTCAACCAAACTTTCAGTTAATTCACACCAGCGTATCAATAATCTGCTCATTTATAATTTTTACAGTAAACAACAGTTGGTTTGATGGTTTTTAATGCAGTGTGATCATGACTTAAGCATTCCAATACTGTTAGAGGCCACTCTATGTGCTGGCTGTGTTCTTACTTGTCAGGTATTTCACTCACTCATCATCTATACCGCTTTATCCTGTATACAGGGTCTCAGGAACCTGGAGTCTGTCCCAGGAGACTTACGGCACAAGGTGGTGTACACCCTGGACAGGATGCCAATTTGGGAGTGTGGGAGGAAACCCGCCAAGCACGGGCAGGACATGCAAACTCCATGCACACAGACCCTGAGGCGGAAATCAAACCCGGTCCCTGGACAGCGCTATCCACTAAGACATCGTAGCGCCTGATCTTGTGATCTGAGGGTCTTAAATTTATATCTACAACTTAAATTGTATTTCTAATAAATTTAATATATTGACAGACAGGATTAGGATTAGACAGATAGGATTGTTTCCCCTGTGCCCAGTCTTCCAAAAGCTCATGAAAACGTTGTTGACTTATCCAAAAATATCCCGACAAATCATTGTGGAAACCTCTCACAGGAGAATTTCAAGCATTATATTACTTCATCAATACCTGCAAAAGAGAAATCTACCAAAAGTCTTAACCTACTCAAAGAAGAACACACAGCCCTGATTTTATTTTAATTTATGGTCTTAATTTCTCCTTTTTAAAATGATAGATCTTAGTAACAACAACAATAAAATGCATTGTAATCACACCAGGAGGTAAATATAGGGCAGTTACTGTATCAGTGTTCTGCATAAAACTATATACAGTGGTGTGAAAAACTATTTGCCCCCTTCCTGATTTCTTATTCTTTTGCATGTTTGTCACACAAAATGTTTCTGATCATCAAACACATTTAACTATTAGTCAAAGATAACACAAGTAAACACAAAACGCAATTTTTAAATGATGGTTTTTATTATTTAGGGAGAAAAAAAATCCAAACCTACATGGCTCTGTGTAAAAAAGTAATTGCCCCCTGAACCTAATAACTGGTTGGGCCACCCTTAGCAGCAATAACTGCAATCAAGCGTTTGCGATAACTTGCAACGAGTCCTTTACAGCGCTCTGGAGGAATTTTGGCCCACTCATCTTTGCAGAATTGTTGTAATTCAGCTTTATTTGAGGGTTTTCTAGCATGAACCGCCTTTTTAAGGTCATGCCACAACATCTCAATAGGATTCAGGTCAGGACTTTGACTAGGCCGCTCCAAAGTCTTCATTTTGTTTTTCTTCAGCCATTCAGAGGTGGATTTGCTGGTGTGTTATGGGTCATTGTCCTGCTGCAGCACCCAAGATCGCTTCAGCTTGAGTTGAAGAACAGATGGCCGGACATTTTTCTTCAGGATTTTTTGGTAGACAGTAGAATTCATGGTTCCATCTATTACAGCAAGCCTTCCAGGTCCTGAAGCAGCAAAACAACCCCAGACCATCACACTACCACCACCATATTTTACTGTTGGTATGATGTTCTTTTTCTGAAATGCTGTGTTACTTTTACGCCAGATGTAACGGGACACGCACCTTCCAAAAAGTTCAACTTTTGTCTCGTCGGTCCACAAGGTATTTTCCCAAAAGTCTTGGCAATCATTGAGATGTTTTTTAGCAAAATTGAGACGAGCCTTAATGTTCTTTTTGCTTAAAAGTGGGATGCGCCTTGGAAATCTTGCCATGCAGGGCGTTTTTGCCCAGTCTCTTTCTTATGGTGGAGTCGTGAACACTGACCTTAATTGAGGCAAGTGAGGCCTGCAGTTCTTTAGATGTTGTCCTGGGGTCTTTTGTGGCCTCTCGGATGAGTTGTCTCTGCGCTCTTGGGGTATTTTTGGTCGGTCGGCCACTCCTGGGAAGGTTCACCACTGTTCCATGTTTTTGCCATTTGTGGATAATGGCTCTCACCGTGGTTCGCTGGAGTCCCAAAGCTTTAGAAATGGCTTTATAACCTTTACCAGACTGATAGATCTCAATTACTTTTGTTCTCATTTGTTCCTGAATTTCTTTGGATCTTGGCATGATGTCTAGCTTTTGAGGTGCTTTTGGTCTACTTCTCTGTGTCAGGTAGCTCCTATTTAAGTGATTTCTTGATTGAAACAGGTGTGGCAGTAATCAGGCCTGGGGGTGACTACAGAACTCAGGTGTGATAAACCACAGTTAAGTTATTTTTTTAACAAGGGGGGGGGGGGCAATCACTTTTTCACACAGGGCCATGTAGGTTTGGATTTTTTTTTCCAAAACCATCATTTAGAAACTGCATTTTGTGTTTACTTGTGTTATCTTTGACTAATAGTTAAATGTGTTTGATGATCAGAAACATTTTGTGTGACAAACATGCAAAAGAATAAGAAATCAAAAAGGGGGCAAATAGTTTTTCACACCACTGTAGCTCATTCATGTCATGGTTTAACATCTGGAGATGTTTTTCTGCTCATGGTTGTTGTACAGGGTGACATTTGAGTTACTGTAGTCTTCCAGCTGTTTAAAGAGAAAAAGTCTGGCAAGTCTGATCTTGGTTTTCTTATTAAGTTTCTTTTCTTAAGTTTTTTTTTTTTTTTTTTTACATTTATTAGTAATGCTGTTAAAACAGATTTGTTATAAAATACTATTCTGTTAATAATTTACTATCAGAGCAGCAGCACTGCAGATCTACACATTTTGTTTTACTTGACATTAGTGTAGTGTAAAGGAAGTACTTGGAGATGTGCTCTTATTGGAAAATAATAAACTAAAATAAGTTCAGTAACTCTTCTCTCCTATAATGTAATTAAATTGTGACAGTAATGTTAGACTGTACTGACTGTGTGGGGGATGAACAGTATTAATTTGAAATCTGCCTGGTAACACATGACTGTGTGTGTGTGATCAGAAGCGTGTGTTTGAGTAGAGTGTGTTCACACACTCTCTCCTCACTGAGTGAACACTGTGTGTGTGTGAGACACGATGGCGAAACTCGTGAACCTTCTTCACCTCGTCCTGCTGGGAGTTTACAGTACAGTGGGTGAGTAGAGTGTGAACAGGCTTTACTGTAAAGTTTACACTCAGAACTCTAATGGGTTTAAAACTAAAGTCATGCCAGGTTTCAAGTTCACTCATCATGAGCGCTTTAAGAGCAGATTAGTGATGCCGTGCTGTAAATAATGTTTAACATTCTGTTTATTAGATGGACATTTTCAGTGGACTGAATTCCATTGCTTGTACAGCTCTGAGGATCTACATGACATGGAGTTTATAGAGAAATTAATTTACAACAAGCTGATGGACCTGCAGTATAACAGCACTCTGGGGAAGTTCATAGGATACACTGAGCAAGGCGTCAGACACGCAGAGAGATGGAACAAAGACACCGCAGACCTGGCATCACGGAAAGCCCAGGCGGAAACCCTGTGTAAATATAACACTAAGCTTAACCAAGATCTCATCTTTAGTGAAACGGGTGAGTGAGACAATTTTATAACACAAAACTGTTCTGAATATAAAATATATAATTTCATGATTATGTTATTAGATTGTTCAATATTTAATAACCACATTTTTTATTACTAATTTAATCACACACACAAGTCTTATAATAAACACATGTGTGTGTGTTTCTTCTTCTTCTTCTTCTTCTTATTATTATTATATATTAAGTGTTTTATTGTATGTTATTGTGATTTGTTCAGTTGAGCCTCAGGTGAAGGTTCACTCAGTGAAGCACTCAGATGGGTCACATCCTGCTATGTTGATGTGCAGCGCTTACAGCTTTTACCCAAAGCTCATTAAAGTGACCTGGATGAGAAACGGACAAGTAATTAAGGGAGGTGTGACGTCCACAGAGGAGATGGCTGATGGAGACTGGTACTATCAGGTCCACTCACATCTGGAGTATAAACCTGAATCTGGAGAGGAGATCTCCTGTGTGGTGGAACACGCCAGCTTCAAAAAGCCCATGAGCTTTAAGTGGGGTGAGTCTGATCATTTAGATCCACATTACTGAGTCTGCTGTGATATATTACACTTAAACAAGATCACATATGCTGATATTTATTCACTATACATTCAGTGTTAAAATGGCATAATTTGTAAATATTTATAATTTCCTCCCTGACATGAAGATTGTATTAATTAAACCGGATATACTGTAAAATCACGTCTCAGGCGGCTGGCATCAAAGGTACTGGATGTGAGTATTTTAAATGTTTGTGGTTGTGTAATAAAAACAAAAACTTAAACTTTACAGATCCCTCCATGTCTGAACCTGATAAGAGTAAGATCGCTATCGGGGCTTCAGGTCTGGTGTTGGGTCTCGTGCTCTCAGCTGCTGGGTTCATCTACTACAGGAAGAAATGCTCAGGTCAGTGGAGTGGCCCTTAAAGCTCAGAGCATTTGAGATATTGTTTGTTTTGCTGTACTTTAATAAACACATAAAGGGAATATCAGGATTGTGCAGTATAGAGTGATGTGTCCTTTTTTCAGCACAGAATTTGCAATCTGATGAACAGAATTTTAGTTCATTTTAACCAACTATATAAACATGACTGAGCAAAAAATAAAAAATGGGTCACATGGGCGAAGAAATAGCACAGATACACATGTTTTTATTTTTGTTTTCAGCTGTTTCTATGACCAACATAATAATAATAATATACCCATTTTGAAAGCTCTACATTTTTGTGACGTCATTCCCACATTCCAGTAGTGGTAAAATTTACATTATATGATAACTTTTGTTCTACCTAACATATCTGAAATATATCTGAAGCCTCCCCGTTAACACACACCGACAAAGCTTTCATATAAGCACATTTATATTATTGATTTAATCATCAGTGACCTGTGCTGTGCCGCCTGAGTTTTAAATCAATCTACACCAATCCATCAAGGACAAATTTGAGAAATATATAACAATCATGATAATCTTTCCTTGTAGTGATGATGTTGTTAAATTGTTTAAATCCATTGTGATTTCTTTTCGACAGGACGCATCCTGGTGCCGACATAAACACTGGTGAATCTCACTGTAGGTTTAAGTTTGATCTGTAATGGCTCTAATGCTGTGTCATTATCATCTGGGTATATCCTGTTTAACACTGTATGGTTAAGCTCACACACGATATTTCTTATTTTTTGCAGGTGTTGAAGGGGGAACGTGTTTGATGAGGGGGAACACTGGAGGTTTTGCTGACATTGTTTTATCTGTTCCTGCTCTGTAATGAAAAGTCCTTTCTGATCTATTAGGTTTTAATGTGTGCATCGGCCTTTACATTTTGACCAGCTTCATGTAACATAATGATGACAAATAACTGTATGAGGTTTATTGATTATATGCTTTATAATAATTCAGTGGGTCACACAGAAGAGACATTTGACAGACTGAGGAAACCTGCTTTTAAAGATAAACACATTAATTATTACTTTCCAAATAATTCTATAAATGAAGATTTTCATGAATTATTACACAGCCATCGTGAATTTTTTTTTCCCAAAATAGACTTTGATTATTAAAGCTTTAGCGCCCCCTACAGACTGCTTTAGTCTGGATTGTGTTTCCTCTCAGTTATAACTTTAATTTTCTGTTGTTGTATCATCATAGCTTGTTTTTGATTCTGTATGTACACTGTCTCTTATAAAACTTTAGACTTTAAAGTTGTAAAATAAATGGATGTCACTTCTTTCATGGAATAAATATTCTTTTTTTTTTAAGAAATACAATTTGACAGTTTGTCAATTGAATAACTGATTATATAAACAGTTCTGTTTAGCAGATTTATTTAAGAAAAATCTTGTATTAATGTGAAATAGTTCATTCTGAATTGTGCACTACACAAATTAACAGATGTTAATAATGATATGCCTTGTTGGACATGTGTAGGTGTGGTGGTGTAGTAGTTTTGCACCTATAAGGTCTGGGGTTCGATTCCCATCTCTGGGTCTGTGTGCATGGAGTTTGCATGTCCTCCATGTGCTTGGCGGGTTTCCCTCGTTTCCTCCTACAGTCCAAAGACATGCAGATTAGTCTAATTGGTGTTTCCAAAAAAAAGTTTTTTTCCCCATTCTATTCTTTCTTGTTTATTGATGGTATGTTTATAAATTTATCATTAAAGTATTCAAATTAAAATATATATTTAAGGTATTATAAGTAGGGCACTGGTTGCTCAGTGGTAGGTGTTTCGTCTGCCATGTGAAAGGCCCGGATTTGATTCCCAGTCAGTGTCCAAACCCTCAGCCACTGGATGCAGTTCTGGTCCCCAGCTTAGATAAATTTGGAGGGCATAAACCTGTGCCAAGTTGTTGTGCGGATCGGATAGTCCGCTGTGGAGACCCCTTGCCGAGAGCAGCCGAAAGACCAACAACAAGTACATTCAAGCATTTTTATTGTATTACAAATAGATGAGTAATATACCATGAATATATTCTTATTGTAGCAGTAGCACGCTGTTATACTTCTGGCGAAATCCAAATACTAAAAAGTAAACTTTGTGGTCAAGGGGTCACCACAGCAGACCCTCTGATCCATACACAACTTGGCACAGGTTTTATGGCCTTCATGACACAACTCTAGAAAGGTCTATTATGCAAGCTAGACAAATTAGGAATAAGAGGCAAAATGCATAATCGGATAAAGAACTTTTTAGAAAATAGGACAATAAAAGTCAGAGTGGGCACAGATACTCAAAAAAATACAAAGTAGAAAACGGCACTCCGCAAGGAAGCGTGTGTAGCCCAATATTATTCAGCATCATGATAAACTACATATTCAATGGAGTAGAAGAAACAATAGGAAAATCACTATATGCAGATGACGGAGCACTGTGGGTCAGAGGCAGGAACACAGAGTACAGCATCATCAAGATGCAGAGAGCAATTAAAGGGGTAGAAAATGGGCAAATAAATGGGGATTTAAGATATCTATAACAAAGACGCACAGTATCTGCTTTACAAAGAGACATAAGAATATCTCTCTGAAACTATACGAACAAGAACTAAAACAAGTACAAACAGTAATGTACATATCTAGGAATGTACTTTGATGAAAAGCTAACCGGTAAAATACACATGAAGAAAATAAAAGAAAAATGCAATAAAATCATAAACATAATGCGGTGCCTAACAGGACAGACGTGGGGAGTTACTGTAACAGAGGCTAATCTGTTAATCTGCATATACAATGCACTCATGAGAGCTACCATAGACTATGGATGCTTAGCATACTGTACATGTCAGCAGCAGAGTCCACCTTAAAACAAATAGACACGAAGCTTAAGCCTTGACAAGCCTTGGCAGTTTGTTGTGGGGCCTTCAAAACATCCCCAGTATCAACTATGCAGGTAGAAACAGAAGTAATGCCAACAAGAATAAGTAGAATAAAACTACTGTTGCCATACTGGGTTAACCTACAAGGGCATAAGAAAGAACATCCAAAAAAGGCTATTCATAAATAATGCTGGGAACACAGCAAAACAAACCTACACAGCTTCAGATGGATAGGGGACACTAAAGCAAAAAGCCTAGGACTCCATAAGCTCAACATCAGTCCCACAGTACCACTGCACAGCACCCCACCATGGAAACTCATAACCACACCAGTAGACGTAAGTCTAAAACAAAATAAATTAAGGACAACCCAACACACATTCCATGCTGACTAATAGTATAAAACCATATAAAAACAATAGGAAATAAGAAATTAATAATATACACGAACAGTTTTAAAGACCCAGGTACGGGATGAACAGGGGCAGCGTTCTATATCCCACAACACAAAATATCAGCTAAAGAAAGAATAACAGACCAACTATCAGTATACACTTCTGAACTAATAGGAATACAAACGGCACTTAAATGGGTGGAGAAGAATCACCAAGGAGAGACAAAAATAGCATCTGACAACATGTCAGCCATAACCAGTCTAGAAACAGGAAACTCATGTAGACAGGACATCCTATTTAATATACTGCAATTAATAACAGAATTATACCATAATGGTGTAAGGATTACCGTCCTATGGGTACCAGCACACGTAGGTGTAAAAGGAAACAAAGAAGCAGATAAACTCGACAAACAAGCACTCAAACAAAAATGTCCAAATAAAAATCTCAATAAGCAGAGCAGAAGGTAAGAAAATATTTAAAGATCATGCAAACAAAATATGGCAAGAAAGATGGGATGAAGAAGAAACAGGTAGACACATGCATAAAATAATAAAAAAAAAAAAGATCAAAAGAGGAGAAGTATGGGGTAGAAACAGAAGAGAGGAAATCATCATAGCTACGCTAAGAATAGGACACGCAGGACTAAACCAAAGTCTTAAGGTAATAAGCAAACACCCAACTGGAGAATGTGAATTCTGTGGACAAACAGAGACACGCACCCTGTTATGGGTAATGTTACAGATAATTAATGTATTGTTGTATACAAATTATTGCAGCTTATCAGTGTTATTATAGTGCCATATAAAGTGTACTGGCCTATAATGTAGTGGTATTATCATAGATCTACTGAGTAGTTAGTTATGTGCTTACACAATGTATGTAACAGTCAATAAAATGGGCTTTTGTTCAGGTTCTATGTATTTTATTATAAAGTCATTGAATGTGCCTTCATACGGCTTATAATAGGTTTGCTTGTGTGTTTTCTTCTCACAGTGAACTGTGTGTAAATCATCCACTGCCTGTGTATCAGCTGATTTCTACACCAGCTTTCCGTCCTGAGCAGAAGGTGAGTGATAATTTCGGGATTCACCTCTATTTTCAGGAACAGCACTGAGCATGTCTTAATCAGGGGACAGGGACACACACGTCTGTCTCTTCATGGATATGATATGTGCGTTAACATGTTAACAGTGTGTGTGATACTTAATGGCAAAAGCCAATAATTGTACACAGCATTACTAAATTGAATTGATTTATTCAATTTTGATAATTGACACTGAATTGAATTAGATGTTCCTCCAATCTGTGTAAGGGTACAGACTTGCACAGTATTCATTACTCCACACTATGTAGGGTACAGGCTTGTACAGTATACATTAAACCTGTACCCTTACACAGTGTGGAGGATACAGTACATTATACATTAATGCAATACCTCAGATCTAATGTGATTCTTTTTTTGACAAAATATCATTTAACAAACTGAGTAGCAAATAATATTTAGTATTTAATTTATAATACATACATTTTGTAGCTAACTTTTACATATCTTACAATTCCAGACATATCATGTTTAAATACTCTAGGATGAGAAAATAATATATATGGGGGGTCAAACAGGGGCTTGTAGGGTTGCGTAATTTAAAAGTAGACCCTTAATGCATTCTATAGATATATTTTTTATGTCTGTGTCTGCAGTATTCATGGAGTTTCAGTTCATTTTAATGACATGTTTCAAAAAAATTTTCGCAGAGACTGAGACAGCTGGATGCGCTTTATTTTACAAAAGTACAATGTTTTGTGGATATTGTAAGGGTACATAAAAGTAGACACTTTACAGATTCAAATGATTTTCTACCCTTATGTATATGATCAAAAATGACAGAGTATTTTTAGTTCTTTGCGGGGCTGGTGGCTCAGTGGTAGGTGTTTCGCCTGCCATGCGGAAGGCCCGGGTTCAATTCTCAGCCAGTGCCCAAACCCCAGCCACTGGATGCAATGCCGGTCCCAAGCCCGGATAAAATGGGAGGGTTGCGTCAGGAAGGGCATCCGGCGTAAAACCGGTGCCAAGTTGTAGTGCGGACTGGGTATCCCGCTGTGGCGACTTCTTGCTGGGAGCAGCCGAAAGACTAACATCAACATTTTTAGTTTTTTTCACAGTTACCAGAAAAAAAATGCAAGTGTACCCGCTGGCTGGTCCGCCGACTCCTAAGTCTTCAGTTTGTGGAAGATCTCTTGCTCATGCAGTCTATTGTATGGGTTTATACTAAGACTAATTGAACCCTAAAAATAAACAGGCAAAATTCTTAATATGAAAACGAAGATCTTAAACATTGAGCCACAATTTCATATTCCGTATATTTAAAAAAAGAATATTGTAAAAATGTTAAATTCCATTCTGAATTTAATTAAAAAAGTAAGTTTTTTTTGTTTGATTTTAATTTCAATGATTACAGCTTACAGTTCATGAAAATCTCAAAATATTAGGATATTTTCTAAGAACAAACAAAAAAGGATTTACAATACAGAAATTCTGAAATATTCCATTCATTGACTGTCAAATAAAATTAAACTGAAAGAAACATGGCAAAATTACTTTCACAGTCTAAACCTCACAAAACAAAGAAATACGTACAAAATGATAATAATAATAATAATAATAATAATAATAAAGAATAAAGTCCAACAAAAACGAATTAATAATTAAATTAATCAACTGCAGCTTCTCAGAACCAGGAAATCATGTAAAATTAGTTGTAGGATTACCTGCTATGACTTTGCTTTTGTGAGCTAAACAGCTCAAGTCATAGCAGAAGTTAAGTCTTAAAGGGGTCATACAGCACTACATGCACTTTTTTAAGTTGTTTGGACTGAACTGTGTGTTAGGAGAGTACGTACACAACCACTCTACGATGATAAAGAGCCGCCCAGTGGTTTTCTTTTCGTTTATTACAGTAACATCCCCCTTCTGAATCAGGCCAATCGCAAAAGCCTGTCGATGTGACGCCAAACCGACAGGGGCCGCTCCTACACAAGTTGATTGACACTGGTGTTTTAGCAAAGACCCGCCCAGAGTGAGAAGAAGCTGTCGGCTATTGTTTTTCGCCGCTGGAGCAAAATGTTGCCTAAGCGAGTGTGGTGTACAGTTGTTGGGTGTAATAGCGAACACAGCAGTCGTCATTTACTACCTAGGGTTAGTGACCTAGGGTACCTACCTAGGGTTAGGTATCCGTACTTAAATCAAACCAAAAACGACTGAAGAAAACAGGCTCGGGCTCCATAATCCATAGTTTTCCAGTTTGGACTGCATTACCCACAAAGCACTGCGTTGTGGGCAATGCTTTGTGTGTAATGCAGTCCAAAGCATTGGCCGCACTGGACTACACTTCCGTGGCTATACCCCACGTGTCACGCCCCACAGAACTCGGGGAGGAGGGGGGGGGGGGGGTGGGGGGCTCAGCAGAGGTCATGAGCATTTAAATTAGCATGTACTGAAACAGGTTGCTGAGAACAGAGCTAGTTTTTACCAGGTAAAAGTAGTGTTTTTTTTTACACAATCCTTTTGAATTTTTAATTAACGTATAATACAAACTTTTCATTAGGACCCTAAAGATCATATTAACATTTAATAAAAAATATGATGTGTAGGACCTTTAAGGGACTAAGACCCTTGAAGAGCAGTGAGTGCCCAGTTCCATGAACACCTTCTCAATCACCTCAAAAATGTACTTCAGATTTTTTTTGGTACTGAAAATCCAAGGCAAACAGGTCGAAGGTCAAACTGTTAAGCAACATGAGATTGCAGACCTGGAGCATCTTGCAAAACAATCCCTCTCTAACAGAACAGCAAAGTTTATGACACTGGATCATCTTCAATCACAGTAGGAACTCCTACTTTTATCCCTCTGGTCTGTCTGTCATCAGGAGTACTGTGTAATAAAGCGTACAAAAAAAATCACTTTCGAGATTCATCTTTTCTATGTTGTTATATTTCCTTTTTGTTTCATGAAAGTCTTGAATCCTACTAGATTAATGTAGACAAAATATACAGAAAAAACACCCCATAAATCCTTAAAATCAGTTGTTTTTGAACTATACAAGTTTGAGATGATCTGCTAAAGTAAAATAAGAACCTGAGTTCAAATGAGTAAGAATTAAGATATTTTAATAATGTCAACACAAAATCTGAAGTCTAAAAAAATGGCGCCAATGTTATGCATTATTACTTTTGATAAACTTGCAGTATTCATAACATTTAGCGTTAGGAAGCTTTTAATGATGAGAGAAAGATTTTGAAATATGCAATAATGTTTGCGTAAAAAAAAAAGATGTGCAAGTTTGTGCTTAAGTGTCTCAGCATCAACTCTTTCTATGTCCTGTTCTCTCAATTCTACATGTGCACAAGGTAAAGTCTCAGCTTCAGGTTCCCTGTTCAGCTCAGGTTCTGTTTCTTCCAAGATTTTTTTTACAATTCCTTATGCAATAATCTGAACTCTTTAATGTTATTTTAATGTTTTCTTGTTCTATGGCTGCTAAAGCTTAATTCTACATTTTTGTAAGGGGCAAAATACGACATAACATCTTAAATGTTTTCCAAGGTGAGAGAAGAACTGTACTTTATAGCAGATCTCACTGAACTCGCACGAGTTTGTTCATGAAGGCTACATTTATTTGATTAGAAATACACACTAAAAAAAATGAATCTGAGATGTTGTAAATGTAGCATAATTAAATCTGTGTAATCAACAATAAATAATAAAGTTTGTACGTTTACATAAATATATCTAAGTTAGAACTTAATCTGCATTTGTTAAGAATACAAGACAATGTGCATTTTTTTCCTTAACATATATTTTTTACGTAATCCCTGACAATCTTTTTAAGTGGACGCACACAACAAGCAATAATCTTGTTCATTTTACTCTGTTTAAATAAAACTGCCTCCCCGTGGAAAAAGCATGGGAAACCCCGTATCAAATTAAAAGTGTACCAAAGCCTCATTGCGGTAGGAAACAACTCTTTGGAGCATTCTGTTCACCTCGTGTGTAAAAAGTTTTAACGGGTTGTTTTTTCTACCCAAGCGCTGGGTTGCCTCTGTTGGGTCATTTTTCTGGGTTATTTACAGAGAGTTGGGTAGTTTTTGTGTAACCCAGCTGCTGGGTTGAAGTTTGCTTGGCTCCTCCCCCAAAAATCACCGGTGGATTCAGCGGCTGTCAGTCAGAGCTTCGTGTCTCTCTTCAGCTACCACATCGCTGATGACGGTTCATCCTCCTCGGGCATTTAAGGTAAAATGGCGTTAAATACAAGGTCTGTATACACATGTTCACTCACCTAAGTCACATATGACTGAAAAATTATTACTACATATAACATTTATTACTGTTACCGTGTTAAGGTTACACTTAAACTTTCAGGCTGGTCTGAGGTAAGATAATTTAGCTGACAATAGCTGCTATAGTTAGCCAAAGAACCCCAGCTGTGTGTGAAAGAAACGGATAAGATGTCTGAGCTTTTTATCTTTCTCTGTAGAATGTTTGCGGAGTGACGAAGATGGTGAAGTGATGAATGAACGCTAAATCGTTAACTGTAGTGCTAGCATGACGCAGGCATTTAGTTAGATTACTAGCGTTAGCAAACACATTAACATTAGAAATTTATTAATCTCACTGCTTGTGAGAGTAAAATGCTGGGGTGTTACAAAACACTGATCGTCTCACAAATATACACACCTGCTAACCCTCCCGTTTTTCACTAGCTAGTAATTTACTCCGCGGTCAAATTTCTCCCGAGGTATAACAATATTTTACACCTTTCCCCCTTTGATAAGTATGCAAATGTATCACCAGTAATTGCATGTAAGCTAACCAGGTAGCCCTCTTTAACCAAAGTTGCTTGTGACTCAGGCTAAATTAACTAGTCAACGCGCCAACTACAGGAGAAAGTACCACAGCTGAACAGGTAACTACTAGATGGAAGTATTAATGTTTGGGTGACTGTAATGTGTCAGTATGACCCCAGCTATGACATTTTTTTTTCGGTAATTAGCTTAAAATCAATGCAGACTACAAGATCAACTAGTCTGACATAAAAAAAAAATATCCTAAAAGCCATGCTTATTTTGCTGTTTTATTGTTGGTAGTAGCTGTCTCCATGTTTTTGTTTCAGGTTACCTATACCCTATCTTATTGGACAGCTTTGTCATTTTTTATTTAGTATAAATCCTATTACACACTAAATTAATAGTCTTATTAGGTTTAATCTTTGCTATTCAACAAAATGTTTACTTTCTTTCATTTTTTTCTTTCTAAGGTTGGAACCAACATGGTGGAATATCTCAAGCAGGCTGAAGGGTCAAGGCCATACCCCTACATCCTGACGTTGGGAGATGATGCCCAGCGCTGCTCTTAGGCATTCGTCATTCTGGTGGGACAGGCTCTGGAGCAATGCACACTACTTGCTGATGTGTGCTTCAAGGCATTTTATATTTTTGACATTAACTGTCCAAAGCAGTGTGCTCCTGTATAGGACTTTTTGTAATGTTGCTATGAAATAGCGAGGCCTACTTGAAAAGTCATAGACAGTGTTTGTATGTTAAATCGGAACCAGGGCTGGATAGTTTTGTTCTGCAGAAAAGATATCTAATGTCACAAAGAGATCCTGCTCTGTAGAAGCTGCCTCAGCCTATTTGTGTTATTACTCCATTCTGCCCTTGTGAGTAATAGTATAGTAATAATGTCGCTGTTGATTATCTGCTCTTGTGCTTTTAAAAAAATAAATATTTTTTTCTAAGAACATTTAATAGGATGTTGTTTATTGCATATATGTATGGTTTGCAAAACTTGAAAGTTTTTTTGTAATAGACCAGTATATCAAAGTATTTTAACTGTTTAATAGACATGGGTAATTTTTTTTTTTTTTTTTTTTTTACAGATTCACTATAAACAAATAACCCATTTTGCTGGGTTAAATTAACCCACCAATATTAACCCAGTATTTTTTAGGGTCGTTCTTACTTTAAGTTTTGTGCTGGATGAAGTTGCATTTCAAAGTACAAAATTACACAACTGGTATTTTAACTATGATATATAAGAAATGCCTAACTAGATAATGTGAGTATATGTAACTTTAAAATGAGACTAGGACTTTTAATTAAAAAAAATAGGCCCCACTCCGAATAATAT
Source organism: Clarias gariepinus (assembly GCF_024256425.1). Classification (NCBI taxonomy): domain Eukaryota; kingdom Metazoa; phylum Chordata; class Actinopteri; order Siluriformes; family Clariidae; genus Clarias; species Clarias gariepinus. The sequence continues at coordinate 34,787,294 of NC_071108.1, read as the reverse complement.
GAAAACTTAAAAAAAAATAGTTAAATTTCAATTAAAAATACATATTTGAAACTCTTAAAGTTAAGTAGAGCATGGACACAAAAGAATGACTAGGGAAATTATTAAATTAAGTAGGGTTTACTTACGAAATTAAATAGACTTAACTAGAAAAAAATAAGTAGACTTTACTAGCAAAAAATATTTTATCTTTTTTTTAAGTAGATCAGGCTGGATATTTTTATCATTGTATTGTATAATTATTATAATTATGTAATATTGTATAGGATATTGTCTTATATATTGATATTGCACAGCCTCCTACTATAGACAAGAAATGTTAAATAAAATTAAATAATTTATGGATTAATTGGATTAATAATTAGGAAACTCAAAAGACATTTAATTCAATTCAATTTTATTTATATAGCGCTTTTAACAATGGTCATTGTCTCAAAGCAGCTTCACAAAGATTAAAGAAATTCAAAAAAATAATAATAATAATAAAATAAAAAATAATAATAAAATAAAATAATAATAATAAATTGTGTATGTGTGAGAAAAATGTGTCTAGATAATAACGAGATGAATGAATGAAATTTCTCTGATGAACAAGCCAAGGGTGACGGCGACCGTGGCAAGAAAAAACTCCCTGAGATGGCAATAGGAAGAAACCTTGAGAGGAACCAGACTCAACAGGGAACCCATCCTTATCTGGGTGATAACAGATAGAGATGATATAACACCATGTGTGTTATGCAGCTGAAAGTACAGTACAATATAACAGAAATTCTTTAAATTAACATGAAGTCCAGTTCAGCATAGGGATGAGTCAGTAGGTGCAGAGGGCAGATGGAGTCTGGATCACTGGGAGCACAGGAGCAGGATGTGTAGCTCCAATCATAATAAGGCAGAATTCAGCTGGAGCTGGTCCTTCTCTGGATGCCTCAGGATCCTCACAGGGTTGGCCTTTATCTACTGAAGCTGGTACAATCTCCAGATGCCTCGGGATGGGTAGAAAAGTACAGGACAGATGGAGAGAATTAGCGTAGTTGCCATTCAGAATAGATGTACTGAAGTATGAAGTTATGGGATGAGTTAGGCGTATGCCAGATTAAAGAGATGCGTCTTGAGTCTACTTTTAAACTTGGAAACTGTGTCTGAGCCCCGAACACTGTCTGGAAGTATATTCCAAAGTTTTGAAGCTAAATATGAAAAAGCCCTGCCCCCTTTTGTAGATTTTGAAATTCTGGGAACTACCAGAAGTCCAGAGTTTTGTGATCTTAAGGAGCGTGGCGGATTATAGCGTTTCAGAAGACTGGTTAGGTATGTGGGAGCTAAACCATTTAAAGCCTTGTATGTAAGTAATACTATTTTGTAATTAATTCTAAACTGAACAGGTAGCCAGTGCAGGGATAATAATATTGGGGTTATATGATCATATTTTCTGGGTCTGGTGAGAACCCTGGCGGCTGCATTTTGGACTAACTGAAGCTTGTTTATTGAGGATGCAGGACAACCACCTAGTAATGCATTACAATAGTCCAGTCTGGAGGTCATGAATGCATGAACTACTGTAGTTTTCTGCATCAGATACAGATAAGATGCTCCTAAGTTTGGCGATATTTCTAAGATGGAAAAAGGCTGTTTTTGTGATATTGGAAATATGATTTTCAAAGGACAAGTTACTGTCTAATATTACGCCCAGGTCTTTTACTGTTGAGCTAGTAGTAACAGTACATCCTTCTAAACGCAGGCTGAATTGTGAAAGCTGTTGTGTGCTGGTTTTTGGGCCGATGAGTAATATCTCTGTCTTGTCTGAGTTTAGTAAAAGGAAGTTATTGGTCATCCAATCTTTTATGTCCTGGACACACTCGGTTAATCTGGACAACTTGGGTATTTCATCTGGTTTTGTTGAGATATATAATTGGGTATCATCAGCAAAACAATGGAAACTAATCCCATGTCTTCTAATGATGCTACCCAGGGGAAGCATGTATATTGAGAACAGCAGAGGTCCTAAAACTGACCCTTGTGGGACCCCATATTTCACTCGCATTACACTAGACAGTTCTCCATTTAGGTCTACAAAATGGTATCGATCAGACAGGTATGATCTAAACCATTTTAATGCCTGTCCCTGAATACCTATGTGATTTTGTAAGCGATCTATGAGAATGTTATGATCTATAGTGTCGAATGCAGCACTAAGATCAAGCAAGACTAGAATTGAGGTGCAGGCCTGATCCGAAGCTAAAAACAAGTCGTTTGCAATCTTAACTAGTGCAGTTTCTGTACTATGATGGGGCCTGAAACCTGATTGAAATTCTTCAAGGATGTTGTTTTCCTGCAAAAATGTGCATATTTGAGCTGATACTACTTTTTCTAATATTTTTTATATAAATAGGGGAGGTTTGAAATCGGTCTATAATTTGTTATTTCATTTGCGTCCAAATTAGATTTTTTAAGAAGCGGCTTAATAACTGCCAACTTGAAAGGTTTAGGGACGTGACCTAGATATAATGAAGAATTAATAATGTTTAAAAGTGGCTCTCCAACCGTATGCACCACTTCTTTCAAAAATCTGGTTGGGATTGGGTCTAACAGGCACGTTGCTGAATTAGCTGAGGTGATAAGTTTATAAAGCTCTTCCTGTCCTACACCTGTAAAGCACTGAAAAACTAAATGTAAAACTTTAGGCTGAACTAGATCATAAGATGCTATTAGAGGTTGAACTTCCGTTATTTTCTTCCTGATGCTATCGATTTTTTCCTTAAGGAAGTCCATAAAATCTTCACTACTAAAATGTTGTGGAGTACTTTTTGCAGGCATCTTAGGTTTTGTTAGGCGGGCTACTGTACTAAATAAGAACTTGGGATTGTTTTGATTTCTTGCTATCAGTTGGCTAAGATGCTCGGTCCTAGCAGTTTTTAGAGCCCGTCTATAGCTGCACATACTGTCTTTAAACGCAATTCGAAAAACTTTAAAATTTAGTTTTTCTCCATTTTCGCTCAAGGTTACGGGTTGCTCTCTTTAGGGCGCGAGTATGACTATTGTACCAAGGAGCAAGTGTTTTATCTCTAACTTTTTTTAATCTGATGGGAGCAACAGTGTCTAATGTACTGGTAAAAATAGTACCCATGCTGCTAGTCATTTCATCCAGACCGTCTGCATTTAGGGGTCTAATAAGAATTTGGGACAGATCCGGCAGATTACTTGTGAATCTGTCTTTAGTAGTCGGATTCATATTTCTAACAAATCGATAACATGGGGAGACACAGCTAATCTGTTCTACGGGTAGAGTATATATCAGGAGGTGATGATCTGTTATATCATTACTTTGAGGTAAAATCTCTATATTAGAGACATCTATACCATGACATATAATTAAATCTAGCGTATGATTACAGCGGTGAGTTGATCCATTTATATTTTGTTTAACCCCAAAGCAATTTAGTAAGTCCATAAATGCGAGGGCTAAAGTGTCGTTAGCATCATCTACATGAATGTTAAAATCTCCTACTATCAACACTTTGTCAGAGTTAACAATTAGGTCTGATAGCAGATGTCCAAATTCTTTAAAAAAATCAGCATATGGCCCTGGGGGTCTGTACACAGTGGCCATTGTAAAATTTAGCGCGGGTTTATTATGTATTTCATTAAGTGCAACATTAATGACGAGCACTTCAAATGAGTTAAACCTGAGCCTCATTTTCTGAGTAACCGTGAGTACATCATTGTAGATAGTGGCGACACCACCACCGCGACCAGTTAGACGGGGCTCGTGCTTATAAAAATATCCTGAAAGAGTAGACTCATTCAGACCAATATATTCATTTAGTTTAAGCCAGGTTTCAGTGAGGCAGAGTGCATCAAGGCAATAATCCGAGATCATTTCATTAACAATAAGTGCTTTAGGCGCAAGGGATCTAATGTTGAGAAGTGCAAACTTTAAAGGTAGATTTCAATTACTTATTTGGCCTCTTTCTGGTTTAATGGTTACCAGATTGTTTCGGCTGGATTTAACGAATTTATTCTTTTTTCTCACTATTCGGGGAACAGACACAGTTTTTATAGTACAAGCTATGTGTGTGCGTCTATTAGTATGGTGGGTTGTATTGTGGCTGATATCTAAAGAATCTAAGGTATGACTTACCGCCAGTCAGATGGTTCGTAGTGTCCTGGAGATGTTGTCAGAGAGCACCGCTGCTCCAGCTCTGCTAGGGTGCAGGCCATCAGTGTGGTAGAGCCTAGGACGCTCCCAGAAAACATTCCAGTTATCAACAAAGGGTAATCTCTGTTGTTGACACCAAGATTGTAACCATTCATTAAAGGCAAATAATCTACTGAACCTCTCGATTCCTCTCTGAAATGTCGGAAGTGGTCCAGATACGACGATCTTTGTCGTGGGTGATGTGCTGCGGACCTTCTCGACCAGGCTCCTGAAGTCCTTCTTTAGGATCTCCGTCTGCCTCAGCCTGATGTCGTTCGTGCCAGCATGAAGAACCACAGCTCGAATGTTCTTCCTCAGGGCTGCAGGCACCTGTGCAGCAACATCAAGAACACGTGCACCAGGTAAACAGCGCGTGTACGCCTTACCTTTAGCCGTGGTGGCACGTGCCGGACGATGGAGTCTCCGATTACCAGCGCGTCGTGTGCCGTCTCGCGGAGAGGAGCGAAGTGGTTTCGGGTTAAGATCTCGAAGACGGGTGGTGGCGGAGGAGGAGAGGTCCTCGCCTGGGGCTTGGCGCGCGTCTTCCGCTGCTGCAGTATCCAGGCCTCGTGGTATCCCGGCGCCGGGGTGAAGGAAACCTGGGCGGGCTGCGTCCTCGGTGCGTTGGACCTGGGCAGAGAAGCACGCGGGGTAGAGGTTGTCGGAGGACACATTGTACATGTGTGCATTTGTATGAAAGTGGAGAGAAAGACAGGGCCATGGTTCTGATACATTATCAAACTGTACTATATTTGTGTGATATAAGAGTGCACTGTTTCTCATAGTCCTAATATTCTGTCTGAAAATATTATAGGATTCCATTTAAAAACAGGATGCTTGTGCTAATGTTTTGGTCCTACCTTGATTAAAGCCATTTCCGCAAGCTTTACATTTTATTCTTTTAACCTTTGCATGTTGTAACACCTAAACATTTTTAAAACTTTCATTACTTTTATCTCTTTAACCTCCTAAGATCAGTGCCTGTATTTACTAAGCGTATTAGAGGAGGACGCAGTAACTCAGTTTTGGTCTGACTTTTAGGAGTAAGAGCAATTTATTAGAAGAAATGTAGGAGAGCTCTAAACTGGTTAGGAGTTGTAAGGAATATACTTTATATTGTATATAATGTATATATAATTAGTGTATACAACTGTTTTTTTTAAGCAGCACTTCATCATTTTATTAAAATGGCATATCCCTGTGTCACGGCAGCGGCAAACTAATGGGTGACACTGATGCTTTCACAAACTACCATGCACTCATAGTTTATCTTTAGGGGTAGGAGTACAATAGGACAGAATTTTCCTTTCTCCAGTTTTATTTCTTTTTTTAAGTCATGTTGATCAGATTATGTCGGTTCTACACAGCTCTATTATAGGGGCTTTAAAAATATGTGATTGGAGCAGTCTGATTAGGATGATGTCATGCAGCTTCCACACATCTACAAGTTTTTTTGCCGCTGATTTCACCATTTCACTTTGCCAATGTTTAAAACTACAAAAATGTGTAAAAACTACAACACCTACTATAACCTGCAAACTACTTTATGGCTTTCAGTATCGTAAACAGTGAAGTCACCTGCTTTTATAGGAGCAGTCCTACTCCTCTCTGAAAATATGAGTAGGAAGCTTCATAAACAACTTTTATGTCCTACTCTGAGGTAGGAAGATTTTCAGTCTTAAATTAACTTTGTGGGTGATTTCTAGGAGTGATTCTGATGAGTCTTTTAATGATGGTAAACAGAAAAGTATACGTAAAGACTCCAACAAACAAAAGAACAAAAACTCAAACAATACTTAATAGCTTGGTGCTAACAGGGGCTCTCTGGCAGGACACAAGCAGACGGATGAATAACACGTCCTGTGGCAAGACACAGGCAGAGGGACACATGACAGGACAAACAAACAATGCGTGGAGCTGAAACTGGACACTAGAGGAAGACAGGAGACGCTAGAGGGAGACAGAAAACACGTAGAGACCAGGGGAGACTCGTAGAGAGACGAGACTAAAGACATGGCAGTCAGCTAGGCATGGCTTTTAGCTAAACATGGTTAAGATTGCTCTTAACCATGGCAGTTAGCTACACATACACCTAGCCAAATATGTCTTCAGCCCCAACATGCACTAAGCTACACTTACCTAATAGCTCACACACACTAGGGAACTAGGGGGCACAGAAACAGAGACGGAGGATACCCAGTGGCTAGGCGAGGCGGCACCCCCAGGCTAGGCGAAGCGGCACCCCCAGGCTAGGCGAGGCGGCACCCCCAGGCTAGGCGAGGCGGCACCCCCAGGCTAGGCGAGGCGGCACTGAAACGCTAGGCGAGGCGGCACTGAAACGCTAGGCGAGGCGGCACTGAAACGCTAGGCGAGGCGGCACTGAAACGCTAGGCGCACTTGGACAATAGGGAGGTAGGAAACACTAAACAGCTAGAGAGACAAAGGGGCTATGGCTAGTTAGCTCAACATAGATTTTAGCTAAACACGCTCCTAGCCAAACACACACCTAACTACTTACCTGACTCTAGCTAAACACAGAAGAACACAGGAGGAAAAAAACACAGTACCAACATACATTTAGGACAGGACTGAATCAGCTCCATCAACACAGACACACAGAACATACACAGAAACATGGGCCAATATGAGAGGCCAAGTCAACACAACTAAAATCAAAATATAAACTAAACACAGAACAAAATGCCCACACAACTGACAGTGGTTAAACCAAAAATGCTCGACCCAGTTCCCCAGACTAAACAGCTATTTATAGATAGATTAACGGCTACCTTGGCTCAGGTGTGCACTCGCATCACCTGACCGAGGTGCCTGCTGGGAAACTGAGTCAGCCAACAAAAACTACAAATAAAAAAACAGCGACCTCTGGTAGTGGACCCTTACATCACTGTTTCTTGTTATAAGCACCTGATACATAACTATGAACCTAATCAATGTATATAAACAGGAAGAAGTTCTGCAAAATAATTATACCCAACAGTTATTATACAAGGACATAAAGACAATGAAGTTGGAAGAAAATATAATGTCCTCAAATGAGAGCATTCAGGTTTCAAGAGGTTACAATTCAGTATTTTAATGTCGGTACCAAGGAATTAATATTGTGCTGATTAACTGTTTTAGTGTGTTTCCCTGCTAATGGGATTAGTCAAGACAACACAAAGCTCATCCAACTTACTGTACACTTGTTGAGTGATTACGACAGTCAAAAACCTGTCCACTAATACACATTGAACTAAAAGGTGTGTCCAAACTTTGGCACTGTATTAAACATCCGAGTGCTGTTACCATTCAGGTTCAATGAAGGTTCAATATAGACAGTTAATGCAGTTTATGCAGCATACAGTTATTTTGCACTTATCTACAGTGGTTACTCGCGCGGAATGTCTATGACTGCCACGCACTCTGTCGCGGCCAACGGCAACAGAAAAAAATAAATCAGTCGCAATTCAAAGTAATTTGGGAAATGACCGCCAGGTGGCACAAAGGGACATTTTGCAAACGACTGCAATTTATTTTGTTTAGACAGACTCTGTTTCTATCTGTCTATTGTTATTGTTATTATTAAAGAAAACAGCACAAACAACAGCTCAAGGGCTTGTAAAAACATTTTTATTTTAAACGATAATAAACGATTTTGGAATCCACAGACGCTTAGTGGTCTGGACTAATGATTATGAATGCGTCGGGGAAAACAGCAAGGAAACTGACTGGCCAAACAAGCACTAACAACAGCACAAGGGCTTGTAAAAAATATATTATTTAGACTAGCTAATTAAGTTCACTAGCCAACGATTTTATTTGTACAAAGAATGAACTGTTATATAGCTTCTGTTTGTATCGGTTTATTGTTATTATATAAAAAAATACATTTAAAGACATTAAAATTTTAATATAAAAAACTAAGAAAATAGACCTACAGAATATAACATTTAATAAATAAACTAAATATACACTTTTATCATTTGTATAATATGGTTATAGTATAGTATATCGCGGCTGAAATTTTGTTGTACTAAATAATATTTATCCAGTATAATCGAGACTTAATTCTTATTTCTATTTACTTTAGGTTGTTGTTCTTGCAGTGACTGTGCTTTGCAATGTCAGACACATTCAAATGCAAATAATACAACCTCCCCAGGTGTGAATCGGCTGTTCTCACCTTTACACTCGGAGAAACTAAAATGCACCTCTCCTCACTGTGCATGGTTTCAGCAAAGTGGAGGATCTTGGATCTCACTTCAGGCCTCTTCTTAAATTTGTGTAAATTTAAAATCTTCTGGATTTTACATTCTAAAATTAACATTGTTACCGTTTTTAATTTCTAGAATGAGATTTTTATCATAACATGCATGTTATTAATCACTCTACACTGTTTTTAATTCCGCTACAATGTTTTAATTTGAGATTTTATTAAATTATAAAAAATGAACCAAATAAATATATTCCATTTGTATTTTCCCCTCGTAAAAAAGCATAAAAAATGATGGGTTGTGTATCGAGCGATTAAAAACAATACAAGGCGTGTTATGATAAGGAAACTTTCTATCTCTTCCATTCCAGTGATTAAAAAACGGTAAAAAATGTAAATTTTGGAATCCTCAGACGCTTAGTGGTTCGAGCACAACGTAATAATCTTTGTATGATAAAATGACTCGTGGCATGAATCTACACGGAGCACTTCAGTTTCAAATAATCATTCAATAACATGATAATAATTACCAAAAGTAAAATAATATTGTTCTTTTTGCTGTTTATGTCCACGATTTAATAATAAAAAAAAGTGACTTACCCATGTTTTCTGATACACACACCCAGAGTTTTCTGGCTACGCGAGTGTTACACATGATAAAATATAAAGGCTCACTGCGTTAACATTTACTTTGCTTAAATTCGATGGAACTAAGAAACCCCAATATTTAAGTTCTAAATTTGTACTGTAATTTTAGTACTGTAATGATAAATTCGTTTAATGTTTCACTTGTATTTTATAAGGTTTTCGCCGGCGGTGGTACAGCGCAACAGGGGTGCTGGGATGTGAAAATGTAATTGGTTAAAATATTTTTATTATTTATTAAAGAACATTATGATGATCATAACAGCCTACTGCATTTTATTCTTATAATAACGCAAAAACACATCAACATCTGTTGACGCAGTAGCACGGCCTGACAATGTTTTAATTTTTATGGTCATTTATTTTCGTTTATTTCAGTTAATAAATCTACTCCAAATTTAAAGAACACAAAATATAAGATGACAAAAAACATACATGCATAGCTTTTCTAATTACACATGATAAAATCTAAAGGCTCACTGTGTTAACGTTTACTTTGCCTAATAAGATTTAATTTAATTTAAATTCTACATTTTTACTGTAATTTTAAAACTGTGATTATGAATTTGTTTAACTACAATGTTTCACTTGCTATATAAAAATAGTTAATACAAAATATAAAGTTAAAATAAAACTGATTTACCTGCAAATCTTTTGGAAAGAATCGTGGCTGAAGTAAGACAAGAGAGAGGCGAGGAGGAGGCAGGGGTACAGTGTAGGACAACTTTTACACACACAAACAGACAAACACATACACAAACGTATGCGCACACACAAACAGACACACGTGCACAAACACACACACACACACACACACACACTGAGTCACTGCTCTGTCGGCAAACTTCTTTACCAGTGAACCTCCCTAAATGACACTTACTTGTGCCTCCTTTTGGGGATTTTGTGGAAATGTGACGTTCAATCATCATTAAACAGATTCTCCTGCACTGCTACAGACATTTTTTATTTTTTCTTCCTGGAGGTCGTTGTTGCAGTACAGTTACTAAAGAACAGTCACTACACTTGGACACAAAATAAACAAGATGATGTTTTACGCACACACACGGTCACAGTGTTATAGTAAACAGTACACGCGTTGACTATATGAGTGATGCACACACACTGAGACCGAGCAGGGGAGACGATTACCCACAATTCTGCAGCGTGAGAGAGAGAAGAACTATTCGCTCAGTTGTGATCACGTGACGCTCGGCAGACAAAGCTCATACTGTATATCAAGTATATCTGCTCATACTGTATATCAAGACCTCGCTCATTTATTAAGTTAAAGTGTGTCTGTTATGTGTGTGTATATATATATATATATAGTTTCATTCTTTTTTTTTTTTAAATAAACTTTAACTTAATAAATGAGCGAGGTCTTGATAGGTCTTTTCCCATAAGAAATAATTGAAACTCAAATTATTCGTTCCACAGCCCAAAAAAATAAATACATAAAAATAATTAACACAAAATATAAATAAAAATAAAACAAATGAACCTGCACTTTACCTTGAAAAAATAAATTTTCTGTTTTGTGTGTGTGAAGCTAAAGTAAGAGGAGAGGAGAAATCAGCCCCTCCCCATTCCCTCTTCTTGTCTTACACAGTAACACTTCCTTCTCTCTTATTTGAGTTTCTTACACACACACACACACACACACACAAACAGAAACACTGCTTTATCAGGAAAATTAACAAGGAACATCGTTAATGACACTCGATTGAGTGACACACTAACGGAATCACTGCTGTAAAGTAAAAATAAAACAAATTAACCTGCACTTTATCTTTAAAAAGAATCACGACAGAGCAGTGTTTCACAGTGTCCAATGACACAGACACAAAGAGCAGGCTGATACAGAGAGAGAAAATGGATATTTAACCTCTAGAATGGGATCATTACTCGTGCGCTGTACACACACGCATACAGACACAACATATATATGGCCATAAAAGAAATGCACCAGAACACCCAGTGCACCACAGCCCAAGGCCGCCAATCCGGCCTCCAAACTCCCATGATACCAGCCTGGTCAGTCCACATGGGATTCACCGGACAAACAAGTCCCATTCTACAACCCACAGCACCAAGAGGATCCACTGCTAACGTCCTGATATCAGACACCACAACACCACCAGAGGCCCAGCAGAGCCACATCACAAGGGGGCAGAGCTGTCCAGGTAACACGGATACTGGGCTTAATGTTACGGTGGATCAGTGTATCTGACTAAACTACACTCCCCAAAATCAGTCAATTAATCAATAAATCAATAAGAGATTTTCTATTTATTACATGGTACCCATTACAATCTATTACCAACATTTTACTTTGCTGAAAATAAATACTGTTAGAACCTCTGAATATTAAATTAATGTAATTAACTATAAATTAATTTAATTAATGTAAAACCAATGTTGAACCAAACTTCATAATAATATATTTCATATTTTCGCCTAGCTTCATACATTTACACCACACTATACATCTGCTAAGACAACACCAATGTGTATGACCACACACACACACACACACACCTCATGGAAACTCACCCTCCTGCCTGCTGTCTTCCAATTCAGGCTCTTTATGATCAGACTTTGTAACAGTTTCTTCCCACAAGCCATCAAACTTTTGAACTAGACTGTGAGATATAATCAGAATTCAGCTAGAGTAGATGATAACATTGAAAACATGTGACCCCTGACCCCTGACCTATAGTGCATACTGGGAGCAGTAGTCTATCATTATTATAATGGGATAATCATTCATAATACAGAGGCCCAGATCCATTATCTATAGCACTTATCCTGAGCAGGGACACAGGGGGTCTGGAGAATATCCTAGGGAACTTAGGGCACACAGTGGGGTACACTACACTACAATGGGGTGCCAACCTCTCACAGGACACAATCTGTCTCTCTCTCTCCCTCTCTCACACACACACACACACACACACACAGGAAGGAAACTGGAGAACCCAGAGGAAACCCACCAGCCATACAAACTCCACACACACACAGACCGAACCCAGACCCTGGAGGTGTGAGGCGAGAGCGCTCAGTTACAAGTGAAGTGAAGTATGATGAAGTGTGAATCTGAGGTGAGACTCTGCCAGACACAGCTGACTCACAGAGAGAGAGAGGGGATCTGATTGGAGGGTTTATTCTGTACCTCTCTCTCTGCTCTATTACTGTGCGTGTGTGTGTGTGTGTGTGTGTGTGTGTGTGTGTGTGGTCAGTGACAGGAGGATTCATCAGAGCTGCTCAGTTACTCACACACACTTCAGGATGAAGTTGTTTCTGCTCTTTTTCACACTAATGTGTGTGACGGATACAGAGGCAGAGTGTAAGTCTGATGCACTTTATTTATTTATACAGTATAAAATTACAGTTTATAGAGTTTTTTTTTTCTCCCAAAAAGTTTGGTATGTGGAAGAGTGTGTTATATATTTTATTGGGGGGTTTGGAGGGGCAACAAATATGCAGCTCTGTTTAATTAAAATAAAATAAAGTTCATTTTGTCAGACTTTAATTGTTTTTCTTAATAAAACTAATTAAAATAACAGGAATTTGAAGTAACGTGTGTGTGTGTGTGTGTGTTTACAGCCAAACACGGTGATATAAAGGTGATTGCATGCTCAGACACGGATAAGGAGTATATGTTGGAAACTGATCAAGAGGAGATGTATTACGCAGACTTTGTAAAGCAGCAGATGGTGAACATGCTCCCGCCGTTCGGTGAATCTATCGACCCTCCTGAAGGAGAGTACGGGCGCGCCGTGACAAACACTGGGATCTGCAAAACCAACTTGGAAGTGGGGAAAACAGAATATAAGGACCTAGAAGAACCTAAAGGTGAGTGTGTGAGTTTACACAGGGAGGAATTTTACATATTTAATTGTGACTTTACGTTTGACTGACTGGAAATTATACAGTGAAATAAAACGCGGTGTGCGCGTGCCAGTGTTATGCGCTAAAATGCCCCCCTGCCATGGATTGCCCCCCCTACATAATCGCTATCAAATATTGTGTTAGAACATAAATTCATAGGTTAATAGTTTACAAATTACAAATTACATGAGACAATAAAATAAAATAAGCAATATGAAAATAAATATGTTGTATATGAAAAAATAGATTTTTTTTTCATATACTGTACAACATGTATACTTTTGGATTGTTTATTTTATAATAAAAATAGTTTACTCAAATTTTTCATCATGAACAATATTTATTTTTATTGTATATAAATGCTTATTTGTATATTCATGACAAAGTCCTTAAAAATAAATGTGCCACAAAATAAACATTATGCAAGAATTTGTATTCATGGTTCACATAACTAGGGTTTATTATAATATTAATATCATATTTGATAATAATAAACCTATGAATTTATGTTCTACTATAATATTTAATAGCGATTATGTATGGGGGGGCAATCCATGGCAGGGGGGCATTTTAGCGCATCTGTTTAACACCTGTTTGTGTGTGTGTGTGTGTGTGTGTGTGTGTGTGTGTGTGTGTGTGTACATCCCTCAGGGAACTGGTTCCAGGATTATCATCATATTTACATTTATATTACCATATATTTCTAATATTTTAACTCTATATCGTGTCTGATTATGTCCTTACCTGTGTATCTGATAGACCGCCTTCAACACTGAATGGGAAATGTAGTCCATAGCGCTGATTAATAATTATATATACTTCTGTAATATCTTGTGACTGAGAAACGAGCGATAGAAATCTGGATGTCTGAGATCTGGAGTTTCACTTAAACTTGTGTTTTATTCACATTGAACATTTAGCGTCACCCGACACACAACCACTAAGTTATTATTTTCCAAATGGTCTATGCTGGGAGCAACCGAAAGACCAACAACAACAGCAATTTGCTTAACAATGTTGACATTACCACAATTTTAAGTAGTTTATTAATGGTAACTAAATAAAATTGTGAATGTGTGTGTATATTTATTCATTTATTGTATTGGTGAAAATTTAAGACCTTTATGGATTATTTTTCTCCGTTATTTTGTTTATTATTATTATTATGATTATTATTACTAAATGTATTCATTCTGACATTGGTCAAACTTCATGAAACACTGGAAGGATAAAATCTTCCATGTGAACTCCATATAGAGCAGCACAGTGGTGTAGTAGTCAGTGCTGTCTTCTTGCACCTCCTGGGTTGAGGGTTTGATTCAGGTCTCTGTGCATGGAGTTTGCATCTTCCCCCCATGCTTGGTGGGTTTCCTCTGGGTGCTCCAGTTTTCCCCCACAGTTCAAAGACCTGTAGATTAGGCTAATTGGCGTTCCCAAATTGCCTGTAGTGTGTGAATGTTGACCTGAGGTCCTAACATGGTTGCAAAAATGGGAACAAATACAATATTAACCACAGGCCTCCATAATCCCTACTTGGACTACAGAGGGTCCTAGATGGATGAATGGATGGAATACCATATGATTTAGTTCATTGAAAAAAAAATCCACTTCTAATCTTTAAAAATTTTGAAAAACATCTTTTTTCTTTATTTAAAAAAAAGCCATTCCTTAGTCCAAGGTTATCAATTTTACTAGTAATAGAGGAAATTATAGAGATTAAAGAAATTGCAAATGATCTCATTGCTTTAGAATAACAGTGCCATATGTGTTTTATATTTGCCCACAGATGTTCCACAAAACTCCATCTATCCCCGGGATGATGTTAACGTGGGGACACAGAACACACTCATCTGTCACTCAGTGCGTTTCTTCCCCCCACCTGTCCGAGTGCGCTGGACCAAAAACGGTGAAGATGTGACTGATAAATCTTCACTCAGTCAGTACTACCCGAATGAAGACCACACGTTCAACCAGTTCTCCCACCTGACCTTCACTCCAATGGAAGGAGACGTTTACACCTGCACAGTGGAGCACAAGTCCCTGGAGACCCCCGACACCAAGACATGGGGTGAGACAGAGTGTTTAATTACTGCTGTCTTTAAAGAAACCTGGCAAAAATACTAACCAAATGAAGGCATGTAAACAGAAATATTACACTGTGTGTGTGTGTGTGTGTGTGTGTGTAGAGGTGCATGTTGAGCTTCCCAGTGTGGGTCCGGCTGTGTTCTGTGGAGTGGGTCTGGCTGTAGGACTGCTCGGAGTCGCTACTGGAACTTTCTTCCTCGTCAAAGGAAACCAGTGTAACTGATGCTTCAGGTAAACTAACTGAATTCACTTTAATTACTTACTAAATATTATGTTTATATAAAGTGATACTGTATATAATGTTCCTAAAGACTCTTTATTTCTCCTTTCAGGTGAAAGAGTTACAGGGCAGATGTATTTTAGATATTTACTTTTAGGTTCCTTTGAAGACGTCTTATTTCAAGTTTTCTCCAGCCACTCTCAAACACTCTCAGTGCTTTCATGCTTTTATTCTGGTTAAAATAATCTAAAGTGTAATACTCATAGACTTGTCTTAATTTTATATTTTAAATGTAAAGAACAATCTTATTAAACTTATTCAGTATGAATATATGATTACAGAAACAAAAGTCATTTAACATGTGATTATTGTTAGTTTTCATGGATATATTTTTGTAATCGGTATCTGAAATAAACATGATGTCAATCTGTAGTGATATGCTAAAGTGTAATATAAAATAAAGTTACTATAAAAAATAGAAAATACATCACATTTTTTTTTTCATAAAACCTTTAAAGGGTTAAAGTAGGGGCAGGGGTATCTCTGGGGTTAAGGCATTGGACTACTGATTAGATCGAATTGGTCCAAACCCCACCACTGTCAAGTTGCTGCTGTTGGGCCCTTGGCCAAGGCCCTCATCTGTATAATTTGATTGAAAACATAAGTCGATGTGAATAAGTATGTCTGTCAAATGATGTGATGTAGAGACTCTATCCTTTTTCCCAAAACAGATAGCGAAACCACTGCAGTGATGCAGCAGTGTGGTATGACATGGTTCGAAAAATGTGTTGTACTGATAATTAATTTAGATTAGACGATTATTTTACATTTACTGTTTTTATTTTAAAAAATTGGTACAGAGACTCCTAAACATATTTGGACATTAAAGCCACACATTCAAATGTATTAATTCTACTGCATTAGTAAAACAACTGAACCAAGTGTCAATTATTTTAAAGATACCACAAGTGCACCTTTCAGGGAAAACATTCGTTTTTTTTTTTTTTTTATGTTTAAAACATATGGAAATAATAGACATGTAGTCCCCAAGGATGTTAAACTATTTTATTAAAACCCTAAAACTAATTTTTATTAAAACTGTAATCCACTACTGGGTGTTTGGGCACTGGTGGCTCATTGGTAAGTTTCTGGCCTGCTTTACGGAAGGCCTGGGTTTGATTTCCAGTCAGTGCCCAAACCCCAGCTACTGCAGTGCCGGCCCCAAGGCGGGTTAAAATGGGAGGGTTGCGTCAGGAAGGATAGCCAGCGTAAAAACCTGTGCCAAGTTAATGCATGTCCGCTGTGGCGACCACTCAACATTGCTCGTTGGCGTCCCCTCAACGAGAGCAGCTGAAAAACTAACAAGAAGACATGTTGTTCATAAAATTAGACAAAAACTATTCAGACACCCAGTAGAGGATTACTTAAAGTGTTTTAATAAAATATGTTACCATCCTTTTTCAGGAGAACTTATGGGCCTGGAATCACGTTCTTTAATGGTTGTAAGGAAAGATTTCTTCTAAGTTTCAACCAAACTTTCAGTTAATTCACACCAGCGTATCAATAATCTGCTCATTTATAATTTTTACAGTAAACAACAGTTGGTTTGATGGTTTTTAATGCAGTGTGATCATGACTTAAGCATTCCAATACTGTTAGAGGCCACTCTATGTGCTGGCTGTGTTCTTACTTGTCAGGTATCTCACTCACTCATCATCTATACCACTTTATCCTGTATACAGGGTCTCAGGAACCTGGAGTCTGTCCCAGGAGACTTACGGCACAAGGTGGTGTACACCCTGGACAGGATGCCAATTTGGGAGTGTGGGAGGAAACCCGCCAAGCACGGGCAGGACATGCAAACTCCATGCATACAGACCCTGAGGCGGAAATCAAACCCGGTCCCTGGACAGCGCTATCCACTAAGACATCGTAGCGCCTGATCTTGTGATCTGAGGGTCTTAAATTCATATCTACAACTTAAATTGTATTTCTAATAAATTTAATATATTGACAGACAGGATTAGGATTAGACAGATAGGATTGTTTCCCCTGTGCCCAGTCTTCCAAAAGCTCATGAAAACGTTGTTGACTTATCCAAAAATATCCCGACAAATCATTGTGGAAACCTCTCACAGGAGAATTTCAAGCATTATATTACTTCATCAATACCTGCAAAAGAGAAATCTACCAAAAGTCTTAACCTACTCAAAGAAGAACACACAGCCCTGATTTTATTTTAATTTATGGTTTTAATTTCTCCTTTTTAAAATGATAGATCTTAGTAACAACAACAATAAAATGCATTGTAATCACACCAGGAGGTAAATATAGGGCAGTTACTGTATCAGTGTTCTGCATAAAACTATATACAGTGGTGTGAAAAACTATTTGCCCCCTTCCTGATTTCTTATTCTTTTGCATGTTTGTCACACAAAATGTTTCTGATCATCAAACACATTTAACTATTAGTCAAAGATAACACAAGTAAACACAAAATGCAATTTTTAAATGATGGTTTTTATTATTTAGGGAGAAAAAAAATCCAAACCTACATGGCTCTGTGTAAAAAAGTAATTGCCCCCTGAACCTAATAACTGGTTGGGCCACCCTTAGCAGCAATAACTGCAATCAAGCGTTTGCGATAACTTGCAACGAGTCCTTTACAGCGCTCTGGAGGAATTTTGGCCCACTCATCTTTGCAGAATTGTTGTAATTCAGCTTTATTTGAGGGTTTTCTAGCATGAACCGCCTTTTTAAGGTCATGCCACAACATCTCAATAGGATTCAGGTCAGGACTTTGACTAGGCCGCTCCAAAGTCTTCATTTTGTTTTTCTTCAGCCATTCAGAGGTGGATTTGCTGGTGTGTTTTGGGTCATTGTCCTGCTGCAGCACCCAAGATCGCTTCAGCTTGAGTTGAAGAACAGATGGCCGGACATTTTTCTTCAGGATTTTTTGGTAGACAGTAGAATTCATGGTTCCATCTATCACAGCAAGCCTTCCAGGTCCTGAAGCAGCAAAACAACCCCAGATCATCACACTACCACCACCATATTTTACTGTTGGTATGATGTTCTTTTTCTGAAATGCTGTGTTACTTTTACGCCAGATGTAACGGGACACGCACCTTCCAAAAAGTTCAACTTTTGTCTCGTCGGTCCACAAGGTATTTTCCCAAAAGTCTTGGCAATCATTGAGATGTTTTTTTAGCAAAATTGAGACGAGCCTTAATGTTCTTTTTGCTTAAAAGTGGGATGCGCCTTGGAAATCTTGCCATGCAGGCCGTTTTTGCCCAGTCTCTTTCTTATGGTGGAGTCGTGAACACTGACCTTAATTGAGGCAAGTGAGGCCTACAGTTCTTTAGATGTTGTCCTGGGGTCTTTTGTGGCCTCTCGGATGAGTTGTCTCTGCGCTCTTGGGGTAATTTTGGTCGGCCGGCCACTCCTGGGAAGGTTCACCACTGTTCCATGTTTTTGCCATTTGTGGATAATGGCTCTCACTGTGGTTCGCTGGAGTCCCAAAGCTTTAGAAATGGCTTTATAACCTTTACCAGACTGATAGATCTCAATTACTTTTGTTCTCATTTGTTCCTGAATTTCTTTGGATCTTGGCATGATGTCTAGCTTTTGAGGTGCTTTTGGTCTACTTCTCTGTGTCAGGTAGCTCCTATTTAAGTGATTTCTTGATTGAAACAGGTGTGGCAGTAATCAGGCCTGGGGGTGACTACAGAACTCAGGTGTGATAAACCACAGTTAAGTTATTTTTTTAACAAGGGGGGGGGGCAATCACTTTTTCACACAGGGCCATGTAGGTTTGGATTTTTTTTTCCAAAACCATCATTTAGAAACTGCATTTTGTGTTTACTTGTGTTATCTTTGACTAATAGTTAAATGTGTTTGATGATCAGAAACATTTTGTGTGACAAACATGCAAAAGAATAAGAAATCAGAAAGGGGGCAAATAGTTTTTCACACCACTGTAGCTCATTCATGTCATGGTTTAACATCTGGAGATGTTTTTCTGCTCATGGTTGTTGTACAGGGTGACATTTGAGTTACTGTAGTCTTCCAGCTGTTTAAAGAGAAAAAGTCTGGCAAGTCTGATCTTGGTTTTCTTATTAAGTTTTTTTTTTTTTTTTTTTACATTTATTAGTAATGCTGTTAAAACAGATTTGTTATAAAATACTATTCTGTTAATAATTTACTATTAGGGCAGCAGCACTGCAGATCTACACATTTTGTTTTACTTCACATTAGTGTAATGTAAAGGAAGTACTTGGAGATGTAAAATAAACTAAAATAAGTTCAGTAACTCTTCTCTCCTATAATATAATTAAATTGTGACAGTAATGTTAGACTGTACTGACTGTATGGGGGATGAACAGTATTAATTTGAATTCTGCCTGGTAACACATGACTGTGTGTGTGTGATCAGAAGCGTGTGTTTGAGTAGAGTGTGTTCACACACTCTCTCCTCACTGAGTGAACACTGTGTGTGTGAGACACGATGGCGAAACTCGTGAACCTTCTTCTCCTCGTCCTGCTGGGAGTTTACAGTACAGTGGGTGAGTAGAGTGTGAACAGGCTTTACTGTAAAGTTTACACTCAGAACTCTAATGGGTTTAAAACTAAAGTCATGCCAGGTTTCAAGTTCACTCATCATGAGCGCTTTAAGAGCAGATTAGTGATGCCGTGGTGTAAATGATGTTCAACATTCTGTTTATTAGATGGACATTTTCAGTGGACTGAATTCCATTGCTTGTACAGCTCTGAGGATCTACATGACATGGAGTTTATAGAGAAATTAATTTACAACAAGCTGATGGACCTGCAGTATAACAGCACTCTGGGGAAGTTTATAGGATACACTGAGCAAGGCGTCAGACACGCAGAGAGATGGAACAAAGACACCGCAGACCTGGCATCACGGAAAGCCCAGGCGGAAACCCTGTGTAAATATAACACTAAGCTTAACCAAGATCTCATCTTTAGTGAAACGGGTGAGTGAGACAATTTTATAACACAAAACTATTCTCAATATAAAATATATAATTTCATGATTATGTTATTAGATTGTTCAATATTTAATAACTACATTTTTTATTACTAATTTAATCACACACACAAGTCTTATAATAAACACACGTGTGTGTGTTTCTTCTTATTATTATTATTATTATTATTATTATATATTAAGTGTTTTATTGTATGTTTTTGTGATTTGTTCAGTTGAGCCTCAGGTGAAGGTTCACTCAGTGAAGCACTCAGATGGGTCACATCCTGCTATGTTGATGTGCAGCGCTTACAGCTTTTACCCAAAGCTCATTAAAGTGACCTGGATGAGAAACGGACAAGTAATTAAGGGAGGTGTGACGTCCACAGAGGAGATGGCTGATGGAGACTGGTACTATCAGGTCCACTCACATCTGGAGTATAAACCTGAATCTGGAGAGGAGATCTCCTGTGTGGTGGAACACGCCAGCTTCAAAAAGCCCATGAGCTTTAAGTGGGGTGAGTCTGATCATTTAGATCCACGTTACTGAGTCTGCTGTGATATATTGCAATTAAACAAGATCACATATGCTGATATTTATTCACTATGCATTTATTTTAAAATGACAAGTATTTATAATCTTCTCCTTGACATGAAGAGTGTATTAATTAAACCGGATACACTGTAAAATTATGTCTCAAAGGTACTGGATGTGAGTATTTTAAGTGTTTGTGGTTGTGTAATAAAAACAAAAACTTAAACTTTACAGATCCCTCCATGTCTGAACCTGATAAGAGTAAGATCGCTATCGGGGCTTCAGGTCTGGTGTTGGGTCTCGTGCTCTCAGCTGCTGGGTTCATCTACTACAGGAAGAAATGCTCAGGTCAGTGGAGTGGCCCTTAAAGCTCAGAGCATTTGAGACATTATTTGTTTTGCTGTACTTTAATAAACACATAAAGGGAATATCAGGATTGTGCAGTATAGAGTGATGTGTCCTTTTTTCAGCACAGAATTTGCAATCTGATGAACAGAATTTTAGTTCATTTTAACCAACTATATAAACATGACTGAGCAAAAAATAAAAAATGGGTCACATGGGCGAAGAAATAGCACAGATACACATGTTTTTATTTTTGTTTTCAGTTGTTTCTATGACCAACATAATAATAATAATATGCCCATTTTGAAAGCTCTACATTTTTGTGACGTCATTCCCACATTCCAGTAGTGGTAAAATTTACATTATATGATAACGTTTGTTTTACCTGACATATCTGAAATATATCTGAAGCCTCCAAGTTAACACACACCGACAAAGCTTTCATATAAACACATTTATATTATTTATTTAATCATCAGTGACCTGTGCTGTGCCGCCTGAGTTTTAAATTAATTTACACCAATCCATCAAGGACTTTTGTCTAATTTAAGAAATATGTAACAATCATGATAATCTTTCCTTGTAGTGATGATGTTGTTAAATTGTTTAAATTCATTGTGATTTCTTTTCGACAGGACGCATCCTGGTGCCGACATAAACACTGGTGAATCTCACTGTAGGTTTAAGTTTGATCTGTAATGGCTCTAATGCTGTGTCATTATCATCTGGGTATATCCTGCTTTAACACTGTATGGTTAAGCTCACACACTATATTTATTTATTTTTTGCAGGTGTTGAAGGGGAACGTGTTTGATGAGGGGGAACACTGGAGGTTTTGCTGACATTGTTTTATCTGTTCCTGCTCTGTAATGAAAAGTCCTTTCTGATCGATTAGGTTTTAATATTTGCATCGGCCTTTACATTTTGACCAGCTTCATGTAACATAATGATGACAAATAACTGTATGAGGTTTATTGATTATATGCTTTATAATAATCCAGTGGGTCACACAGAAGAGACATTTGACAGACTGAGGAAACCTGCTTTTAAAGATAAACACATTAATGATTATTTTCCAAATAATTCTTTACATGAAGATTTGCATGAATTATTACACAGCCATCATGAATCTTTTTTTGCCAAAATAGAGTACTTTTGCCAATACAGACTGCTTTAGTCTGGATTGTGTTTCCTCTCAGTTATAACTTTAATTTTCTGTTGTTGTATCATCATAGCTTGTTATTGATTCTGTATGTTCACTGTCTCTTATTAAACTTTAGACTTTAAAGTTGTAAAATAAATGGATGTCACTTCATTCATGGAATAAATATTCTTTTTTTAAGAAATACAATTTGACAGTTTGTCAATTGAATAATTGATTATATAAACAGTTTTGTTTAGCAGATTTATTTAAGAAAAATCTTGTATTAATGTGAAATAGTTCATTTTAAATTGTTCACTATAAACATAAAAATAACAAATGTTAATAATGATATGCCTTGTTGGGCATCTGTAGGTGTGGTGGTGTAGTAGTCATGCACCTCCAAGGTCTGGGGTTTGATTCCCACCTCTGGGTCTGTGTGCGTGGAGTTTGCATGTTCTCCATGTGTTTGGTGGGTTTCCCTCATTTCCCCCTACAGTCTAAAGACATGCAGATTAGTCTAAGTGTTTCCAAAAAAGTTTTTTTTCCCCCATTATATTCTTTCTTGTTTATTGATGCTATGTTTATAAATTTGGCATTAAAAGTAGCAAGGAATAAGGCAGATTATAAATGAAGCATAGATGGTGTAGGAAATATTTAATTCTTAGTGTGTTTCATGATATTCTGTGTTCGTGAGAACAGAGTGTCTTTCTTTTACCACGACACAAGCTGCACTTTCAATAAACAGATTCTATAGTAGTTTATGTTAAAGGTCGTAAAACTGTTGAACGCTTGTAAATGCAGAGCTACTCCTAAATTTATGTTCTTCCTTACCTTATCTTTTAAAAGCATTCCAGACTGGATGTAAACATTCCCACATCCACCTTTTCTTTGGTTCTTTGTGTGTGTGCGTATATATACTCCTGTCTCCCACAATAAACTTTGAACGTCTCACTGAACACTGACTTGTGTGCTTCATTGAGGGGTTCCCTGAGCTCAGGCGGGACAGCAGAATACAGGCGGAGTACTGAGTAGACCAAAGGGGGTCTACCAAAATTCAAGAAATCCTTACAGATGGCTTTGATGAAAAAGCAGTCTGTGAGATTAATAAACACTTTTAGTGGCAGCATTTTCAGGTTTTAATAAAATTGTGTAAATTGTCAATAGATCAATAGCTACACAGTGTTGATGGATAGATGCTGATTAAATTTGGAAGGATATCTTGGATGATCCAATGCCTTATTATAGAGGGTGAATATGGTAAAGTTACTGTTGATTGTGTCTTACTCAAGTACCAAACTGTGGCAACATGGAGGTTGGATTTAAATTCCTAACCTAATCATAAGCCCAAACCATTAACCACTGAGCCTCTACCAGTCCTGGGCTTCGTTTGAGCTGAGCTGAGCCCATGTGTGAATATTTACCTAAGCGTAGACACTCTGCAGACATTAGTTGTCTGTTGGTCGCCTAAGAGAAAAAAATATGCTACTTTCTGTATATTAAATCCTAGCATGCCAAAGCATACTTAAGTGTATTTGCAGCCTGACTAATGACTAGTACTTTAGGTTTGCTATTTTGGAACAACTAATTTTGTACTAAGTGTATTTAAGTTGCAATTAATTTATACAAAAGCACAATTTTAAGTGTATTACAGTAAGTGTACTTTTGTGTGCTAAAGTGGAACAACTTTAGGTATACCTAGCACACTTAAAATATATGGCTGTTTACTATATGTACTAACGTACATACCTGACAGTAATCACTCACTCATCATCTATACCGCTTTATCCTGTATTGAAGGTCGTGGGGGGCCTGGAGCCTATCCCAGGAGACTTAGGGCACGAGGCACGGTACACCCTGGACAGGGTGCTAATCCGTCACACACATGCGCACACACTCATTCACACACTACAGAAAATCTGGGAAGGTCAATTAGCCTAATCTGTCTTTGAACTGTGGGAGGAAATTGGGAACGGGACGTTCACTGGAAGTGCAAGGTGACAGTGCTAATCACTATACCACCGTGCCACACAGTCACTGGATGCAGTTCTGGTCCCAAGCCCAGATAAAATGGGAGGGTTGCATCAGAAAGGGCATCAGGGGTAAAACCTGTGCCAGGTTGTTGTGCGGAAAGGATAGTCCGCTGTGGCGACCAACAACAAGTACATTCAAGCATTTTATTGTATTACAAATAGATGAGTAATATACCATGAATATATTCTTATTGTAGAAGTAGCACACTGTTGTACTTCTGGCCAAATCCAACTTCACTACACTTCATGGTCAAGGGGTCACCACAGCAGACCCTCTGATCCATACACAACTTGGCACAGGTTTTATGGCCTTCATGCCACAACTTTATCATTTTTCTACCCAGGCTTGAGACCAGAAATGCTGGGTAGTACAGTGTAGCTCCACCAACAGCAGAGCTCAAACCCAGATCCTCAAATTAACAACTTAGCACCTTAGACAACTGAACCACCACTCCTTTCCTTTACTGCTCATAAAATTACTTGGTTATATCATGTAGTGCACACAGTCTTTTAGTAGTTTAGGACCTTTTACAAATACTGAATGCATTTTCTACACTATAACATGTTTTTGAAACACATTACATCAGTAATGATGAGGCAGATTTAATTCGTCAGTTCAACATATTTAATTTGCACAAGGTCAAAAAAAACAATAACAACAACAACAACAACAACAACAACAGTACTATAGTTTATTTGTCTTCAACAAAACTTCAGATTGTCTCACAAACACACAATAAAAATATAAACTGAACAAAGTCAGGCATTATTATTGGAATATACAGTATTAGTTTAAACCTGGTGTGCTGATTCTGTTACACAGAGACTGAAAACAGGCAGAGAGTTACAGAGCCATTATACCACAAGCAAAGTACATAAGATTTAGCAACAACACATTAGATACACATTCTATAGTTTAAAGTACTGTATGTACTTAATTTCAAACTAATCAACAAAAACCATGAAATTTATTTTATTTTTTACTCTTTATTGCTCTTTATAGAACTTTCTTTTATGCAGAAATGTTTTCAAAAGCATCTTTTGCTTATGTCATATTTTTGTGTCCAAGACTTTTACACAGTACTATAAGTAAAACAGTTGTTAGGTTTTACTGAGCTTGCTGGATAATATGAGTTCTTCTAGTAACTTTGTCACACTCGCTCCTTTCTATTTTTATTTAAATCCAAGGAGCATACATTAGGTTTTTTGTTTCCATCTGAAAACTGGTCTGTCTTGTACTATATTTTTTCTCTTTACAGCCATGCATATATTCTCCTATAATGTTATTTATTTATTAATTTTTAAGTTATATATGGGAATACATAATTATGCAGACATGATAAACATATATAACAAAATTGGTACAGCATATAATATGGTGCCTAAGACTTTTGCACAGTACTGTATTGTACTGTATGACTTTTCTCTTATAAGTGTAAGATTTTTCCCGCACATGTTTTTTTCCACTCACTCTTACTCATCGTCTATATCGCTTTATCCTGTATTCAGGGTCGAGGGGAACCTGGAGCCTATCCCAGGAGGCTTAGGGCACAAGGCACATTCACACACTACGGACAATTTGGGAACATCAATTAGCCTAACCTACATGTCTTTGGACTGTGGAGGAAACCGGAGTACCCAGAGAAAACCCACCAAGGACGGGGAGAACATGCACACTCCATGCACACAGAGACGGGAATCGAGCCTGGCCGGGAATTGAACCCAGACCCTGGAAGTGCAGGGTGACAGTGCTAACAACTACATCACCATGCCACCCATGTTTTTTCTGTGTATGCACAATTGCTTTTTCCCGTGTCAGAACTTTCTGTCTCGTTTAAGTTGCAAGCTAAATGCCAAAGCTAATGATGAAGGTTTAATGGGATTTTAAGGCTGACGAGGACATAGTGAACACAGAACCATGTCGGTGCAGCTCCAAAACTTATCATGGTGGAATATATAGTGAATTATAGAGTGATAACGTTACAATTGCGGACAGTGGGAGGTTTAAAGGCAAAGTATCTAACTCCGAAGAAACTGATGCAAGACAAGGTAAAACAGGAAGTGTAGGACAAATAGAAGAATATAAAGTAATCCTGAAACTAACACAGGAAGAAGTGTCGTTTAGAGACTGGAAGCCAATACAAATCATACAAACAAAATAACACTAAGAGGAGATATTAAAAGTGGCAAAATATTAAGAAATGGTTTCCTATTAATAATATGCAAGAACAAACTCAACAAGGAAAAGCAAATAAAATTAATGAAATTAAGGAGAAAAGAGTCAAAAGTGTGCAGATAGAAGAAAGAAGGGCGCAGGGAGAAATCACGAGGATACCAACAACAGTAACAATTAAAGAAATAAAGCAAAACCTATCAGGAGGGAAAATAAATGAGATTAAAAGATTCCACAAGAAACGGATAGAGGTGTGATAGCCTGTCACTGATGATAAAATTTGAGGAAAGTAAATTACCATATAGAGTATTCGTGGGATAAATTCATCCCCCACTAAGATGTTACAAATGCCAAAGATATGGGCATATAGCAGCGGTGTGTAGAGGAAAACAAAGGTGTGGGAGATGTGCAGGGGAGCACGATTATGGAAAATGCGAGACCGGAACCAAATTCAAATGCTGTAATTGTGCAGGAGAACACAGTGAGGCATACAGGGGATGTGAAGCTAGCAAAAAAATGGAAGAAGTAAGAAAGACTAGAACAGAACAAGGAATAACATATGCAGAGGCACTAAAGGTTACTAACAAGAAAAGAGAAACAAGGAAAAACGATAATATCTGGGAAAAGAGAGAAGAGGTACACACTAGATGTAGTTAAATCGAAGAAGACACTGATTGTAAATACACTGATGATATAATCAATACACTCTGGGAAAGCAGAGAAACAGACACAAATAGGGAAGTAGTAGAGGAATGTATAAAAGGTCTGATATGTATAAACAACAGTGAGGGAACCAGACACAACAGCACACATAACACAGAGAGTGCAATAGACTTGGAAAACCCAAAAGTACAGTACAGTGGGAAGTGGCCATTATTCAATATTAATTAAAATAAGAGTAAGCAACAGACAAGAGCGGGAAAATAAAATACAAAGATGGATATTAGGGAAAGCTAAGTTGGAGAAATTTAAAACAAATATAGACGCGGGATAAGGAAGAATCAATTAAAAGTATAACAGAAATAGATTCCGAAAAACAAAGGCGTAAGAAAAGGAAAATGCGTACCATGGTGGAATGAAGACTGTAGCAACGCTGTTAAAAACAGAAATAAAGCATTCAAACAACTTAAACACTATTTACTAGAAAAACTAATCCAATCTAAGAAAGCACAGCGACTTGAGAGAGAATATGGAAAACACAACAATTCAACACAAGGAAAGAAGAAAAAAGGGAATTAACACAGAAGAACTAGATCTCTTAGTCTCAATACATGAGTTTAAAAAAGTGACAGCAAGGGCACGGCTAACAACACCAGGGAGAGACGACATCTGCTACAAGATGCTTATGAACATGACTGAGAACTCAATTCAACAGATACCAAGCCTCTTCAACCTAATATGTGAAACAGGTAATATCCCCAAAGACTGGAAACTAGCGACTATTATACCAGAACTAAAACCAGGTAAAGAAGCTTCAGACCCAACTAACTACAGGCCAATTGCACTCACATCGCCAATAGGAAAAACAATGGAAAGTATGGTAACAGAAAGACTAACGCACTACCTAGAAATAAAAAACTCCTATCACCATACCAAAATGGATTTAGAAAAGGAAGAACTATGGACGCAATATTAAACAGTAAATCTGAAATAAAAAAAATACAAACAAATAAGAAAACGGTAATTGCAGTCTTTCTCGAGACTGAAAAAAACATACAATATGCTATGGAAAGGTCGATTATGCAAGCTTGATAAATTAGGAATAAGAGGCAAAATGCATAATTGGATAAAGAACTTTAAAAAAAAATAGGACAATAAAAGTCAGAGTGGGTACAGAATACTCAAAAATACACAGTAGAAAACAGCACTCCGCAAGGTAGCGTGTGTAGCCCAATATTATTCAGCATCATGATAAATTACATATTCAATGGAGTAGAAGAAACAATAGGAAAATCACTATATGCAGATGACGGAGCACTGTGGGTCAGAGGCAGGAACACAGAGTACAGCAACATCAAGATGCAGAGAGCAATAAAAGAGGTAGAAAAATGGGCAAATAAATGGGGATTTAAGATATCTATAACAAAGACACACAGTATCTGCTTTACAAAGAGACATAAGAATATCTCTCTGAAACTATACGAACAAGAACTAAAACAAGTACAAACAGTAATGCACATATCTAGGAATGTACTTTGATGAAAAGCTAACCTGTAAAATACACATGAAGAAAATAAAAGAAAAATGCAATAAAATCATAAACATAATGCGGTGCCTAACAGGACAGACGTGGGGAGTTACTGTAACAGAGCCTAATCTGTTAATCTGCATATGCAATGCACTCATGAGAGCTACCATAGACTGTGGATGCTTAGCATACTGTACATGTCAGCAGCAGAGTCCACCTTAAAACAAATAGACACTATGCAAGCTCAAGCCTTTAGAGTTTGTTGTGGGGCTTCAAAACATCCCCAGTATCAGCTATGCAGGTAGAAACGGAAGTAATGCCGACAAGAATAAGAAGGATAAAACTACTGATGCCGTACTGGGTTAACCTACAAGGGCATAAGAAAGAAGATCCAACAAAGGCTATTCATAAATAATGCTGGGAACCTAGCAAAACAAACCTACTCAGCTTCAGATGGATAGGGGACACTAAAGCAAAAAGCCTAGGACTCCATAAGTTCATCATCAGTCCCACAGTACCACTGCACAGCACCTCACCATGGAAACTTATAACCGCACCAGTAGACGCAAGTCTAAAACAAAAAAAAAATTAAGGACAACCCAACACATATCCCATGCTGACTAATAGTACAAAACCATATAAAAACAATAGGAAATAAAAAATTAATAATATACACGAACAGTTCCAAAGACCCATGTACGGGATGAACAGGGGCAGCATTCTAAACCTTAGCAAAAAAAGAAACGTCCTCTGACTTTCAACTGTTTTTACTTTCAGTAAACTTAATGTGTAAATATTTGTATAAACACTAAAAGAGTCAACACCATAAGACATAAACTAAAAATGTTTCCCAATGTGTCCCTGAATGAAGGGAGGCTCAAAATCAAAAGTACCAGACAGTATCTGGTGTGGCCACCAGCTGCTTGAAGTACTGCAGTGCATCTCCTACCCATGGACTGGACCAGATTTGTCAGTTCTTGCTTTGAGATGTTACCCCACTCTTCCACCAAGGCACCTGCAAGTTCCTGGACATTTCTGGGGGAAATGGCCCTAGCCCTCATCCTGCGATCCAACAGGTCCCAGATGTGCTCAATGGGATTGAGATCTGGGCAATTCGCTGGCCATGGCAGAACACTGACATTGCTGTCATGCAGAAACTCACGCACAAAACAAGCAGTATGGTTGGTGGCATTGTCCTGCTGGAGGATCATGTCCGGATGAGCATGCATAAAAGCTACTACATGAGGGAGAAGGATGTCTTTCCTGTACCGCAAGGCATTGAGATTGCGTGCAATGACAACAAGCTCAGTCCGATGGTGATGTGATATACCGCCCCAGACCATGACGGACCCCCCACTTCCAAATCGATCCCACTTCAGGATACAGGCCTCGGTGTAACGCTCATTCCTTCGATGATAACCACAAATCTGTCCACCACCCCTGGTGAGACAAAACCGTGACTTATTAGTGAAGAGCATTTTTTGCCACTCCTGTCTGGTCCAGCGAAGGTGGGTTTGTGCCTATAGGCGGCGTTGTTGCTGGTGATGTCTGGTAAGGACCTGCCTTACAACAGGCCTACAAGCCCTCAGCCCAGCCTCTCTCATCCTATTGCGAACAGTCTGAGCACTGATGGAGGGATTGTGTTGTGGCCATCCTGTACCTGTCCCGCAGGTGTGATATTCAGATGTACCGATCCTGTGCAGGTGTTGTTACACGTGGTCTTCCACTGCGAGGATGATCAGCTGTCCTTCCTGTCTCCCTGTAGCGCCGTCTTAGGCGTCTCACGGTGCGGACATGGCAATTTATTGCCCTAGCCACATCAGCAGTCCTCATGCCTCCCTGCAGCATGCCTAATGCACGTTCACGCAGCTGAGCAGGGACCCTGGGCATCTTTCTTTGGGTGTTTTTCACAGTCAGTAGACAAGTCTCTTTAGTGTCCTGCGTTTTTAGAACTGTGACCTTAAATGCCTACTTTCTGTAAGCTGTTAAGGTCTTAACGACCATTCCACAGGTGCATGCTAATTAATTGATTATGGTTAATTGAACATGCATGGAAAACATTGTTTAAACCCTTTACAATGAAGATCTGTAAAGTTATTTGGATTTTTACAACATTATTGTTGAAATACACAGTCCTGAAAAAGGGGCGTTTCTTTTTTTGCTGAGTATATATAAAAGTCTGTTTAATTACCTAAACGAAACTGGCCTAGTCAATAGAATCTAAGAGAAGAAACTTTTCCTTTTTTATTGTCTATCTGATGAGCCACACTCCAGTGCAGCAGGTGGCGGTAATGCACCTATAAGTTAATCTGCCGGCCGCCAAAAAAAAAAAAAAAAACAAAGAAGAAAAAAATAATTTTCACTAAATTTGCAACTAGACACACTTACCAGGTAATGTTTAATATATAAAATTAATTGTATGTTACTGTTTAGGTCAGTAAACAGTAGCCTTATAGCTTTGTAGCAGTGCTAATACTATTGTAGTGTTTAGGGGAATTAAACCCTGATGTAAACCATGGCGTCTCTGTAATATACATCCACATATGGGTTTATAAGCAAGTTAATATCACTATGCTAATTGCTAGCACTTAACATAATAAAAATAGCTTGTTTATTAATTTATATTTGGACACATAGCTGATGTAAACAATTAGCTCCATTGTTTCTGTGAAATGTCTGTCCAAATATGGAGTTATAAGCAAGTTAATATCACTATGCTAACCGCTAGCTTACTGAAAGAGCTAAGAGCAGACTAATAACTGTTTCCTAGCGCTAATTAGCCCTGAGCTAATTCTTAACTGCTCCTGTTATGGTTAATGTTACAGATAGTTAATATATTGTTGTATACAACTTATTGCAGCTTATCAGTGTTATTGTAGTGCCATATAATGTGTACTGGTATATAATGTAGTGGTGTTATCATAGATCTACTGAGTAGTTAGCTGTGTTCTTACACAATGTATGTAACAGTCAAGAAAATAGGCTTTTGTTCAGGTTCTATCTATTCTATTATAAACTCATTAAATGTGCCTTCATACGGCTTATAATATGTACTGAATGCTTGTGTGTTTTCTTCTCACAGTGAACTGTGTGTAAATCATCAACTGCCTGTGTATCAGCTGATTTCTACACCAGTTTTCTGTCCTGAGCAGAAGGTGAGTAACAACTTCAGGATTCACCTCTATTTTCAGAAACACCACTGAGCATGTCTTAATCAGGGGACTGGGACACACACGTCTGTCTCTTCATGGATATGATGTGTGCGTTAACATGTTAACAGTGTGTAATACAGTACATTATACATTAATGCAATAACTCAGATCTAATGTGATTTTTTTTTCTGACAAAATATCATTTAACAAACTGAGTAGCAAATAATATTTACTATTTAATTTATAATACATACATTTTGTAGCTAACTTTTACATATCTTACAATTCCAGACATATCATGTTTAGATACTCTAGGATGAGAAAATAATATATATGGAGGGTCAAATCAAACTGGGGCTTGTAGGGTTGCATAATTTAAAAGTAGACTCTTTATGCATTTTATAGATATATTTTTTATGTCTGTGTCTGCAGTATTCATGGAGTTTCAGTTCATTTTAATGACATGTTTCAAAGTTTTTTTTTTGCAGAGACTGAGACAGCTGAATGCGCTTTATTTTACAAAAGTACAATGTTCTGTGGATATTGTGAGGGTACATAAAAGTAGACCCTTTACAGATTCAAATGATGTTCTACCCTTATGTATATGATAAAAAAAATGACAGAGTATTTTTAGTTCTTTTCACAGTTACCAGAAAAAAAAAATGCAAGTGCATTTTGCAATTTCATATTCCGTATATTTAAAAAAAGAATATTGTAAAAATGTTAAATTCCATTCTAAATTTAATTTAAAAAGTAAGTTTTTTTTGTTTGATTTTAATTTTAATGATTACAGCTTACAGTTCATGAAAATACAAAATCCAGTATCTCAAAATATTAGGATATTTCCTAAGAACAAACAAAAAAGGATTTACAATACAGAAATTCTGAAATATTCCATTCATTGACTGTCAAATAAAATTAAACTGAAAGAAACATGGCAAAATTCTTTTCACAGTCTAAACTTCACAAAACAAAGAAATGCACACAAAATAATAATAATAATAATAATAATAATAAAAAAACACACAGCTTGACATCAGCTTCTCAGAACCAGGGAATCATGTAATGTTTCATTTGTATTTAAAGTGCTGAAACATGCCAAAATGCCTATCACAGTCTAAACTATACAAAACAAGGAAGAAAGTACAACAAAAACAAATTAATAATTAAATTAATCAACTGCAGCTTCTCAGAACCAGGAAATCATGTAAAATTAGTTGTAAGATTACCTCCTATGACTTCTACTTTTGTGAGCTAAACAGCTCAAGTACCAGTTCCCACTAATATCCAACAACTTCGCACAGCCATAAAAGAGGAGTGGACCAACATTCCACAGGCCACAACTGACAATCTGATAAACTCTATGCGAAGAAGATGTGTTGCACTGCATGAGGCAAATGGTGGTCACACCAGATACTGACCGGTTCTAAGTCCCCAGACCCCCAATAAAGCAAAAAACTGCACATTCCAGGGTGGCCTTTTATTGTGGGCAGTATAAGGTACACCTGTGCACTACTCATGATGTCAGATCAGCATCTTGATGTGGCACACCTGTGAGGTGGGATGGATTATCTCAGCAAAGCAGAAGTGCTCACTATCACACATTTAGACTGATTTGTGAACAATGTTTGAGAGAAATGGTAATATTGTGATCTGGAATGAATTTTAGATCTTTAAGTCCATCTCATGAAAAATCGGAGCAGAAACAAAGGTGTTGCGTTTATATTTTTGGTGAGTATATATATATATATATACAGATGCTACTCATGCGGTATTCTGGTTTTACCGTCACGCCTCACGGTGGCGGCATTTGGGTTTGTGCGTTTGATGGCTTCTACCGCTGAGTGGCGCTATATAACTATAGACTGACGCCTCGGGCATCAGTTCATTCTCTCAAGAATTAATGAGCCGCACGCCGTTAGAGCTGCACATAGTAGCGGAGAAAAAAAAGTGACTTGTTGGAGTTAAACGAATTCATAATCACAGTATTAAAATTACAGTACAAATTTAGAATTTAAATTTAAATAAATCTTATTAGGATCGAATTTAAGCAAAGTAAACGTTAACACAGTGAGCCTTTAGGTTTTATCATGTGTAATTAGAAAAGCTACGCATGTATGTTTTTCGTCATCTTATATTTTGTGTATTGTATTGTGTGTAATTCTTTAAATTTGTAGTAGATTTAGATGTGTTTTTGTGTTATTATAAGAATTAAATGCAGTAGGCTGTTCTTTAATAAATAATAAAAACATTTTAACAAATTAAATTTTCACATCACAGCACCCCCGTTGCGCTCTACCACCGCCGGCGAAAACCTTATAAAATACAAGTCAAACGAATTATTTTAATTATCATTAAACAAATTTATTATTACAGTACTAAAATTACAGTACAAATTTAGAACTTAAATATAGGGGTTTCTTAGTTCCATCGAATTTAAGCAAAGGAAATGTTAATGTAATGGGCTAAGAAAATGCTGTTATGAGGTTACTTAAAACATTGTCATTCCAATAGATATGTTTTGTTGTTGTTTGTTTTGTTAAAGTTCTTAGTATTTTTCAAGTCCTGCTAAAACTAGTATATTGTGGTGACATTACACCACCACGCCCATAGATGGCGCACCAGGCACCCGTGAAATACACGAGAGAGTAAACTTTCCTATGGTCAGCGAGCTTAGTAATAAACTGGCTGCCATTGTGGAAAGACATAACACGTGTGCTCGTGTTTTTCACAGGTATGATTGTATTTCATTTAAATGGTTATTTCAATTAGAAGCATGCTTGTCAGATTGAAACAGTTAATCCAAAGGGTTCTGCCTTTCATGCTGGGTTTTCAGTTCTGTCGCCATTTTGGATGTTTCTCAGTGTGTGCATGAGCTATATGGAACAATAGGAGAGAGATTTTGGATTATTATTTCAAGTGCAAATAAGTCTGAAGTATTTCTGTTGTGAATTCTAGTTTTTATGACTTCCTGCTATCTTGATAATGGGTGTGTTACCTCTTTGATACTTTGGCACTGTTGTGGTAGACCAATAGAATATTGTAAATCTTTTGAGATGTATAAGAAGATACATGTGTATCTTATAAAGTGTGCATTGTGTTGTGTTTGTGTGTGCATATGTTTGTGGGTTGTACTGACTTCCTGAGGTATGGGTATTTTACGAGATGCACTTGAGAATATTGTTTAATTTTGACATTTTCAGAATTTGTATAATTTAAGAGAAACTGATAGTAATAAACTGGCTGCCATTGTGGAAAGACATAACACGTGTGCTCGTGTTTTTCACAGGATTGCGAAAGAGTTTATTCCACACGATTCACAGTG
The DNA here is from genome assembly GCF_024256425.1 of Clarias gariepinus. Taxonomy (NCBI): domain Eukaryota; kingdom Metazoa; phylum Chordata; class Actinopteri; order Siluriformes; family Clariidae; genus Clarias; species Clarias gariepinus. The sequence continues at coordinate 34,752,166 of NC_071108.1, read as the reverse complement.
CACGCCGCCTGTGTATCATTTGCTGCCGGCACAGATATCCCCTAGGTCTGAGGCCGGTAACATTAACACAGTGAGACTTTATATTTTATCATGTGTAACACTCACGTAGCCAGAAAACTCTGGCTGTGTGTATCAGAAAACGTGGGTGAGTCACAGGTGTTGTCAGATTAATGAGCAAAAACTATATAATAAACCTATATAAGCTACATAGCCTTTATAAGACTTTACTTTTATTTAAGTTCACGCACAATGACGACAAAACGTTAGGATGTTGTAAAATAATGAAAGCAAACAGGGATACAGCGCTATTCTGTATCAGTTTCTGTGAACTTGAGCGTGTCAGAAAATAAACCGAAACTCCGTGTATACTCGCCTCACAGACGTGAAAAATATATACTTACAGAAAGCAAAATGTCTGCTTTTATATAAACTAATGAAAAAAATCAGCTTATGTAATTCGTATGAAACGTGGATTACTACAGCGCATCCACTCACAGCCAAAACGAAAAGACATCAACTTATCAATGAATTATTAAAATGGCCAGTCAGTTTCCTTGCTGTTTTCCCCGACGCATTCATAATCATTAGTCTAGTTCTGCCGGTGCGGTGTTTCTTATCCCCACCCCCGTTAAAACGGCGTATTCAGAGGCTCGCCCGCGAGAGGTTGTGCGCGCGCGGTCCACTACACAGCTAAAACATATTTGTATATTATGACTGAGATAGGAAGGCGGCTTACATCGGCGTGCGTTTCGCACAGCGCCGCAAAGACAGCGCTTATTTAACACGTATAAATGTGTGTTTGTTATATTTCTGGGAAAGAGAAATCTCTTATAAATCTCTCATATTGGCGCGCGCGTTCATCTGACATCAAAACTCGGCAAAGTGAAAAAGCGCACGCGCGCGCCGCGGGTTCACGTGAACATTCTACTTTCACCAAAAGATTTATTCACAACCACATTTCGGCCATTTACACACATGCATTGTGCTATGTTGTTTGTAGACACTTTTGCTTTTCCCCTTCTAATCTAGCCTTTGATCAAAATGTTCCCGATAGGAGCCGACACGAGCTCATATCGTTTTATAAAGAGAGGCGACATATACTTGATTAAACACTGCATTTTTTTTAAGTGAAAGCGCGCGCGATATGAGCAGCGTTAATTATTGATAATTAAATAATTATTAAATTAGAAGTTTTTCGAATTGCGTTTAAAGACTGTATGTGCAGCTATAGACAGGCTCTAAAAACTGCTAGGACCGAGCATCTTAGCCAACTGATAGCAAGAAACCAAAACAATCCCAAGTTCTTAATTAGTACAGTAGCCCGCCTAACAAAACCTAAGATGCCTGCAGAGAGTACTCCACAACATTTTAGTAGTGAAGATTTTATGGACTTCTTTAATGAAAAAATCGATAGCATAAGGAAGAAAATAACAGAAGTTCAACCTCTAATAGCATCTCATGATCTAGTTCAGCCTAAAGTTTCACATTTAGTTTTTCAGTGCTTTACAGGTGTAGGACAGGAAGAGCTTTATAAACTTTTTGAAAGAAGTGATGCATACGGTTGGAGAGCCACTTTTAAACATTATTAATTCCTCATTATATCTAGGTCACGTCCCTAAACCTTTCAAGTTGGCAGTTATTAAGCCGCTTCTAAATTGAATTGAATACATGCTTCCCTTGGGTAACATCATTAGAAGACATGGGATTAGTTTCCATTGTTATGCTCATGATACCCAATTATATATCTCAACAAAACCAGACGAAATACCTAAAGGACATAAAAGATTAGATGACCAACAACTTTCTCTTACTAAACTCAGACAAGACAGAGATATTACTCATCGGCCCAAAAACCAGCACACAACAGCTTTCACAATTCAGCCTGCGTTTAGAAGGATGTACTGTTACTACTAGCTCAACAGTAAAAGACCTGGGCGTAATATTAGACAGTAACTTGTCCTTTGAAAATCATATTTCCAATATCACAAAAACAGCCTTTTTTCATCTTAGAAATATCGCCAAACTTAGGAGCGTCTTATCCGTATCTGATGCAGAAAAGCTAGTTCATGCATTCATGACCTCCAGACTGGACTATTGTAATGCATTACTAGGTGGTTGTCCTGCATCCTCAATAAACAAGCTTCAGTTAGTCCAAAATGCAGCCGCCAGGGTTCTCACCAGATCCAGAAAATATGATCATATAACCCCAATATTATCATCCCTGCACTGGCTACCTGTTCAGTTAAGAATTAATTACAAAATAGTATTACTTACATACAAGGCTTTAAATGGTTTAGCTCCCACATACCTACCCAGTCTTCTGAAACGCTATAATCCACCACGCTCCTTAAGATCACAAAACTCCGGACTTCTTGTAATTCCCAGAATTTCAAAATCTACAAAAGGGGGTAGGGCTTTTTCATATTTAGCTCCAAAACTTTGGAATAGCCTTCCAGACAGTGTTCGGGGCTCAGACACAGTTTCCCAGTTTAAAAGTAGACTCAAGACGCATCTCTTTAATCTGGCATACGCGTGATTCATCCCATAACCTCATACTCCAGTACATCTATCCTGAATGGCAACTACGCTAATTCTCTCCATCTGTTCTGTACTTTTCTACCCATCCCGAGGCATCTGGAGATTGTACCAGCTTCAGTAGACAAAGGCCAACCCTGCGAGGATCCTGAGGCATCCAGAGAAGGACCAGCTCCAGCTGAATTCTGCCTTATTATGGTTGGAGCTACACATCCTGCTCCTCTGCTCCCAGTGATCCAGATCCCATCTGCCCTCTGCACCTACTGACTCATCCCTATGTTGAACTGGACTTCATGTTAATTTAAAGAATTTTTTTTTATATTGTACTGTCCTTTCAGCTGCATAACACACATGGTGTTATATCATCTCTATCTGTTATCACCCAAATGAGGATGGGTTCCCTGTTGAGTCTGGTTCCTCTCAAGGTTTCTTCCTATTACCATCTCAGGGAGTTATTCCTTGCCACTGTCGCCGTCACCCTTGGCTTGCTCATCAGAGAAATTTCATTCATTCATCTCGTTATTATCTAGACACATTTTTCTCACACATACACAAATTATTATTATTGTTGTGCGATAAAAGAGTATCAGCGAGAATGAAAGGAAAGGTGTACAGGACAGTGGTGAGACCAGCGATGCTCTACGGCTTAGAGACAGTGGCGCTGAAGAAAAGACAGGAGGCAGAGTTGGAGGTAGCAGAGCTGAAGATGTTGAGGTTCTCTTTGGGAGTGACAAGGATGGATAGGATTAAGAATGAGTTTATCAGAGGGACAACCCACGTTAGATGTTTTGGAGATAAAGTCAGAGAGGCCAGATTGAGGTGGTTTGGACATGTTCAGAGGAGAGATTGGGAATATATCGGTAGAAGGATGCTGAGGTTGGAACTGCCAGGCAGGAGGTCTAGAGGAAGACCAAAGAGGAGATTTATGGATGCAGTGAGAGAGGACATGAAGTTAGTTGGTGTGAGAGAAGAGGATGCAGAGGATATGGTTAGATGGAGGCAGATGATTCGCTGTGGCGACCCCTGAAAGGGAACAGCCGAAAGACAAAGAAGAAGACACAAATTATTATTATTATTTTATTATTTTGATTTTTTTCTTTTTTTTTATGAATTTCTTTCATCTTTGTGAAGCTGCTTTGAGACAATGACCATTGTTAAAAGCGCTATATAAATAAAATTGAATTGAATTGAATGGTGGACATAAACAGCAAAAAGAACAATATTATTTTACTTTTAATTATCATGTTATCGAATGATTGTTTGAAACTGAAGCCCTTCGTCTAGATTCATGCCACGAGTCATTTTATCATACAAAACTATTACGTTGTGCTCGGACCACTAAGCGTCTGTGGATTCCAAAATTGACATTTTTACCGTTTTTTAATCACTGGAATGGAAGAGATAGAAAGTTTCCTTATCATAACATGCGTTGTATTGTTTTTAATCGCTCGATACACAACCCATCATTTTTTATGCTTTTTTACAAAGAAAAAAAAATACAAATGGAATCATATTTATTTATTTATTTATTTTTTTTATAAAATCTAAAATTAAAACATTGTAGAGTAATTAAAAACAGTGTAGAGTGATTAATAACATGCATGTTATGATAAGAAAAATCTCATTCCAGGGATGAAAAACGGTAACAATGTCAATTTTAGAATGTAGAATCCAGAAGATTTTAAATTTACACAAATTTAAGAAGAGGCCTGAAGCAAGATCCAAGATCCTCCACTTTGCTGAAACCATGCACAGTGAGGAGGGGTGCATTTTAGTTTCTCCGAGTGTAAAGGTGAGAACAGCCGATTCACACCTGGGGAGGGTGTATTATTTGCATTTGAATGTGTCTGACATTGCAAAGCGCACATTGCAAGAACAACGACCTAAAGTAAATAGAAATAAGAGGTCCTGATTATACTGGATAAATATTATTTAGTAACACAAAATTCCAGCCGCGATATACTATACTATAACCATATTATACAAATGATAAAATTTTATATTAAAGTTATTGTAATGTTCTATTCTGTAGGTCTATTTTCCCAGTTTTTTTATATTTAAATTTTTATGTCTTTAAATGTAATTTTTTTATAACAACAATAAACCGACACAAACAAAAGCTATATAACAGTTCATTCTTTGTACAAATAAAATCGTTAGCTAGTGAACTTAATTAGCTAGTCTAAATATATATATATATATATATATATATATATATATATATATATATATATATTTTACAAGCTCTTGAGCTGTTGTTAGTGCTTGTTTGGCCAGTCAGTTTCCTTGCTGTTTTCCCCGACGCATTTATAATCATTAGTCTAGTTCTGCCGGTGCGGTGTTTCTTATCCCCACCCCCGTTAAAACGGCGTATTCAGAGGCTCGCCCACGAGAGGTTGTGCGCGCGCGGTCTACTACACAGCTAAAACATATTTGTATATTATGACTGAGATAGGAAGGCGGCTCACATCGGCGTGCGTTTTGCACAGCGCCGCAAAGACAGCGCTTACTTAACACGTATAAATGTGTTTGTTATATTTCTGGGAAAGAGAAATCTCTTATAAATCTCTCATATCGGCGAGCGCACGATATGAAAGAGCGCACGCGCGCGCCGCGGGTTCACGCGAACATTTTACATTCACTAAAAGATTTATTCACAACCACATTTCGGCCATTCACACACATGCATTGTGCTATGTTGTTTATAGACACTTTTACTTTTTTCCCTTCTAATCTCCCCTTTGATCAAAATGCTCCCGATATAAGCCCACACGACCAGCTTCGTTTCATAAAGAGAGGGGACATATACTTGGTTAAACACTGCATTTTTTTAAAGTGAAAGCGCGCTCGATGTGAGCAGCTTTAATTATTGATAATTAAATAATTATTAAATGGTGGACATAAACAGCAAAAAGGACAATATTATTTTACTTTTTATTATTATTATCATGTTATTGAATGATTGTTTGAAACTGAAGCGCTCCGTGTGAACTCATGTCACGAGTCATTTTATCATACAAAATTATTACGTTGTGCTCGGACCACTAAGCGTCTGTGGATTCCAAAATTAAAATTTTTACCGTTTTTTAATCACTGGAATGGAAGAGATAGAAAGTTTCCTTATCATAACATGCGTTGTATTGTTTTTAATTGCTCGATACACAACCCATCTGAAATAAAGCGGCTCACATCGGCGTGCGTTTCGCACAGCGCCACAAAGACAGTGCTTATTTAACACGTATAAATGTGTGTTTGTTATATTTCACTAAAAGGCTTATACACAACCACATTTCAGCCATTTACACACATGCATTGTGCTGTGTTGTTGTTACACACTTTCACTTTTCATCTCCACTTTGATCAAAATGCTCCCGATATGAGCCGACACAAACAGCTTCGAAAAATCTGATTATTCATCTATCCTAAAGAGAAGCAACATATACTTGCTGAATAAACACTGCATTTTTTTTTAAGTGAAAGCGCGCAATGTGAGCAGCTTTAATTATAAATAATTAAATAATTTTTCAATGCTTGACATAAACAATAGACAGAGAGAAACATAGTCTGTCTAACCAAAATTAATTGCAGCTGTTTGCAAAATGTCCCTTTGCGCCACCTGGCGGTCATTTCACAAATTACTTTGAATTGCGACTGATTTATTTTGGCTGTTGCCGTTTGCCGCGACAGAGTGCATGGCAGTCATAGACATTCCGCGTGAGTAACCACTGTATATATTATATAATATTATAATAAAATAATATTATATATATATGTAGTAAACTGTAGTGTTTTGTAGAAAAAATTTAGTACAGTATTGGTAAAGTAATTTGTTCCAAACAACTGCAGTAATTACTATAAGATACTATAAAACATTTTCATAAATGTTTGTGTAAACAGCATGCCCTTCTTATTTCAACAATGACGATGTGTGTGTTGTTGTTTTTTTTTTTGCACAGTTTTGCCCTGATTGAGTCTTCTGTACACCGAGCCATGTTTCCTGTGTAAATTTCACAGCCGTATATATATATATATATATATATATATATATATATATATATATATTCATTTGTGTCCCCTCTTTTCTCAGTCCCTGTACATTTTCTCAGTGAGAGAGTAGTAATACATAGGGGTGAAGAGTAGACTTAACAAACCTTACACCCTGTATTATCTTCCTGATTACAGTTTTTTGCACTGTTCTTACACTTTTATATTTTAACATGTAATTTATGTGTAATTTGTGATAACAGCTATATTTTCTGTTATAGTGACTGCAGTAATGCTGCTAAAAAGTCAACTTTAATTGTTCCTAATAAACTGTTTAACTGAACTCGCAAGTGAATCTCGAGTTTTTTTGTGTGTTAAATACATTATCAAATAACCTAAACACCAGTGCTCTTGTTTCGCAAGATGAGTAAAGATTTTTAATAAATTTTGACTGGGAAAACGAACAAGTGTTGGTTTACGAGTACTGAGTATCATGTATCACGCATGCGATTCTTGCCAACGGTTTTTCTCTCTCTTGTGCTGCGGAATTATGGGTAATCGTCTCCCCTGCTGGGATAACTGGTATAATCAACATCCGTGCACGTGTGTACTGTGTGTACTGTGACCACATGTGTGTGTAAAAAAAAAATTCTGTTTGTGTTCGGAAGCCGAGAGGAGAAGGGGGGTGGGTAGGGGACTGTAAAGGCAAGTGTGTGTGTGTGTGTGTGTGTGTGTGTGTGTGCGCGCAATTAGACACTTTGCTCCTTCAGTCACACCAACACACACACAAACTCTCGCCTTTACAACCCCCCTCCCACCTCCTCCTCCTCTCGGCTTCCCAAACACATACAGAAGCACACTCTCTGCCTTACACAGTAACTCTGCTCTGTCGCAATTCTTTTCAAAGGTATAGTGCAGGTTCATTAATTTTTTTGTTTTGTTTTTTACTTTACAGCAGTGATTCCGTTAGTATGCACTCACGCGAGTGTGGCTAGCGATGTTCCTTGCTAATTTTTCCGATAAAACAGTCTCTTCGTTAATGTGTGTTAGTGTGTGTGTGTGTGTGTGTGTGTGTGTGTGCGCGCGCACATTATACACACACACACACACACACACACACACACACACATACACATGCAGAGCCTGCGCGCATAAATGGAAACACTTATCTGTCTGGATTTATTGTTACTTTTTTTAAAGGTATAATGCAAGTTAATTTGTTTTATTTTTACTTTATATTTTGTATTAATTATTTTTTATTTTTTCATTTTTTTGGGGATGTATAACGAATAATTTGAGTTTCCATAATTTCTTATGGGAAAATTTTATTTGGTTTTCGAGTGTTTTGGAATACGGAACAGATTATGTTCGTAATCTGAGGTTTCACTGTATACCTTTCCCTAATCAATTGAACTATACTATTAAAAGAGTCCCAACACTTAACTTCTTTCCACACCTGAATAAATTTATAAGAAATAAAGACTGCACTTTGTGACTGCCATGGAAACGATAGTCAGATAGTGAAAGGGTCATAATTCCTTCCTGTCTTGCATATGCTATATTAAAAGTCTTGTCCTGATTCTCTGCAGATGAACACATACAGCAAAACACAGCTACATATAATGGATATACTGAAGCATCAGTGTTCAACCATCCTGAGACCTGAATGTCCTCATGTGTGAACATGAAATTTTTTTTCAACAATATAGGCTATGTATACTGTATATAGTAATCTTGTTTATGAATACAATTCTTACAATTATACTTGTCTTAAAATGCAATGCATACAACATTAGAGTCTAGTCTCAGGAAGACATGTATAACAGTTCAGGACAAGTTTCAGACAGGTGTTTAAAAGAGGTGGGTGTGGGGGTTAAAAATGTATGTCTTGGACTGTAAAATCAACATCACTGGAGCTGGTATTACTGCCATTATAAACCGTGAAGTGAAACTCCTTTATGTTTGGATAAAATCTAAAAAAAAAAGTCCTTATAAGGCATTATAACTTAATCTATAATTTGATATTTAATTTTAAACCAAATGTTCTTCAATCCTAACACAACTATTTAACAAACAAACAATATTTATTTCAGCCATGTAGTTTTTTTTTGTTTTGTTCTAGTTTCACCTATAGTATACAGAAGGTCTAAGCTAGAATGTTTTAATGTTAATATTAACTTTAATATTTTGTGTTACTAAGGTTTTGACTAACAAAGCAGGCTACTGCTATATGAATTTTATAGTAGTGCAGTATTTAAAAAAGGTTTGGGAAGCGGTTTAGAATATAATTCAATAGTGTTGAAAAAAGTTGCACAAATGCAACTTGTGCAAAATTTAAACTAAATACAAACTTTACAATATAGAAAATTAAATAAATCACAATGGTCAGCTGTATGAAAGGGTTTTTTGTTTGTTTGTTTTTTCAGGAATCTTATGTAGAGATTTCCCCAGAATGCAGTGCACCTCACTGTTACATGTTTAAAATACTACTCACCTGTACTTGATGTTTGATCAGTTTGTCTATATAAAGTCCATGCTTTCAGTTTGTTTATTGTCTGTTATATTGACCCGATGGCACAAATAGAAACAAAAACATAGGCTGTTTTAATGTTAGTGGTTTTAATGTTATAGCTGACCAGCGTATATTGTTATATAAGTAAGTTCTTGTGTTGGTTAAAATGTTCTTGCTGAAAGTTTCTAACTTTTACACCATGCGGACATCTCTTTGGATTAAATAGGTTAATGTGATCATATATAATGGTACTGCTGTACCATTGTTTATCAAATTTACACATAATTTTACATTATATTTATTCAAGAAAGTAGACTTATTATTTTTCTTGTTTAGAGGGTAGTAACAGCGCTAGTAAATATAATTCTTTGTGGTGATTTATGTACAGTATGTCCTGTAAGTCTTGATCACCCTCACATGACTTTCTACCTGGATACTGCAGTGTCACAGAAGTTACTGATCTGATTGGATGATTTTACACAGAGGCGCTAAACACTGACACTGATGCAGCTGTCACATCTCTTACTTTCTTGAGGTGGTGTGCAGGCGATTGTAGTGTATTACTGGTGGTTAACTCATGCTCTCTTCAGTTGCTTTAATGATGAATCTACTTTTAATATTTTTCACACTATCGTGCATTAAGAAAACCGGCGCTCAGAGTAAGTTTTGTTAAATTCCTATGTTGGTTATAAATTTGACAAAGAAATTATAATATATTTATAATACTCTTGGGGATATGTGACTGTAATTGAAATACAGATTCTGTGTCATGGAATACTGTACATGTTAGGACAAGCAGATATCACATACACTCTAAAAAATAAATCTGTGCTGTACTAAATATTTGGGTAAAATGTTTTTATACTTAAAAATATTGAGTAAATATACTCAATATTTAAAAAAAAGTAAAAAAGATCATGTAAAATATACTTCATGAATTGAGTACAAGTCAGTAAAAAAAAAAATAAGTAGACCTGAATAACTATATTTAGTACAACTATGTGCACAATTGAGTAAATGTAATGAAAATCAGAAGTTAATTTAATGGTTACCCTAAGTGGCAATAAGTAAAATAATTAAGTAGATATAATTGAAATGCAGGGTAGAAGAAACTGAAAATTTTACTATTATTTAACAAACAAATGTGCTACGTGTCACGTTCTAAGGTATATTGCTGGCTGTTGTTACCGCCGTGGGCTAAGAAGGGCAAGCATAGACGCAGAGGTTTTTTTTTTTTTAAAAGATAACAAGAGTCTTTTATTGAAAACAAAAACTTACAGGTCCTTTACATATAACACACACAGGTTCTTTACACAACACACACACACACACGTTCTTTACACATAACACACACACACACAGGTTCTTTACACATAACACACACGCACACACACAGGTTCTTTACACATAACACACACGCACACACACAGGTTCTTTACACATAACACACACACAGGTTCTTCACACACACACACACACACACAGGTTCTTTACACATAACCCACACACACAGGTTCTTTACACATAACCCACACACACAGGTTCTTTACACACACACACACACACACACACACACACACGGGTTCTTTACACATAACACACACGCACACACACAGGTTCTTTACACATAACACACACACAGGTTCTTTACACACACACACACACACACACACACACACACACACACACACAGGTTCTTTACACACACACACACACACACACAGGTTCTTTACACATAACACACACACACACACACAGGTTCTTTACACATAACACACACACACACACACACAGGTTCTTTACACATAACACACACACACACACACAGGTTCTTTACACATAACACACACATATTCTTGTAATTATTACATTCTGGGGACAGTAGTCCCACACATATATTGTGTGGACACAACTTTCCCAAGGTCCTACAGAGGGAAAAAAAAAAATCAGGCAGATTTAATTTAAGTCCGGGAACACAAATATCACCTCAAATTTTTAATTTGAATCACAAAGTTTCTGTGCTTGGTTTTTTAACACCTTATAGGGACATGACGAGAACGTGTCACTTATGGGGACCTAATTTGCATACACAGAAATTTACCTGGTATTTATGTTGTTGTGGGGACATCACTGAAGTAGCCACATTTGCATACACACAATTAACTGGTATTTATATTGTTGTGGGGACATCACTGAAGTAGCCTCATTTGCATACACACAATTAACTGGTATTTATATTGTTGTGGGGACATAACTGAAATAGCCTCATTTGCATACACACAATTAACTGGTATTTATATTGTTGTGGGGACATCACTGAAGTAGCCTAATTTGCATACACACAATAACTGGTATTTATGTTGTTGTGGGGACATCACTGAAGTAGCGTCATTTGCATACACACAATTAACTGGTATTTATATTGTTGTGGGGACATCACTGAAGGAGCGTCATTTGCATACACACAATTAACTGGTATTTATGTTGTAGTGGGGACATCACTATTATGCATACAAAATGTATATAGTAAGGCAAGGCAAAAGCAAGAGAAAAACATTTTCCCCTCCTTTTACAGAGCTCTTGGATCCACATTTTATACATCTACTACTAGTAATATCCCCTGCAGTGCTATAAAAATCAGTACTTAGTCATGATAAGTGGGACTTATGTCAGTTAGATACAAAAACAGTGTTTATTCAACATTATGACAAGTTTAGTCACATATATTGAGCTGAAATTACTGTAAAATTCTATAATTATTTGCCCAACAAATAAGTGCAACACTACCACAGTCTTTATCAGCCACGACTGAGCCCTAACTGTGAGAAATATTTCACTCGTAAAAACAATTAACATAACAAAATGTATACTGTATGACAAGAATGTTGAGCATTCTGAACACTGAGCATAAAATAAAAACATCTATAAGCCTGACTAGCTTTCATCATTTTAAATTGTAAAGTATAAGGAGTATGTAATCATGTCACACCTTACATATTACAAGAAAATAAATGATTCTAGATTCTGGCTTTTTTTCTGGTAAGTGTTTACCGCCCTTCCCTTCCTAAAAGAGCACAGGCCCATTCTGCCCTCTGGGAGCTTCTGGACAGGGGCGGCTTCATGTAAACCCCGAGATTTGATTTTGCGATCTCCCAAAATAAAATCTTTTAAGGCTACAAACTGAAAATTAGATATGCTCTAGATATGCTCTATAACAATGACTTAGTGAACATTTTCTTTGTAAACATATACCAAAAGTTTAGTGCACCCTACTGCTTGTCAATATTCTTAATTATCATTCTTTCTTGTTAATCTCTCTTTTATAGGCCACAATCCGGTTATAAACATAAAATTTTCCACTTTGCCAGTCTCTTTCTTTAAGAGCTAATGGCTCTGATCTAATGCAGTTTTCACAGGCCAACTTCCCTGGTATGAGGCATGAAGTGATGAATGTCATCATATGTTTCTCCACTGCATGGATCTCATTTACTTGCCAAGCCTTTTTCTTTTTTGCAACAGGTGTTTTACTGTACCTAAATGTACAAAAGCACATTAGTTTAATTTAACAAACTGTAAATGTTCAAGACATATACAGAGTTCAATAACATGATGATAACATGAAGAGCCATGAAGAGTCTATTTGCAGTAGAGACATAACAGAAAACCGTAATACATATATGTACACACACACATATATATATATATATATATATATATATATATATATATATATATACAGTGGTGTGAAAAACTATTTGCCCCCTTCCTGATTTCTTATTCTTTTGCATGTTTGTCACACAAAATGTTTCTGATCATCAAACACATTTAACTATTAGTCAAAGATAACACAAGTAAACACAAAATGCAGTTTTTAAATGATGGTTTTTATTATTTAGGGAGAAAAAAAACTCCAAACCTACATGGCCCTGTGTGAAAAAGTAATTGCCCCCTGAACCTAATAACTGGTTGGGCCACCCTTAGCAGCAATAACTGCAATCAAGCGTTTGCGATAACTTGCAACGAGTCTTTTACAGCGCTCTGGAGGAATTTTGGCCCACTCATCTTTGCAGAATTGTTGTAATTCAGCTTTATTTGAGGGTTTTCTAGCATGAACCGCCTTTTTAAGGTCATGCCACAACATCTCAATAGGACTCAGGTCAGGACTTTGACTAGGCCACTCCAAAGTCTTCATTTTGTTTTTCTTCAGCCATTCAGAGGTGGATTTGCTGGTGTGTTTTGGGTCATTGTCCTGCTGCAGCACCCAAGATCGCTTCAGCTTGAGTTGACGAACAGATGGCCGGACATTCTCCTTCAGGATTTTTTGGTAGACAGTAGAATTCATGGTTCCATCTATCACAGCAAGCCTTCCAGGTCCTGAAGCAGCAAAACAACCCCAGACCATCACACTACCACCACCATATTTTACTGTTGGTATGATGTTCTTTTTCTGAAATGCTGTGTTACTTTTACGCCAGATGAAACGAGACACACACTTTCCAAAAAGTTCAACTTTTGTCTCGTCGGTCCGCAAGGTATTTTCCTAAAAGTCTTGGCAATCATTGAGATGTTTTTTAGCTAAATTTAGATGAGCCTTAATGTTCTTTTTGCTTAAAAGTGGTTTGCGCCTTGGAAATCTGCCATGCAGGACGTTTTTGCCCAGTCTCTTTCTTATGGTGGAGTCGTGAACACTGACCTTAATTGAGGCAAGTGAGGCCTGCAGTTCTTTAGATGTTGTCCTGGGGTCTTTTGTGGCCTCTCGGATGAGTTGTCTCTGCGCTCTTGGGGTAATTTTGGTCGGCCGGCCACTCCTGGAAGGTTCACCAGTGTTCCATGTTTTTGCCATTTGTGGATAATGGCTCTCACTGTGGTTTGCTGGAGTCCCAAAGCTTTAGAAATGGCTTTATAACCTTTACCAGACTGATAGATCTCAATTACTTTTGTTCTCATTTGTTCCTGAATTTCTTTGGATCTTGGCATGATGTCTAGCTTTTGAGGTGCTTTTGGTCTACTTCTCTGTGTCAGGTAGCTCCTATTTAAGTGATTTCTTGATTGAAACAGGTGTGGCAGTAATCAGGCCTGGGGCTGACTACAGAAATTGAACTCAGGTGTGATAAACCACAGTTAAGTTATTTTTTAACGGGGGGGCGCTAGTGTGCGAGCGTATGGAGTAGACGTGTGTTAACACAGCTCCTCTTCGCGATATTAATAATTTAGTATTACATACCAGATATATAAAAAAATTGGGGCCAGTCAACCAGTCTTACCTTTCTGAATATCTGATTGACATATATAAGTTGTAAGGTTAGTCATGTCGAAGGCAATTCAGTCTAAACTTACTGCTAGCCATAAAAGTAAAGAGGCTAATGTTAGCTCTCCCTCTGTGGCTAGCAAATTAACCCGCTCGGAGTCTTCTCACTCAGCGGAGATGTCACTGGCTACGTGCAAAGAGCTTTGTAAAGAGATGTCAGAGGCCATTCTTCGCGGCATTAACGAACGTTTCGACGCATTCGAGGTAAAATTTCAGTCTCTTTTGACCTCACAAGCCGACCTGGAGTCTCGGGTGGTCACTCAAGAGCAAGCTGTCAATGACCATGAAACCCGGATTCAACTTCTTGAAAAGAAATGTTCCGAACTGACCAGCGCTAACAAGCAACTGCAAACTAAAGTTTACGACTTGGAAGCACGCTCCCGCAGAAACAACATTAAAATTGTGGGCATTCCAGAAGGAGAAGAAAGCGGCAAACCCACAGAATTTGTCTCCAAGTTGATTTCGCAACTGTTCTCAGCGAAACATTTCCCAAAGCCTGTGTCTATTGACCGTGCTCACCGCTCGCTCCAGCCGAAGCCGGCTCCGGGCGCAAACCCGCGCACTATCATGGCCCGCGTTCACCATTATCAACAGAAAGAACTGATCATTCGCCTCGGTAGACAACAACCTCTGGAATATAACGGGAAGAGAATTTTTATCTTCCCGGACTACACAAACGAGGTATTGATGCAACGCCGCGCTTTCCGTGATGTGCTGCGAGTTCTTCGAGACACAGGTGTCAAACACAGCTTACGTTACCCGGCCAAGCTTCACATCCATCATGCAGACGGAGCACCCACCATCTTTTCAGATCCAAAAGAAGCAACACGGTTTGTGGAAGAGAATTATTCCCGTTCAGAGGCTGTCAAATAATAATTAATACTATTATTATTATTATAATTTTAATTCGTGGCAAGTAAAAACTGGCTGTGCCAAGTGAATTTTTGAACTGGTTGAACTGGTCCAATTCATGTTAGAGGTTGGGAGTCTTCAGTTGAGTTCATGGTAACATTTATAGGCTTTACACTGATGTTTCACTATCTACAGTTTCATAATTTGTGTACATCACTAAAGAAGCATATATCAATCGATATAATTGTTTTCTTTCAGCCTGTAACTTATATTACACTCCCATTATGTTCAATTATTTTATACTGGTATGTATATAGTTTCTTTTCATCTTCATGGAGAGGTTCTGTTTTTATAGGTGTTTTAGGTAGTTTTTGCAGTTACTGTATTGTTTATAAGTAGCTCAGTAGCCATCGCCCAGCAGCTCCTTCTGTTCTGATGAAAAGAGTCGTGCTTTGCCTATGCAGGCTTTTGTTATTGTGGATATATGTTGTCTTTGTCCTAGAGTTTTTATTTTTATTTTATTTTCATTTACTTTTTTTCTTTAGTTGCATTATGCTGCCAGGTAATCACCATCATTCTCACTGTAAGCATGCACTGGCTGTAGTGTCCTGTCTATCTTTTTTAAATGCACAGGTCTCAACAGGGTGTTAGGGTGGGCAGTCATCACCTCACTTTGGTTTCCTGGAACGTCAGGGGTTTGGGTCATGCTATCAAGAGGGGCAAGGTTTTTAAACACCTTAAGTCCCTTTCAGCAGATATAATTTTTCTACAAGAAACCCATATTAAAACCACAGAACAACGAAGATTAAGATGTAATTGGATTTCACAGGTTTACCAATCACCCTTTACTTCCAAGGCCCGAGGCGTTGCCATTCTCTTTCGCAAAAACGTTCCCTTTCAGCTTACTAATTCGTGCGCAGACCCAAATGGAAGATACATTATTATTTCTGGCAGTATTAACTCAATCCCTGTTACTTTCCTCAACATATATGGTCCAAATTTTGATGACCCATTATTTTTTAAAAAGGTTTTTAATCTGCTTTCAGACGATAATAAAACAAACATTATAATCGGAGGGGACTTTAATTGTGTTCTGGATCCCTATTTAGACAGATTATCCTCTTGTCCCCCACCCAATATTGCATCACCTCAAACTTTAAATAATTTAATTAAATCTAGGAATCTCATTGATATCTGGAGACTTCAACATCCCACAGATAAAGAATACTCCTACTATTCTCACGTCCATAAATCCTACAGTAGAATTGACTACTTCTTGGTGGATTCTAATTTAATTAAAAGTGTAAATAACACCAAATATCATAGCATACTTATCTCTGATCATAGTCCCCTACTAATGACCATTGATTTTACCCTTCCCAAACAACATTACTCATGGCGTTTCAATCCCTTGTTATTGGCTGACAATAAATTTCGTGAAAGCATGGTAGTGAAGATAAGCGAGTTTATTGAAATAAATGACACAGGGGAGGTATCAGATTCAACCCTTTGGGAAACACTTAAGGTGGTAATGCGTGGTCATATCACTTCTTATGAATCTTATGTTAGAAAGGAAAGGGACAAGCGTCTAATAGAAATTGAAAACATCCTTCCCATGCTTGAATCAGCATACCAAATTTCAAAATCCCCATTAGAGTTCAATGAAATTGTGAAGTTTAAATATGAATATAACTGCATTCTAGGATGTCAGGTTAATAATTCACTTCTTAAACTGAAACAAAAGCAATTTGAATTAGGAGACAAGCCGCAGAAACTGTTAGCACAGCAACTTAAAAGCTCTCAAGCTACTAGGTCAATCTATAGAATTAAATCAAATTCAGGCGTTTTGCTCACCAACCCTATGGACATCAACAACAGGTTTAGAGAGTTCTATAGTGACCTCTATTCCTCTAAATGTAATGTCACACAATCTGACCTAGATACCTTTTTTGACTCTATGGATAATCCAAGGCTCAGCGACCTGGCTAGGGAAGAATTGGACTTTGATTTTACCAAGGAAGAACTACTTTCGGTGATTAAATCATTTCCTTCCGGGAAGGCTGCGGGGCCTGATGGATTTTCTAGCGAATATTATAAAGCATTTTCAGACTTACTAACTCCATTATTACTCAGAATGATTTGTCATTCCGCAAAAGAGAAGACATTACCCAAAACTTTGTACGAGGCCAATATCTGTCTCTTACTGAAAAAAGGAAAAGATGACAGTGACCCCGCCAATTATAGGCCAATTGCTCTTCAAAACGTCGACAGAAAAGTTATTACAAAGGTGCTGGCAAACAGATTGAGTAAACATCTTACATCTATTATTCATCCTGATCAGACTGGGTTTATTCCAGGAAGGTTTTCCTTCTTTAATGTCAGGCGACTGCTTAATACAATATACGCAGATCATGGCAAGACTAATCAAACAGCTATTATATCCTTGGATGCACAGAAAGCTTTCGACCAGATAGAATGGCCATATATGTTTGAGTCGTTGCGGCGCTTTGGCATTGGTGAATTATTCATCTCTTGGGTAAAAATAATCTATAACAGTCCAGTATGCTCAATTATAACCAACGGTGATAAGTCAGTTTCATTCCCTCTACATCGTTCGGTTCAACAAGGCTGCCCTCTTTCACCTGCTCTTTTTTTCACTAAGCCACTTGCCTTAAAAATCAGAGGTCATCCCGATATCGAAGGCCTAACAGTGGGAGGCACTAAAACACTGATTAGTTTATATGCTGATGATATACTGTTATATCTGCAAAATGTAGAAAAATCAGTTCCTATTTTGTTGGAATTAATTAATTCATTTGGAAGATTGTCAGGATATACCATCAACTGGACAAAAAGTGATCTTATGCCATTGTCGGGTTTTTATAGCCCAGATTTCTTTGGAAATACATCATTTAGGATAGTCAGCGATCAGATCACTTACCTGGGCTTAAGAATTCCCAAAAATTCTAAATTAATATTTAAACTAAATTATTTAGAGTTCACATCTAGGTTAAAGCAGAATATAGATTGCTGGAAAATTCTCCCTTTATCCATGATAGGCCGTATTAACTCCATTAAAATGGTGTCCCTCCCCAGATTTCTTTACCTGTGTCAAAATTTACCTATCTTTCTCACATCTGCATTTTTTAAAACCTTGGATTCAGTTATTCTTTCTTATATCTGGAATTATAAAACTCCCAGGATATCTAAAGCTCACCTGCAAAAGCCCAAATCTCAAGGTGGGCTCGGCCTTCCTGTGTTTAGACAGTTCTACTGGGCTGCTAATGCGAGAGCATTAATGTATTGGAACAC
This sequence comes from Clarias gariepinus, assembly GCF_024256425.1. Taxonomy (NCBI): domain Eukaryota; kingdom Metazoa; phylum Chordata; class Actinopteri; order Siluriformes; family Clariidae; genus Clarias; species Clarias gariepinus. The sequence continues at coordinate 34,733,663 of NC_071108.1, read as the reverse complement.
CTGCCGCACAATGGATCATGCACCTGATTCCCCTCTGTGGGTAAAAATGGAAGCTAACTCAGTTGGTGACTCTTCCTTACAGGCCTTGCTGTTCTCTAAGCTGGGTAAACCTAACACTTTAAGTTATATAACAAGAAACTCTATCAGAATTCTCAACCAGATCAAAAAGGTGCTCAATATACCCGAGACTTCAGTAAGAACCCCCATCTGTTTTAATCATTCTTTCCTGCCACCATGGTCAGACAAATGCTATGATGCTTGGAGTAGGAGTGGACTAGCTACCATCCAAGATTTTTATATTAATGGTAAATTCGCCTCCTTTGATCAGATAAGGGACAAATTCCAGCTTCCCAATTCACATTTTTTCCGCTATTTACAAGTTAGGCATTATGTCAGAGATAAAATAAAAAACTTTGAAAGTATACCAATCCAACATCCTTTCATCGACGTCTTGGTGCGTCCCTCTGACTCCAGACAAATGGTCTCATCGTTTGTATCTGTTTTCAGCAGTCAAGTTAAAACACCTACTGACCATCTACAAACGGCGTGGAGTAGCGAGTTGGGCATTGACCTGTCTGAATCCTTGTGGACTGAAATTATGGCCAGAATACATTCTTGTTCCATTAACAGTAGACACCATTTAATTCAGTTTAAAGTAATACACCGTCTTCACTACTCTAAGTCTAAACTGCACAAGATTTATCAATCCGTTTCAGCTCAATGTGACAGGTGTAAAATTTCAGAGGGTACCTTGTCACACACTTTCTGGCATTGTCATAAACTTACAGGATATTGGTCAGACATTTTTTCTTGGTTTTCCAAAGCATATGGCAAAGATATTAGTCCTCATGCTGAACTAGCAATCTTTGGTTGTTCAGAATCAACGCTGCATCTACCTAAAGCCTTACAGAAATCTTTGATGCTTGGTATGAACACCGCCAAGAGGCTAATTTTAACAGACTGGAAATCTCACTCTGCGCCATCTTTTCAAAGGTGGATTTTGGAAATGGTGTCTATTATCCGGATGGAAAAATTAAGGTACACACGATCCAATTCCTTGGATACATTTTTCGATATTTGGAGTCCGTTTCTTTCCTATCTGGAGAACAACAAAGACAGGAATACTGTTCATATTTAACAATTCATAGCCTACTATTGCATGTTGTACATTTAATGTACCCCCTGGCAGCTTAGTTATTTAGTTATTTATTTTTTAAGTTTATTTACTTATTTTTAAGTGTATGTGCGTAATCATTTAATTGTTAGTTTTGGTGTGTGTGTTTTTTTTTTTGTTTTTTTTGTTTTGTTTTTCTTCTTATAATTTTTTTTTTTTTCAGGTACTGTGTGTAGTAAATGTGTCGTTATGTTTCAATCTGTTGGTTGTTAATAATGTAAAATTAATAAATATAATAAAAAAAAAAAAAAAAAAAGTTATTTTTTAACAAGGGGGGCAATCACCTTTTCACACAGGGCATGTAGGTTTGGATTTTTTTTTCTCCCTAAATAATAAAAACCATCATTTAAAAACTGCATTTTGTGTTTACTTGTGTTATCTTTGACTAATAGTTAAATGTGTTTGATGATCAGAAACATTTTGTGTGACAAACATACAAAAGAATAAGAAATCAGGAAGGGGGCAAATAGTTTTTCACACCACTGTATACACACACACAGTACAGGCCAAAAGTTTGGACACACCTTCTCATTCAAGGTGTTTTCTTTATTTTCATGACCATTTACATTGGTAGATTCTCCCTGAAGACATCAAAACTATGAATGAATACATTTGGAGCTATGTACTTAACAAAAAAGGTGAAATAACTGAAAACATGTTTTATATTCTTGTTTTTTCAAAATAGCCACCCTTTGGCCTGTACTGTGTGTGTATATATATATATATATATATATACTCAACAAAAATATAAGCGCAACACCTTTGTTTCTGCTCCGATTTTGTATGAGATGGACTTAAAGATCTAAAATTTATTCCAGATACACAATATTACCATTTCTCTCAAACATTGTTCACAAATCAGTCTAAATGTGTGATAGTGAGCAATTTTGCTTTGCTGAGATAATCCATCCCACCTCACAGGTGTGCCACATCAAGATGCTGATCTGACATCATAAGTAGTGCACAGGTGTACCTTATACTGCCCACAATAAAAGGCCACCCTGGAATGTGCAGTTTTTTGCTTTATTGGGGGTCTGGGGACTTAGAACCGGTCAGTATCTGGTGTGACCACCATTTGCCTCATGCAGTGCAACACATCTTCTTCGCATAGAGTCAGATTGTCAATTGTGGCCTGTGAAATGTTGGTCCACTCCTCTTCAATGGCTGTGCGAAGTTGTTGGATATTAGTGGAAACTGGTACACGCTGTCGTATACGCCGGTTAAGCACATCCCAAACATGCTCAACAGGTGACATGTCCGGTAAGTATGCTGGCCATGCAAGAACTGGGACATTTTCAGCTTCTAAGAACTGTGTACAGATCCTTGCAACATGGGGCCGTGCATTATCTTGCTGAAACATGAGGTGATGTTCATGGATGTATGGCACAACAATGGGCCTCAGGATCTCATCACGGTATCTTTGTGCATTCAAAATGCCATCAATAAAATGTACCTGTGTTCTTCGTCCATAACAGATGCCTGCCCATACCATAACCCCACCACCACCATGGGCCACTCGTTCAACAACATTGACATCAGCAAAGCGCTCACCCACACGCCGCCACACACGCTGTCTGCCATCTGCCCTGAACAATGTAAACCGAGATTCATCCGTGAAGAGAACACCTCTCCAACGTGCCAGATGCCATAGAATGTGAGCATTTGCCCACTTAAGTCTGTTACGGCGACGAGCTGGAGTCAGGTCAAGACCCCGATGAGGACGACGAGCATGCAGTTGAGCTTCCCTGAGACGGTTTCTGACAGTTTGTGCAGAAATTGTTTGGTTATGCAAACCAATTGTTTCAGCAGCTGTCTGAGTGGCTGGTCTCAGACGATCTTGGAGGTGAACCTGTCGGATGTGGAGGTCCTAGGCTGGTGTGGTTACACGTGGTCTGCGGTTGTGAGGTCGGTTGGATGTACTGCCATATTCTCCGAAACGTCTTTGGAGACGGCTTATGGTGAAGAAATGAACATTCAATGCACGAGCAACAGATCTGGTTGACATTCCTGCTGTCAGCATGCCAAATTGCACGCTCCCTCAATGCTTGTGGCATCTGTGGCATTTTGCTGTGAGACAAAACTGCACATTCCAGGGTGGCCTTTTATTGTGGGCAGTATAAGGTACACCTGTGCACTACTCATGATGTCAGATCAGCATCTTGATGTGGCACACCTATGAGGTGGGATGGATTATCTCAGCAAAGCAGAAGTGCTCACTATCACACATTTAGACTGATTTGTGAACAATGTTTGAGAGAAATGGTAATATTGTGTATCTGAAATTTTTTTTAGATCTTTAAGTCCATCTCATGAAAAATCGGAGCAGAAACAAGATCTGATATATATACTCAGCAAAAAAAAAAAAGTCCCTTTTCAGGACTGTGTATTTTAACAATAATGTTGTAAAAATCCAAATAACTTTACAGATCTTCATTGTAAAGGGTTTAAACAATGTTTTCCATGCATGTTCAATTAACCATAATCAATTAATTACCATGCACCTGTGGAATGGTCATTAAGACCTTAACAGCTTACAGAAAGTAGGCATTTAAGATCACAGTTCTAAAAACGCAGGACACTTAAGAGACTTGTCTACCGACTGTGAAAAACACCTAAAGAAAGATGCCCAGGGTCCCTGCTCATCTGTGTGAACGTGCATTAGGCATGCTGCAGGGAGGCATGAGGACTGGTGATGTGACTAGGGCAATAAATTGCCATGTCCACATTGTGAGACACCTAAGACAGCGCTACAGGGAGACAGGAAGGACAGATGATCATCCTCGCAGTGGAAGACCACGTGTAACAACACCTGCACAGGATCGGTACATCCGAATATCACACCTGCGTGACAGGTACAGGATGGCCACAACAACTGCCCGAGTCACACCAGGAACACACAATCCCTCCATCAGTGCTCAGACTGTCCGCAATAGGCAGTCCATGAGGAGGAGATGCACTGCAGTACTTCAAGCAGCTGGTGGCCACACCAGATACTGACTGGTACTTTTGATTTTGAGCCTCCCTTCATTCAGGGACACATTGTGAAACATTTTTAGTTTATGTCTTATGGTGTTGACTCTTTTAGTGTTCATACAAATATTAACACATTAAGTTTACTGAAAGTAAAAACAGTTGAAAGTCAGAGGACGTTTCTTTTTTTGCTGAGTCTATATATATATATATATATATATATAAAACGGTTTTCTGTTACGTCTCTACTGCAAATAAATGTATATATATATATATATATATATATATATATATATATATATGACACTGGTTTAATATGCAAATACTATGTTTAACTACATCTAAAAACTCCAGTTTCTCCCACAGTCCAAAGACATGTAGATATAGTGAACTGCCTACTCTGAATTGCCCATAGGTGTGAATTTGAGTGGTTGTTTGTTTGTGATAGGCCTGTGATAGACCTGTGATAGAATGGTGACCTGGTCTTGGTGTACCCTGCCTGCACCAGAATGGATGGATTGGTGAATATTTACAATGCCTATAAAAAGTATTCACCCCCTTGGATTTTTCACCCTTTTATTGCTTTTTAGAAGTTAAATCATGTTCAATACAATTAGGCTTTTTGACAACAATTTGCAAAAACAAAGTAAAAAAAAAAAAGGCAAGAGGTGACTGTTGTGGAACAGGAAGTAGCAAGTATTAGTAGAAGTGAGGTGAGAAGGGCGTTGAAGAGGATGAAGAGTGGAAAGGCTGTTGGTCCTGATGACATACCTGTGGAGGTATGGAAGTGCTTAGGAGAGGTGGCAGTAGAGTTTCTGACAAGTTTGTTTAACAAGATCTTGGAGAGTGAGAGGATTTCAGAGGAATGGAGAAGTGTATTGGTGCCAATTTTTAAGAACAAGGGAGATGTGCAAAGCTGTGGCAATTATAGAGGTATAAAGCTAATGAGCCAGACAATGAAGCTGTGGGAAAGAGTAGTGGAAGCTAGGTTAAGGGCAGAGGTGAGCATTTGTGAGCAGCAATATGGTTTTATGCCTAGAAAGAGTACATCAGATGCAGTATTTGCTTTGAGGATGCTGGCGGAGAAGTACAGAGAAGGTAACAGGGAGTTGCATTGTGTCTTTTTAGATTTAGAGAAAGCATATGACAGGGTGCCAAGAGAAGAGCTGTGGTATTGTATGAGAAGGTCTGGAGTGGCAGAGAAGTATGTTAGAGTAGTGCAGGACATGTATGAGAGCTGTAGGACAGTGGTAAGATGTGCTGTAGGTGTGACAGAAGAGTTCAAGGTGGAGGTGGGTCTGCATCAAGGATCGGCTCTAAGCCCCTTTTTGTTTGCTCTGGTGATGGACAGGATGACAGATGAGGTAAGACAGGAGTCCCCATGGACTATGATGTTTGCAGATGACATTGTGCTCTGTAGCGAGAGCAGGGAACAGGTGGAGGAAAATTTGGAGAGGTGGAGGTATGCTCTGGAAAGCAGAGGAATGAAGGTTAGCCGCAGCAAGACAGAATACATGTGTGTAAATGAGAGGAACCCAGGAGGATCGGTGTGGATACAGGGAGCAGAGGTAAAGAAGGTGCAGGATTTTAAGTACTTAGGGTCAACGGTCCAGAGCAATGGAGAGTGTTCAAAGGAAGTGAAGAGGCGAGTACAGGCAGGTTGGAATGGGTGGAGAAAAGTGTCAGGTGTGTTGTGCGATAAAAGAGTATCAGCGAGAATGAAAGGAAAGGTGTACAGGACAGTGGTGAGACCAGCAATGCTCTACGGCTTAGAGACAGTGGCACTGAAGAAAAGACAGTAGGCAGAGTTAGAGGTAGCAGAGCTGAAGATGTTGAGGTTCTCCTTGGGAGTGACAAGGATGGATAGGATCAAGAATGAGTTTATCAGAGGGACAACCCACGTTAGATGTTTTGGAGATAAAGTCAGAGGGGCCAGATTGAGGTGGTTTGGACATGTTCAGAGGAGAGATTGTGAATATATTGGTAGAAGGATGTTGAGGTTGGAACTGCCAGGCAGGAGGTCTAGAGGAAGACCAAAGAGGAGATTTATGGATGCAGTGAGTGAGGACATGAAGTTAGTTGGTGTGCGAGAAGAGGATGCAGAGGATAGGGTTAGATGGGGGCAAATGATTCGCTGTGGCGACCCCTGAAAGGAAACAGCCGAAAGTCAAAGAAGAAGAAGAAAAGGCAAATTACAGATGTGGCCATTAAGAGTGCGTGTGTTTTCCCGCGAGATGCCGCAATTTAGCGCGCGGCGTGCAGCGACTTGCTGTAAGCAACATTCGGGAATTTAAATAAATGTGTTGTGCTTCACTGAATATCTGCCAGATGGCGCTTGGAAGGACTTCATCTAAAAGCCGGACCAAGTACTGTACCTCGAAGAACTGTGTATAATTACTTAGCCTAAAACAATATTGTTTCCAATGCTGAAGCAAACATAAATTTTATTTTGTTTTACGATGATAAATAAATGATAAATGTGTGTATATGTGCTTCATATTATTTTCACAATGATGAAATGAGATGCCCAAATTCGTGCTTTAAAAGTTCTCTTTTAGTGCCTCCTATTCCTATTAATCCTGGGTTGTTGTTCTTTTAGTGTGTGTGTGCTTTACAATGCCAGACAACATTCAAATGCAAATTACTCACTCTTCCCAAGTGTGAATTAGCTGTTCTCACCTATACATTCAGAGGAACTGTAATGTACCTCTCCACACTTTAAAAACCTCTTGAGTCTGAGGCTCTTCTGTGTTCATCACTTTCAGTGATTAAGGCCTCTTTTTAAATTTGTGTAAATTTTATCTTCTGGATTCTAGATTCTAAAGTTGACATTGTTACCGTTTTTAATCCTTGGAATGGAAGAAATTGATATTTTCCTTATTATAGCATAAATTGCATTGTTTTTAATCAAAAAGGCCAATTTGTCTTTTCCTCATAAAGTGTTTAGGTGAAATTCCACCTATACAAGTGTGACAAATATGCAAAGGAAAAAATTAGGAAGGAGCAAATACTTTTTCATGGCACTGCACATGCAGTCAGATTGTTCCACTGGGATCCGCGGTAACATAAAAACGCGCTCTTTGTCGGCGGCGCACGGAATACATGTTGTCTTTTGCCAGCGGTGGTACAGCGCAACTGGGGGCATTATTTACTATTAAAGAAAATTATGATGATCCGTCACAGCGTGCGCCTGTGATGGGTGTGCGCCCAAATCTACTATCGCTACTCGCGCACTCCGTTGGCTCCCTGAATAGGCGGCAAAGGGACGGAGCCGCTTATTTGTTCCGGCTGGCGATAATTAACGTTAATATGATCTCGGGCTTGCTCCACATTTTAGCCCGAGGTCCGGGAAGTACGTGATGTGGTGGAGAATAGGCAGTGGCGGTTCTACACTGAATTGCTACCCGGGCGAAACTCTCTCCCGCCGCCCCCGCCACTTCTAACCCCCCTGCGCGATGTGTATAAATCAATGTGTGTGTGAATAATATGAAATTGTATGTGATATAGGTATATATTAACTCATGATAGGGTAATTTTACTATGCTAAATTTATGAATTACACTCTATGGTGTTATATTTCTGCCACAATTCTGAGCGCGTGGTTTGACATTTTGAGAGCAGACAAAGAACTCTATGCACGTGCAATGTCTCTACTGCGCGCGCAACAGCTCGATTCTGCACATGCAGAGTCTTCCCTGCTCGCTCAACATGTTCTCCGCACGCGCTCGACTCTGCAACTCTCTAGGGGCCTTACAGTACATCCCCCCCCCCTGGGTGGGAGGGTGGTCGAGCCCAGATTGCCGCCAAAGTCGAGCTGCGGAGGCAGCTGCTGGACCCTTCACATAGACCAGGCAGTTGAGGCAGCACTGGATCGCTGGAGTAGGCCGGGCGGCGGAGGCAGCACTGACTCGCCCTCGCGTATTGAGCAGCGGGCGCAACACTGGGTCGTCCTCCAAGCCGGGCGGCTGATGCAGCACTGGGTTGTCCTAAACGCCGGGCGGCCGATTAAGCAGCGACCTATCCTCAAAGCCAGGCAACAACTCACTGTCTCGCTGTCGGGGTCAAGCGGTGGTGGACTCCTGACGTCGAAGCTGGGTGGTGGAGGCAGTCCTGGATTTGCTTTGTGGACCTGGCTGATGAGGCAGGGCCGGATCATTGTAGGCCGGGTGGCGGAGGCAGCATACTCATAACGTTGAGTATCGTATGCAGTGCTGGGTTGCCCTCCAAGCCGGGCAGCCGATGCAACCCTGGGTCGTTCTCCCAGCCAAGTGGTGAAGACAGTCCAGGATCCTCCACTGGGGCTCTCGGACGAGGGTGGAGCCTCCACTGAGGCTCTCGGACGAGGGTGGAGCCTCCACTGAGGCTCTCGGACACTGAAGGGACCTTCCCTGTGGGTCTGTCGTTGCCCCTCTGCTATGCCCTTGTAAAGGTCGAGCATTCTGTCACGTTCTAAGGTGTATTGCTTGCTGTTGTTACCGCCGTGGGCTAAGAAGGGCAGGCAGAGACGCAGAGGGTTTTTTAACAGTTAACAAGAGTCTTTTATTGAAAACAAAAACAATACTTCCCCAAAACTAAAACAAAACACCGGCTACTGAGGCTTAACATACACATAGGCTCTTTAAACTTAGCACACACTCACACAGGTTCTTCATATATAACACACTCACACAGGTTCTTCACACAGGATCTTCTAACATAACTCTCACACACTCACAGGATCTTCTAACATAACTCTCACACACTCACAGGATCTTCTAACATAACTCTCACACACTCACAGGATCTTCTAACATAACTCTCACACACTCACAGGATCTTCTAACATAACTCTCACACACTCACAGGATCTTCTAACATAACTCTCACACACTCACAGGTTCTTTACACATAACTCTCACACACTCACAGGTTCTTTACACATAACATACACATAGGGTCTTCTAAACCTGGCACACAGCCTCGCGCTCCTATGCGCGAACACACACACACCTGCGCTCCTACAAGCGGTGTACCACGCATTTACGCTCCTCCGAGCGACACACACACACTTCTCGAGCACATCCAGGCTTAGAACATACACAAACTTAGAGCCTAAACTAAAGACAGGGAGAGCCACTAGAGCCACTAAAGACAAAGGGAAAACCTAGAAACAAGAGGACAAAAGACACATTAAATAGTACTCACATCATATACAAATTAAACTAAATCAACTTATCTACAATTAACATAGAGCACAAGCCTTCAGAGCCAGTTAAACACAAATCCCTTTCTAAACAAAACACAAAACAAATGCCCACTAAACAGTCTTAATGCTCGACACAGTTTCCCAGAACTAACAGCTTTTACCATCTCTAATGAGCTACCTCGGCTCAGGTGAGCTTCGTCCTCACCTGACCGAGGTGCCTTCTGGGAAACTGAGTCTACCAACAAAACTACATGAACAAAAAATAATCATGGCCACAGTGCCCTCTAGGGGCAGTCCCTTACACTACGTTTACTAAATATTTCAAATGAATTTAATTCATACTGCTCTATCACAGAATTAATATGTTACACTTAATTTTCTTAAACTATATTTACCCTTTACTCAAGGGTTATTTAAATTTAGGTCGATGCATCTAATGACACCAATTATAAACAAATAAACAATACAACATTGCCATTTTAATTAAACATTTATTTACCAAATTTGACAAGACACAACTCAATCTGGTTTACTTTGCAAATGACATTTAATAAGATCATAAACAATGAGCGGAATCTTATTTGTAAACAGTCTCATAAACAATACTTCTGCCACAAGTATTATATAGTTAATATGTGGAAAGTAGACTTTTGTATTAGAATCTAATAAATCACAGTTTATATCTGAAAGATTGCACAACTTCACACTTCAGTTTCCTGAAAACTGTGGGATCTGAATATCCTTTTGATGATGTGTCAAATGTGCAGATCTTACACTGCCATACCATAAGCTGGCATCTAAAAAAGGGATATTTGGGGATACAAGCAAGTACAAGTGTCACTGTTACTATAAAGTCTACCAGACTGGTAAAATAGTAATTCTGCTCAAATACATACTTTTAAGACCAATATAGTACATCATCACACTTAGATGTAAAACTGATTTGATTTTACAGAGCCCATAGCTGGTAAAATTCCAGTGAACATTTGATCACCAAAGGCATTTTGCAGAACAATGCACAACCTGACATATAAAGAAAAAAATAGAAAGAGAAATGAAGAGAGCTTTTACTTTAATGAGTGTGTTCTGTTATTCTGCCCAAAGATCCTGCTTTGACTTGAATGTACCTTGTACATGTCTGTGTCCCATGTATAAAAATGATACCCCACTTTATTTACGCATAACTATTTTTAACTTTAGTTAATAGAAAATCTAGTATATTCTAGTGGAAAACTCGTATATTCTGGATTCATTATAGGTAAAGTGAAATTTTTTAAGCCTTGTTTTAAATTCTATATCTGTGAAAGAGATTTGTGTTTTACACAAAAATAAATTGAAAATCAGTTTTAGTTCCTTTTACTTACATATTACAACATACATAACATTTTTCACATCAATATTTTAATTTCATATTACTTTCTCCCAATTATAATTCTGAGAGAAATGTTGTACTTTTACTAAATCTTTATATTTCATAGCTTTATTTACTAGTTCAGTACTTACCACATTTATTTCATCAACAGCAAATTTAATAATGTTTAAATACATTATGTTAGTGAAGTACTTGTAGTACTTTTGCACTTTAAATACATTTGAAGTTTAGAACGTCATGTACTTAGGACTTGAAGTTCTATTGTTTTAAACAAAGTTATGCAGCATTATACTGCTAATCAAACTGCCTGCCTGCAGTGCTGTAAATCATGACTGGAGCTGTACTGGACTCGGAGCTGTGCTGGACTTGGAGCTGTTGCTCTCTGCAGTGTCACTGCTGTTGGACGCACAGCTGATGCATTTACGTTTTTCAAACAGTTTCCTGCTGCTGCGTGCTCAGTGTTTAATCATGCTAAAAATACTCACATACAGTAACGGATAAAACACTACTAAAACCAGGTGTCTAAACAGTGCCAGAGCCCGGACACTGCACCTCATTTCTGCTGTTTAAACCTGCTTTGGTCTGCGTTTCCTCCTTAAAGTGTCGGAGTGAAACGAGCAGACTCGCGGTTCAGGGTGTGAGGTGGACCGTTACAAATGTATTAATTATTTGAACATGCTCCTTTTATATCCTCGCCACAGTGGCGGTCGGCTGCGCAAAATCACCTCATTTGGCGGGAAAAATTAAAACATTGCATTACACAGAGAAACCAGGACGTGCACGCTGCTCGGTGTTAAATCTCTGGTTTATACCAGATTTTAAGTGTCTGTATTAACCGCGCTTTAGCTGAGCAGTTTTTTGGTTGGAACAAACAAGTAAAATCACAATGAACACCAGGACTGGCCTGTTGCTAGCTATCGTTAGCTCTGGAGCTCGGCTGTGACAGGATTCAGAACAGTAACCTACACCCCATAAAGTTGTGTGTGCAGGCAGACAGAGTCATTATTACAGTAACTTGTGTTAGCTGTTTACTCACCAGGATTTGTAAGGAATGTTCCAGGTGCTTCATGTCCATTCTCACATCCTCACAGCCTTCTTGTCTCTGATGTTACACCAGACTTTCCATGAGCACTTGCATAGGGCAATTTACTCAATTATTTAAGTTTTTGTTGTTATACATAAAGAATATTGAGTATTGAGTGATGATTAATTGTAGTTCTTAAAAACTAATCAGTATAATTACTCCATTGCCAAATATTTTGATTGAAATGTATCAAAAATATTAAGCGCATGTTAAAAATATAATTTAGTTAGTCAAATACTAATTTCTATTTGTAAAATAAACTTAAATTATAGTGTAAATTTAAGACAAAATAAACAGTTGTTTTTTTAGACAAGATCCTAGAGTACTTTAATGAGAAATACGCTGATCCAGACACTGAAGACCTTCTTGACATGGAATCTTTTGTAGACCCTCGATTCAGAACAAAGTACATCAAAGAGGAGAAGATTGAGTGTATTATGTCAAAGGCTGCTGCTGAGATTGAAGAAATGGTGGTGAATCAAAATGCAGAGAGTCCTGTTGCTACTCAGCCGGAAACAGAAGAAGCAGTAACTGATCCAGCAGTGCCAGCTAATAAGAAGCACAAAGGTTTAGGTAGTTACTTCAAAAAGAAAACAACACAGCAAGTACCTCCCCTCTCAAACAGAGACCTCATTGACTTTGAACTAAAGAGCTACCTGCAGACTATGGAGACTAAAAGCGAAACAGCGAACTCCTTTAAAGTGGTAGAAACTGCATAAAATGAATTTTTCAAAGTTGTCCAGTTTGGCTAAGAAATATCTCTGCATTCCAGCCACAAGTTCTCCGTCTGAACGTGTCTTTAGCACAAGTGGCAACATTGCCACTTGCCACAGGTCTGTGCTGAAGCCAGAGACTGTGGACCAGCTTGGCTCACAATTTAAAGTAGCAACTGAAATGTTGTTTCAGCACTTTGTTTTGATGTTTTATGGTGCTGTTACCTCAGACACATGTTTTTAAGTAAAAAGCCTTTTGAGATTTTGGTTACCATGTTCACCTGGTACAGAAAACAAGTGAAGATAAAGAAAAAAGGGAAAAAGTTGGTTTTAGTCTTTTTTTTTTTACAGAGCTGGTATACTGTCAGGCACTATGTTAGTACCTGTTATTCTAAGAACATTAAACTTATAATACATTGCAGTCAACTGTATGGTTATAAGTACTGACAAATGTTGTGTCAGATTTTAGTTCATTTTAGAACTTTGTTTTGATGTTTTATGGTGCTGTTAACTCAGACAAATGTTCTCAAGTGAAAAGCCTTTTGTGATTTTGGTTACCATGTTTATTCTGGTACATAAAACAAGTGAAGATAAGGAACAGGAAAAAAAAGTTAGTTTTTAGCTTTTACAGAGCTGGTAAATAAGTGTTGACTCTGTTTTCAATGTGTAAATATAAAACTTCATTTCACAAAGTGATCGTCAAGCACCTTCAATTAGCAGTTTTTTTAGCAGACAATTAACATTTGTCATTTCATAAGCAATTGCAGTTAAACCTTGGATTGCAAGCATAATTCGCTCAGGAAGTGTGCTTGTATATCAAAACACTCGTATATCAAAGTGAATTTCCTTCATAAGAAATAATGAAAATATAAAGTTTATAAAGATGAATGTTTCTGTTCGTGTGTTTGTGTCATACACGCTGTGTATCTGTGTGTGTTCCTCCTCTCTTATTTGAGGGGCTATTGTGCGGCATGACTTTCACATACACACACACTAAGGGAAACTGTTTTTCGTTTCATCAGAAAACTTAAGTAACCAAGAAAGCTCTCTAATGACCCTCAAGTGCGCGCACACTAATGGAATCACTGCTGTAAAGTAAAAATAAAACAAATTAACCTGCAATTTACCTTTGAAAAGAATCACGTGCCGCTCAGCGGCAAAACAAGAAGCCCATGCATACCCCATGATACTCGATGATATTTGGTACTCGTATATCAAGACTCGCTCGTTTTTCAAGTCAAAATTTATCAAAAATCTTTGCTCGTCTTGCGGAACACTTGCAAACGGGTTACTTACATTCCGAGGGTCTATTGTATTGTATTCATATTTATAAGTCCATGTTTTAATTTGCCTGTTATAGCTTTTTTTATTACTACTATAATTGTAATAATGTTTATTTAATTTTGGCTATTATTATCTTTATTATAACTTAAATTAGCTGGCATATTATCTGCCTATAAATTTGCATTATGTTGCACTGCATTAAATGTGATTTAAAAATATTTATTGTTGTTATTGTTGGTGTATGATGCTTAATGCTCCGTTTATTACACTGACAGCCTGTTCTTGCTGAGTTGTAGTCAAAAATGTATTTCTTTTTTGTTTTTCCCCACAGTTAAGCATGTAGACTCTGGTATGACTGGATGCAGTGACTCAGATAAAGAGTTTGTTCTGCAACATGATGATGAGGAAGTATTTCACTCAGATTTTAAAAAAAAAGCTCAGGTGATGAAGTTCCCTGAATTTGCAGACTCTGTAAAATTTCCTGATCTTTATGAGTTAAGTGACTCAGATCAAAAGACTTGCAAATACAACCGTGATCTAGCAGTGAAAGTCTACAAAAGTCCTCCAGAAGCTCTGGGTGAGTAAAAAGAGGAGCATCAGCGTACTTCTCCAAACACACCTACATTTATTAATTAGTTCAAATATATTCATTATTTACTTATAAATACTAATACTAAGTATCTACATTTGTATTATATTTCTTAATTGAATGTGTATATCTATTTTCTCCACTTATTATATTCTCTCAAATAGAATATAAATATAAAGTCTAAAATATATTACATTTTCATTTTTGGTTTATGTTGTAGGATGTAATAAATGCTCTCCTAAATGTTTGTGCAGGTAGTGAACACTCACAAGCTGCTGAGCTATTATATTCTTCTGTATTATTATTATTAGTATTATTAGTATTATTATTGTTGTTGTTGTTGTTGTCCACAGATGTTCCCCAAAACTCCATCTATCCCAGAGATAATGTGAGACTTGGTAGAAAAAGCACACTCATCTGTCATTCAGCACATTTCTTCCCTCCTCCTGTTCACACCACCTGGACCAGAAATGGTGTAAATGTGACTGATGACTTCTCAATCAGTCAGTACTACCCGAATGAAGATGGCACCTACAACCAGTTCTCCCACCTGACCTTCACTCCACAGGAAGGAGACGTTTACACCTGCACGGTGCAACACAAGACTCTGGAGACACCCGACACCAAGACATGGGGTGAGACCACAAAAAAAAACCTGCCAAAGACAATACATCAAATGTTTAACAACTAAAGAAATCAATTTAATGTTACTGTAGCTATTAAATACACATTTTATTAAATGTAAAAGAAACTGATTTAACACAGTTTGTGTGTGTGTGTGTGTGTGTGTGTGTGCAGAGGTGGAAGTTAAGCTTCCCAGTGTGGGTCCGGCTGTGTTTTGTGGAGTGGGTCTGGCTGTAGGACTGCTCGGAGTCGCTACTGGAACTTTCTTCCTCATCAAAGGAAACCAGTGTAACTGAAATTAAAGCTCAGATTACTGCTGTGAAGATCCACAATCTTAATAAATCCTTAAATGTTCCTTAACTTTATATAATGAATTAATGCAATGTATTTTAGTGAAAAAGTATCCTACAAAAATAATAATACCAAATGTGTAATAAATGTAAAACATTTTAATTTTAAACTCTATTAGCAGATATTATAAAAGTCATACTGGCCCTTTTATGTTTCTTGAATATATTTTTTGTGTTTTTATTTTCTTACTTGACAAGAGCATGATTCTTTTAAAATTCTTTTAAAGGAGCAGGCAATAAAACACACCAAACACAAGCCACATTGAATTCAACTTAGATTTCAAAAACACATGTTTCAATTGTTTCCAGAATGCTTTATTAAAACTGTTAAGGGTTTATTATGCTGAATAAATCAGCAAAGCCATGTAAAATCACCACTTTAAATGGTCTCCGTTATTTTCTCTGCCATGCTAATAAGAACAATTACACACTATTACAAAGTGCTAATACTGGATATCTAATTATAAGGATCATGTCCATGATTTCATATTGGCTTTAGGCAAGGCAAGGCAAGTTTATTTGTATAGCACATTTCATACACAATGGTAATTCAAAGTGCTTTACATAGAAGAAGAAAATAAACATGAAATGAAATAAAAGATAATAGCAATAAGACATTTTAACAAAAACTTTTAAATTTCATTTAAAATAAAAATAAATGCAGTTTGCAACAAAACTTTTAACTAATTAAAATTTAATTAAAATAAAAATAAAAGACTAAGTAAAACTAATAAAAACATAATTTCAAATAAAAATAAAACAGTTTAAGAAATTAGATAAACATAAGATAGTACAGTCAGTTCGGACGTAGCACAGTGCTCATTGAATAAATGCACAGCTGAACAGATGAGTTTTGAGTCTAGATTTAAATGTGACTAATGTTTTAGCACATCTGATCTCTTCTGAAAGCTGGTTCCAACTGCGGGCAGCATAATGGCTAAAGGCGGATTCCCCTTGTTTTGTGTGAACCCTTGGTATTTTTAACTGACTCGAACCTAACGATCTGAGTGGTCTGTTAGGGTTATATTCAGTGAGCATATCTGTAATGTATTTAGGTCCTAGGCCATTAAGTGATTTATAAACAAGTAAAAGTACTTTAAAATCTATCCTAAATGTTACAGGAAGCCAGTGTAAGGACCTGAGGACTGGTGTGATGTGATCAGATTTTCTGGTTCTAGTCAGAATCCTGGCAGCAGCATTCTGGATGAGCTGCAGCTGTCTAATGGTCTTCTTGGGAAGGCCGGTGAGGAGACCATTACAATAATCCACCCTGCTGGTGATAAAGGCATGGACTAGTTTCTCCAAGTCTTGATTTGAGACAAAACATCTAATTCTTGCAATGTTTTTGAGATGATAGTATGCTGATTTAGTTACTGCTTTGACATGACTACTGAAACTAAGGTCTGTCTCCAGAATCACCCCAAGATTCTTGACTTGATTTTTAGTTATCTGACCCCTAGAGTGAAGGTATGCATTCACCTTCAGAGCTTCATCTTTGTTTCCAAATGCAATGACTTCAGTTTTCTCCTTGTTTAATTGAAGGAAATTCTGGCACATCCAACTGTTAATTTCATCAATGCATTTGCAGAGGGAGTCTATGGGGCTAAAATCATTTGGAGATAAGGCTAGGTAAAGCTGGGTATCATCAGCATAGCTGTGATAGGCAATTTGGTTCTTTCTCATTATCTGACTTAGAGGGAGCATATACAGGCTAAACAGGAGCGGTGCAAGAATTGAGCCTTGTGGGACTCCGCATGTCATGGACGTCACTTGGACTTGTGCTCTCCTATACTCACATAATAACCTCTCCCTTCTAAGTATGACCTGAACCATTTGAGTACCATGCCAGAAAGCCCGACCCAGTTTTCCAGTCTTTCTATTAGTATGTTATGATCAACAGTGTCAAACGCAGCGCTAAGATCTAGCAGTACCAACACTGATATTTTGCCGGAGTCAGAATTTAAACGAATATCATTTATTATCTTTAGGAGCGCTGTCTCTGTACTGTGATGCGCTCAGAAACCAGATTGAAAACTGTCTAGGTATTCATTTGAGTTTAAATGGTTGTTCACCTGATGAAAGACAACCTTTTCAATAATCTTCCCTATAAAAGGAAGATTTGATATTGGTCTGTAGTTAGTTAATACGGAGTTATCAAGATTATTCTTTTTTAAAAGTGGCTTAACAACTGCGGTTTTCAGAGAGTTTGGAAAAGTCCCAGAGGGAAGTGAAGTGTTCACCACTTCTAATAAATCTGTTTCCAAACAGTTTAACACACTTTTGAGAAAAGATGTAGGAAGTGTGTCAAGGTCGCAGGTTGACGATTTGAGGTGCTGCACTGTTTCTTTCAAGATTTTGCTATCAATTGCTTGAAAGACAGACATAGTAACTGTTTTGTGAGGTTGTGTTTGAGTTTTTCTGATCTCTGTACAACTTGTTGTGTTAATAGCCCTCCTAATATTACTGATTTTCTCAGAGAAAAAGAAAGCAAACTCATTGCATTTGCTGTCAGAGAGCATTTCAATAGGAATCTGACTTGGTGGGTTTGTCAGTCTCTCAACAGTAGCAAAAAGAGTGCATGTGTTGTTTATGTTGCTGTTTATAATGTTTGAGAAATAGGTCTGTCTAGCTTTGGCTAGTTCCACACTGAAAACATGAAGGCTGTCTTTATAGATGCTATAGTGGATTTCAAGTTTTGTCTTCCGCCACATCCGCTCAGCTTTTCGACATTGTCTTTTCATATTCTGAACTGCTGTTGATTTTCTCCATGGTGATTTCTGTCTGCCCGCCTTTCGGACCTTTTCTGGAGCAATATCGTCAATAACATTCTTAACTTTTGAGTTAAAGGAATCAAGGAGAAGATCAACAGAGTCTGCAGAAATGCTTGGTGTTAAAGATATAGCCTTCATAAATAGTGCACTTGTGTTCTCATTAATGCATCTTTTTCTGATAGATACAGATCTAGATTCGGTGGTAACAGAGATCAATATATCAAAGAAAATACAGAAATGATCAGATAGTGCTACGTCCTTTATAATAATGGATGAGATATTTAGACCCATACTGATGAGTAAGTCTAGAGTGTGTCCACGATTATGTGTGGGCCCATGCACATGCTGAATCAGATCAAAAGTGTTTAAAACACTTATCATTTCTTTTGTAATATTGATTTCTACATTATCAATGTGAAAATTAAAGTCCCCTGCTATGGCAAAACAGTCAAACTCTGAGGAAATCATTGATAACAGTTCTGTAAACTCTTCAATAAAGTCTGGAGAATATTTTGGAGGTCTGTAAATAATGATAAACAGAATGCGTGGGGCACCTTTCAGCAATATACCTAGATATTCGAAGATAAATACTGACCAAATGACATTTGCTTGCATTGATAGACATCTTTAAATAGAGCAGCTACACCTCCGCCTCTCCTAGCAGTTCTGCAGACACTCATGAAAGTAAAGTTAGGAGGCGCTGTTTCATTTAGGACTGTTGCACTGCAGCTATCATCTAACCAAGTTTCATTAAAAAACATAAAATCCAATTTGTTCGTGGTGATCAAATCATTGATTAGAAATGATTTATTTTTTAGCGAGCAAATATTTAAAAGTGCTAACTTGATGGCATTACTTTTTGTCCCCACAGTAATCTTAGTTTGATGTATAACAGGTCGGAGATTAGATGGGTCAGCTGTACGGCTTAAGAAGGCCTTGGGCTTTCTATCACGTGATAGAACAGAGATAGAGAAAGCTACAGGCACACTGGGTTCCCGCTTGTTCTGTAAACATTTGTAAATGTTTCTGCTATCGTAGCGGGGACCCGACACACATCACTGAGAGTTGCTATCTGTTTGTTTTATTTCACCTAGACCAGATGGAGGAGGGGGGTTCGAGCCTTGGCGCTGTGGCAGCGGTCGAAGAGCTCTCACAGGAGGAGGAGGACGAGCTGGGCCCATAGGCCTTGGTGGTTGTGGAGCCCGCTGTTTTTTAGTTGGCATCTGGGGGCTTGCAGCAAAAGAGTGGGAGAGTTTGGTCCCAGTGTACACCAGTTCCTCCATTTTCTGTGAGAAGCTTAGAAGTGGAGAAGCTGGTTTTTTGAAGCCATGTGTTCAGCCCAAGTAACCGTGAGAACATGTTAGTTCCCCTTGCTGGGAGTGGTCCACTGATGAATGACTGAACTTTAAGTCTTTGAAGTGTTTCAAAGAGTTCACTGAAATCCTTCTTTAGGAGTTCCGACTGCTCTTTCCGAATATCATTTTTCCCCACGAGGATAATGATTCTGTTTGCAGTCTTGTGCTCCGTCAGAATGTTCCGAAGTTCCCTGTTCACATCAGAGACAGTTGCTTGAGGGAAGCAGCATGATGTTGTTGTTCTGCTGCTAATGTTTCTGATAGTTGAGTCCCCGATTATCAGAGTCTTAACCTCGGTTTTGCTCTGAGCTGAATGCCGCTGTCTGCTCGACTTTGAGCGCCTGTTGGTAGCAACATTAGTTGCTGGCTGATCCAATACATACTCAGTCACATTTTCCTCACCCACATTCATTAACACTTTAAATCTGTTTTCAAGATGAATAGGGGGTGGCAAAACACCAGTGTTTGCAATTCTTTTTATAGCCATATCTGGGGAAGAGGATGCTACTGCAGCAATGTGAGATACTCGTGACAATCTGATGTCTCGAGTGCCTTTGGGTCTCGCTCCCTGTTTGTGCCACCGATGAATCTGTCGGTCAGCTTCGACATGTTCCTTTACACTTGATATAAACTGTTGAGACCTGCTAGATTTACGAGACTCACCAGCCGTATGCTGAGGTGGTCCATGATGACGATCTGCTGATTGTTCTGCCTGTTTTGGAAGTCCAGCAAGTAACTTTGTTTCAAGAACTGCAATCCTTTGTAAAAGTGTTTGGCAGGTCATGCAGCAGGTAGATTCCACAAAAGGCATTTTCTTTCTCGTCTGTTTGAGGTAGGCAGCTGTGTTTTCTCGTCTCTGGAATGTAAGCTGCTGGCAGTGGGAGGAAGAAGTCCGCTTTTCATCCAATCACAAAAAGTTTTTAATTTTAGTTTTTGTGCCAAAAATGTTTTATTTAAGCACTGTGCTGATCTGCTGAGGTAGAAATCAAAGAAAAGTACAGATATAGGGAGCAAAGCAAGCAAAGCGCAGAGCAGTAAGCAGGAACGTCCGAACGGTAGCAAAGCCGGAAGCAAAAAAAAATAATAATAAATAAAAAATTAAACGTTTAATGAAATTAAATGAAACGTCCACCATACAAGTCTCTGTGATTGAGTTGTTAATATTCCAGAATTACAATCCAGACTTTAGCAGAAACATTGTGTAATGGAAATAATGAATACAGTTATCTTGTGCTACAAAAGACCGAATCTGTGAACACTTACAGTATACCCCTATCTCACCTATGCGGTTGGACTTGCGGTGAGATGCGGTATTAGGCACCGTGAGCCGCCGCGATTGCCCACCGGTGTTCCGCTGACATTCTGCTGATGTCCTGCTGACATAATATACCCGTGTTTATTTTGTTGGATAAGTGGGGTGGCGTCCTAGTGGTGTGTGTAGTCTGAAGTTCGTTTCACATGCGCGATATTTGTCTTTTGCAACTGAGAGACATCTAGAGTACACATCTAGAGATGGAAAAAGATCTCTGCGCATTCATCTGACCTGTTCAAGAAGGGAGACGGCAACAGATTTTATGTTTCTTTTTTTCATCTTGGTGTGCTTAAAGGATTAGTGTTTATTATTTTGCCAGTCCCTGGATACGAGTACAGTTGTTTTTGTTATCATCAAAAGAGCTCTATCTAGCATGCCAACAGTGTACTGAAAATCCCAGCTGGGTAAATTTGGGGTAAAATCTGCGTCACCCCAGAATATCATGGTGACATTGGATGTATTTCTCCTTTTTCTTTGGATGGTTATGTTTATTTGACTAGTACTGTTGATGGTGACTCTGTGAATTAAACTATTTGTTTACTCCTGTGACAACCAGAGGGAAAAAAATAGACAACAAAGAGAAAAAACACACAGAAGAGTTCCTACGGATAATAAATCCACATTTATTAATCAGCTAAAATGGGTGTGGTTCTCTTTGAAAATTCTAAAACATGTGTACTGTCAAGTTTTTTTTTTTTTCTCCGGCCTGGAAGAGGATATGTGTAGTTGTGCTATCATCATTCACAGCCATTTTTTAAAATGTATTTATTTTATTTTATTTTATTTATTTTTTTCTTTTAATTACAGTAACAGGTTTTTTTTTTTGGTTTGTTTGTTTTTTTGTTTCCCATATTATGACAGACAAGACCGGGGGACCAAAAAAAGAGAAGAGAGAGAGAAAAAAAAATAATAATAAATAAATAAATAGACAAAAGAACAAACATTTAAGAAAAAAGAGGGGGGGGGGGGAAGAGGGTGAGAGAATATAGTCAGAATCTGCTTCCGTACCTGCTGAAGAAAAAAAAAGAGAAAACAACAAAGGACACAACAGCAGAGAAATTGCAGCCACAACCAACATCTGTATGATTCGCAGTAAATCATAAATCCATCATGTAAATGTTTAATAGTGTGTGTGGGGAACCACAGTCCCGCCCCGCAAGGGATTCAATTTCAAGTTCAAGTAGGCTTTATTGTCATTACACCCATATACAGTTAGTACACAGTGAAACGAAACAACGTTCCTCCAGGACCAAGGTGCTACATGCAACATAAATTTACAACATAAATTAACAGAGACACTAAACTAGCTAACCAAGAGGCCTAGTTAACTGGCTAGCAGAGACAGGACAGAGAGACCTAACATAAATTACAACATAAATTAACAAAAACTAACTAGCTAAGTATAACTATTTTTACAGACAACATAAAGTGCACGTGCAAATGTGCAAACAAGAGCAACAACAAAGTGACAGTGCGCAACCACGACATAACAGAACATAAAATATGGTGTTGAGGTAGTGGGTAAACGTAAACATTCTTTAAAAACAGCAGCAAGAATTTAGGAATTAGTGCAAAAATTAGTCCAGTATGAAGCAGACACGGCGGAGACCCGGGCCCCAGACATCCAGAGGCCCCCCAAAGCACAGGAGTCCCAGGAGAACCACCGCAGCAGCCCCAGTGCAGACGCCCCAGGGAGCCGTGGCGACAGGACCGCAGGCTCCGGCGGCCGTCCACTCCGAGGCAGTCCGGTCCCTGGGTCCAGAGATCCCAGGGCACCTCCACCCCCCAGCCGGTGCCCAGCCAAGCCAGGAGGCCAGATCCCTCCCAGCGACTGCCGCGAGTGAGCCAGCGCTCACCCGAGCGCCCCGCCCCGGAGCGAGAAACCACCAACCCCCGGAGGGGTGATCAGTGCCTGACCCCGGAGCTGGACCCACTTCCCTCCGCTGCGGGTACAGAAAGACCCCCCCGGTCCCCGCAGCAGCGGAAAGGACCACCAGCCCAGACCCCGACCGAACGGCCAGCTCCTTCTCTCAGCCCCCGGCCCTGGACCGTGGAAAGAGAACGGGAATGTGGAAAAAAAAAAAAAGAAGACCCCCGCTTCGCTCCGCCCGCTCTAATGTAGTGTTGGTGTGTGTTGTTCTAAATTGCTTTAAAACAAGGGAGGGGCAAGACACTAACCACCCTCCGGCAGCTCGTGTCAGCTCTGCCCCTCCTAAGAACCCTAAATGTCTACGTGCAACTAAAAATTGGGAAGTGGGCACTGGCACCAGAGGTAAGGCTGATTAAACAGCCCGCCCTCTGGACGCCATTCAGTGTGCCCACCCCCAAGGCCCTATATGTATGTGTAACATGACAGTAAGTAATGAGAGTGTCTAAGATGTGATATAAAATTGAGATGCAGGTGGTCACAAGGAGACAGGGGAGGAAAACCTCCCCTGCATCCCAGCAACATCCCCGCACCACAAAGCCCTACCTGTATGGTGTTGTGATGGAGCGGGAGGAGGGAAGCATCGGGGATGGGGAGGAAATAATCAGAGGGGGCAAGTACCCCCCCTTTGGAGCCAGCTCCCCTACTGATCCCCATAGGCACCCCCGTTGCCCAAAATCCGCCCGGGGCCGGGGGCCCAGGCCCATCCAAACCATGGCAGCGGCCCCTCCGGCCACCGCAGAGGGCAGCCCACCAGGGCCCACAACAGAGAAAAAAAAAAACTACTCCCACCCCCACATTCAGTCGACTCCCAGACTACATAGAACAATAGACACCCAAGTTAGGCCCGTCCTCCTCCTGTAATGGACCCCCCTGCAGAGTGGATACTCGCAGATGGTAGAAATATACCCACCAGCTGAAGAGGCCCCCAGCTCCACCGATGCGTCGAAGGTCCCCGCCCCGGGCCGGGCACCAGGGCAAGCACCAACCCACATCCCGGCAGCACACCAGCCAGGACCCACGCCCCCCAGGCCCAGCCGGAACCCCAGCCCAGAGGCAGAGCGCCCCCAGGACCCCAAACCCCCCCCCCCGGACCTATCTTGGAGCGGTACGGCCGCCAGGCCGGCAACCTACGTCCGCCGACACGGGCCTTCCCAGCAGCGCCACATGCGGCCGCCAGAACAACACCGCCCAGGAGCCATCCGCGCCCTATCCAGGCCAGGACCGCAGCCCCAGCACCTGGCCCCACAAGAAACCCACCCCCCAAAAACACCCAGACGCCCCAGGCCCGCATGTCCCCCGCCGCATCAGCAACCAAGACCAAAACCAGACAGAACTGCGGCCCCCACCCGCACTAGGTAATGGAGCCGATCAAAGGAGCCCAGAGAGATTGATCTAATGTGGCAGCAGACGCCGTGTCAAGACTAATAGTATAGTCTAATAAACGATCTCTATATTGGTTGATATTAAGATTATTTCTATTTTTCCAGTTTATGAGGACCATCTTCTTAGCAATGCATAAGGCGGTAAGAGCCATGTGGATTGTGTTGACCTCTGTAGTGACACCCTCTAGGTCACCCAACAAACAAACTGAAGGAGAGGCTAGAATGGAACATTTAAAACACTTTGATAAGTCTTCACAAATCTCATACCAGAAGTTCTGAACAGGTGGACAGAACCATAGAGCATGTATGTAATTGTCAGGTGTGTTGTTTTGACAGTGTGAGCAGTTGTTAGAAGCTGTAAGACCCATCCGGAACATCCGATGACCTGTGTAGTGCACTCTATGCAGAATTTTGTATTGTATTAATTGTAAACTGGGATTTCTAATCAGTTCAAAAGGTTTTAAACATATCTGAAACCAGAAATTTTGGTCCCAGCTGACTGATAGATCTGCCTCCCATTTTGCAATAGGAATCGATACTGATTCATCTATTTTGGATAGTGTCCTGTATATTTTAGACAATAATTTGGGGGTCCTGAGATTAAGGAATTCTGCCACTCTTGGTGGTATTTGTAATTTGATACGATCGGAATTAAATTTCTTTTTTACTATAGATTTAACTTGTTGATATTCTAAAAATCTGTTCTTGTTAATCCCATATTGTTTGACCAATATCTCAAAAGGTATAAAATCTGTTCCTTCGAATATATGTTCCAAGTATTTAATACCTTTACCACTCCAGTCCATGAAGTTTATCATATTATTGTTTTGTACTATGTCAGGGTTGTTCCATATGGGAGTGCGTTTGCATGGGATTAGTGAAGACTCAGTCATTTTAAGAAACTCCCACCATGCTGTCAGAGAGGAGCTGATACTGATGCTTTTAAAGCAAACATGTCATTTGATGTTTGAACTAATGAATGGTAGATCTAAAAATCGCTATATTATTGCATAGTGCCTGTTCTACATCTAGCCAAGGCTCATCTAAGAGGGTGTGTTTTAACCACCCTGATATGTGTTGAAGCCTGTTGGCTAAGAAATAGTGGTGAAAGTTCGGCAGATCTAGTCCTCCCTTGTCCTTGGTCTTTTGTAGTGTTTTTAAGCTAATACGTGGGGGTTTACCTTTCCAAAGGAATTTAGAGATGGAGGAGTCTAGAGATCTAAACCAGTCAGTTGACGGTTTGCTTGGGATCATTGCAAATAAGTAATTAATTCTTGGCAAAACCATCATTTTTATTGAAGCTACCCTTCCCATGAGTGATATGGGTAGAGACTTCCATCTGGTTAGATCATCTTCTATCGTCTTCAAAAGTGGGATGTGGTTTAATTTTGTTAAATCTGCCAGCCTAGGTGAGACATTAATACCTAAATACTTAATATTTCCAGATTGTAGTGGAGTGGAGGAGGAGGACTGAAAGGAGCAATTAATCGGAAGA
This sequence comes from Clarias gariepinus, assembly GCF_024256425.1. NCBI lineage: Eukaryota > Metazoa > Chordata > Actinopteri > Siluriformes > Clariidae > Clarias > Clarias gariepinus. Next base: position 34,708,073 of record NC_071108.1, on the reverse strand, counting down.
ACAGTAGATTTTAACCAGTTTATTGAATAATCGGTGATTCTTGAGAAAGCGTTTATTAATGTAATTACCTCAGAGAGAGTGGTTTGTGAATGCTGGAGAAAAAGTAACACATCATCTGCGTAAAGACTGACTTTATGTTCTATATTCTTGCATTTAATGCCTTTAATCGCTATAGTCTGTCTAATTGCTGCTGCTAGTGGTTCAATAAAAATTGCAAACAGTGAAGGGGAGAGAGGGCATCCCTGCCTGGTGCCCCTCTTAAGACGGAAGCTGGAGGATGTTTGGTCATTTGTCCTGACACATGCTGTTGGAGAATTATATAATATTTTTAACCAGTTTATGAAGGAGTTTCCAAAACCAAATTTGTGTAAAGTTGCAAATAAAAAATTCCAATTAACCCTATCAAAAGCCTTTTCTGCATCTAGAGACAATATTGTAATTTGAAGGTTTTTATTACATGAATAGTCTATCAGGTTAAGTAATCTGCGCGTATTTGTTGATGAGTGCCTTCCTTTTATGAAACCAGTTTGGTCTGGATGGATTATGAGAGGGGTTACCTTCTCTATTCTTTTCGAGAGAGCTTTGCAGATTATTTTAATGTCAACATTAATAAGGGATATTGGCCGGTAGCTGGTAGGCAGTACCGGGTCTTTACCTGGTTTTAGTAAGAGACTAATGTTAGCAGAATTAATATTTGGCGGGAGTCTACCATTTTCCTTAGTTTCCTGCAACATTCTGTAAAATGTTGGTGCCAGAATTGTCCAGAACTCTTTATAGAATTCTGCTGGGAATCCGTCGGGACATGGAGCCTTTTTATTGGGCATACTGTTCAAGGCTTCCTGGAGTTCATCTGATGTCAGTGGAGAATCCAATGCCATCGCTTGCTTGTCTGATAATTTCGGAAGAGTTATATTATCAAGAAACTGGTCAACTTCTTCTTTAGACGGATTCATCTGTGGTGAATAAAGAGATTTATAAAAGTCCCTGAAAGTGTTGTTTATTCTTTCAGGGTCATATACTGTGTACTGTCAAGTTTAAAGGTTAAATGCCATTTGCACTTAAGCTTCCACATAGAAAACATTAATCTGACACAAACAAGTGAAAATCTAAGACCTTGAATTGAGCTAAACGCTGGACGGGTAGTTAATAAAGTGTACATTATAAATTTTAATTCAGTTAATTAAATTAACCTGAGTCATTAAAGATTCGATACACCTCTGACCCAGAGCTAAACACTACATATTAATGGTTAAGAATGCGTTGGGTATTGTGTCCACATTAAAATGTCAACATTTATTGATGAACAATGCGAAATCCTACAATGAAACCCTACAAATGTTTTGCCTAAATTAAAAAAAGGAGAAGGAGTTGCCTGATTTTTCCTGACCCTATACAATGGGCTGGTCTCTATGAGCTTAGTATTTCAGTTCCTGAAGCTCTGGATGAGTAATAAGAGGAGCATTAATATGCACATACCCAACATATATCAATTTATTATTATTATTATTATTATTATTATAAGACCTTGATTTATTATTTATGTTATTTTATTCTATGGCATTTGTTTCCTAATATATTTAACTTTTTTGTTTCTCCGTTGCTCTGCCTTAGTGAAAGCAATCATATATACAGTATTGTAAATTTCAGCAACCACTTTATTATATGTTCTCACTTATATAGGACTTCTATAGGACAAACCTATAGAAATGATCTACTTTAGCATGGTCAACGTGCAGCTTGTATAGCAGTACAGATTGACTGTCCTCTAACAATAACTCAGCATGTCTATAACTGACAACTAAAATGAATACACCCTAAGTACACCCTGAGTACACATTTACACACAGTTCTTATTGTGAACTTTAGGGTTGTGATATTAAAATAATGTAATTGGAAATATAAATTCAAATGAACCTGAGGAATCTAACACAAAATCAAAGAACGTGGGTATCCTGACAGCAGCTTGAGCAAAGTACTTTGTTAAGGTGACATAATGGCCCAAATATAATTTCCATAATATTACCATTTTCTATTTATAGGATAGTGAATTAAGCAAGTCATTATTTTTTTTGTAACAAAAGAGTTTTTTTTTTTTATCAAAATGGCACAAATAAACATTTTATGTACATCAGAGTTAACCCAACACTAATCTTTGTGTTAATGAAAATGTGGGGAATGATGCTAACCATGTTTTTTACATTAATTAATTAGTGAATTAAGTAAATTCAAACAATTTTTAAACATAATTTGCTATAAAGCAAAAAAGCTCTGAAAAACACCTGACTCTCCCAAATTGACGAAAAGCACATGCTCACATCAAAATTGCTTCAGGACAGCGCCAGAAGCAAATGTCAAGATAAAAGTCCCTAACCTGACATTAACCAAATCAACATTATATTGGGCAAAAGACACTATATTCGCCAAAAGTATTTGCTCACCTGCCTTTACATGCATATGAATTTAAGTAACATCAAGTAACATCAAGTTTCAAATTAAAGCAATTCTTAATCCATAGGGTTTAATATGAGGTTTTCCCTTTGCAGCTATAACAGCTTCAACTCTTCTGGGAAGGTTTTCCACAAGGTTTAGGAGTGTGTTTGTGGGAATTTTTGACCACTCTTCCAGAAGCGCATTTGTGGGGTCAGACACTGATGTTGGACGAGAAGGCCTGGCTCTCAGAGAAGGCCTGGCTCTCAGAGAAGGCCTGGCTCTAATTCAGCCCAAAGGTGTTCTATCGGGTTGAGGTCAGGACTCTGTGCAGGATAGTCAAGTTCTTTAACACCAAGAACTTCTATGTTAAGATCATCTATGTTAAATGGACATTGCTTTATGCACTGGTGCAAAGTCATGGTGAAACTGATGTGGGGTTGTTTTTTAGGAATTTGGCTTGGCCTCTTACAGCCAGTGAAAGGAACTCTTGATGCTTCAGCATACCAAGAAGAATACTGCATACTGTACAATTTCATGCTCCCAAATTTATGGGAACAGTTCAGGGACGGCCCTTTCCTGTTCCAACATGACTGCACACCAGTGCACAAGGCAGAGTCCATAAATTTCCATCTTTGGAATGAATTAGAGCACACTGTAACTCCGAAATGACAACACTGGCTCGGCTTCCTCGAAACAGGCGCTTTGCTTTGTTTATTAAACGCCGTGAAAACTACAAACACAGAAACATTGGCTTTTAGACACTTAATTTCTTGAAATAAACATGTTCTTTAAAAAGAAAATTACCTCGTGGCCGCGTGCCACCTCGGAGGTCATAAACGAGTATCTTTACAGCTTGTGCATTCTTGTAAACTTGTTAATTAACACGACTGCTGTGGATGGCTCAGACCATATGGCTTTTATGCTTTTCATGGAACAAGCCTTGCAGCATCACGTGATTATATTCAAAATCTCGCGATAATTGCGGTACAACAAATGGATCTCAGACTAGTTGTGTCGAGTCAGTTTGAAGATTTGTCTAGCATAGCTGTTAGTATGCTTCGCACTGTCCGTATTTGACGTTCCCAGACGCCTCCCATGTGACTGCCTGATGGGACGTTCATTACAAATTTGCATCCAATAGCTCTTTGCGGTTCTTGGTCCATATGTTTCATTAGCTCTGAAAACTCTCTTCTGGCACCCACAAAATTTGTCCCTTGGTCACATCTTAACTGTCGGACCGGACCTCTTATGGCTATCAGAACCCGAAGGGCATTTATAAAAGTATCTGATGATAGGTCGTCGAGAGTTTCAATGTGCACGGCTCGTGAACATAAGCATGTGAACAATAATCCATACCTTTTCACCTCTTTTCTCCCTTCCTTTACCATGAATGGGCCGAAACAGTCGACTCCGCAATAGGTAAAAGGAGGAGCTGTTTTTGTTCTCACTTCTGGCAAATCTGCCATCTGTTGAACATTGGTAGCCTTTCTGTATCTTCTACACTTAACACAGTAGTAAATGTGTGAAGAAACCACACTTCCACATCCTAAAATCCATATACCATTTGCACGCAATGCATTTATAGTCATTCCTCTTCCTTGGTGATATACCCATTCATGGTGGCGTTGACGAGTAGGGCTGACACATGGGATTTTTTTGGAAGAATTGCGGGGTGTTTTACATCACGATGTAAGGCTGATTGGGATAATCTTCCTCCCACCCTGAGGACATCTGACTTGTCCAAAAAGGCATTTAACTGCTTTAGTCCATTGTGCTTGTGCAGAGAATTTCCGCCTTGAAATCTGATTTTCTTTATTTCCTCAGTAACAGCATCCCTTAGCACTAGCTTGATAATGAATAATTCAGTGTCCTTTCTCACCTCAAGATCTGTTTCCTTTGTTGTTCTTTGTTGAACACCCTTGTACTCTTTGACGAATCGCCTTAGTCTGGCAATAGACTTTACAGCTTTCGACCAACTGGAAAATTTCTTTAAACGCTCCAGCACTGGGTTTACTTCTTCCGAATGCACAATGTGTGTGTGTCCTTTACATAGTTCTGGATCTATGTCTTCAACCTCTCCCACCATTTAAATTGAAAACTTTTTGAAATCTTTTTGCATCATTTCTTATATATGCTAATACGACTTGCGAATCTGTCCAATAATATTCATGTAGATTTTCTATTTCCAGTTCGCTCTTGATTATATCTGCATTGCGAACTGAGGTCACAGCCGATGACAATTCGAGCCTTGGGATCGTCGTTTGCTTGATGGGCGTAACTCTCGCCTTACCCATAACAAGTGAGCAACTGATCTGTCCATTTTTACTTATTGTTCGAAGGTACGAACATGTACCATAACCGTCAAAACGTGCGTCTGAGAAGCTATGTAGCTTATACTGCACAACACCGTTGTGTGGTGAATAATTTCGTGGGATTTTCAGATCTGCTAGCTTGTATAGGTCTCGCAACCATGCTTCCCATTGTGTTAGAATGTGGTCTGGGAGATCATCGTCCCAATTAACTTTGTCTTTGCACAATGTTTGGAGTATCTGCTTTTCAATCAATATGAACAGGGTGACAAATCCAAGAGGGTCATAAACTGATGGAACAGTCGATAGTACCCCTTTCCTGGTCAAAGGGTTAACTTTAACTTGGACTCTGAACTGAAATTTGTCAGTTTCTATGCACCACTGTACCCCAAGTGCACGTTCAATGTGTAGTTCTCCAAGAGCCATGTCCTGATCTTTGGCTTGAGCTCGTTCGTCTTGAGGAATTGTTGCAAGCACTTCTTTATTGTTTGACACAAACTTATGCAGATGTAGATTGCCTGTTTTGCAAAGTTCACTTGACTCTTTAACCAATTGTATGGCTTCCGCTGTTGATGCTACACTAACAAGTCCATCATTAACATAAAAGCCCCTTTGGATAAACTTGATAGTCTCCTTGCTGAACTTGTTTCTGCCTTGCGATGTGATATGTTTGAGTCCAAAATTACAACATCCAGGAGATGAAGCTGCTCCAAAAAGATGCACTCTCATCCTGTACTCAGAAGGCGTAGAGTTCAAATCGCCGTTGTCCCACCAAAGAAATCTTAGATAGTCCTGATGTTCTTTGACGACATGGAATTGGTGGAACATTCTTTCCACATCACACATAATGGCGATGGGACCTTTTCTGAATCGGCATAAGACACCGACCAGTGTGTTGGTAAGATCAGGTCCAGTTAGAAGGTGATCATTAAGAGACGTTCCCTGAAAACAGGCTAAACAATCAAAAACCACACATATTTTGTTAGAATTGTGTGAGTGGTATACCCCATGATGAGGGATGTACCATGCCAACTTGTTCCGGGACCCTTTCTGCATCTCCACGAGTTATGATTTCGTCCATGAACTTGACATAATCCTTATAATACTTCTCGTCCCTTTTAAATCGATGTTCCAATGAAGACAATCTGTGTTCAACATATTGCTTGTTGTTTGGAAGATGTGGATTGTCTGTTTTAAATGGTAATGGGAGTTCGTAATGACCGTCTTTCTTTTGCTTGATGCCTTTGGTCACCTTTGACATGCTCAGAGAAATCAGATTCTAAAACCTTTATTACATCTGTTGGACTGACTTCTTTTACTTGAGTCCTACATACAAAATTTACTTCTTTTTTGAGTTCTACTGCTGGCTCTGAAACAGGAGTTACTTCACAAACAATGATTCTGTGACTTGTGCCGATGACATCATTGTCATTTTGAACTTGAGATGAGCAACCAACTATGCTCCAGCCTAGATCAGTTAACTGTGCGTAAGGTTGGTTCTCTTTACCTGCAATAACCTTTCGTGGTAAGAGGGCTTGTGGACAATTATAACCGATAAGTAAAGCAACTTCGCATTCAAGCATTGGAGGTAACTTATCTGCCAGCCTTTCTAGATGAGGCCACTTTAAGGCAGTTTCAGACGTTGGCATATGTGATCTGTTAACAGGTATGAGCTCTCTCGTATAGATTGGTGGCAATGGGATTCTTTTCTTATGCTTATATCCTCTAACTTGCAGGTTTACCAGCTTCTCACATGGTATAACAGTTGACTTAGCAGACATGGTTCATAGCTGCAAATTGGCCTTACTTTTATCTGTGTCAAGATCTTGGGCTACCTCATCTAAAATGAAGGATGTATCGCTCTGAGAGTCAAGGAGTGCATACACTAAAACTTCTCTGTTAGGGTCATTTCTGGATGAAACCCAGACAGGTAGTATTGAGGATGTCAATGTGTTTAAGGAAGTTTGAGTTACTCTGTTAGAGATTGCAGTGACTGGTTCATCTCCTTCTTTAGTGTTTTCGTCCTGGTCTTGTGAGTTGTCATTAGTTGCAGGTATTGCCCTTTTACGCTGTACAAACTTGTCATCATGTAGACATGTAGGATGTCTCTTTTAAAATCTTTCTTTTATCACACTTCTTTGAATAATGTCCCCATTTCAAACCTCCAAAACAGAACTTTTCTGCTTATGCAAACTTGATGCGATCCTGGACTGTTTTTTCTCTGAACTTGAAACATTTATCAAGTATGTGACCATTTCTCTTGCAGAAAGGGCAGGTTACAGTGTTTGTGTGACTTGAATTTGTTGTTAATGTTTTTGCTTGAATTACTTGGCTGCGTGAGTGTTTGGGTTTACAGATTTCCAACCCTTGAGTGCTTGCATTGAAGCTATGGGCTCACATGCTAAGTCAGCTTCAGTGGACACAAAATCCACAAACATGTAAAATGATGGATACTCTCCATTATTATTTCTTCTAATTTTCATGGCTGCACGGTTTCATCTTGTCGTTAACCAGTCTGGAAGTTTAAGCAAGAGTTTCTGAGTTTCTATATAGTCATTCAGAACCTCTAATGACCTTATGTAGGGCATTGCAGCTTCACAACTTCAAGGAAATCAGCAAATTCCCTTAATTCATTTCCATCCTTTGAGCTTATTTTAGGCCAACTGTAAAGCTTGTCTCTAAAACATTTTCCTATGGTGAATGGATCTCCAAAACGGTTTTCTAGCACTTCCCAAGCTGTGTCGTATGCTTCATCCGTGCCCACTAACAGAAATCCTTCCACTGTTTTTTTTGCGGGTCCACCAAGGTATTTCCTGAGATAATAAAGTCTTTCCTTCTTTGGAATATTTTTCCTTTCAATCAAGGTTTCAAATGATAACTGCCAGTCTTTGAACTTTAGAGGTTCACCAATGAACAGTGTAGGTTCTGGAGTTGGGAGGCGGTTAGCACTTATTGCTTCTGCTAGTATGCCGACTAGATCCAAATTCTGCTGTGGTTGACTTACAGCAGCAGGAGCTTGTGTAGCTTAAGGAATAAATGGTGAACTTGATACTTTAAGTGTTTGGCTTGTAGTCGCCTGAGGTTGTATACCGGGTTTTTGTTGAAGTTGGTTTATGACTGTCGGACAGTGGGGAACAAATGCAAAGCTTGTAGCATCTTGAACTTGAGTTGCATTTAGAGCTTGAAATGGAATGTGTGGTGGGATAGAGACCTTTTGGATTTCACTCTCTGCTTTAATGCTGTGTAATGAGCTCTCCTTTACAGAAATACTTTCAGCTTCATCATAAATTTTTACTCGAGCCTTTGCAGCATTTAATTTTTTAACTTCATCCAAGCGTTCAATCTTTCTCCGCTGCTCTTCTATTGCTTGCTGCCTTTCCAAGCTCTCACGTTCCAGTCTTCGTAATTCAGCTGCTTCCTTCTCCTGTTCTTCCATTATGGCTAATATTTCCTGAGATGTGGCTGCCTCTGCTTCTGCTTCTATTCTTTTGATTGACTGTGAACACGATTGAGCTGAGCCACCTTTAGACATCCGTGAATGTGATCCTGATTTAGTACTATCTGACCCTATGCACGACCCAAAATCTGGCCATGGCTCTTCATCACCTTTTAGAATGTCTCCCTTTAGCTGCCTTTCCGCTCTTCCGACAATAAAAGTGGAAAGTGATATGCATGCATCTACCTTGCGTCTTATCTTTGCATCTGGAGTTTCTATTTGGCGTATTTGTTCATAAATGGTTTGAACATTTTTGCAGGTGACATTTACTTTATTAATTAGCTCACTTAACTCGCTCTCTGAAGCTTCTTCTCTTAACATCACTCTGCTCAACCTTGCTTCATGTCCCCAATTTTCAAACACAACTGCATATTTTTGTTGGAGGCGTTTAAGTTTCTTCTCTTGAAACGCTTTACTCCTTTTAGTTAGTGTTCTTACTCTTTCACCTTTACGAACAGTCCTTTGTTCTGTAGCCCGATCAGTAACACTTTCTTTTACTTTGATAAATGGTTCAGCATAATGCTCTTTATCTTTGTCAGCCATCTTGTGAGTCAAGTCAAATTTCAAGTAAAAACAGTGTCCGAATTTCTAAATACTCCTTAGAATATGTAACATACACCTTCTCGTCCAACATCAGTGTCTGACCTCACAAATGCGCAAATCCTCATAAACACCCTCCTAAACCTTGTGGAAAGCCTTCACAGCAGAGATAAAGCTGTTAGAGCTGCAAAAGGTGTGGGGCCAACATCATATTTAACCCTATGAAATAAAAATTGGATGTTACTCACGTTCATACGCATGTGAAGGCAGGCGAGCAAAAACTTTTGACAATATAGTGCATTTTGCGCAAAAAAAAAACAGACATCAAGCAGTAATACAATATTCAAAATTTTAGCAATGTGGCATTCTTTTGTTTGTTTTATCATGTTAACTATTGTGCTGTTATGCTGATGCCAATAAAAAAATTAAAAACATGCAATACAAACCTATTCACTTTCAATGCTTAATGAAATATACAATGTACACAATGTATTACAAATTCTTAATACTTTTATAAATTTTTATTTTTTAAATGTAAAATTGCCCTGTTTATGAGTTAGAAACTATACTTTATCCTAAAGACCCGTACTGGTGCAACGTTTACATTCCACATTTAACTAGAAATGGTAACAGTATGTATTGAACCTTGGTTAAATGTGAAATGTAAGCTAGTAACTGATGATGCAGTGTCTCTGCAGCATGTGATTGGTCAGTTTAATAACACTGAGTGAGAGAGTACATAGCACATGCACTTCTCTCAGTCTTTCACAATCAGAGATGATGGCAAAGCTGTGGATCTGTCTCCTGGTGCAGTTATTTTTTATGCTGGACACAACAGGTATGTTTATTTATTGTTTTAATTTTGGAGTATTGTTGCAATATTAGTCAAAGTCAACTTTATTGTCAATTCTGCTGCATGTACATATAGAGAATTGAAATTACATTTCTCTCAACCCTCGTTACAAATAACACTGAAAAAACTTAAATAACACAAACTTAGAGAACAACAGAAGTAAGATAATTGAGTTACTGTCCTGCAAAAAGGGACAATTTACAACACAGAAGGCTGATATGGTGAAAAACGGAACAGTGCAATAAGAATAGTGCAAGTGTGCTTATTTTAGTTGAGTGAAGTGACATTATAAAAAGCAATATAAAAGTATAAAAAACGGCTTACAAAACAGTATGAACAAGGTATGTGCATCAATTTAATTTTTAATTAATTTATTTATTTTATTATTTTTTTTTTTTCCTGGGTAGAGGTAGTGGAATGACCAATGGTGCATGGAGCATAAAGTGACAGGTGCAAGTGTGAGATTGAGTGTAAGTGTGAGAGTGTGTATCTGAGACTGTTGTGTGTCTGAGTGTCTGTGTCTGTGTGTGTGTGTGTGTGTGTGTGTGTGTGTGTGTGTGTGTGTGTGTGTGTGTGAAATGCAGGAGTCAGAGTATAACGGTGCTAGAGGCCGAAGAGCACAGGGGAGGCAGAGCTGGAAGGGAGTTGAGCTTCCTGATCGCCTGATGGATGAAGCTGTCCTTCAGTCTACTTGTCCAGGCTTGAAGACTTCTTAGTATCCTCCCTGATGGTAGCAGACTAAAGAAGCTCTGAGTCGGGTGGGTAGGGTCACGGGTGATGTTGAGAGCTTTTCATGTGAGGCGGGTGTAGTAAATGTCCAGGAGGGAGGGGAGAGAGACACCAACGATCTTCTCAGCTGCTGTGGTGGGCCGTAGCAATGGCATCATCGGTTGAGTGATTGGACTGATAAGCAAACTGGAAGGGGTCCAGGGAGGGGCGGAGGGCAGTCTTGATCTGCTGCATGACTAGCCGTTCAAAGCACTTTATCATAATGGGAGTAAGTGCAACTGGGCGGAAGTCATTAAAACAAGAGGGAAATGTTTTCTTAGGTACTGGGATTATGGTGGTGGTTTTGAAGCATGTGGGGATAACAGCCTGCCTCAGAGAGATGTTAGAAATGTCCGTAAAGACATCCGTGAGCTCCCCTGCACAGTCTCTCAATACGTGGCCACTAATGTTGTCAGGACCTGGGGCCTTGCGTGCGTTAAGCGCCATCACCTAGTTGTCGGGCTGAAGTGGGTGTTTCTGTGTTGCGGTGCTGTTGTGAGTGTAAAAATGGGCAAAGAACGCATTCAGCCCATTCAGTAAAGAGATAGAGCTGTCACATGTCCGCTGTGGGGGCTTGTAATCAGTGATGGTCTGTATCCCGTGCCACAGCCTCCGTGTGTCTCTGCTGTCGCTGAAGCGGTGGGCAACTCTCTTGGAGTACTGTCTCTTTGCCTGTTTGATGCTGCGAGACAGGTTGGCTCTAGCTGTCTTCAGGGCCACCGCATCTCCAGATTTGAAGGCAGTGTTTCGTATCTTCAGTAGTCTCTAGACCTCCCCTAAGGAACATAATAAAATGAAATGTGTAAAGTAAACTGGGTTTATTGTGGGAAGTGTAAATAAAGAGTAAAGACTAAATAACTCTGATGGGTCTTTTTTAATAATGTTTATTTATTTTACTCTCATAGGTGGATATTACTATGAGTCAAGAACGCAGTGCATTCACAGCTCCAGAGATTTAAGTGATATGGTTATGTTACATACTGAAATTTTCAACAAGATTAGGTACATCTGGTTTAACAGTACAGTCGGCAAGTTTCAGGGCTACACTCACCATGGCATTTATAATGCAGAGAAATTTAACAATGACACAGTGATCTTGGAAATGGTGCAAGCTGTTGTAATTGTCATCTGTAAGCCAAATGTACAGAATTATTACCCAGCTATAATTGATAAGTCAGGTAAGACATTATTTCATTTTATAAATGACTAATTACAATTATAATTACAAGTTACACGATCTAAAACATAAAATAATTTGAATTAACACAGAAAATTGTGTTATGTCTGTGGTGCTGTGGTTCTTTCTGCAGTTGAGCCGGAGGTTGAAGTGAAGTCAGTGAAGCAGTCAGACGGCTCACAACCTGCTATGTTGATGTGCAGTGCTTACAGCTTTTACCCAAAGTTCATTAAAATGACCTGGCTAAGAAATGGGAGAGAAGTTCAGGGAGGTGTGACGTCCACAGAGGAGATGGCTGATGGAGACTGGTACTATCAGGTCCACTCATATCTGGAGTACATGCCTGAATCTGGAGAGGAGATCTCCTGTGTGGTGGAACACGCCAGCTTCAAAAAGCCCATGAGCTATAAGTGGGGTGAGTCTGATCACATTAAACAGAAGTAAAAGACAACATATTTATGAAACAGGACACAACTGATTTTGCTTACTTTTTTGTTTCATTTGTTTAATGTGGCTACTCCACAGACCCCTCTCCTCCTGCATCTGATAAGAGTAAGATCGCTATCGGGGCTTCAGGGCTGGTGTTGGGAATCGTGCTTTCAGCTGCTGGGTTCATCTACTACAGGAAGAAATCCTCAGGACCTTACTGAGGTGAAGATCAGAGTTTAACATGTGAAAATAAAAACCAGTAAACAGTACAGCAGTAACAGCACTCAGTGATCTTTTTTTTTTCTCAAATCAAATCAAATAAGGGCTTACAACCTTCTGACATGTTGTCTAATCAATTTTGTCATAATTAAACTTGACCAAATAATCACCTACACTTTGTTTATTCATTAGTACAATAAAGGTTATTTGGTAAATAAGAAATTGTACATAAGTAGGCCTGTAATTTTTTGGCTATTTTGTACACATACACTTGAGTCAAAGGAAAACACGACTACAAACACACAGCAGATGCATGTACAGTACTGTAACGTCCCCTCTCATTTCTTCATATTTTGCTTCCAAACACCCAGATTTAATAATCTTGAGGAATATTTCTACAGGCTTCCTTTAAGATTTTAGGATTTTTTGGTTCTCGCTTTTGGCAAGATTTTGCCTTTCATTTTCAGTCCAGTCCCTGTATCTAAGTTTCAGAGGAATGTTTTTAATTGGTTAAGCCACACAGTGACCTGTGAATTATTCAAGCATAAAAAAATCTAACTTAAGACCTGTCCCAGTGAGAAACAGGTGCAGATGATGACAGATGATCAGGCTGGTGATTAGTATACTGCTGATGCTGAATGCTATTCCTATTTCTTTCATTTTATCCACATAATTTAATTTTATATGATTTTATGTCATTTATATGATTTTATCATTTTATTTAATATAAAGAAATAAAGAGGAGGGGCTAAGAATTTTAGTCAAGTTCTGTATTTTTAGTTGTGGTACTGTGTAAATGTCCTTCTTTTTATACTCGAAAAAATACAATAAAAAGTCCATTTATAATAATCAATCTATATTTTATTATTTTATTATTATAAAAGTGTATTATTATTATTATTACATCTTTTTTTTGGAAATGATATTTTTATTGGTTTTATTCATATATAACATACAGTACCATACAAAAGTACAAAAAGTACTAAAGTTCCAACAAGTTATAAAAAATATACTGTAATGTAAAGGAAAATAATAATAATAATAATAATAATAATAATAATAATAATAAATACATAAATAAAACAATAAATAAATAACAAATAATAATAAAAAAATAAGCAGTAACAAATAACAATAACAGTTAAATAAAATTATACTGTAAAGCAACACAGGGTAGATAGGATCACAGTTTAAACATAAGAAATGAAATTCTCCCATATATCAACTTCACCATGATCTACAGTCATGTTAGCTCACATTTTTTCATATGATACATTCTCAATCATAAATTCAATCCACAGTTTAAGTGCAGGACATCGAGTGTCTTTTCATAACCTTAGTATCATACGCACTGCTGTAACTATACCAACAGTTATGAGGGAGAATTCCTTATTAGTAATATGTGGCATAAAAATGAAATATTAAATCCCAGCCATCGTCCCCAAAACAAGGTCTTTTCCCCAATTTTAACAAAGGGGTTATTTCATATTAAAGAGTAGTACTGAGATAAATGAGAGATTTGACAATTTTTGTAAACAGTTTTTCAAAGTTCTTTAAAATAAAGCAGTATTGGGTTGGACTGATGCTTTAAGTTCACATCTGAGAAAGCTTCTATTGGTCGGAAAGGGGAGGTGAGTTCTATTAATACCCAGTCTAAATCTATATCTAAATCCTCTCCCATCCCCCAATGTTTAGCAAGTTTAGACATTTCAAATGCTATTTTATAGAGTTCTACATTTGGTAATGCTAACCCCCCTAATCTCTAGACAAAATAATTTATTAATCCCAATCCTGGGTCTTTTACCTTCCCATAAAAAATTCTTAATCATAGTATTAAACTGTTTATATATTTGAACAGGCATTGTTATAAGGACCATTCCTGATATGTAATTAAACTGAGGCACTACCACCATCTTCATTAAATTAATCTTTTCCCATAAAGTTAAAGTGAGTTTTTTCCAACTATCTAATTTTGCCTGTATTTTTTTTCCATATTCAGGTTCCATATTCAAATTTAGTATATTTTCTAAAGTAGGGCTCAAATGAATACCCAGATATCTAATTCCTTTTGGCACTCCATTTGAATTTGAATGCATTAACTGAGGAAGAGAAAGATGTTCCTGAGATTGGCATAGCCTCTAATTTATGCCAGTTAATTTAATATCCTGAAAAATTTTAATAGGATTAAATTATATTAAAAAGTACTGGTAATGGACTTGCTGGGTCTTTAATTAAGAGCAATATGTCATTGGCATATAACAATAATTTGTGTTCTCTTCCCCCTGCAAATATGCCTTTAACTTGTGGGTTTTCTCTAATCATTGAAGCAAGCGGTTGTATAACCAATGTAAAAAGTAGTGGACTAAGAGGGCCTTGACGGGTGGATCTAGACAGGTAAAAAAAAGGTGAAGTTGTTCCATTAGTTATCACAGCTCCTTTAGGATTGGAATAGAGAATTTTGACCCATTTCACAAAAAATAAACCAAAATCATATTCCTTTGATGCTGCAAACAGAAAGCCCCACTCAACCCTATCAAAAGCTTTCTCCACGTCAAGTGATATTGCAGCAACCGGGTCTAGATTAGAATGATTCATCCAAATAAGATGCAATAACCTCCTCATATTATCAGTCGAGGATCTATTTTTAATAAATCCCATCTGATCTTTGTGTATAATTTTAGGTAAAATACCTTCTAATCTTATGGCCAACAATTCAGTTAAAACTTTAAAATCTACATTTAATAAACTTATTGGACGATAATTAGCAGGGTCTCTTTTGTCTCTTCCTGATTTTGGTATGAGTGCTATTAAGGCTTCATTAAAACTGTCAGGTAACATATCGTTCTCAAATATCTCTGAATATACTTCAGTCAGTATAGGGGTCAACTCATCAACAAATGTTTTGTACCATTCTACTGGAAATCCATCAGAACCTGGTGATTTTCCGGATTTCAAAGACATTATAGTAGCTTTGACCTCTTCTTGAGTTATCGGTTCTACTAAGTCACGTTCATCTTCAAGTAAAGTGGGCAATATGACTTTGGCTAAAAATATTTTACCTTTTTTTGACTATAGATGGATTCTGATGTATAAAGTTTTGCAAAAACTGGTCAACTTCTTTGTTGGAGGTGTGCACCTTATTTCCCTCCTTAATTGCAGGTATGATATGAGATGCATATGCGTATGATATTAGATTCAACTTCATTGCACATAGTTACAAGGCAACGAATGCATAGTTACAATGCAGTTAGCATCTAACCAAAAATGTAAGTTACCAGTGCAATATAAACATATATATATATATATATATATATATATATATATATATATATATATATATATACACACACTCACCTAAAGGATTATTAGGAACACCATACTAATACGGTGTTTGACCCATTTCACCTTCAGAACTGCCTTAATTCTACGTGGCATTAATTCAACAAGGTGCTGAAAGCATCCTTTAGAAATGTTGGCCCATATTGATAGGATAGCATCTTGCAGTTGATGATGCAAATCCAGGGCACGAAGCTCCTGTTCCACCACATGCCAAAGATGCTCTATTGGGTTGAGATCTGGTGATTGTGCGGTACATCTTAGTAAAGTGAACTCATTGTCATATAAACAATTTTAAATGATTCGAGCTTTGTGACATGGTGCATTATCCTGTTGGAAGTAGCCATCAGAGGATGGGTACATGGTGGTCATAAAGGGAGGACATGGTCAGAAACAATACTCAGGTAGCCCGTGGCATTTAAACGATGCCCAATTGGCACTAAGGGGCCTAAAGTGTGCCAAGAAAACATCCCCCACACCATTACACCACCACCACCAGCCTGCACAGTGGTAACATTGTGAGCTAAAGAGGGCCCCTAATGGGAAACAGATGTTGAAGGGATGTACAGCGAGCCCTGCATATATAATGGTGGAAACAGACCAGAGATTCAGTTGTGTCCGTGGTGCAGCTCTGGCCGTTATTGCATGATAATAAAGGTTGTAATCTTCTGTAAGCAAAGCCTGACTCTGAGTATTTTTCCACAACATCTTGGCGCTGTGAGCAGGGTGGTTAAGGGGCAAAGGTGACTGATCAGCATGGGCTTCCTTGGTCAGCAACACAAACAAGTGGCCACTTACAAAGGTAAGCAACTTTTGCTTATATACTTAGTTTGTGTTGTTTGCTGGGGGTCACTCATGGGGGTAAGGATGCCTGATAAAGGCCTCTCCAACTCAAGTAATTTAAAATGGGCTTTGTTTTCAGAAGAGAATGCATGCATCAGCTTACTAACTGTTGTACTGATAGTAAATTGATAAAAATGAGCATTGCATTGAAAATGGAGAGTCAGGTCTCACCTGAATTATGGGTTCAGCATGACACAGTTGTAGGCCTATTTAAATCAGCCAGCTCAATTCAAGTACAACTTAAACCAGATGTAAAACTGCTCAGAATAAGACAATATCCTTTGCGATCTGAGGCTGAAGCTGGCATAAAAAACATTATTGAAGGCCTAGTAAAGGCATCTGTGCTAGAAGAGACAACCAGTTTCTGTCATTCTCTTATTTTCTAAGTGATCAAGACAGATACAAATAAATGGCGTCTTGTGCATGATTTGGATGCAGTTTAATAGTACAACAGGTAAATTATCCAGCAGATGTTACAAATTCACATGCACTGCTAACTAATTTTCCGCCCAAAGCCAAATATTTTACTGTAATTGATCTTCGTTCAAGCCTTCTTCAGTGGCAGAAGAGAGTAGATATTTGTTTGCATTTACATGTGCTGGTAAACAATATATGTACCAAAAATGCCATGGAGGTTCAACCACTCACTGCATATATTCAATCAGATTTGGAAGCTGATTTAGGAGGTTTAAGGATGGAAAATAGCCTTCGTCAGCATATGGATGAGAATAATCTTTAGCTAGCGGAAAGAAAGAAGATCAGTTTTATCACGCAGCAGCTCACAGGGCCAGCGATGGACTGGGCGGCAGCAGTGTGGAGCGCCGGCGGGATCATTACAGCTGATTACGACCAGTTCCTCAAAGGCTTTCGTGTGGTGTTCGATCATCCAGACCACGGGAAATCGGGGGAACAACTGCTGAAGCTGAAGCAGGGTAATTAAACCGTTGCGGATTATGCTGTGAAATTCTGAATCCTAGCCGCAGAGAGTGGCTGGTGTGACAAGAGCTTGTTGGCCAGGTTCAGAGACAGCCTAAAACCCGATATACAATTAGAACTGTCCTGTCGCGATACCGGCATGTCACTGGACGATTGCATCAATTACTTCTTATCGCCCCGTTTTGCAAAAAAAGAAAGCGGATGCGTTATCCCGCTATTATCCGGCGGTGGCTCCGATGGTGTGGGACCTCGATTCGGAAATAGCACAAATGACACGGTCGCACAGAATTCATTACGTCACTCCGCGACCGGCATGACGCTGTTTCAGTGTGTGCTAGGGCATCAGCCACCACTCTGTCCTTGGGATGCCACTCCCACTGATATCCCCATGGTGGATCAGTGGATTAAAAGAGCGGAAAAAGTATGGGAGGAAGCACAAATAAAGATCTCCCAAGCAGTTCGTAGGCTTAAGAAATTTGCCGATAGACAATCTTAAACCAGTTCATCGCATTTCAACAGCCAAAGAACTGGTTCCAGTTTGTCAGTCTAGCAGCAAGAACTGCTTATGTCAAGGGCTGTAGATGTGACCAGCTAGACTAACGAAAATAGTTATCCTCATCAAAAGTCCAGAAAAAAACTATTATTATTATTTTTTATTATTATATACTATATTATTATGTAATTACATGATACTTGTCTAGAAACAATGTATTTAGTTTTTTGTTGAAATAAACAAAACAACTATCAGGGATAGTTTTTGGCTAATATGACTTGATTCAGAAAAAAAGGGATTTACCTTTCTTTAATCTTTGCTGTGGGAATTTTCTTAGTCAACCTCCATCAGGGGTTGATGCTTGAAGCTGATTGTTATGCAGCTGTTACCATGCAATACAGTCAAACCTCTTAACAAAGGTTGGCCTCTTAGACCACCAATTACCTCACCCTTAGAAAAAAATAAATAAATAAAAAAATAGGAATGAAAAAGGTACAAGACAAAGATTAACTAAAGCTAACTAAACTCAGGTGCCTAATTAGTACAACTTATCAAAGTAACTAAGCATGCCTGTGAGACTGCACTGTGAACACAGATACAACAAACACCCATATCAATAAGCCAAAAAAACATGAGAGACCCCAGGGGGGTATCCCAGAAAGCAGGTTATGTGACATACCCGGGTAAGTTTAGGAGTAAGTTAGTGGATAACCTCAACTTTCGGTTCCAAAAACAAGGGTAACTTTCTGGGTATGTACAGATGGAGCCACGCCAAATAGCCGCGGCCGTGTGAATGGCGTACGAATGGCGTATGGCTGCCCTATGCACGCCGTAGTCCCCCCTCCTTTTCCTTCGAGAAAGGCGTGTCAAGATTTCACAGTAAACACGCACATTCAAGCCCTATTTATGCATTTACCTGGTTCCACCACTAGATGGCGCTTCGTTCTCAAGGACACGTTAACACAAGCCAGCAATTTAGCTGCGCTGAGTTGCAATCACGTGATTTTAACAACCCACCCCCACCGAACTGACGCTGCCAAACTGCACTAGAGATGAAGATGGCGGCTTAATGGACTATTCGCGGTAAGTGGTGTTTTAATTTATAAAATTTGTTTGGGATTAGTTTACAGTTTATTTCCCAGTTTAGTTTTTTATCGGCCATTTTGAAAATCACTGGCAGCACCAGCAGCGGTCAGATGTAACTTTAGATAACTTAATGATCTGTTTACCAAGTCTGGAGTTAACATTACAGCTTACTGTCAGTGTCACAAACTCACAATGTCACTCCTCTTTAACTAAAAAAGACACTAAAGCTTCGAAAATACTATTTATGTCCCTATTACAAAAGCTGCACTACCGGATGAAGAGTGTTTGTGTTTTATAAAAATGCCTTTAGAGTCTGACCGCGTGTTGTCTGGATAAATTCAACATTTATTTATTCTTTGGTTAAGAGTTAATCTGCAGGTTATTCCTGTAAATATAATGTGATGCAGTTCATGAAGGACACAAGCTGAGGATAGATGTCCAGGAGCTAGCGAGCTAAATGCTCATAACCGGGTTTATATTTTTCACAATTTGGCCGTGACTTTGCGCGGTAGAGCGAGCGCTTAGTTACCGAGCTGGATAAAAACTCTGAGGTGTTTATCAGTTAAGGAGTGGGGGGAGGGGGGAGGTGTGGGGGGGCTTCAGTACTCGGGAAGTTATAGTTTGGCTTCAGAGATGAACTAATATATACGAGTGTTATATCGCCTAACTTATTTGTATGAAAAGCGCTTTAAGTAAATTATCGGTTAATTTAATGCAGACGATAATACAGACAGACCGGGGTTAACACTAACAAAGTTCAATGGTTAAAGTTAGCCCAGTTTATTTACATTCCAGAATTCCCCAAAACAGTATTTTACACACTCTGTGGTGTAGGTTTACTAATATCTTTTATATTTATTACAACTATATACTCTGTAAAGTTTATTTATCTTTGTCTTCACTAAATTCTCCTGTTGTCTTTAAGCAGAGCTCCGCTGTGGAGGATTGGGGGGTCAGACGGATGACGGTTGGACTTTTGGAGATACTGGAGGAGCCTGAACAAGCTGTTGAGGGAGCTGTAGGAGGGATGACGTCACAGTGCAACAGCTTTAGAATGATGTTTGGTCAGGTCTACTGTATATTCTGAACATAGAATTGCAAAACGTCTGATACTTTAGGGGGGAAACAAAGGCTTAAACTGTTCCATCTTTAATATTTTTTAAAATTGATATTTGAATATAAAAGAACCATGGACTGATAAGCAGCTGGTGTTATCCGGGTATTTTAATGACCTTTAAGCAAAAATTAAACATGTTTTCACCTGTTTTATACAAATTATTGTTTTACCTTTGACTAGTTTTGGAAGAATACATTTTATTTTTAAAGTCAT
This sequence comes from Clarias gariepinus, assembly GCF_024256425.1. Lineage (NCBI taxonomy): Eukaryota > Metazoa > Chordata > Actinopteri > Siluriformes > Clariidae > Clarias > Clarias gariepinus. The sequence continues at coordinate 34,687,828 of NC_071108.1, read as the reverse complement.
GTGTGCGTGTTTTAATTGTTGGGGGATTGTTTGTGTATTTAAAAATACATTTACTTAAACCAACAAATTCAATGTGCAAAAAATGGGACCCGACGTTGTTTTAAATAGTCAAAGAGTTGGGCTAATAATAATAATGATAATAATTATAATTATAATAATAATTATTATTATTACTGGTTATAGAAACAAATGAAAACAACAGTTAAACACTTGATCATATGTATCTGTGCTAGTTTGTGTTTGTGATTATGTGACCCATAATAATTTTTTTCTCAGTATAAAATTTTTTGGGGGTTTTAAGAACTCCATCAAAAGAGCAAAGACAAACTTAGAAGGAGTGGAAGGTAAGAAACCTCAGTGGAGAATACTGACTGTGACATGGTGCTAATTGCTCTGTGTGTGTGTGTGTGTGTGTGTGTTTTTGGCGGGGGTAGGGGTACTTCAGACTTACTTGTCTGTGCGCAATGTTTGTGTTAAACCAACGGAGAAATGCAGGAGCGCGCACACACACACACACACACACACACCTCTCATCCACAAACGCTTTAACTGTTGTCTTGTAAATCGTTGATTAAACCTATGAACACAGCTGTTCAGCATCAGTCCTAAACACAAGCGCAGGGTCTGTTTTTGTCCTTAATTAAAATACACCAATATGTTAATAATTTACACAATGATAACATGTTGTTTATGTTTAATGTTTATTTTGCGGGAAAAGGTAATAAGCAATATTTAAAATAAAACAAACTAGGAAGTAAGTGTTTCATACATTAAAGTGCATTGTATAATTAAGTGCCCCAACAGACATAGCAACAGTGTAGAGAGTGTGTGCGCTGTGGGGGATTGGAAGGTGAACGAAGATAATCATTTACAAGACAAAAGACGTTCAGAGGTGTGTTATGCCCTAAAACGCCCCCCTGCCACGGATTGCCCCCATTACACAATCGCTATCTTCAAAGAAAAGCCGCCGCCCCTTTTCATTCAAACGCGTTAGCGAGTGTTTTTCTTTCCCTACGCTCGGTTTTGTGAACACAGTTGCGTTCAGTAACACGATGGAACCAATTACCTAAACAGCAGCAACAACAACCATTATGATCACACTTTGTTGAATTTATATTGCTTAAATATTTCGCAGCTCTGTCCTCTTTGCATTGCTACGTGTTTATTTACTTCCTTTTCGCATTCGCACGTAATGCACTCTAAAATCGACACTATCAAACTTGGAAATGATATAATATCCAATCAAACATCACGTTATTAAAAGTAACGAATTTGTCACTACTCTTCTCTTATGCAGCACGGCTAAAAATATAATAAAAATTACACCAAAGTGCTGCAGGTTTGGTGTCTGTGAGCTTTTCCTAATCAGAGTTACACGGGGGGCATTTTGTGGCTGATCCAGTTACGCTCTACTTACAGTAGATATTGCACAGAGGGGAGTTCACTTCTGTTCTCTTCATCCTAGCTTAATTTCATCTCATGAAATAATAGTAAGTTTTGGAAAGTCTGAGTTCATCTCCCCAGCCAGTGTTGTGTATGGACAGGGTAGCATTATGGCAGGATTGGTGTAATTTCTATTATCTTTTTAGCCGTGCTGCGTAAGAGAAGAGTAGTGACAAATTCATTACTTTCGTTACTGGACATGGTTTATTTGTCCGCAAGTGAAATACATCAATACGTTAATAATTTACACCACGATAACATTACTGCAGAAGGAGCTGAAGAGACGTGACTTTGAGACGTTCACAGTATATTCGAACCGTAGACAGTGTTTATTTTGCAGAACATTACAAAACAGCCATGTCCAATAAAACAGTGCATCTTTAATAAGCCACATTGGTTTCGAGCCAGTAGTGATTGAGACCCATGGGTTACATTGAAATATTTTTATTAGTAGTAGTAAGCCAGGCTTTAGTAACCTTGGATAAATCCTGAATATAAGCCCTCTCTCGCGCACGCTTTCTCTCTCTCTCTCTCTCTCTCTCTCTCTCTCACACACACACACACACACACACACACTTACACACACAAAAATAAAACATGAAATCGCGTAAAACCAAATGAAACTATGGCAAAAATATATAAGCAGTAAAAATTACAGTAGTATCCTGTAGGTGATTCCTGTCCTGATAACAGGCGCTGACCCTCTGGAACTGTTTAGTTCTGTTAGTATTGTTTTTAAGTGTGAATGTTTATGGGGATTTAATCTGTCTCTGCTGCCGCATTTATTCACTGTAGTGATAAGTGATTAATGTCCCATCAGATCTTTGATGGGGGACGTTATGCTGGTTAAATGACTAAAGACATACTGATCCGTATGGACAGATATTTGTTCCAGATATTATGCGTTATTAATCGATTTGTTATGCCAATTTTTGACTATCAGCGGAAAAAAACATCAGCGAAAACATAAAAAATATAACGAAAACAAACTCAAGCAGGAGTTAAATTTATAAGCTTTACTTTGCAGCAAAATATTATCTACCAGTGTATTAAACGGAAATAGATAAAATACACTGTAATGTAAAATACTGTACATAGCCCGCACTTGTATTCCGTACCTACGGTATAGATAAATTACAGATGTTACCGTGTCTTTAAGGATTATTAAGGATGTCGTAATAAAAATAGTGCAATAAGTAGTTTTATTAATTAATTAATTAATTTAATCATCAATTAAAAATAGCATAAGCATCATGGATTGTGTATTGAGTGATTTAAATCTGTTTTATGAATCGTTTTTTATCCCTCTTTTTTACCACATCATCTATTTATGAAACTATGTTGACGTAAGTTATGTTATATATATTAAATATAGTAACCGGCTGCTTGGACACTGCAGTTAACTGAAGCAGTCAATGCTCCATCTGGCGGAATTATACAGCATTGCAACCATCTTTTTAGAAAGCGCATGGGGGCGTTTATGGGGCGGGGCATCGTTAACTACGTCATCGCGGGGGATCACATTTCGTGCACGGATCGATCATGGTCCTGTCACGGTCCTGTCATGGACCTATCATGCTCCAAGCGGCTGTTTGACGTGGCTCCCACTGTATGTAACCCTAGCAACTTACTCTCTGAAGTGAATCTTACTCTCCTGCTCGGTAGCAGGTTATGTTCCAGGGTAAGTTTGTTTCAGAAGGTTAATGAGCATGGCCCGCCCTTTTGATGATGATCCGGTGGACGTTGAGGCACAAATTATACTAGTTTTTTTTCACCGGGAGAGAGTTTTTTTCATTTTCTAATGATTATTTAAAAGAGCGTTAACGGTTTTCAATGGAATTGTTAATTTACTTAGCACATCTCTTGAAACCGCATATTGCAAATGTCACAAACGGTGGGTCTGCACTTAGAAAACATTCTGTGCATAGCACTTCGTTCTTTTGCGTCAGGGCATTTTTTGTACAATGTGGGGCATGTGATGCACAGCATGTGGGAAAGGCACTTAAACACTTTTTACACACATGTGTACAGTTCCCTGGACATAAAATCGATGACGCATATTTAATATGTAGTCATACCATTTATATACATGTATTCATCCTGCATGCACACACTTGATCCTTCCATATATGACTTTCTATTTCAGGGTTTCCAAATGTAATTGGATGCATTGATGGCACCCACTTTCCTATTAAAGCTCCTTTAATAAATGAGGGAGATGTTAATAGGAAATCTATTCATAGTATCAATGTACAGGTAACAACTTAATTTTGTGTCCTTAATTTTTTGCCTTGTTAAAATCAATAAACTCATTGTTTTTTTCCACTAACTACAGTATAGGTAACATCTGAGGCAACCCACATCATTACTAATAATAAGGCAAAATGGCCAGGATCTGTGCATGATGCCAGAATTTTCTATGAGTCAGCATTATGCCAGACATTTCAAACCTTTCGTTCATATCAAAAATATTATTAAAAGTAGTATCAGCTCAAATATGCACATTCTTGCAGGAAAACAACATCCTAGAAGAATTTCAGTCAGGTTTCAGGCCCCATTATAGTACAGAAACTGCACTAGTTAAGATTGCGAACGACTTGCCCACATGGAAAGAATCTATATGAGGATATATGCGCATATATGAAACCTATATGCAGTATATATGCGCAAATATCCTCACCTATATGAGGATATATGCGCATATATCCTCACCTATATGCAGTATATATGCACATATATCCTGACCTATATGAGGATATATGCGCATATATGAAGGCCTATATGCAGTATATATGTGCATTTATCCTCACCTATATGCAGTATATATGCACATATATCCTGACCTACATGAGGATATATGCGCATATATGAAGCCTATATGCAGTATATATGAAGGCCTATATGCAGTATATATGCGCATATATCCTCACCTATATGCAGTATATATGCACATATATCCTGACCTATATGAGGATATATGCGCATATATGAAGGCCTATATGCAGTATATATGCGCATTTATCCTCACCTATATGCAGTATATATGCACATATATCCTGACCTACATGAGGATATATGCGCATATATGAAGCCTATATGCAGTATATATGAAGGCCTATATGCAGTATATATGCGCATATATCCTCACCTATATGCAGTATATATGCACATATATCCTGACCTACATGAGGATATATGCGCATATATGAAGCCTATATGCAGTATAAATGCATATATATGATAATATATATGCTGCATATAGGCAAAATTGAGGTGCATATATGTGCATATACAGGCCATATAGGTCTCCTGTATTGCTTCTTTATATCCACATATAAGCCCTATATGTACATACAAGATATGTCTCCTATATAGCTCATGGCAGGTTCTGGTCATTTTAGCTCATATCTCACTTTGGCAATTGTCATACATGATGCGCTCATATTTTCTATTATCAAGGCAATAACTAAGAACTAACTAAATAAAAAACACATTTTAGAATTTCTGTCGCATTATCTGCTAATGACCCGAGGCAGGACACGCCCACACGCCAATCACACGGAAATCAGTCCGGCTAATTTACATACTAGGCCACGCCCCCGGACAAGGAAACTCTTCAGAATGTTCTGGAAAGTGGGAGGAGTTTACATTTACCTCAGAAGAAGACTGTGTGGCCCTTACGACGAACGGGAGCATTTTGAAGAGAGAATCCAGGAGGACACACTGGGTAAGTTATTAAGTCTTATATAACTCTTATTCTGATAATATTAAACTAATATTAGTTAATATTTTCCTCACTTCAGCTAGCTCTGGTCAGCTTGTGTGACACATTGGCTTTCAATGCCATTTACATAGTTTAGGTAAATCATGCTAACATGCTGCCTTTCTGTATGTAGCACAAACATGATATTTCCCGGTGGCTAAGCTAATGCCTTATGGAGTTTACAGATGTTTATAAACGTTTTAATAAATAATCATTTATTATTATTATACTGTCTTATTATTTTTGTCTTTTCTAGATGCTACATTGAAGAAGTGGCCGGCAGCCACCCGAGGGCAGACAGGCACATCTATCAATTCAAAGCTCACGAAGCTGAGAAGGTCCTCAAAATATGTATATGTTTTCTTCCTGTTGAGTTTTTTTGTCTTATTTTTGTTCTTTTACTATTTGATTGTTCTTAAAAAAATAAAAAAATAAAATTTCTACATTTTGGGCTTTTATTTATGTTGTCTAACAGCTATGGATTTTAATAATTTTACTAATATCTAGGTAAAAATATAGGTGCATATATATGCACATAGGTACATATATGCACGTATATATGTACACATATATGTACATATAATATAGGAAAACGGCCAATTTTATATATGTCACATATATGTCTATATGGGTACATATATGCACGCACGCATATATGTACGCATATATGTACATATATGTACATATAATATAGGAAAACGGCCAATTTTATATATGTCACATATATGTCTATAGGTACATATATGCACGCGCACATATATGTACGCATATATGTACATATATGTACATATAATATAGGAAAACGGCCAATTTTATATATGTCACATATATTAAAAACCTATATCAAACCTATATTAAAACATATATGTTTTATATAGGTTTTTTCCGTGTGGGTGTTTTTAGCTTCAGACCAAGGCTGCATCTCAATACTAGTCTTACTTGATCTTAGTGCTGCATTCGACACTATAGATCATAATATTCTCATAGACCGCCTACAAAATCATATAGGTATTCAGGGGCAGGCGTTAAAATGGTTTAGATCATGGTTTAGGACATAAAAGATTGGATGACCAATAACTTTCTTTTACTAAATTCAGATAAGACAGAGATATTACTCATCGGCCCAAAAACCAGCACACAACAGCTTTCACAATTCAGCCTGCGTTTAGAAGGATGTACTGTTACTACCAGCTCAACAGTAAAAGACCTGGGCGTAATATTAGACAGTAACTTGTCCTTTGAAAATCATATTTCCAATCTCACAAAAACAGCCCTTTTCCATCTAGAAATATTGCCAAACTTAAGAGCATCCTATCTGTATCTGATGCAGAAAAACTAGTTCATGCATTCATGACCTCGAGACTGGACTATTGTAATGCATTACTAGGTGGTTGTCCTGCATCCTCAATAAACAAGCTACAGTTAGTCCAAAATGCAGCCGCCAGGGTTCTCACCAGATCCAGAAAATATGATCGTATAACCCCAATATTATCATCCCTGCACTGGCTACCTGTTCAGTTTAGAATTAATTACAAAATAGTATTACTTACATACAAGGCTTTAAATGGTTTAGCTCCCACATACCTAACCAGTCTTCTGATACGCTACAATCCACCACGCTCCTTAAGATCACAAAACTCCAGCCTTTTGGTAATTCCCAGAATTTTTAAATCTGCAAAAGGGGGCAGGGCATTTACATTTTTAGCTCCAAAACTTTGGAATAGCCTTCCAGACAGTGTTCGGAGAGCAGACACGGTTTCCAAATTTAAAAGTAGACTCAATTTTGCTTTATGATGGTTGGAGCTTCGCATGCTGCTCCTGTGCTTCCAGTGATCCAGACCCCATCTGCCCTCTGCACCTACTGACTCCCTGTGCTGAACTGGACTTCATGTTAATCTACATAACTTCTGTTATATTAAACTTTCACCTGCACAACACACATGATGTTATTTCTATCTGTTATTACCCAGATGAGGATGGGTTCCCTGTTGAGTCTGGTTCCTCTCAAGGTTTCTTTCTATTGCCATCTCAGGGAGTTTTTCCTAGCCACCATCGCCGTCATCCTTGGCTTGCTCATCAGAGACATTTCATTCATCCATCTAATTATTATCTAGACACATTTTTCTCACACATACACACTTCCAAATATTTTTCTGTTTTAAAAAGAAAAAAAAAATTCTTTCATTTTTGTGAAGCTGCTTTGAGACAATGACCATTGTTAAAAGCGCTATATAAATAAAATTGAATTGAATTGAACATTTCAGCAGGGTATGTTTTGCTTTATACAATGTTTTTTTTCCCTTTTTACCATATTTGTATTGTACACTTGAATCATTACAGAACAGTACAATGGTTACTTGCTGGGGGACAGAGGATACCCTTGTCTGCCCTATTTAATGACACCCTACCCTGAACCTGACCCTGGACCATAGACACGCTTTAACCTGGCTCACAGCCGAACATGGGCCAAGGTGGAGATGACCGTAGGGATCCTCAAGTCTAGGTTTCAGTGTCTGCGTGGGCTCTGGGTCAGTCCAGAGAGGGCATGCAACATCATAGTGGCTTGTGTTGTGCTTCACAACATTGCCACTACAAGAGGAGAGAGACACTGTCCTTGTATTGAACAAGATGGCCCAGAGGGACCTCTACAGATTTTTGCACACAACAGAGATGGAAGACAGGATTTGTCAAAATGACTTTTATTAAATAGTTTGCTGTGTAGTTCATTTCTTTATTTCCAGAAAAACAATAAAAGTAAAATAAAATAAAATGTGTTTTTTTTAATGACATTGCTTTATATACACAACACTTTTAACATGCAACAGATTAATATACGCACAAGTTCTCACCTTAAGGCGATGCTCCAGGAATTTAATTTCTAGTGTTGCTTTTTTTTTTTAATGGATAGCCTTTTCTTTTTCATTTAAGGCTGTATAAGGTCCATCTCCATGTCACTTTTTGTTATTTGTTTTTGAAGATGGACCTTATACAGCTCCTTTGCTGGCAACTAGGAAGGAAACTAGGAATTATTATTAAAAAATAATTAAATAAATGAGATTCTGTCAGACAATAAAATTTAAATATGGACAACTGCATACAAATTCTTACATTGTTTAGATCGTGCATTGAGGTTGAAGGACCTTCATTCGTGGAGAAATCCCCAGGTATGTACTGTGAAAGAACAATGACAGTTTGTTACTCTAATGTAAAAAGGGGCGCTGCCGGCGTCAGGAACAGGCTGAGAGCCCGTGCACACCGCACACCTCTGCCTAGCATCCTGCTCGCCAACGTCCAGTCACTGGAGAACAAGCTCGATGACCTCAGGGCCAGGATAAAGTTCCAGAGAGACATTCGGGATTGCAATCTCCTCTGCTTCACCGAGACATGGCTGAACCCAGCGGTGCCGGACCACGCCATCCAGCCGGCCGAGTTCTTCTCGGTTCACCGCATGGACAGGACACGGGACTCGGGGAAGTCAAGGGGAGGCGGCGTGTGTTTAATGGTGAACAGCAGCTGGTGCAACAGCGCGAGCGTTGTTCCTCTCACACGCTCCTGCACACCAAACCTGGAACTACTGTCCATCATGTGTCGTCCTTTTTATCTACCTCGGGAGTTTACATCGGTCATAATCAGTGCCGTTTATATTCCACCACAAGCGGACACGGACACTGCCTTATGCGAGCTGCATGAGGCACTCACACAGCAACAATCACAACACCGGGACGCTGCGCTTATTGTAGCGGGGGACTTTACCAGTGCCAACCTCAAACGCGCAGCGCCAAACTTTTATCAGCACATCACCTGCCCCACCAGGGGCGAAAGGACACTGGACCACTGTTACACTACAGTCAAGGACGGCTACAAGGCACAATCTCGCCCATCGTTTGGTAAATCCGACCACGCCGCCATCTTCCTCATGCCAAAATACAAACAAAGGCTGAAACAGGAAGTTCCGGTTCAGAGGGAGGTCGCGCGCTGGACGGACCAATCGGTGGCCGCGTTACAGGACGCACTCGATGACGCAGACTGGATACAAGGCTGCGTCATACAGCGTCCGGAAGGCGGTAAGAGGCGAAGCAGCGCTACGGGTGAAGTCACAACTCCAACAGAGTGACTCTAGGAGCCTGTGGCAGGGATTAAGGACAATTACGGACTATAAAGCACCAACAACTGGTGTGGCGAACGTGACTCTGGCAGACAAGCTGAACACTTTCTATGCTCGCTTCAAGGCTGCAGCTAAAGATGCTAGCGATGCTAATGCTAATGGCTGCAGACAGGAAGTCACTGCCAGCGCCGGAAGCATGTTCATCATCACCGAGCATGACGTGAGGAGAGCCTTCAAGAGAGTGAACACCAGGAAAGCAGCAGGACCAGACGGCATCTCAGGCCGTATCCTCAGAGCCTGCGCAGACCAGCTAGCACCTGTGTTCACTAAGATATTCAACATCTCTTTATCTCAGTCGGTGATCCCCACATGCTTCAAAGAGTCCATTATTGTTCCTGTCTCAAAGAAACCTCAACCTGCTTCTCTTAATGACTATCGCCCTGTAGCTCTCACCTCAGTAGTGATGAAGTGCTTTGAACGCCTGGTCAGAGACTTCATCATTTCTTCACTACCAGACACACTCGACCCACTACAGTTTGCATACGGCCCCAACCGTTCTACTGATGATGCCATCTCTCACCTCCTCCACACATCACTCACTCACCTGGACGCTTGGAAAGGGAATTATGTGAAAATGCTCTTCATCGACTACAGCTCTGCATTTAATACTATAATTCCCTCCACACTCACCACCAAGCTGGAGCACCTGGGACTCAGCTCATCTATGTGCCAGTGGATCTCCAACTTCCTAACTGGCAGACCACAGGCAGTAAGGATGGGCAGACATGTCTCAGCCTCACTCACTCTCAGCACTGGAGCCCCCCAGGGTTGTGTTCTGAGCCCCCTGCTGTACTCTTTGTACACCCACGACTGCGTGGCCACTACCAACTCCACCGCCATCATCAAGTTTGCTGACGACACTGTCGTGGTGGGCCTGATCACCAACAATGATGAGTCGGCCTACCTAGAGGAGATTGTAAATTTGGAGAACTGGTGCCAGAGGAACAATCTCCTCCTGAACGTCAGCAAGACAAAGGAGCTGATTGTGGACTTTAGTACAAAGCAGGAGAGGAACTACCAGACCCCCATCATCAATGAGAACCCAGTGGAGAGAGTGGACAGCTTCCGATACCTCGGTGTTCACATCACGCAGGACCTGTCATGGTCCTGTCACATCAACACCGTGGTTAAAAAGGCCCGGCAGCGTCTCTACCACCTCAGACTCTTGAGAGACTTTAGACTGCCCTCTAAGGTGCTCAGGAATTTCTACTCCTGTACCATAGAGAGCATCCTGACGGGAAACATTACGACCTGGTTTGGAAACAACACCATGCAGGACAGACGAGCTCTACAGAGGGTGGTGCGATCAGCTGAGCGCATCATCCGCACCGAGCTCCCTGACCTGCACTTGATCTACAGCAAGCGGTGCTGGACCAAGGCCAGGAAGATTGTGAAGGACCTCAGCCACCCCAACAATGGACTGTTTTCTCTGTTGCGGTCTGGGAAGCGATTCCGCTCCCTGAAGGCCAACACAGAGAGACTGAGGAGGAGCTTCTTCCCGCAGGCGATAAGTCTCTCAATCACATCACACCACACAGGAGTTAATGTCTTTTAAACATTGACACTGACTGGACAATCATGGACACATTCATGCAATACATATTTACATATCTGAAGCCATTTCACATGTCACTTCATACAATACATGTTTACCTGCCATTGCACATGACACTTTGCCACTCTGACACTTTAAGACATTTCAATGCCACTTTAAAACACTTTTAAAAAATTTATATATATATATATATATATATATATATTCCCCCCCCATATTCCTATATTCTATTATTTTTACATGCCCTTATTTGTACAGTTGTTAATTTTATTAGTTACATTTATTTTCCTTTGTATTTTATGTTATTTCTTTTATTAATATTTATTCCTTATATATAGTTTTTTTTATTTTCTTTTTAAGGTCACCGGCGGTCGTATAAGCATTTCACTGCATATCGTACTGTGTATGACTGTGTATGTGACAAATAAAATTTGAATTTGAATTTGATTTCAATTCAATTTAATATTATTTATATAGCAATTTTAACAATGGTCATTGTCTCAAAGCAGCTACACAAAATTAAAAGAAGATTATGACTTTATGACGAACTGGTCTGTAGTAATCAGAAGCAGTTTCTTGCACTGAAAGGTGGCGCATAAATACACAATTAAAGAAAATTAATCTTTTCCACTAATGATATGTGTTGTATATCTGTTTTCTTGATCAAATCAAATCAGTTAGATACTCTTTTCTGTTAGCGAATATTTCCCTAGACTTATATTTTATACAAAGATGTCAAAGTCAACTTTATTGTCAGTTCTGCTACATGTACAGTGCATACATATAGAGAATTGAAATTATGTTTCTCTTTTCCGTGTTACAAAAAAAAAAAAAAAAAAAACATCAAATAACACAAACTTGGAAAAAACAACAGAGGTGAGGTAATTGAGTTACTGTCCAGCAAAAAGAGACAGTTTACAACACAAAAGGTTGATATAGAGAAAAACGGAACAGTGCAATAAGAATAGTGCAAGTGTGCTTACAGTATTTTAGTTGATTAAAGTGACAATAAAGAGCAATTTAAAGCAGTATAACAAAATGGGGCACAAATACAGTATGAACAAGATATGTACATTTTTTTTTAAAGTTATTTCCTGGGTTGAGGTAGTGAAAGCACCAATGGTGCATGGAGCATAAAGTGACAGGTGCAAGTGTGTGATTGAGTGTATGTGTGAGTGTGAGTTTGTGTGAGTATTGTGTGTGTGTGTGTGTGTGTGTGTGTCAGAATGAGTGTGTGTGTGTGAAATGCAGGAGTCAGAGTATAACGGTGCTAGAGGCCGAAGAGCACAGGGGAGGCAGAGCTGGAAGGGAGTTGCGCTTCCTGATCGCCTGATGGATGAAGCTGTCCTTCAGTCTACTTGTCTGATGGTAGCAGACTAAAGAACACACACACACTCACACAAACTCACACTCACACATGTGAAACCTTTAAGTGTGCAAATATTAAAAAATAGAAAATTAGGAAGTGGCATATGTTATGTTACTACAATAGCTTTAAAGACATGTGTATAATGTCTATGTTGTGTTTCAGTGTGGGTGGAGCTGATTTGGTGTTGTGAAATGTTGTGTTAGTGTTAAAGGTTAGGTAAGTATTGTTGATTGTGTCCCCCAGTTGAGATATCCCTGTGTGTTTAGCTAGTGGTAAGTTTAGCTAATTGTATGTGTGGCTAATTCCATGTTTAGCTAAGTGTATGTTTTGTTAATTGCCATGTTTTGCTAATTGCTATGATTAGCTATTTATCATGTTTAGCTAATTGCCGTGCTTAGCTGATTGCCATGTAACTAGCTCTAGTCTCGCTGTGTCCCTAGTCTCTCTGTGTCCCTAGTCTCTCCGTGTCTCTGATCTCGTCTCTGGTCCCTCCGTGTCTCTGATCTCGTCTCTGGTCCCTCCGTGTCTCTGATCCAGTCTCAGGTCCCTCTGTGTCTCTGATCCCGTCTCTGGTCCCTCTGTGTCTCTGGTCCCTCCATGTCTCTAGTCTTGTCTTGTCCCGTTTCAGCTCCATGCTTAGTTTGTGTGTAAAGTCATAGAGCCTGTGTTTCGCCATAGCGCTTATGTCTTGTGTGCAGTCATAGAGCCTGTGTTTCACCAAAGAGCCTGTGGCTCGCTCTATGCTCCTTTGTTTGTTTTGTTTCTTTATTATTCATGTTTTGTGTTATTTGTATTATTAAAAGACTCTTTTGTTTACAACACCCCTCTGCGTTTATGCCTGCCCTTTGTGCCCACGGCAACAACAGCCAGCATAACACCCGATTTGTGACACTAATTATTATACTGTATACCCATGTTAGTACCCATCATTGACAGGAAAAGAGTTTGAAAGAGTTAAAATGTTACATACATGTCAGCCTGCACTCAAAAAAATTAAACACAGCTGTTGTTGGTTCAGAGAATATAAATAAATTTGAATTATATATATAATGCACTTAAGTTTGTGCTTTATTAAATTAAAATATTTATTTTGACGAAATTCTAAAAAGTAATTTTCACATTACACAACTCACTTACGTTAAATTAATGAAATACAGTTGTGTTGCTTCTGCAGTACCGCACCTTGATCAGCAGGTGCGCTTATCGGCACATGCGCAGACAGAACGCACATGGTTTACTCTTCTCTTCTAATTAATGCCATTTTGTGCAGTTCGCGTGGAGACACAGGTAAGAAACTTTACTGACTTATTACAGATTTACATAAAATCCAGATGTATTTCACGTTTAATTGACATTGTTTTTACATAATTATTAGTCACTCTGCATTCCGTTGTTATTCCTATGTAATGTTTTCCACTTTTTGCACTTTGAAATAATATCAATTATCCCATAAAAAGACAAATTACTTTTTTTTTTATTGTTAATAAGTAGCAGTCTTTCCATTTATGTGTAAATAGATAGTAGTGTGCAAATAAAGTTATTTTGTCCTTTGGTTTAGTATTAATTACCAATAATTGCTTTAATAATGGTGTAGCATTTCTTCTTAATGTCAAATAAAAAAAAAACACATAGAAATAAACACATCTAATGCACCTTAAATAAAGTGGCATTTTGCTAAGTAAGCTTTTTGATGAGGTCATCCAAATCAGTTACAGTAGTTGGCAGTTTTCCTTTTTTTCTTTAAAAAACGTAAAATAATTTTTAAAAATTATAATAATAATTGGTGACTGATATCTTTTCCCTTTCACAGAGTTTTGGTGTTATACCTCCGGAGTCCCTCAAGTGGCTTTGCAAAGATGGTGGTTAATTTCACAAATCCAGATCAAAGCTTTTAAAACACTTCCGGTTAGTACATGGACACTATGGCCGCAGACAAGCATATCCATGTGTATATACTCACTGTCCATGCACTTTTAAAACATGGAATGCTCTGCGGTCCCACTTATGCAAATCACATGGCAGTGAGAAGCAACCTCAAAGGCAAAATATTAGTGAAACTACAATGATAAATTGCCATGTTTGTGCTGCCACTGGCATTCCTTCAGTAAATGATTACTTTCTTCATATTAATAATCACTTGCGCAGTCATGAGACAGTAAGTTGTATGTTTAAGTATTGCTCATTTAAAGAAGGAATAGTGAAAACGCAAGAGGTAAGTGGGGTATCTGAAGACAGTCTTTTAAACAAAGAAACTGATTCTTCTGTGATAGACGACAATTCCAGCTGTATAGATAAAGATGAGGTTCCAGAGAACTTGACTGAGTTGGTAGAACTTAAATTAGCTTCCCTGCTATTAAGGCTGGAGAATTACTACCATGCCTCAGGCACAGCTGTTGATGAGCTGTTGGAGGATCTGCATTATTTACTAAGTGACGCTTCCTTTCCATTGTCTAGCAGAATAATTGAAGACATTTTACAAAAACACAGAATTGATAATAATGAGTTTCTGGCAAAAGAACTTGTTACAGCTCTGAGTACAAATCCTTCACTCACTTTTATAAAGTGTGATGGTCTGCTATTGTAAGCATATTTTAATCAAATACGTATGCATGTTTTAATCAGCTTATATTCATGTAAGCATGTTTTAATTAATACATATTTGTGCAGGCAGAATTATAAAAGGCCTGTAAGTATGCCCTTATAGCAGAAAAGACAGGACAGGAGCAAGTCAGAAACAGCGGTACCAGGAGCTTGGGAAATACCTAAAAACTGCCCATGCAGATAAACAGAAACCAAAGTAATGAGAGAAAACATAGAAAAACCGCAAAGACCAGGTCATAGAAAAAACAGAACGATGAGAAAAGCTAGTGAGGGGCACAGTAACCTATGTAATAAATTATGTCCTCGAAACCAAACTTAAAAGGAGCAGGAATTTCCCTAAAACATATGTGCAAGGCGCCACAGGCACAGGCTGGTACGAACATTTACATTTACATTTAGTCATTTGGCAGACGCTCTTATCCAGAGCGACTTACATTTTTATCTCATTACACATCTGAGCAGTTGAGGGTTAAGGGCCTTGCTCAAGGGCCCAACAGTGGCAACTTGGTGGTTGTGGGGTTTTGAACCTGGGATCTTCTGAACCGTAGTCCAATGCCTTAACCACTGAGCTAACCCCGGCCGAACAAACAAAGAGCAGGGAAAAATCAGAGACACAGAGCCAGTCTTGTGAATAATACAGTTTAATAAGAGTAGATACAGGATAAAAATGTGTATCTACATGTTAATAATATAAAATACAGAGTATAAAAGCCCAACGTATAATACAAAAACATAAGGGGCTACATATCAAGTTACATATCAAACCTTCTTTGAGCTAAAACAACACCAAGAGGAAGGTCAGTGAGAGGAATAAAAGCAGAAATGCCACGATTTAACAGAGGAACAGGTGCTTGAGGAAAATCTGTTTGAGTACCAACAGTAGCTGTCTCGTTAGTCTGTGTACTAACAGACACTTTAAAATCAGTTTGGGTACCAATACTTACAAACCATCTAGGCTTTCTGACAGATGGAGCCGGAGTACTAGACTCTGGCCTTACTGGCTGAAAAGAACAGTGAGGACTCTCAAAATCCAAACGCCGTCTTTTAGAAAGACCAGGTTTGGAATCACCTTTCTTAACATAGGTAAATCCTTTGTCACGTAGTTACTGCATCAAAGAGCCAGACAACTCAGAATCAGCTCGGACAAGACTTACAGAGGCCTGATCCATAACAGGTTCAGTCGGGTTGTAGTCCTCGGAAGGAACACGATCTGGACTGCATTGGCTGTCCGAATCATCCGAAGGGATAAAATCATCAATGGAGAAGTCGCGGTTAGCTATAAAATAGAACAAAATACATGAGAAACATTGAAATAGGTAAAATAAGGCAAATAAGTAAAATAGTGCCAAGGAGATGCTTACCCATGGCTGGTCTCTTAAAAAATGAAGAACAAACCAAAGAAAAACGAGGAAAAAGCCTTGACAACAAGCACCACCCTATATTTTTTTAAAAAGGATACGAAAACAATTTATAATGGGAAATTTATAAACGTAGGAGGAGTCAGATAAGCGCAGGGAGGAGTAAAAAATAACGAAATGTAATTATAATGGAAATATTAATTGATATAAACTGAATTATAATGGAATAAAAATTCTGATGCGGTCAAACGAGGTGAAGGTACAGGGGAGGAGACTGGAGATCTCCCCTCTCAGAAACTGTATAAAAGGAGCATGATTTTGACTGAAAAAGTAGTCTGATTTTGGCATTGCTTGTGATCTGATCTAAAGCATTGTTAATCCGGCTCACCTGGGTTCTTATTGCTGCAATAAAAGCCTGACTTACTTCATCCAGCTCTGCGTGGCGTAAACTTCTTGAATTCTTCTTTAATTCTCTTTGTTAATAACTTGTTAACTGATTGATATTTTAAATTAACAGCAACATCAACAGGTGGAAGAATTTTCACCCACACTATCATCAGCATTTAAGCGTAAACAATATTACAGGAAACATTTTAAAGTTGTAGACCCTGTAGAGTATGTTTTTGAAGCCAAGGGAAACAGAACTTATCAGTATGTTCCGATACTTCAGTCTTTGCAGATTTTATTAGGTCAGAATGACCCACTTGACAAAGTGGTCGAAAGTCACAGTTCTCAACAATTACGAAGAGATGCCCATCAGTACAGATCAATGCAAGATGGTCTTTTTTTTTTTTTTTTTTTTTAAAGTATTTCTTCTCAGAGGAGTTGAGGATATCTATGTGCTTTTATGTTGATGACTTTAAATTCTGCAACCCTCTCGAAACATCAAGAAAGAAGCACAAGTTATGTGCAATCTACTAGATTTTAGGTAATGTACCAACAGTGTTTCATCAGCATTGTCTTCAATTAATCTTGCAATTTTTCTGCAAAACAGAAGATGTGAAGACGCATGGATTTGTTAAAATCTTGCAACCTCTGTTGCAAGATCTTCAAACTTTGGAACAGCAAGGTGTATATGTCCGTAAACTAGGAACATTTCTTAAAGGAACAGTGCAGTGTGTTGTGGCCGATAACCTTGCCGCTCATTCAATGGCTGGCTTCATTAAGAACTTTTCCGGTGACTACTGCTGTCAATTTTGTACACACTCTAAAAATGATTCTGTGGCCTTGTAAATTTCACAGTTATAAAAAGGTTATGTTACCTTGATAAAATCTGTAAAAGTCACATACATGATTGTTTGAGTTAGACAAATCAAAATAAATGCCTAAAAAAACAACTATTTATTTTGTCTTAAATTTACACTATAATTTAAGTTTACTTCACTAGTAAAAATCAGCATTTGACTAACTTAATTATATTTTTAACATGCACTTAATATTTTTTGATACATTTAAATCAAAATATCTGTTAATGGAGTAATTGTACTGATTAGTTTCAAGAACTACAATTATAAATTATTCCAACTCAATATTCTTTATGTTTAACAACAAAAACTTAAATAATTGAGTAAATTGCCCTGTGCAAGTGCTCATGGGAAGTCTGGTGTAACATCAGAGACAAGAAGGCCGTGAGGATGTGAGAATGGACATGAAGCACCTGGAACATTCTGGAACATTCCTTACAAATCCTGGTGAGTAAACAGCTAACACAAGTTACTGTAATAATGACTCTGTCTGCCTGCACACACAACTTTATAGTGTGTATAAGTTAATGTTCTGAGTCCTGTCACAGCCGAGCTCCAGAGCTAACGATAGCTAGCAACAGGTCAGTCCTGGGGTTCAGTGTGATTTAGCTTGTTTGTTCCAACCACCAAACTGCTCAGCTAAAGCGGCGTTAATACAGACACTTAAAATCTGGTGTAAAAGGAGAGATTTAACACCGAGCAGCAGCGCGTGCATGTCCGGGTTTCTCGGTGTAACCGGGGCGGTTGTGCCGCAATATTTGAATTTCTCCCGCCAAATGCGGTAATTTTGTGCAGCCTACCGCCATTGTGGCGAGGATATAAAACTAACATGTTCAAAAAATTCCCGCATGTGTACCGGTCCACCTCACACACTGAACCGCGAGTCTGCTCGGTTCACTCCGACACTTTAAGGAGGAAACGAGGACCAAAGCAGGTTTAAACAGCAGAAATGAGGTGCAGTGTCCGGGTTCTGGCAGTGTTTTATCCGTTACTGTATATGAGTATTTTTAACATGATTAAACACTGAGCACGCAGCGGCAGATGTTATAAAACAAATGTGCTAAGTACTGTACTAATAACTAAAGCTATGAAATATAAAGATTTAGTGAAAATACAACATTTCTCTCAGAATTAGAATTGGGAGAAAGTAATATGAAATTTAAATATTTATATTTACAATGTTATGTATGTTCTGATATGTAAGTAAAATAAACTAAAACTGATTGATTTTGTGTGTTTTTGTGAAACATGTTATATATTTTCTATATCTCTTTCACAGCACCAACACCACCAATGAAGAGAAGTTGAATGGAGATAAAACAGGAGGTAAATGTCAACTTTTTTAAATGTTACAGAAGTATTAAATGTGTAACCATTGAATCAAAGATAGAAATTAAAACAAGGCTTAAAATATTTCACTTTACCTATAATAAGTCTAGACTATACAAGTTTTCCACTCGAGTATACTAGATTTTCCATTAACCAAAGTAAAAAATTTATATAGTTGATAGTCATGTGTAAATAAAGTTGGGTATCATTTTTATACAAGGGACAAAAACATGTACAAGGGACGTTCAAGTCAAAGCGGGACCATTGATTGTGCAGAATAACAGAACACCCCCTTTATTTCTCTCTATATTTAGAGAATTTTCATCACAAGTCCCGCTTTGACTTAAACACCACTCGTAGATCAGTGTGATGATGTATATTAGTCCAAAAAGTATGTATTTAAACAGAAGTACTATTTTACCAGTCTGGTAGACTTTATATTAACAGTCACACTTGTACTTACTTGTATACTATTGTTCCTTTTTTAGGTGCCAGCATTATGGGATGGCGGTGTAAACTGTGCATTTGTCGCATCATCAAAAGGAATTTCGATCATTATGGAGTGAAGCATGGTACTGTTGGTCATGGATATTTTGTGTCCTGTGTTCATTTAGACTGTCATTGCTTCTTTAAGATTTGAGAAGGTCTGCACACACATTTGTACGGATCCCACAGTTTGCAGGAAACTGAAGTGTGAAGGTGTGCAATCTTTCAGATGTAAAATGTGACTCATTAGATTCTAATACAAAAGTCTACTTTCCACATGTTAACTGTATAATACTTGTGGCAGAAGTATTGTTTCTGAAACTGTTTACTAATAACATAAATCCAGCTCTCTGTTTATGATCTTGTTACATGTCATTTGCATGTAAACCAGGTTGAGTTTAGACTTCATGTCTTGTCAAATTTCGCAAATAAATGTTTAATTAAAATGGTAATGTGTGTATTGTTTTTCATTCAGTTAAAATATTTAGTAAATGTAGCACATTTGTTTGTTAAATAATAGTATAATTTTCAGTATCTTCTACCTTCCATTTCAATTATATCTACTCAATTATTTTACTCATTTTCACTTTTCATTAACTTCTGATTTTCAATACATTTACATAATTTTGTACATCATTGTACTAAATATAGTTATTCAGGTCTACTTAATTTTTTTACTGACTTGTACTCAACTCATTAAGTATATTTTACATGATTTTTATATTTTTTTTATATTTACTCAATATTTTTAAGTGTAAAAATGTTTCACCAAAAAAATTTAGTACAGCACAGTTTTATTTTTTAGAGTGCAGTTTCTCGTAAAGATTTTCAGTGCAATGAAGTGAGTACAGGCAAGTTTACACTTCGGACTGCAGAAGAACACCAAGTTCATGTGAAACATGCTTTGGAAAATAAAATTAATTTCCTTGGTCTGAAAAAAACATGCGTTTTCAGTGACAGCCTTAACTACTTTAATGTTACAACAGGCTACCCTCCTGATTTGGCTCACTATCTTTTTGAAGGCATAGTACTAATTGAGCTGTCAGAGTGCTTTGCTGTACTTATTTCAAAGAAAATCTTGTCTTTTGATAAGCTAAATGAGCTTATTCGTAATTTTCCCTACAAGTGGGGTGATAAAAGAAACCGACCTCAACTGGTGCCACAGAAATTTGCAAGCAGACGATCAGTTGGTGGCAATTCACACGAAAATTGGTGCATGTTAAGATTACTGCCATTGATTATTGGGCATTTGGTGCCTGCAGATGAACCTGTGTAGCTCATGATTTTAGACTTGAAGGATATTGTGGAACTGGTTCTGTCTTTAGTTCATACAAATGAGACAATTGCCTTTCTGGAATGCAAGACTTCTGAACACCGCCAGAAACATCAGGACCTGTTCCCAAGTAAACAACTGCTTCCAAAAAATCACTATTTGGAGCATTATCTGGAAATGATTCGCTGCTTTGGTCCTTTGGTTTTTCTTTGGACATTGCGTATTGAATCAAAGCATAGCTACTTCAAAGTAGTCAGGCACACAAATTGCTTCAAAAACATTACATTGACTTTGGCAAGTAAGCACCAATTAATGGCTGGATATAACCTTCACATACTCAGCTGTAAAAAGACCACTTTTCTGGTGATGCATGTCTCCAACATCACTGTTGAGGTTCCAAAAAGAGGATGTTGTACATTGCCTTAATGCTAGGTATCCTGGTATCACCACTGTCAGTGCTGCTCGGAATGTCTCTTGTGATGGCATTACATATCGCAATGGCATGATTCTTGCCTATGGGTCTCTTTGTGGGTTTCCAGAATTTGCTGAAATTACACAAATTTGCAATCAAATTGTCTTCATCGTATCACGAGCACTTCAGGGGCTTTGAATTGGTACTAACTCATGAGATTTTTTTTTATTTCGCACAATGAGTTGAAAGACCCATACCCTCTTGCTGACTATATGGTTTGAGGTGTCCGAATTATTACCCTAAAAAGACACATACTAATTGATGAGGTGCAGTATCCAGCCACTGAAGTTCTGTAGGGCTGTCAATTCTGATATGACAATTATTAGGTTTTTTGCTAGCGGGCCATGGCACAAACTGTTAACAAAATTTCTTATAGGAAGTTTTAAATTTTCAATTTCCTTAGGGGCTTCAAATTTAATTTCACTCTAAGTGTCAATTTTATAGTCAATAGTTAAACTTAATCTGCTGGCAATTTACTAATATATTTATCCATCTGTCTCTTTCAGAAAGATTTGATGTGATAGCTACCTCAGCCAAGCTTCTAGTAATCTTGGAAGATGACAACTGTAAAAGGTTAATACTCCCAACTGGTATACCAGACTCATTGAATGACCTTAAACGAAAAATCCAAACACAACTCAAGTCCATGAAAATTTTCGACTTCAGTTCAAAGATCCCGATTTCAGTGAACCTTTGTTAACCTCAGTTCAACTTCAGACATTCAGGACTCAATTTCCTTTATCTCCAAGTTGCTCTTCTGCTCCAAGTTGCTCTTCTGCTCCATCTGTGCCAGAGGTAACAGAGATGTATTCACGATCATCCAGCGACACAGACATAATCTCATCTTCACATTCATCTGCACAATCTACTCCAGATTCTCTGAGCGGTGTTAGAAGTCAGGGGTGGCCTCGAAGTTTCCCAATAAAACAGTTTAGTTTTGATGCTGAGATGCAATTGCAAAAAGCTCAACTTGATTACAAACAGATGGTACTGTTTTTAGCCCCAATATCAAGCTGAACTCTGACATTTTGGATGCTTTAGCTTCAGAAATAATAAAGTACAAGGTATACCCCTCAACTGCAGATCTTGATGATGTAGCTGCCGCTTTGGTACAGAAGTTCCCTTGCCTCAAAGAAAAAGGCTCTGCAAGTGGCCACTATGGCTGGAAAATAAGTTTAAAATACAAGATGGCAAACTTCCGAACAAAAATGAGGAACATTGGATGTTCTGAACTCAACATCAACTCACATAAGCGAAAAGGATCAGTGGGAAGTCCTAACCAGGTGAAGAAACCTAAAAAAGCTGAGGTAAACTATTGTCCAGATTATCCATTGGGAGAAACAAAAGAAACACTAGAATGTCAAAGAACTGCACTTCTCTCTAAGGTGACTAAAAGAAACAATGAGCAGGTAATTATAAACTTGGCCTACCCACAAGTCTTTAGATACACATTTGAAACATTTCAAAAGATATTTATGGAGTTTCCTTAATGATGTTGCACTTTTGGCTTGTTACAGTTCATTTGTTCCAGGACTGACCATGTTACACTTTTCAGTATTGATTTTTCCCAATTTAATGGAGGCACAGACTGCAAGAGAGACTTTTCACCAACTTACAGTAATTGAATTTATAGGCAATCCTTTTATTTTTTTTTTTGTATTTTACAGTGTGCTTTTAATAAGAAAATGGAAAGTAGCTTTAAAGATATAGATTTTGACCAAATCATTTTTGTTAAGTGTATTTATCAATTTTACTTAAGAGTTTAGTGTATTTATTTATTTATTTCACTTAAAATAGTAAGAAAAAACATTGAGAGAGTGTTTACTGAGTTTTGCACAAGATTTTGTACATAATTCTCGTTAATGTGTAGAATTAAAGCCTTCAGTATATTTAAGTTGGACAGTCAACAGTAAAAGTGTTTACAGTGCACAGATGTTTTACAAATGGTAAAAATTTGTAAAATTAAAAAATGCACTGACTGAATAATGTAATGCAAACCAAAAAAAAACCTGATTTTTATTTTGGTTGTATGTAAAATATATATTTTACATAACACATCCCTGAAACGTCAAACCCTCAAATAGATAACGTTGAGGAGTGCGTACCATCTCCCGATGTTCAAAATGCACAATTCGGTAACGGGTTGGATCCTAATATTAGGATAATTAATTGTGACAGATTCAACAACACCGAGATAAGAAGGAGGGTGAATTTTTCCTCGATCGCTAATGTTGACAGCTTTGCAGATGTTTTAGAGATTTTAAACAGTTTGATAGATGTGGCAAATGAAATGATTTCGCCCAAGGATGTTGTCACTGTTGAAATTAGAGGTGATACGCCCAATTTGTCATCGCACATTCAACTAGTTAATGGGTCAATCGATTTGCAGTCTTTTCTGACCATGCTTGAAAATGCAATTCAAAGTAAGCGTGAAATTTTTACGGACAATACTCTTGAATTAGTAATCCAAATAGTTCGGGCACCTCGCGGCGGTACAGGCAATAGAAAAATGCGGTCGGTCTTCAATTCAGAAGTTGTTCAGAAAAAAATGAGACATCTGTACATTTTTTACAACAAAGACAACATGTGTTTTGCTTTATGCGTTACACAACTTTTGAATCCTGGAAAAAGCAGTTTTCAAATAGAACAGATCGCTAAGCAAATCCAACATGATGTTGGGTTAACTGAAGACACAGCGGTAACCTTCGCTGATGTATCAAAATTTGAGACATCATTGAACTGTAAAATTGTAATCCTTTACTGTTCTGACAATAAAGCCGGATACTCTTTTTTTCAAACCAGCAAGACACCGCATGAAAATACGCTATACTTGTTTTTGCACGACAATCACTTTAACGGTGTTAAAAGCATCACAGGGCTTTTGGGGTCTAATTACATTTGTCGTTTCTGTCATTCAGGATTTATTGATTCACGGAAACATTGATGCGAATTCAGCTGTAACATTTGTCATAATTCGGATTGTTACAAACATGTTCAGAAGGTAATTGAATGTCCAGACTGTTCGAGGTTATGTAGGTTCGAATTTTGTTTTGATGTACATAAAGCAAAGCTTCAGTCGAGGTGAATATTCATTGTGTGAAACGGGGTTCTACTGTAGGAACTGCAATAGCGTAACACACTGGAACCCTTTTAACATAAAAAACATGTGTGTCATGAGAGGATGTGTAAACTCTGCGGCGAAAAACTTGATAAAGACACTGAACATAACTGTTTCATACAGCCGGTAAAGAAAGAAATGCCAAATAGCAATTACATATTTTATGATTTTGAAACTAGACAGGAAACAGGAACTCATATAGCTAATTACTTATGCTGTATTGATTTTCACGGTAAGGAGTGGACGTTCGAAGGAGACAGCTGTGTCGCTGAGTTTTTTAAGACATTCTGGCGTAACAAATACAAAGGCTATACCTTTATAGCACATAATGCTAGAGGGTTTGATTCATACCTTTTGTTAAATCATTTAGTAAAAGAGAGAATAACGCCCGATATCATTGCGCAAGGTAGTAAAATTCTATGCTTTAGCGATTCAGAGTTTCGGCAGTCCTACATCGATAGCCTGTCTTTCTTGCCCATGAAGCTTAGCAACCTCCCTAAAGCCATGGGGTTTTTAGAAAAAAAGAAAGGTTATTTTCCACATTTCTGGAACACCTTAGACCACCAAAACTATGTAGGTCCTTATCCTGAGCCTAAATTTTACGGGGTGGATAGCATGATGCCTAAAGACAGAGAAGAGTTTTTCAAGTGGTACGCAACGGTTTCTGACAAAGTCTTTGATTTTAAGAAAGAGATGGCTAAATACTGTGTAAATGACGTCGACATTTTGAGAAAGGGGTGCTTAGCTTTCAGGAATGAAATTCTCCAAAGTACAAAGGTTGACCCTTTTAAATGCATAACAATCGCTTCTGTCTGTATGAAAATCTTTAGGACCATGTTTCTTCCTAAAAACACTCTAGCAATTCCGCCGCTTGACAATTACATCAATAGGCAGAAATCTTTCTCAACACCGTCAATTCAGTGGCTCAACTACATCTCGGTCACGCAAAATCTACCCATTCGGCATGCTTTGAACGAGGGTGAAGTCAGGTTCGGTAACTTTTCCGTAGATGGTTACTGTGAAGTGGGTCAGACGCAAAAGGCTTTTGAGTTTCTTGGATGTTTTTATTTACGGGTGTGAAAAGTGTTTTCCTTCCATGACCACGCATCCTCTTAGCTCATCTCACACTAGCTTCGGAGATGTTCGTCAAAAAACGATGGAAAAATTAAAAACTTGCAAGAAGTTCATAATTTACAAGTCACAGTAATGTGGGAACATGAGTGGAATGAAGCGAAGAAAACGGATAACCAGGTCATAACCTTTCTAAAGGACTTTGATTTTCCGGAGCGTTTAAACCCTCGTGATGCCCTTTATGGCGGTCGAACTAATGCGCTTCATTTACATTATGTTGCACAGCCGAGTGAGAGAATCGATTATTACGATTTCACATCTCTTTACCCATACGTAAATAAAACAAAGACGTACCCGATCGGTCACCCTACCGCAATTTTCCGTAATTTTCAGCCTTTAGAAAATTACTTTGGTATCATTAGAGCAAAGGTTTTACCACCTCGAGGTCTTTGGGCGCCTGTTCTTCCCTTTCGGGTAAAAAGCAAACTCCTCTTTCCTTCACCAGCAAAAGCAGTGTAACCACTCAGATCGGGATAGAGCCCTTATTGGGACATGGGCGTTTATCGAAATTGCAAAAGCTGTGGAAAAGGGGTACAAAATTTTAAAAGTCTTTGAAGTTTGGCACTTTGACAATACAACCGACACTCTTTTTGCAGACTACATTAAAATGTTCCTAAAGACAAAACAGGAAAGTTCAGGTTATCCATCCTGGGTAATTGATGAAAGGACTAAATGTGAATACATCAACAAATACCAGGAAAATGAGGATATCGAGTTGGATCCGACTTGCATTTCTGTTAATCCGGCTAAAAGATCTGTGGCTAAACTAGCACTAAATTCACTGTGGGGAAAGATGTGTCAAAGACCTGACAGGTCGAACACCACTTTAATCAGTGACCCCTTTAAATTTTTAGAGTTCATGTTTTCCGATATGTATAACGTAAATTAGTTCTCTTTTTTGAATGATGATGTTGCAATTGTACAATGGCGTCATGCAGACGAGAGACTGATACAACCTGGGAACGCTAATGTATTCATCGGCATTTTCACTACGGCATATGCGAGACTCGAGCTATACAATTTGATCGATCGATTACAAGAAAGGTGTTTATACACCGATACTGATAGTGTAATTTTTAAAAGTAAGAAAGGTGACTGGATGCCCCCGTTGAGCGATTATTTAGGTGGTTTAACGAGCGAATTAGATGACGGTGATCAAATTTTAGAGTTCATAAGTGCAGGACCTAAAACCTACGGATACAAAACTCTGAAAGGAAAAACAACAATGAAAGCTAAAGGTATCACTTTAAATTACAACAATTCTAAAGTAGTCAATTTAAAATCACTTACAGACCTGGTACATAATCATGTAAAAAATCAGGATCAAACTAGTCAGCTTATAACGGCGCAAAATCAAATTGTGCGAGATAAAAACGGCTTTCATTTAAAAACAAGCCACAGTTGAAAAGGTTCAGGGTTGTGTACGATAAGCGTGTTTTACTGTCTGACTTTACAACTCTCCCTTACGACTATTAAGACTCTTTATGTATATACGCTTATGTGTTTAAATGTATATATATGTATATATCTGATTTTTGCTTTTGTTGTTGTGTTTTAAAACTTGATCGAACATGAACACTTCTGTTTTTGATGCGAGGATGCTAGTGCCTTTTTCATGTATTGTGTGCGGACCCAGTAATAGTGGAAAGTCTTATTTTATTAAAATGTTGTTGGAAAACTGTAAAGACGTAATGTCGCTAGTGCCGGAAAACATTGTATGGTGTTACACGTGTTGGCAACCTCTGTACGATGAATTGTTGGGAAAAATAAATATAAACTTTCTTCAAGGAATCCCTGATTCTTTGTGTGATGATGAACTGTTTCCCCCTAGCAATACAAACTTAATGGTAATCGACGACTTGATGGAATCTGCAAGTAAAAACGACGAAGTAGAAAAGGCGTTTACTAAATACACGCATCATCGCAACCTATCGGTTATTTATTTGGTTCAGAATCTCTTTTTTCAAGGCAAGACAAGTAGAACGATCAACCTGAACACCAACTACATGGTTCTTTTTAAAAACCCTAGAGATAAGTTACAGATCAGTGTGCTAGCGCGTCAAATGTACCCCGGCAACAACAAGTATTTTTTAGAATGTTTTCAAGATGCCACTTCTAGACCTTACGGGTATTTATTTGTTGACCTGAAAGCACATACACCAGAAGAACTCCGTCTCAGATCTGGGGTGTTTCCACAAGAGATTCCTGCCGTGTATGTCCCAAAGAAAAAGTCTTTAAAGTATCGATAATAATGTCAGATCGCTTGAAAAAATCCCTACCGTTGTTAAAGTCAATACACAGATCTACACCGCAGCGGAGAAAGGATATATTACGCGATGCATATGTGAACTTGCCTTAAACGTGCTCAGAGGGAACGTGCCGCTGACGTCGAAACAGTACAGAGTTTTTAAAAAACAGAAAAAATTTATCAAACTTTTTGCTGATAAGAGAGCATCTATAGAAACAAAAAGGAAAGTTATTAATCAATCTGGAGGATTTCTTCTTCCGTTGCTCAGCGTAGCCGTTCCTTCTATAACCAGCTTAATTGCATCACGTAACAATTAACATGGAGACTGCCGAGAAACTGTATTTAGTCCCTCAACACCAGCTTGATAAACTTAGAAACACAGCCACGGAGAAAGAGATTTTAAGAAAAACTGTTGAAAACAACTTAGACGAGGCAATTCGTCACATTTTGTTAAGGTCAGATCTGAATGAATATGAGAAGGCTAAACTCTACATGTCGACTCTGCAAAGGTTTTTAAACTTGGTTAAACTAGGAGATCAGGAAACCACTGAACTCACCCTAAGCCTACCTAAAATACAGGAAAGCAAAACAGAAGCTACTGCAACCGAAGCTCCTTACCCCCAAAAAGATGAAATTGTACAAGAGGTGATTGCCAACGTTTCTGCAAGGAACAAAAGAAATGCTTCATACATTATGGAAAAAATTCTTAAATCCAACAATGTTGCTTCATGGAACGATGACGGTGAATTTATTTTTAAAGGAAACACTATCAAAGGGTCTCACATGGTTGATCTGCTGAAGAATCTCACTGCCCCTTATAAAGTATCTGAAGAACGGAGACCTTTAGGTTGGAAAGAATTGTTACACACTGTAG
The DNA here is from genome assembly GCF_024256425.1 of Clarias gariepinus. NCBI lineage: Eukaryota > Metazoa > Chordata > Actinopteri > Siluriformes > Clariidae > Clarias > Clarias gariepinus. Next base: position 34,659,399 of record NC_071108.1, on the reverse strand, counting down.
CGACCCTAAACATACCCTTTTCAACTATACCTAACAGGGATGTTCGACGCAAAATAACAGACATAAAAAGATCTAAAGATCCGTACTCCCCCAGTCTCGTTTCCTCATCACCCGCTAAAAAGAAAGGCTCTTTGACCTTTAAATCACCCGAGCTTAGCACATCTGTCTGGTTAGATTTTTTAAATGACTGACGAGGAACTACGTTTGTTGCATTGTATTTTGTTACCATTTATTTCAATAAAACTCTTTGCATCAAGAATTTTTGTGAAGCATCATCATTATTTTGATAGTCCACTACACACACATTAATGAAGCATGTTCAAAGAGCTAGCGCATTGTACACAACTAAATGAATGCATTTCATTTATTCTAGGGTACAATTTTTTAACAAAAGCCACAACAGCATTATCATTTCTACTTAAATCGTTGCTATACATAGACAATATATGATTAAATGAATAACCTTTAGCTCTATGACACAGAAAAATTACACATTGTTGTCCGCAACAAACTGAATTAAAATTTTGAACTTGAACAGGGTTATATTTTATTTTGCTACAGTTCTTTCTCAAAAAATTATTAATAGAATCAGGAAATAGCTCGTAGTCTGGTGGGTTTCCGTACGAGTCAAAAAATTCTCCAGAGGTTTCATCATTAAGACATAAAGCTAGCCAGTGTTCACCTGGCATGTGTCTCGGGTGCGTATTCACGATGAATAAGGCTGGATATTGTCTCAGTGTATTCGTTGGTAACTCGTCGCTAGCCATCATCCCGCAGAATATTCGATCTATTTCAGAGCAGCTTCTCATAACAATGGTTAGTTCTCTGGTATCCATGCGTTACTGGTAATCGATGAGCACGTTTCTTCGGTTGTTTATTTCTAGAAAACTGTCAAAACTGTACACTATTAGATTCACGGTTCTTGGGAGAGGCTGTCGAAATCTGAGTTCCAGACGCATATTCCCCGACCTTATTAATGACAAATGCTCGCCGCAGTCGTCGTCAGGATTCAGGTTGAATGCGAATAAAGTATAACCGCTGGCATACTCCTCTCTGTTGATTGCCATCGACTGATCCTTTAGCTGCTTTCCGGATGCTAAAATTAAAGAATGGAATTCACGAACCGCATTCCCAGTCTGAAAAACCGGTTGAAACGGTTTTGCAGGATACTGAGCACCATCTACATAGAGTGCTACAAATTCTGTATCGTAATGTTGAAAATTAAATGGGTTCTTATTGTATGCTCCGCTGAAGGCATCGTTGTCTACCATGCCAAAGATCACGGTTTTAGGTAATGGGCCGATGAAAAGATTCTCTTGTGAGCAAATGCGGCTCCCTGCAGCTAGGCTGAAGGTCTTCATGCAGACTCTTTCGATAGGATACTTGGCGGTTGCGCTAAGTAGCGCTTGTGCATGGCCCAGTTTTACCGGTGGTGAGACGGTTACTTTCTTCACAAAAAGAGAGGCATTGAGTATTTTAATTGTGAAATTGGCATTTCCTTCTTTCATTAAGCAAAATTCATCTTTACTACGAACCATTTTAATCCTCACATCGACGCCGTTGAGTAAAAGCTTATCTTGAAAAAATATATCCGAGTGAATATGTCCAATCAGGTCAAAGGTGTTGCTTTCAGCACTGAATCGAGCCCTTTTTTTAAGTCCATCGTTTCGACCATCCGGATCAGTAACATCCATGTGCCCTGCAGTGTCTTTGTAAAATAATCCGGTGCAAAATTGTGTTTCCAGGGTATCTTTTCCATAGTTGAGAAGACATACAAAAGCAGCACGGTATGGGTAGGTACTGCTGGACTGAGAAATAAGACGGTCTCCTAGGACAATATCCACTTGTGAGAAGAGTGATGCTATTTATCAAAGGATAGTTAACAACTCCTACCTTTTCATCATTAGCAATGTTCGAACCATCTGCATTCACAATTTTACACGATAGTTGTAAAAAAGTGTTCGGTAAATCATAATAAAATTCCCCGCTCGATGCGATAAAAAACTCAATTGGCGAGTTGTCCGTTAGAGCAGAAAGGGGCGGTATTTCAACGTAAGTATATTTTTCGATGCTCGTTTGGGTATACAGTAGCGTGAAAATGTCCAATTCTGACTATGTACACTCTGAGGATAGGTTGTATAAGAAAGCCATGATGTTAGAAAATGCTCAGCAGCTTTCTTTTGCGAGAGACAGGCTGGCGCTTGTTGCCTCTCTGCTTGCTCTTTTTCACACTGCTCTTGATTTTAGTTAGCTTACGTCTTTTATTCGGAACCGTATGTCGATCTCCCGGGGGTTTTCTAGATTTTTTGTGCGCAATCATTGCTAGACCGGACCCATCCTGATTTTCAGTTTGAGCTTTGCTTATAATGTTACTCACTACATCACTCACAATACCTTTAGCTGCAGTTTTTAAATGAGGTTTCGCGATAGCAAATCCCCTTTTTACGAACGGAACCGCCATTTGAAAAAGACCCTTGAACAGACCTCCTAGACCCGCCCCATACATGGTGGGCGCTCCAGAATATCCAGGCAAGCCATTCCCCGCTTGTTTAGTATAATATTCTATATAGGCTTGCGGATCTATATAACCCCTATCCATCATTTTACACACGGAACGAATGCTTAGTCTGAAGTGTAGTTTAGCTATAAACTTGCTGTAACTGAAAGGTATGATCTTGTTTTGATCAGACTTGACTTCAATTACAATATCGGTAATGTGGTTCTTGGTGAGCGGTACGTAATGTGGCTTATCATAAGTAATAGTGACAACTTTGTTGTTTTCACCCGATATATGTACACATCTCAGTAACGGGACAAAGCTGTCACTGACTCGTTGATACACAATAATGTCTGTATATACATACATTGTGTAAAACCCCGCATGAATATCCGCGGGATTTGGTGCTTCTTGATGTCGGAATGTCAACGGTATGTCGGGTATCAAACCGAGCATATAGGCTAAGCTTCCATTGGCTTTGAAAGTATATGGTTTTAAGCTCTCCACGCGTATTTTATTTTTCACAGGGTTATAGGACATCTCCATGTCAAGTTTCAGCGCTTTTATAGGTTTGTTAATTTCATTAATCAGTTCTATGATACTTGTATAATACCCAGGACTGATATAAAAAAAAAATGGTTGTGGATTTGATTTCCCTCCTTCACACTAACGTGACATAGAGTGTCTTGCTGTGATAATGAGTACCAGCTATGAATATATATTGTACCTCTGAAAGCGCTACCTCCCAGTCACCTTTGAGATCTATTGGCTTGGCGAATTTAGTAGTATAGTGAGAAATCTCGTTATTTGGATAAATATCCCTCGATGCGTTGCTTGGAAGGGTCACAAAGAATCCGCACTCATCCATGGCTTAGTGATTAAAGGTATCAGTTATTTTTGTGACAATTCCTTTTAAATTCTAATGCTCGATGTTAACTACGTCTTTGGCAGGAACCCAGGAATTAAATTTTTCGGGCCACCCCACCCACTTCACCAGACAGACTTTTTTCCGGTTTTGGATCTTGGTGGACAAGATTTTCTCTATTTTGAATGCTCTGTCTTTTCCAATGATAATCTTTTGTAATTCAGGTTCATAAAACGCACCCTCAATTTCTTGATTATCATAATCATGCAGTTTATATACCGGAGGATCTCTCGGAATCCGCTCAGAAATTGTAAAATATTCATCAGTAAAGTTTTGCTCATACCCTTTTTCAAACTGCCTTTTTAAACGAGAAATTCTAACAGTATCACCGACTTTAAACTTAAATTTTAGTTTCTTTACTTTCGGTGACCATAGTCCATAAAGGGTTTTAAATACACTAAAAGAATTGGCTTCGTTTACATCGATAGGTTTCATTTTAATGCTGGAATGGTGACTGTTATTGTAGGCGTGATTCAAATTCTGCACAATGTCGATGTATTTTCTTGTGTTAAAAGCTGTAAAATATCTCCACATCCTAGTCTTTAGGGTTCTGTTGAATCTTTCACACACCGAAGCCTTTTGACCCGTACCAGTGGCAAAGTGAGTAATGTTGTGTTTCTTCATTAAGGTTTGAAACTGTTTGTTGAAAAACTCCTTCCCTCGATCAGTTTGTAATTTTTGGGGAATTCTTCCCTCCTTCAGAATAGAGTCAAAAGCTTTAGTGACCTCGGATCCTGACTTGTTTCGTAACACTCGTACCCAAGCATATTTGGATAAAATATCTATACACGTTATCAAAAATTTTGCGTTATCATTACTGTCTGACAAGTTGGTCATATCAACTAAATCAGCTTGCCATTGTTCATCGATGTTTTTTACAAAAACTTTGTTTTTTTTAAACTTGGTAGATATCGGTTTATGTAGAGTGTATGAATCCTGCTCCGCTAACCAGTTTTTTAACTCAAAATCATTAACTCTTTTCCCTATTTTCTCTATGATGGCTCTTTGAAGACTTTCAACACTGCCGTACGACCCAGGGTCTGACGGTGTATAATATATATTCTTCAACAGACGCTCAGTCATTTTGGGGTATCGAGACAAGAATGACCAAACATCGGTGTAGACTATGCATTTATTCTCAGGCAACATATAATGCGGGTAAGATTTACATTTTTATGCATTAAATATTCAAACAGGTAGTCAAAAATATGAAGGAAATCAACGTTTTCCTTTCTAAGTAATTTAAAAACACACATATCAGTTACATAGGTTAAGATACATAATACATGACTAGTTTTGCAGTCAAAAGGTTCAGCAAACATAGCAGATAAAACTCGGGGAACATAAGTGTGGAAAGGATATTCATTACTTAGATTACACAAAGAGTCCCAATTTCCTGTAAAATCTCGTACGGTATTCATGAGTCTTTCTAGTCGATAAACAGCGTCTTCATCAACAGAAAGTTGATTAACAAAAATATTTTGGTCATGGACTCTCAGTTCAACGATTTGTTGGAGAGCAGAGGTGAATTCTGTCTTCAGATCTTTCTCAGAGTCAGAATTTATGTAGCGTGTTTTGAAGTTTCCCATGTATGTAGTTGATCAGGGGGCTCCAGGGTGAGTGAAAGGTCCAGTAGTCCACGATGTCTTCATAAACTTGTTCTCCACAAATCTCTTTCGTTTTCTCTTTGAGCTCGCTCACCACAGTTTTGATGCAGGGTTCATCTCGCTAATCGCACACAACAGCTTCAGCGATGCCTTGAATTTTTTCCAGGGATGGTACGTGGTTGATTCCACACAATTTCAAAGCTCTTACTAAAGTGTATTTCATCCACGGTTTAAACAGTTTTTTCATCAATCTGAAGGCATTCATGTGTAGATAGTAGTTGTCAGGATCGAACAAACACGCGTGCTAAAGTTGACTCGGGTGATCAATCGCACATCCGTGGCAATTGTCTTTAAGATCTTGAGTTATAATTCTGTCCAACAGCTTCCCTGTCACAGCACGGATGATGGCTAAAGTGGTGGTGGAGAGACAGCCGTCAGTTTCATCGCTCGAAGACAGATAGGAAAGATTTCTTTTTCCCAAACTTTCACCAACGCTTTCACCTTCTTCTTTAAATCCTGAACAGGCTGCCTCAGTAGCCAGCGAGTTGTAAAAAATGGGTTTGTATTCACAAGCCATACTGTTTTGCTGGTGCTCAAAAAGCTGATGCTCTTTAATGAGATGGTAAGTCTTCTTCTTTTTATACAACTTAAAGGGAGGAGTCCTCAAAGTTAGGGTGTGGGTTATCAGAAGAGATCAGCCAGTCTTAGCTTTATTTCAGATGTTTCTTTGTTTTTTTCCAACTGTAGAAAAAAGTCATTGATTTGTTTAAAGCAGCATCGAAGCTCTTCCCAGCTAGTACGGTCATACCTCACACAACCACTGTGTTTGTTCACTTCTAACCAGTCATTACAAAAAAGGACAATGTAGCAGTGTAGAGAAACCTCATTCTTAGCAAAATTTGTCAGTCTCATGTGATACGTGTCCTGTCGAGACGACTTGCGTGTCCATTTACGCTTAAAAGCCTCTGGTGAAAACACATCCAATACTATGTAATATTCGAGGTCCTTACACCATTTACGGAACTTTTTCCAATTAGCCCGATCAAAAGTTATTCTCTCTGTAGCTTTACTCCAATGTATCTTTCCTGGTCCCGATAACTTAAACAACGTAACGTCTTTTTCCTCGTTGAAAATGAAGCCGGCGGTACAACCATTTAACAAACTCCAATATTGAATCTTTTCATGCTCTGAAAACGTTTGAATTCTTGTCAATGTAGTCTTAGACTTTTTCGGTGCATCTGGACAAGCCGCCATAGTTGAACACTAAAAACTCAACATTATTCCTTACCCAGAACCACCATATTTGAAAGGAAACTGGGTGTAATGCAGTATCAGGTACTTTAATCTGATTGGTCAAAAGACTTAGAAGGCAGAGATGGTTATAAACACCTGTTTAAACATTTAAAACACAACTACCCTTCCATATGTCACCTTTGACCTTTAGCTGTCAAAAATGAATTATAGTAATCATAATATAAATAATAATATCACCTTTCACATGATCTTTCGCAGGAAAGGAGACAACAATTTTCTTAAGGACTAACACACGTGTAAACATTCACAGGAAAGGAGACACCAATTTTTCTTAATGACGAACACCTGTGTAAACATTTAAAACACAACTACCCTTCCATATGTCACCTTTGACCTTTAGCTGTCAAAAATGAATCATAGTAATCATAATATAAATAATAATATCACCTTTCACATGATTTTTCACATAACCTTTGATATGACCTTTGACCTTTACCTGTCAAAACAAAGTTTGACGATTTCACGCCTCTACTTCTCTCTACCGTCAACGAACCTGAGTGATCAATGAAAGTAGGGAAGACAGCTTCTAAACATAAAGTACCAGTTCACCATAATACTCTATGTCCATGAGTCCCCTAGATCTGCTCCTTTACCTAAGGCAAATCTATTCACAAAAGTGCTTTTTTTTATTTTTCTCACATACACAATTTATTTTATTTTTTTATTTAAAAAAATTAATTTCTTTCATTTTTGTGAAGCTGCTTTGAGACAATGACCATTGTTAAAAGCGCTATATAAATAAATTGAATTAAATTGAATAGCCTAGACCTAAATATTGAGACTGTGTCTGAGTCCCGAACATTAATTAGAAGGCTATTTCATAACTTGTGCGTTGTAAGAAAAAGCTCAGTCGGGAGACTATTTAATGCGTTATAAGTAAAAACTAGTAATTTCACAGAAAGCCAATGCAGTAAGGATAAGATAGGGGTGATGTGCTCATATTTTCTGGTTCTAGTGAGCACTCTTGCTGCTGCATTCTGGACTAACTGAAGCTTGTTTATGCACCTGTAAGGCTTAACAATAGTCCAACCATAAAAGCATGAACAAATTTTTCTGCATTGTTTAGTGACAATATATTTCTTATTTTGGCAATATTTCTGAAGTTGACAAATGCTATCCTAGTAATATTATCTACATGTGCTTCAAATGAAAGACTGGAATCTATAATCACACTAAGGTCTTTTACTGTTGCACTTGATGGAACAGAAAGACCATCTAAAATTACAGTGTGATTAAAAAGCTTGCTTCTAGCTGCATGTGGGTCTATGACTAGAACTTCTGTCTTATCAGGATTAGGCAGAAGGAAGTTAATTTACATCCAGTCTCTTATGTCCTTCACATATTGCTAACATTTTTGTAAGCTGGTTTTTCTCATCTGGTTTTGCTGAGATGGATAACTGTGTGGCATCAGCATAACAATAAAAACGTATGCTTACGAATAATGTTGCCCAGAGAAAGCATGTAAAGAGAAAAAATATCAGTGCGCCTAAAACTGAACCCTGTGGAACACCAAACTCTACTGAGAACATTCAGAACAGACATGCATTTGAATTGTACTCCTCTATTATTTACTTTTCAAATGTCTGTCAATGAATACCTTTGAGCCCAGTAATGAAACTAATGAATTTTATATTGTATTGCAGTGTTAGGATATTTGTTAGTGTTAGTGTTTGTTTGTTATTAATGATATACATTTTTAAATTAGTTGATAATAGTGATTACAGCAAGTTGTCAGACCTTTTTGTTGCTATTGTTTTCTGCATACAGAAATAAAACTTAACAAATTTTATGATTCGGTGGCACGGTGGCTTAGTGGTTAGCATTGTCGTCTTGCACCTTCAGGGTCTGGGTTTGATTCCTGTCTCTGCGCGCATGGAGTTTGCATGTTCTTCCCGTGCTTGGTGGGTATTGTCCCACAGTTCAAAGACATGCAGATTATTATAATTGGTGTTCCCAAATAGCCTGTTTTTTGTTAATGAGTGTGTGACTGTGTGTAGGGGCCAGGGGTAGCTCAGTGGTTAAGGCATTGGACTACGGTTCGGAAGATCCCAGGTTCAAACCCCACAACCACCAGGTTGCCACTGTTGGGCCCTTGAGCAAGGCCCTTAACCCTCAACTGCTCAGATGTGTAATGAGATAAAAAAAAATGTAAGTCGCTCTGGATAAGAGCGTCTGCCAAATGCCCAAATGTAAATGTATGTGTGTGCCCTGCGATGGAACTTAACATTTAAACCTCATTAGTTTAAAAATTATTTTTCAAAATACAAACAAAAATCATAACTGTATTGGTACTGAAACAACATTTTTTGTATATAGTGAATATATACACTTGCTAAATATATAAAATTAATTGTACAGATCCCTGAGTGGTGAAAGAGAAGAGAGGTGATGATCTGTGAGCAGGAGTATGAGTTCATGCCATGAGCACCACAGATGCCATGTTTGACTTAAAATTGCGGATAGAGTATAGAGAAGGTCAAAAGAGAATGCATTTGTGTGTGTATATTTAGAGAAAGCATTTGATAGGGTCCCCAGAGATAAACTGTGGTATTAAATGAGGAAGTATGTGAAGGTGGTGCAAGATATGTAGGAGAAGTTGACAGATGAGGTTAGACAAGAGTCCTCATGGACTATTGTGGATGTTATTGTGATCAGCAGCAAGAGTAGGGAGCAGGTTGGGATGAGTCTACAGAGATGGAGGGTGCACTGAAAAGAAGAAATACAAAGATTAGTAGGACCAAGATGAAGTACACACTAAAAAAAGTGAAACTGCTGTGTCATTGATACAAAGTATGTTTCTACATTGATCTGATGGAAATTTTTGAGTTCCTATACGAAACTGATATTTTTACATTGCTTAAAAGCAAACATCGCAGCCCCTGTTTAAACTTAAATGTAATCCGTTCACTCAAAGGACATTTCTACTTCAAACCAGAAGTTTGCCGTGTCACGTGACCTCATGACGTAGTATCATCGCGGACTGAATCACGTTCTGCTGGCGGCCATAGTTTTTCAAAGAAAACTCATGTCATTTTTATGTTAAATGTATCTCTACCATAAGCAAATTTATGATTTATGTCAGGAACAACTACTTTGTAGATTGAGTTTTGTGCCCGTGTTTGCTAGTGTAGCTAAAAACACCTATATTAGCTACAGTAGCATTAGTGAACTAAAGCGGTTATTTTTAAAACACCGGAGTTTCTATGCTAAGTCGGCTTTGCTGAATAACATAAAGTTAATTATATTTAAACCTTCTGGACTTGCTAACGTGTAAGTAATGTTAATATCACTAAAACTATATTCCCTCATATGAAACAGGGCATAAGCACATGTCACTGACATACTGGTAACACTTTATTACAGATTCTTAACATTATCGGTATATAAACACTGGCAATTCGACATGTTGATTAAACGTTACTACAAGTAAAAGTACAGAATAGAATTAACCATGTAAATTAAATAAAATGTTAAATAAAACACGAAAACAGTAAATTTTATATAATTATTAAACAAACTTCTTATTTGCTTGGTAGTAGTAGCATGGATTAATGGACAGAGCACTGTTCCACTGTCCACTAGTGTTTACACAGACCAACAAGCTGAGGTTAGCCATTACTGTGTCATGAATGAAGTTTAAAAGTAAACATGAAATCTTTATTCACGTTTGTGTTTACAGGTCTGTTAGCTTTTCTGAAAGGGCATTATTTTACCCATACTGCAGAAATTAAGTCCTAAAATGCACAAATAAAAACATTATGTGGATAAATTTTAAAATGAAAATGATACAATTGCTGTGAATTTAGTAAATGTCAGCGTAATCTAAATATCTTTAAATAAACTCCCTGAAAATGACCGAGTACTGAAACTTAGTAGTTGAATTATCTGATAATATCAGAGAATAATTTCAATTATCCTGCGAAACTGGATTATGTTCATGGGTTTATTGTATTATCAGTAGTGAGCACTTGCAAAGCAACAGAATGCAGTTATTTTAAAGGTGTGTGTGTGTGTGTGGGGGGGGGGGGGTTGTTCTTTCTATACATACTGTAATTAAGATTTGATAAGAACTTGAGCCAGTCCAATTTCTTTTTTTATTTAATTATTTTTTATATTCAATTCAATTCAATTCAATTTTATTTGTATAGCGCTTTTAGCAATTTTCATTGCCGCAAAGCAGCTTTACATAGTCAAAAGAATTATTTAGGTTTGTATGAAATGTGAATTTGTATGAATCAAAATGGTCAGTTTGTCCCTGGTGAGCAAGCCGAGGGCGACAGTGGCAAGGAAAAACTCCCTGAGATGGTAAGAGGAAGAAACCTTGAGAGGAACCAGACTCAACAGGGAACCCATCCTCATTTGGGTGAAACAAAAAGCAGTAAATGATCTGCATATATACAGTGTGTAGGGTGGGAGGCAGTTCAGCTAAAATAGCTGATGTTAATTGATGTTAATATGGAGTCCAGGTAGTTATTGAAGACCCAGGTAGACTTGTAAGAAGTTCCAGTCATGAACTATCGAACTGTCAAGTCCCCAGAGAAACAGTTGCCAACACCAGTCAAGGCCAGAACCATTTTCTAGGTAGAGAGAATCATTCCCAGACACCAGACGCATCCCAGAGAGACACACGGGGCATCCATGTGACGAGATCTTCAGCCAGAAGCGGGGCACCAGGATGGGTCAGACAGGTCCGGAGGGCAGAGGGAGTCTGGATCACTGGCAGCTCAGGAACGACATGTGTAGCTCGACAGAGAGAGAGAGAAAGAGTGAAAGGGGGGGACAGGAGGAGAGAGGAAAAAGAAAGAGGGGGGGAAAGAGAAGAAGAGGAGAGATGGCAGTTAGGTATGGTCACAGTCACACAATGTATAATGTGAATGTATATTAACTGTAGCGTGCAAGCAGAGACTCCGGCAGGACTAACTATGACAGCATAACTAAAAGGGAGAGCCAGAAGGAAACACAAACATGAGGGCTTCCTGACATGTAAAGCAAACAATCACCTCACCGTCAGCAAACCTGAGTGATCAATTAGAGTGAGGAAGACAGCATCCAAACATACCAGTTCACCATAATACTCTACGTCTATGAGTCCCCCAGATCTGCTCCTTTACCTATGGCAAATCTATTTATAAAAATGCTCGGCTAAATAAATAGGTTTTTAGCCTGGACTTAAATACTGAGACTGTGTCTGAGTCCCGAACACTATTTGGAAGACTATTCCATAACTTTGGGGCTTTGTAAGAAAAAGCTCTGCCCCCAGCTGTATTTTTCATAATACGCGGTACTGACAAGCAGCCTGCATCCTTTGATCGAAGTAGGCGTGGCGGATCGTAAGACACTAGCAGTTCGCTCAGGTACTGCGGCGCGAGACCATTTAATGCTTTATATGTCAAAAGTAGTATTTTAAAATCAATGCGAAATTTCACAGGGAGCCAATGGAGTGAAGATAAGATAGGGGTGATGTGCTCATATCTTCTGGTTCTGGTGAGGACTCTCGCTGCTGCATTCTGGACTAGCTGAAGCTTATTTATGCATCTAGCTGAACAACCAGACAGTAAGGCATTACAATAGTCCAACCTAGAGGTGATAAAAGCATGAACTAGTTTTTCTGCGTCGTTTAGCGACAATAAATTTCTTATTCTGGCAATATTTCTGAGGTGAAAGAATGCTATCCTGGTAATATTATCTACATGTGCTTCAAATGAAAGGCTGGAATCAATAATCACACCAAGGTCTTTCACTGTTGCATTTGATGGAACAGAAAGGCCATCTAAAGTTACGGTATGATCTAAAATTTTACTCCTAGCTGTATGCGGTCCTATGACTAGAACTTCTGTCTTATCCGGATTTAGCAGAAGGAAGTTAGTTAGCATCCAATTTCTTATGTCCTGCACACATTGCTCAATTTTAGTAAGCTGTTTTTTCTCATCAGGTTTTGCTGAGACATATAACTGTGTATCATCAGCATAACAATGAAAACTAATACCATGCTTACGGATTATGTTGCCCAGAGGAAGCATGTAAAGGGAAAAAAGCAGTGGACCTAAAACTGAACCCTGCGGAACGCCAAACTCCACTAGAGAACATGCAGAATAATCACCATTTAAGTCTACATACTGATAACGATGGGTCAGATAGGATCTGAGCCAGGAGAGGGCTGTACCCTTAATTCCCACTACATTTTCTAATCTGTGAAGAAGAATAGCGTGATCAACAGTGTCAAAAGCTGCACTGAGGTCAAGTAATACAAGCATAGTTACACAACCCTGATCAGAGGCCAATAGAATGTCGTTTACTACTTTAACGAGCGCCGTCTCTGTACTGTGATGAGGCCTAAATCCTGACTGATACAGTTCATGTATGCCATTCCTATGTATATATGAGCATAGCTGCTCCGCTACTATCTTTTCCAGGATCTTAGAGATAAAGGGGAGGTTTGATATTGGTCTGTAACTGGACAGCTGACAGGGGTCGAGGTCAGGTTTCTTAATTATTGGTTTGATAACTGCTAATTTAAAAGATTTTGGAACATATCCCATGCTGAGTGAAGAATTAATTATTCTCAACAGGGGTTCTATTATTGCTGGTACTATCTGTTTAAGAAAATGTGTCGGTACAGGATCTAATATACAGGTTGATGAATTTGAAGAAGAGATGAGTGAAATTAGTTCATTCTCTTCAAGGGGAGTAAAGTATTCTAGGTTCTGGTCTGACATGGCTAGATTAACATCTGCATCAATTACATTGTTCGGTTTCAAAACCTCAATTTTATGCCTAATATTTACAATTTTATTATTAAAAAAGTTCATGAAGTCCTCACTATTGCATGATGTTGTTGTGGAGATTTCTGCAGTGGTCTTATTTCTGGTTAATTTGGCTACAGCATTAAATAAGAATCTAGGATTGTTTTTATTTTCTTCTATAAGAGTGGAGAGATATGTTGATCTAGCTACACTAAGAGCTTTTCTATAGTTCAGGATGCTCTCCTTCCATGCTATTTGAAATACTAGTAATTTAGTTTGACGCCATTTACGTTCTAATTTCCGAGCGGTCTGTTTTAAAGTGCGCGTGTGATCGTTATACCAGGGAGCAAGTTTTTTATCTCTAATAATTTTTCTTTTGACTGGAGCTACATTATCTAGGGTATAGCGAAATGTCGACTCTAAATATTCAGTCGCCTGATCGAGTTCTGTGGGGTCAGACGGTGATCTAATCGAAGTTGGGAACTCTGGGAGATTACTGATAAAACTCTGTTTGGTAGTTGATGTGAATGTACGTTTCATACGGTAGCGCGGCGCTGTGTGTACATTATTATTGTGACACACTTGCAATGAGACAAGATAGTGATCTGAGATAACTTCAGATAGTGGTATTGTGAATAAATTTCTTATACTTAATCCAAATAATATTATTAAATCTAAAGTGTGACCTGCTTTATGAGTGGGTCCTACTACACACTGATTTACTCCTACCGAGTCCAGTATAGACATAAATGCAGTTCTCAGAGGGTCTTCTGGGTTTTCAAAATGAATATTAAAATCCCCAGCAATTAACACTTTGTCTACAGAAATGACTAGGTTTGAGAGGAAATCTGCAAATTCACTAAGAAATTCCGAGTACGGCCCTGGAGGTCTGTAAATGACAATTAGCGGGATCGACTGAGCTGACTTAATATAGTTAAATACACTTATGTTATCAGTAATGAGTTTCTGAGAATTATAACTGCTCCACTTCAAGCAAGATTGCTGGTTTCCTTAAACAAGCAACACTACAAACTCATTCAGATCATCAGAAACAAGGGAGAAATTGTCAGAGAGAAGACCAGAGATATAATCTTCATCTTCATCGTAGAAATTAGCTTGGTGTCAAATGTAATATTGTAAGTCATCCAAATCAAGTTGGCTGTGATGCACTAAATTAACACATAACTAGCTTAATAAAACATTTTAGTTTAACTTGTTCACAGGTTAGTGTATGCTATTTGAATACAGGTTTCAATGTCTGCCATGTTCATTTTATCACACTTCACAAGCCTAACATAACCAACAATACTATGTTTGTTTTTACATGCCTAGAGCCTGGAGGTGAATGTATGAAGAGAGTATCTCCTGAAATGTCTTATGGTGTATTTGAGTAGAAGATGTGGACCAAATGATTAAGCACTGGTAAGCGTTTGTTCATAAGGCATTTCAACCTTAGAACTGAAAAATAGTACTGAATTGATAAATTAGCCTTGCTCAAAGGTCCAGGTGGCAGCTTGGTGGTGCTGGGGTTTGAACCTGTGAGCTTCCAGTCAGTATACCAACATCCAAAAACCACACAACTACCTCTGCCCCTTCATATTCACAAATATGAGGTCATTGGCATTATCAGCTGCAGCACAACCTTTACACAGGGCCATTAAAATAAAATAAAAAAAATCATAGTATGTATTAACATTAGTTACATACATGCTCCTAAACTTTGTGGAAAGACTTCACAGAAGAGCTGAAGCTGTTATAGCTGCAAAAGGCCAACATCATATTAAACCCTATGGATAGAGAAGTGGATGTTACTCAGGTTTATACTGTATGCATGTGAAGGCTAAAAAAAGTAGACCAGTGCAAACTATTTAATAAAAGTAATTTTGACAAATCCTGTCTTCCATCTCTGTTGTGTGCAAAAATCTGTAGCGGTTCCTCTGGGCCATCTTCAATACATGGAAGGTGGCTCTCTCCTCTTGTAGTGGCAATGTTGTGAAGCACAACACAAGCCACTATGATGTTGCATGCCCTCTCTGGACTGACCCAGAGCCCACGCAGACACTGAAACCTAGACTTGAGGATCCCTACGGTCATCTCCACCTTGGTCCATGTTCGGCTGTGAGCCAGGTTAAAGCGCGTCTATGGTCCAGAGTCAGGTTCGGGGTAGGGTGTTAATAGGGCAGACAAGGGTATCCTCTGTCCCCCAGCAAGTAACCATTGTACTGTTCTGTAATGATTCAAGTGTACAATACTAATATATAAAAAAACAAACAAACAAAAAAAAAACATTGTATAGAGCAAAACATACCCTGCTGAAATGTCTGGCATAATGATGACTTGTGGTAAATTCTGGCATCATGCACAGATCCTGGCCATTTTGCCTTATCAATAGTAATGATGTGAATTGCCTCACATATTAAAAAAGTAATGATTTTAATGATTTTAACAAGGCAAAAAATTAAGCACACAAAATTAGGTTGTTATCTGTACATTGCTACTATGAATAGATTTCCTATTAACATCATCTCCCTCATTTATTGAAGGAGCTTTAATAGGAATGTGGGTGCCATCAATGCACCCAATTACATTTGGAAACCCTGAAATAGAAAGTCATATATGGAAGCATCAAGTGTGTGCGCAGGATGAATACATGTATACAGTAGATATAAATAGTATGACTACATATTAAATATGCGTCATCGATTTTACTACAAAAGACAAACCTGCCACTCAGTGGAATTCCTCTTTAATACCACGCAGAGGTTTATGTCCAGGGAACTGTACACACGTGTGGAAGAAGTGTTTAAGTGCCAGACATACAGTTGCCTTTCCCACATGCTCTGCATCGCCCAATGTGCTATGTACAGAATGTTTTCTAAGCGCAGACCCGCGGTTTGTGACATTTGCAATATGCGGTTTCAAGAGATGTATTAGGTAAATTACGGATTCTATTGAAAAACAATATCGCTCTTTCAAATAATCATTAGGAAATGAAAAAACATCAATACGCGGTCTTATAACCCTCTCCCGGCGAAAAAAACCTTGTATAAATTGTGCCTTCACGTCCACAGGATCCTCATCAAAAGAGCGCGCCATGCTGAATAACCTTCTAAAACAAACTAACCCTCGAACATAACCTGCTACCGAGCAGGTTATCTTCAGAGAGTAAGTTTCTATGGTTACATACAGACCCAGAAAGTTACCTCCGTTTTTGGAACCGAAAGTTGAGGTTATCCACTAACTTACTCTTAAACTTACCCAGGTATGTCACATAACCTGCTTTCTGGAATACCCCCCCAGACGAGGAGACTAAACAGACTAAGATTTAAGCAGGTTAGTAGTGCACTGGTTAGTATTTATACAGAATAAGAACTACACATGCAAAGGAGGTTACTCACACATGAGGGTAAACACACAAGGCTAATTCTCCTAGAGGCTAATCATGCTAGGAGAAACTAGGTAAACTTAACTTAAAGCTCCATAAACCAAATGCCAACTAAACAAACTAAAACGACCATAACAAGAGAAAACAAAACCCACTTAAAAGACAGAAATTAATGCTCGACCCAGTTATCCAGAACAACCAGCTATTTATAACAAGACTTATTAGCTACCTCGTTCAGGTGAGCACCCGCATCACCTGACCGAGGAGCCTTCTGGGAAACTGAGTCTACCAACAAAAACTACAAACTAAAAAAAAAAAACCTCTAGTGGGCAACCCTCACAGTTTCTGATTTGGATGGATGAATTTCTTTTGCTTTGGGGAAACTTAAAAATATATTTATATTTAATAAAAATTGAACCTTAAATAAAATTATAACATTTGATTTGAGAGAAAGTAAAAAAAATGCTTGTAACAAATTGAAACAATTTTTTAAAGTTGATCCAAAGTATCATTTTTTTCAGTGCATGTGTGTAAATTAGATAGAGGGTGGGGGAAAGGTGTAGTTAGAGGGAGTAGAGATAGGGAAGGTAGAGGAGTTTAAATGTTCAGGGTCACCTGCCTGAAGCAATGAGGAGTGTGGTAGAGAAGTGAAGAAGAGAGTGCAGACAGGTAGAGAACAGTAGCAGGAGTGATCTGTAACAGAAAGAATCAGCAAGAGTGAAATGAAAAGTTTACAGGATGGTAGTGAGAGCAGTGCAGTTGTACGGTTTGGACACGCTGCCGCTGACAAAAAAGACAGGAAGCAGAGGTGGAGGTGGCAGAGCCGAAGATGCTGTGGTTTGCGTTTGGTGTGACAAAAATGGACCGGATTAGAAATGAATATATTAAAGGGTTTGGGGATTCTTTTCAAAATTCTGATTCTTTTGTTTAGTTCCCTGTCTTATTTAAACCTTTACTCATTTAGTTTATCATGTTTAATTTCTTATATTAAGTAGCTTCATGTGTATCATTTCATGTGTGCTTCCTCAGATCAGAATCTGGGGAGTTTAAAACCTGTGTTGGCCTTGGGCTCTTTGCCTGCTGGGCCCTGTGCATGTTTGGCTGTGGTGCACTGGGTGTTCTGAAGGGCAGAGGTAGCTTAGTGGTTAAGGTGCAACTGTAGGGAAAGACCCTTAACCCTTACCTTACCCGCTCAAGTGTAATGCAATGTTAGTCGCTCTGAATAAGGGTGTCTGCAAAATGTTGTAATGTAAATAGTACATACTGTACATACATTCATATACTGTGTACTATACTGTATTGTTAATCAAAAATTTATTTCATGGCAAATCTTTTTCATCACCCTGAAAAAGTGATTCGAACTGTAAAGCAGAAGACTTGCAGCTTCCCCTAGATACAGATGATAAAGTAATATTTACATTTACAACAGAGACCATAAAGTTTGACTCTTGTTAGCCTTTCAAAACTAGAGCCACTGTTTGGCTTTATGATTTTTATGATTGACTGGCCTTCAAGTTTAGTTATGCTTATCAAGCTTAAACATTTGCATGAAATTTCTTTATTTAAACTGTTTTTGTTGATAAAGTGTCACAATTAACAGATATGTTCAAGTGCAGCTGAACAGGAAGAGTCTTAAGCACAAGTTTACCTCTGAATCACACAAAATAGGGAAAATGTACACATCAAAGTGGCTTAGTTTAAATTACTTAATTTATTATTACAGTACTCTGATGTGGCTAAATTACATTAAATGTATAAAAAAATTGTCACTTAAAGTCCTTTCACAGGAGGATGACAAAGGATGACATTTGTAGTTCTCAGAATCATTCCATTGCAGGTTTATCTCTTAATGGTGGCATAAACAGTTTTTTTTTATTGATTATATGATTAGTTCTAAATGGTCTGTTCTGTTACTATGAATTCCCTTACCTTGTAGTACATGTTATATGAGGAACTGAAACCATGTGGGGTGCAAATATTTTAAAATAGATAGAAAAAATAGGAAGTGTCTTGGGAGGCATAAAGCTCTGCTCAGATTAAAACCATCACATATTCTTCAAAAACGTCTTTCCTAAAATACATGTTAATGCATTTTCTATCATTAGAATATTGACTATCATTAGAACATATTCATCAATTTTTTTTAAAACATACTTCAAATATCTAATATCAAGGTACTGTAACACCACAGAGAGATTAACCAATGATGCAGACTTCATGAAAAGAGAGCAAGGGAACAATTCTCACACTCACACTCACCATTCTAGGAACTGTGAAATTCCAGAAAAAGGTCAAGAGTTCAGACGTTCCTTTACCCTGCAGAAGTTAATTGTTTTGTTATCACTTACATTGTAGCAGTTATAAGTATATACCCCCTTTACCTTTCAAAAATATGCAGCTGGCCATGTTACAGAGAAATCGTCTCGGGTTACTTTGCTGTAACCCTGTTCCCTGAAAAGGCGGGAACGAGATGCTGCGTGAAAACGCTATGAGAAACATCTTGTCATGTTGCCGGTTGTAAAGCATGTGTGTATCAAACACGCCAAATTTTGGCTTATATAACCTCGGTCGGGTAACGTCATCTGATGAGACGCACCTGCAGGGTATAAATAGGAGTAAACAGGAAAAATTCCTCAGATTGATTTGTCTGAACGGACGTCCGGTCACGTAGGCAGTGTGGCATTGGGACGCAGCATCTCGTTCTCGCCTTTTCAGGGAACAGGGTTACAGCAAAGTAACCCGAGACGTTCCCTTTCAAAGGCTACACTCGATGCTGCGTGAAAACGCTATGGGAACGAGAATACCAATGCCGCCAAAGTGTCTGGACCCCAAGGTTGTGTAGCGTGTGCGCACAAGGCCGAGAAGGTCTCAGAACTATATCTGGATATCTATATCTGATGCGGTGGACATAAATCTGAAGAGCACGTACTGGACACAGTAAGTCTCTCCTGCTCCGAAGCTGTAAAAGGCGGAGGACAGAAGGCTTCAAAAACAATAGGGTGCATGTTGAGAATGGAACTTTCGGAAGATAGTTCAGTGAAGATGCAAAATGGCCCTGACTAGCCCAGGAGCAAAGTCTAGGCAGGATGGGGAGACTGACAGATCTCCAATCCTCTTAGAGAGGTAACGGCCCTTAGAAAAACAATCTTAAAGGTCAGAAACCTGAGGCGCTGACTCTAGTGGTTAAAAAAAAAGGGTGTCAATTGGCTCTTCGAGATAGATAAAACCCACAAAAGGGACCGTGTCACAGTAACCCCACCAATCAGGACGTGGCAGGCTGAAATAGCAGTTACGTACAACCTGAGGGTACACAAGCCTGAGGACAATTTTTCCTGCAGAAACTCCAGCACTGAAACATTTCGGCAGTGGACTGGGTCTACCTGCTTCCTCATGCACCAACTTTCAAATACATTCCATTTGAGCGCATAAGCTCTTCTAGGGGAGGGAGCCCTAGCACTTAGAATAGTCTTAATTACGCTGGCTGAAAGACCAGCTTGACTTAGTTGGTCCCGTTCAGGGACAGAACGTGAAGGTTCCAAAGCTCGGGCCGGGGATGAAATATCGTCCCCTGCGCCTGAGACAGAAGATCCCACCTCATTGAAATCACCCATGGTGAGCTGTTGAAGAGGGATACTAGATCCTAGAACCACACTCTGGTCGGCCAACAGGGCGCTATCAATAAGAGGCGCAAGCGCTGTTGATGGACCCTCGCCAAGACTCCCGGGAGCAGAGCTATCAGGAAAAGCGCATAAAGGCGTAACCAGGGCCATGTACGGACCAAGGCGTCCAGACCCGCTAGCTATTTAGCTACAGCACAGTCCGCCCTGGCGATTAATATATGAGACTGCCATAGTGTTGTCCACCCGCACTAGGACATGGTAGCCTCTTAACTGCTGGAGGAAGTGCTTTAGGGCCAGAAATAGAGCAATCATTTTGAAGCAATTAATGTGCCGCGCGAGAAGATGGCCTCTCCAGCTCCCTTGGGCTGGGCGGTCATCTAAGACCGCACCCCAGCCCATGAGGGACGCACCTGTCGTTAGCATCTGCGACGACAAGACAAACTTAGAGTGGGACCCAAAGTCAGAAACCGGGGTCTGAACCACATAGGAAGGGTATGAAGCACCTGGCGCATAACCTTTATTGGGGATTGGCCCTAGAGTGAAATCCCCTGGTTCTTAGCTTGGTAGGATTTGAGAGCAATCACTTTGACAGTCAACATTTTGAAGCTGTATTTATTTATTTTAGATTGGACGTAGCGCCCCGTTCCTCTTGGGAACCAAGAAATACCGACTGTAGTAGCCCGACTCACTGTCTGGTAGGGGAACATGTTCCATGGCCCCATTCCCCAGCAACTTCTGTCAGCAGATGCGCACTTTCTGGTTTCACGAAAGTGGAGACCACGCCGTTAAGACACGGAGGGTGATGTGAGAACTGCTATCCATCCACTTCATTCTCGAAAGGAATTCTGTGTGCCTCTCCCCATTGGGGGGCCACCCTCGTGGTCCTGGGCACATGAAACTCAGGCCTTTTTTGTGAAGAAGACAATATGCCAGTCTGAGTTCCTTTGAGGCGGATTGCGAAGCGCGGCGCGACACACCCCAATCTTTACGAGGGGGTGCCCGGCTCAAAAACACTCTCCTTGTGTGTTTCACGCCTTGCTAGAGTCAGACCCGGTCGAGACTGGGTGGCCGACAGTCCCGACTCTTGAGCACGGCGGGAAAGGAATTTCCGAAGGCTTGTTCATATAACTTCTCCTCATGAACCTAGTGGCGAACGAGTTAACGACATCGCCAAACAGGCCGGAAGGCGAGATAGGGGCATCAAGGAGGAATGCACAATCCTATGCTTGATGCCGCTGAGATTCAGCCACAAGTCTGTGGCCCGGCGTAATTCCAGAACGCCCTATCTTGAAGAGCCCCGCCAGTACTCAAGTCTCTCAGCAGGTCAGCCTGGTAGGCCTGCAAAACCGTCATGGTGTGCAATGGAGCACCAACCAGACCTGCTGCCTGAAAAGCTTTTCCCTCCAGGGAAGATAAAAGTCTACACAGCTTGAAAGGAAGTATTAGCTTTTCAGGGAGGATGATGTCCCAAGAGAGAGCTAGCCTGGAAGCGTCTCTTCTATCTGGGCATCATCATATAACCCTGCGCTTCCACCTTAACTATATTTAAACAAATAAATAAGTAGATGGCAGGAAAACACGGGATAAATACAGCTTACTCCATGAAAGGGTTAACTCATATGGAGATTGCTAAGAAAAAGGGAGAGAGCGTCGTTGAGGCTCCGCCCCCCGGCCACCCGACAGAACCTGCCGTCTAATGGGTTTTTTATTTATTATTTTTTTTTTTTTGTGCTTGGGTGCTATTTCCATCTCCGCGGAACGAGAGAGAATGTTTATCCTTGCCCATTCACAAGAAGCGCAGCGCGCGCTTGTGAGCGGACAAAGGGATTTCCCGATCCAACGAGGAGTGAGAGTTTTAAATCCGTCTCTCACAGCTCTGATGGATACACGCGTTTTAAGCCCCAGAAATGCGCCGCGGCCCAGAGCTTCCCAAGAAATGCGGGGCGAGCGCGAGCACTTTATTCAAAGCAGTAAAGTGTAAAGGTCGTCCTCCGATATGGATTTATCAGACACGAAGGGATATCTCAATTAAAACTCTGCCATATCGGTGAGTTAGACACTTTTTTATTTTGCTGGTTTAAACACAGACACGCATACACAACAAGGTCAGTGAAGACAAGAATCTGAGGAATGTTTCCGGTTCACTCCTATTTATAACCTGCAGGTGCGTCTCATCAGATGACGTCACCCGACCGAGGTTATATAAGCCAAAATGTGGCGTGTTTGATACACACATGCTTCACAACCGGCAACATGACAAGATGTTTCCCATAGCGTTTTCACGCAGCATCGAGTGTAGCCTTTGAAAGGGAACATGAAACATAACTCTCCTGTCTCAAAGATGTAAAATTATAGCTCTAGCTCTGACAGCAATACAGACAATGGAGACTCTTTGCATAAATAGTAAGTAAACATCTCTTTACCACAAAGCTTAACCATACCCAGTTATGTGGTGTGTCTGCCAAATAAGTCATGACTATAGAAGCAATATTGGATTAAATCTAATAAAATATTAAATCTATAAAGAGCTGCAGCTGATCTGCTGCTATAGAAAACTAGTGTCATTGACAGGAAAGGAGTTAGTAGAAATTATTAAAAGGTTAAAGCTAAGCTAATTTAGCTAACTGAGTTTTAGGCCCCCAATTCACTGAGCCGAATTTAATTGAGAATCAAGACTGATGCAAATTTTTTATGGCCTGAGGACAGCAACAGCGGCTTACAGGCTCTTTTGGGCTCTGTTTGAATTCCGTCCTGTTTGTCTGCAAGAAAGTTGAAGCAAGTTCAAAGATTTCGCTGCTCCCTCCCAATATTATCACCTCGGTAATGTCTTGGTGTCAATTGTTAAATGCCTTTATCAAGTTATTACCAATTTTAATCTCATTTATGGAGTCCTTAACGGTTTTCATGACCTCCTTCCCTGTTTTGCAACATTCGGCAAGCAAAAATCATTCATAATAAATATAGATGGAAGTAATGACGGAATTAACAAAGTGATTTTTTTTAAAGAAAATAGTGCTGATTAAAAATGATTGAAAGATATATTAAAGTGAGATGCACAATATAAATGTTTTAATCTAAAATGCCTGTGGTTTGATCATTCCTGTTAATTTCATAATATGTTTATAATAAAGATAAATTTACCATCTAATTTTGAAATATATGTAGCATAGCTGCCAACTTTTCACAAAAACTTGGAGTGAGATTCTGAATATAAGGACATGGTCTTGGGCGCACACGATTCCCTCAGTGAGTTTTCTGTATACCACACACCTTACACTGCATGGCTCAGGTTCTGTATATTATAGGACAAAGGACAGGAGAAAGTTCTATCTGCATTGAGTTTAATCAAACACAAAACAGTGCATCATTATTTATATTCATGAGAATATTCAGGGGATAACACTTGATTAAGAAAGAATACAATAAAACACACGCAACATTATGTGTAATGTTGTTTTGTGACAGTGACCATTGTTAAAAGCGCTATATAAATAAAATTAAATTACATTGAAGCCTTTTAGTGTTTTATAAGTATAAAAAGTGCTACATTATTAAACTAAAATATTTTAATGTCACTGTAAATACTGACATGTATTTCCCTTTTTGGATAATACTGTGTCACTCCCGTCCCCATCTGCATGCAACTTTTTCATGTGATTGATGTCTTCACAGAGCTGTGTGAAAGTGTGTTAATTACAACCAGATTACGTAAATATTATTTCTCTTGACTTGAGGGGACCAAGTGGAGACTTGTACCGGTTCCCCTCAGCCACAGAGCAATATAAGGTTATCATCATATTCACCTTGGTAATAGTCCATATAGTCATTTTAAAGTCCCACTAGTAAGCTTTTTCAAATATTTTCTTTCATGCAGTGTGTCATGTAGCTGTATGTGAACATAAACTATCTGCACTATCTGTGATGCTGACAGTGCACGATAAATGAAGTTTTTGTCTATTAAAAAAAAGAGTCGGCTCACATTCGCCTAAACGAGTCGTTAGCAAATCTATTTTTACTCTGTTACGGATCCACGTCACTCCGTAACATATTTGCATAATGTCCGCCCACGTTCTACGTCACGAACAACTTGCCCGCCATCTTACAATTAACGTTACCACACTCTTGTTAATGTGACCGAGCATTCATGCCAGGTTCGCTTAAACACTTTGTAATATAAAAAAACAATAAAAACGAGAGCACACGAAATCCTTTTTAACTGTTTATTCTCCACCATTCACCAAAACTGAACTCTAACACTAGCGAAGTGTGCATGCCTATCTACGGCAAGCTCCGAGGGGAAAAATGTAGAAGAGTAAGGACACAAAGGATGCGTACTTCGCGCATCACACACACACACAAACACACGCGCACGAAGTGCGCATGCCCCATGCCCCGAGGGGAAAATGCATTAGTAGTAATGGTGGACCAGCGTTATTTGTTTGGACGAGAGAAGGAGAGAGGCTGTGGTTCATTTTCTTTCGAAGATTTTTTAACCGGATTATCTTTGACTGGACCTATTCCCCGGACTTCTCAACCTCCGTCATCGGCCTCTCGGACTTCATTAACCCCTGTGAGACCGAACCATACTCGGTATACTCAGATAACACACATACAATAAACACGGACTTCGGACATTTTCCACTCACTCGCGTTCATGTACACATACCGTTTATTATATGTAGTTTGTAAATATTGTTTATATCTTTGTTTGGTTGTGGTGCACCTTTTTCATTTACTTTATTTAGTTTTGTATAATACACGTTTGCTTTATCTACTTGTTTGTGTTTGTCCTTTTCACCGGTTTACCAGCCTTTTAACGCAACACCAACACAAAATTAAAAGACCTCTCAATTTTTGTAGCCACAGTTAATATAAAATTAGCTGGTTGTTACACGGTAAAACCGACACCATCTTTTCTATGTATTGACGGGTCTCCAGAGCTGTCATTCAGTTATGGTAATGGGCGTTTCGTTTTCCGACACACGCTGTAGCGGTAGACCAATCATAAATCACCGCGCCATCTGACCAATCACAGCAGTGAGGGCTCACGGAAAGGAGGGGTTTAGACAGACTGAATCTTTGAACTGCTTCACACGAGTCGTGTACGAATCATTTAGAAATGGGGTAAAATTAAATCTATTTTTGGAGAAAAATAAATTGTTTTTTGACCTTGCATACATGTAAACCTGTTTTAAGAGACACATTTAGCAATATAAGGAACCTTTAAAATGGCATAATTGGGGCACTTTAATAATGCTTTATGTCAGTAGTGACATTACAGTTTGAATATTAATTATTTAGGACTTGGTATAGGGCTTGGTATAGGGCAAACTACTGAACATTATCATGTCAATAACACTTTATCGCCTCATGTTAAATTAGCTGTAGAGTCATTTTAATGTCTTCATGAATTAATTTAAGTTATTTTGGCTTGATGTGGGGTTGCTATTCTTGATAAATTAACAGAATTGTGACCACCCGCCAATTTTAAATCAGGTTCAAGTGCAGATACAGATCTGTTTCGGGAAAAGGTATCCAGCAACTTGCCGCGGCTGTGCGCGGCAAGCTGTGAAAATGCCTTTCGTTACCTGTAGGGGGCAGTTGTGTTTCAATCTGAAGTATTGTGTGTCTACTGAAGCCGAAAATGTGCTATCTCGCTTAGGCGCCAATTAACAGCAAGCGACAAAGCTCATAAACGTGTTGAGCTCAAACTGTAAATACCAATTTGTATTTATTCTTCATTTTCTTCACTCCTTTAATGATAATACTTCTTTGACTGCGCTTTCTCCATTCAGTATTATTATTATTATTAGTAGTAGTTCCCCCGAATTTATTATTGTTGTTATTCTTCTTATTATTATTGTAACGCACCCGCGCATGTGTGCAAAAAGACGAAGTACAGCAAAAAATACAAAAAAATATGTTAGCCTAAAACAATATTGTTTTATGTGTTTATGCGCTTTAAATATACACTAAACAATAAACACTGCCTTTTGCAAAGTAAAAGTGAGTTGCACGTGCGGCTTTTTGATCAAAAAGCTGATAAACGGGTGCACAGATATGAGCAGATTTATCGATAAAACTACAGACATGAAATGCAACAAACACAAAAATATATGCTACTCACTGAATACAATGCGACAGCATGCAGAATCCCCGGGCTTTGACTGCGCTTCCTCCATTCATTAGTAAAAATGCTGGGTTTCTGTAAACACGTGGTTGTGTTGTTTATGCTGGGTCAAAATTCTGTATTATTTTGGGTACTTTAATCACACTGTTGGGTTGCTTTTGCTTTAAATACTAAAAGTGCTGCATGATTAAACTCAATGCAAAAAAATGGAAAAAAGAAACTTCTCCGTTTCCTTCCTTTTGTTCCGGTGTTTATGCAGTAAACCCATGGGTGAACACGATGATTTAAGAATTTAATTAAACACGAATATATATAAGTGGCATTTTAATTTAAATCCAACATTTTAATGGTCAGTGATTGGTGCATGGGCGTCAACTCGCACGTTCTGTAATATTCCATTGTCATTCATACTGCCATTATTTTAAAGCCCTTTACTGAAGCATTCTCTGGTTAGTAAGTAAGTACACTCAACAAAAATATAAACACAACACCTTTGTTTCTGCTCCGATTTTTCATGAGATGGACTTAAAGATCTAAAATTCATTCCAGATACACAATATTACCATTTCTCTCAAACATTGTTCACAAATCAGTCTAAATGTGTGATAGTGAGCACTTCTGCTTTCATCAAGATGCTGATCTGACATCATGAGTAGTGCACAGGTGTACCTTATACTGCCCACAATAAAAGAGGGAGCGTGCAATTGGCATGCTGACAGCAGAAATGTCAACCAGATCTGTTGCTCGTGCATTGAATGTTCATTTCTCCACCATAAGCCGTCTCCAAAGGCATTTCAGAGAATATGGCAGTACATCCAACCGGCCTCACAACCGCAGACCACGTGTAACCACACCAGCCCAGGACCTCCACATCCGGCAGGTTCACCTCCAAGATCGTCTGAGACCAGCCACTCAGACAGCTGCTGAAACAATTGGTTTGCATAACCAAACAATTTCTGCACAAACTGTCAGAAACCGTCTCAGGGAAGCTCAACTGCATGCTCGTCGTCCTCATCGGGGTCTTGACCTGACTCCAGCTCGTCGCCGTAACAGACTTGAGTGGGCAAATGCTCACATTCGATGGCGTCTGGCACGTTGGAGAGGTGTTCTCTTTACGGATGAATCTCGGTTTACATTGTTCAGGGCAGATGGCAGACAGCGTGTGTGGCGTCGTGTGGGTGAGCGCTTTGCTGATGTCAATGTTGTGGATCGAGTGGCCCATGATGGTGGTGGGGTTATGGTATGGGCAGGCATCTGTTATGGACGAAGAACACAGGTACATTTTATTGATGGCATTTTAATGCACAGAGATACCGTAATGAGATCCTGAGGCCCATTGTTGTGCCATACATCCATGAACATCAGCTCATGTTTCAGCAAGATAATGCACGGCCCCATGTTGCAAGGATCTGTACACAGTTCTTGGAAGCTGAAAATGTCCTAGTTCTTGCATGGCCAGCATACTCACCAGACATGTCACCCGTTGAGCATGTTTGGGATGTGCTTGACCGGCGTATACGACAGCGTGTACCAGTTCCCACTAATATCCAACAACTCCAAACACAGCTATTGAAGAGGAGTGGACCAACATTCCACAGGCCACAACTGACAATCTGATAAACTCTATGCGAAGATGTGTTGCACTGCATGAGGCAAATGGTGGTCACACCAGATACTGACCGGTTCTAAGTCCCCAGACCCCCAATAAAGCAAAAAACTGCACATTCCAGGGTGGCCTTTTATTATGGGCAGTATAAGGTACACCTGTGCACTACTCATGATGTCAGATCAGCATCTTGATGTGGCACACCTGTGAGGTGGGATGGATTATCTCAGCAAAGCAGAAGTGCTCACTATCACACATTTAGACTGATTTGTGAACAATGTTTGAGAGAAATGGTAATATTGTGTATCTGGAATGAATTTTAGATCTTTAAGTTCATCTCATGAAAAATCGGAGCAGAAACAAAGGTGTTGCGTTTATATTTTTGTTGAGTGTAAGTAAGAAATAAAAGAGAAATGAATAAATAGCTTTAAATGGTAGTTCAGCGTAGTAAAAGTACCCTAACATGAGTTTATATATAATGAAAGTATTATGTATAAAGAAAATCTAATTTATATATTTGTATTTAATTAAATTCTTAAAATTTTAATGGTTAGTGTTTGTTGCAGACATTTACACTATTTTTGGGGAAGAGCTTGGCTTGTACAGGTTACTATACGCTAATCAGCAGTCGACGCCCCGCCGTAACCAGCAGATCAAAGGAGCAGTTATCGGCTATGACACGTAGCCTTCTGAGTTTAGTGTGTGTGTGTTGGAGGCCAGATTTGGTTGGTTGGTTGGTTGGAAGCATGTTTAAAGGAGAAGATAACGTCACAAACACACACACACACACACACACACAAACTTTCCGTGCATACACACCTACAGTGCAGTATGAGACACGCGCGCGGACACACACAAACTCTCCGTGCACACGCACACACACACAAACTCTCCGTGCATGCACACACACACACACACACAAACTCTCAGTGCACACACACACACACACACACACAAACTCTTCGTGCACATACACACACAAAATCTCTGTGCGCGCACACACACACACACACACACAAACTCTCTGTGCACACACACTCACACACACACACACACTCAAACTCTCAGTGCAGATACACCGTGCCTAAAAAAGATGCTTTAAAATCTATCTAAAATTAATTCATCTGCGTGTATAAACTCGTGGCTCGCACTTTCACTTAACAAAAGGCAGCGTTTTGATCAAAAGGATGATAAACGCATGCGGTTTATTAAAAAACAAGAGGGTTACATGAGGACTAATTCTGTTTTAAAGATGGCGGGGAAGGAGGCACGGTGGTGTAGGGGTTAGCACTGTCACCTTGCACCTCCAGGGTCCGGGTTTAATTCCCGGTCAGGCTCGATTCCCTCTGTCTCTGTGTGCATGAGTGTGCATGTTCTCCCCGTGGTTGGTGGGTTTCCTCCCATAGTCCAAAGATATGCAGGTTAGGCTAATTGCCCATAGCATGTGAATGAGTGTGTGTATGTGTGTGTGCACTGCGATGGATTGGCACCCTGTCTAGGGTGTACCCCTAGACCTACACCTCGTGCCCTAAGCCTCCTGGGATAGCCTCCAGGTCCCTGTGACCCCTGAATACAGGATAAAGCGGTGTAGAAGATGAGTGAGAGAGATAGAGGGGATTTTTTTTTCCTAAGGGAAGGTATCCATTCCTGTGACACATACCTGTGCTAAATCACCCTCATGTTGCCATTTTCATATAAATGTTTATGTTTACATATTTTATATAAAATCTTTATTACAGGCTCTAGGCCCAATAACAGGACATACAACATATACAAAAAAAAGTTACATAAACATATAAAAAATTCACCCTTTTTCACAAGAGTCTTAAAAGGCACTCATACCAATGCTTCCATAAATGTGATTGATATTGGACCGAGCTACACCTAGGAATACAGTTTTGTGACTCATCAAGTCGACACATAAACTTAAACATTAGGTTCCTCAAAAGGGCCTGTAAACAACTTAGCCTCACGTCTCAAAAAAGCTTACTTGCACTGCTACTCCTAGGCTTCTTCAACAATATCCTCAGACAATCATTATATGCTACCTGCAGTTTGCGCATAGTCTCCTTTTTAAAGTTGACCCATAATGGGGCTGCATACATAGGGGTGCAATAAGCACCTTCAAACAAATGCACCTTCACATCATCAGAGCAGTAATGAAATTTCCTGACCAACATGTTCGCTTGGATATACAACATTCGTCTCTGCCTATACATGTCAGCATCATCTTCCATCTTGTCAGTAATAATATGCCCAAGATATTTTGTACAGTTAGATACACAGATACGATGTCCTGACAGGTAAAACATAGGGAAGTGCACCTTCTGATCTTCCTTAGTCCTACAAATCAACACAAAACTCTTATTTGCATTGTACTGTACTTCAAACTCAACCCCATACTTGGAACATATATCCAACAACTGCTGGAACCCAACAGTGCTGGGGGACATAATAACTAAATCATCTGCATACATCAGGTGGTTTAACAGAGTATTCCCTATTACACAACCCGTCTTACATTTCCCCAACTGCTTTGAAAGGTTGTCCATGTACAAGTTAAACAGGGCTGGAGACAAAAGCCCCCCCTGCCGTACTCCATTACTTACACTGAAGGGTGCCGATAGGCTATTACCCCATTTAACCTGCATGCTTTGTTTAGCATACCAGTAAACCAGTATACGTATGATGCATCCTGGCACACCCCTAAGCATGAGTTTAGTAAAAAGCTTACAATAATTTACTCTGTCAAATGCCTTGGACGCATCAATAAACCCAATAAACATTGTAGAGCCCTGCCTTCTGTAGGATTCAACAGCTTCTTTCAAGGCATAGATACATAGATCAGTACTATGCTGAGACCTAAAGCCAAATTGATTTTCTGTAGTGCAAATGAGCTCAATCTATCTAGTGGCAACTTTGAAGGAATGCTAGCTAGAGCGATGGGTCTATAATTGTCAAGACTCCCTATTTTCCCTGCCTTGTCCTTGATGACGGGCACTAATGTGATGGTCAACATGGTGTCTGGCAGTATACCATGAGTCATCAGCCCTGTAAAGCAAATGGATAACAGGGCTGCCACTCTAGGGCTGGCTAACTTGAGATGCTCCGCAGTGATGTTATCTTTGCCACTAGCTTTGTTATCAGCTAGTTGCTCTATAGCATTATAGATCTCATTAGGAGTAAAGTGAATTAAATCCTCATTTAACTCACCCACACAATAGGGCTCACTTTTAATACAATTAAACAGAGTTGCATAGTGCTGTCTCCACAGCTCTGCTATATTTTCTGCACCAGATACACCCTCGATATGGCAAGGCAATATTGTCTTGGCCCTATTTGTAGCTTTCACCTCCTTCCAGAACTCAGTGACATTGTTGCCAATCAAGTTTCCAGCCATGGAGTGAGCTCTTAAGGCTTCCTCATGTTTTCCAACAGGCGCACTGCATATTTATATTTAGCCCAGGTATGTTTTTTATGTTCTAACTCTGGCCCCTGTCTGGGTCTACCAGCTATAACCCAGGACCTATGGCATCATGTATAGCACTCACTATACCATTGTACATTTCACCTAGTTTATTACAGTGAGTGACATCATCACAATTAATATTTGAACACAAAATAGCACCAATGGGTAGCTGTACTTCCCTTAGGCGTTGATTGCCTGGTTACCGATGGCTGCGGTCTGGAACTTCTCCTGAGGGTTTCTTCGTTGCTGGACTTTCTGGCACAGAGTCTTGTTGAGAGTTCTTGAAGAGCGGATGACGCCAGCAGTGGCGGCGCAGCGCCCGCAAGGGCGGAAGCCCAACCTGCTTAAAAGATGTTGTAGGTTGCAGTTGTGATGTTAACCTCCCGACTCCTGAACTGCTACTTCCTTAGGGTTTTTGTCCCTTCGGGGTCAGTCCGTCTCCCGGGTGATTGGTTCAATTGGATGTGGTTGTGGGGCTTAGCCACGCCTCACGTGGTTCCTACTTTCGTGCATAAATTAGCGCAGTGTTTCGGCTGTCATGCGTGACCCATCCGGTTGGAGTTTTTGATACCTTTTATAAAGTAATTTTGCATGAGCTCGGTTCATGCTACCAATTTCTGGTGTTCACCAACATTCTTGGAATAAAGCCAGCTTTAGATTGACATCAAACATTACATATTGTAGCGTTTTTCACCGCTAAGCAGGCACTTGGAGAGACGGGTGAGCTTCCTTGCTGCCCAATGCAAATGGCTGGGAGTAATTTATTTAACACAGCACATAAACCACACACTGACATTACTAAAGACACACTTCTGACTCACACACACACACCCTGGCCGAAGCCACTAACCCAAACACCTTTCCTCGACAGGGTGAACACCTAACAACCCCTCCCGCAAAGCATGATGGTTACTAGTGCCAAACCCCGCCCACGCCACACTGCCCCCACCCGAGCTGTGACCGTCCCCGGTCACGATGGCGCACTCAGTCCTGGACGCGTGACGGTGGTCGGCGCTGGCGTTGTGAACGCCTGAGTCTTGTTGCAGGGGAAGAAGGGCCGCTACCCTCTCCCTGAGGCGGACCGGCCTCCCCAGAGTTCGAGGTCTCGCTGGCGTTGGGCTGGTAGGGCGCAAGACGGTCCCGGTGGAGCACGACCACTCGCGACCGCCCCGTCAACCTTACCCGGTAGACTACCTCAGAGAGCTGGGCGATTACCGTACAGGGGCCCACCCAGTGAGACATGAGCTTAGGCGAGAGCCCCCGTTTCCTTCCGGGGGAATACACCTAAACCCGCTCCCCAGTAGCAAAGTCTCGCCCTCGGCTGTGAGTGTCATACACGCGGCGCTGTTTAACACCGGCGTCCGCCAAGTGTCTACGCGCCAATTCGTGAACACGGAACAATTTGTCTTTCAAATAACAAAAATAATCCAACCCCAAGATACAATCATCCTCAATGTCTGCCACAAAGAATGGATGAGAAAGACTGATTGCACCTACTTGTATTCGCACAGTGCGACAGGCCCGTATTTCCAAATAGCTCCCCGATACGGTGCGAATGGTCAAGGCTGGGGCCGGCAGCATACAACCGCGCTCGCCCTGTTCCAATACTCCCCAGCGCAGCAGCGAAACTGTACAGCCGGTGTCCACAAGCGCCCGTAGCGAAACGTTGTCCAGGCCACAGTTCACGTAGACGCCCGCGCGATTTCCTACACGTCCTGACCGAAAGTTAGGCCCGGCAGTTGGGGAAACAGAGACGGCTGTGGGAGGCGGCTTCCCCCCAGCTGGTTGTAACGGCTGCTGGGGTACGCTGTCCTCAGGACGGGGAACGTTGCAGCGGTAGTCCGGCTGTCCTTGGCCTCGGCGTCGTCCCGGAATCTCGTATGCTGAGTCGAGGCCTAGCCGCGACGGGTAGCCCTGTCCCCGGCTAGGTTCACCTACCGAGCGGCCCCGAGCCATGGGAAAACGCTCGGCTCTTTCGCCGCGATGTTCTGCCATGATGGCCTCGGCACGCTCGGCTTCGCGTAGCGCCTCAGACAGGAAAGCCGGTGCCGCTAACCGGAGGTGCTCGCGCAGCCGCGCCGGTCGAAGTCCCCGCAGGAATGCACGGCGAGCTAGCTCTTCCTGCTGGACGGGCTCGAATTCCGGGTAGCCCCGGCGAGCGAGAGATTTCACGTCCATTGCGAACGCCCCCAGTGGCTCGGAGGCGCTCCGCTCACGGGTCGCTAGCTCTTCGCCCGCGGCCTCCTGACGGTCACCCGCGCCGAACCGGAAGTGGAGCGACTCCCGCAGCTTCGCCCAGTCCTTCCTCTCATCCGCCCGGAGGTCTTACAACGACCGGAGCGCCTCGCCCTCAAGCGAGAGAGCCACCCGGACGGCTGTTTCCGCCGGGGACCAGCCCGCAAAGTCGGCGGCTAGCTCCACCTGGGCGATGAACGCGTGGGGCTCGACAGCGCCATCGTAGGACGGCAGGTGCAGCTGCAGGTCGCCTCGCCGGCTGACGGCGCACGGAGCTGTAGCTTCCTCCAGGGTGCGCTCTAACCCGTTATTCTCTATCCCACTTCTGACACCAATGTAGCGTTTTTCACCGCTAAGCAGGCACTTGGAGAGATGGGTGAGCTTCCTTGCTGCCCAATGCAAATGGCTGGGAGTAATTTATTTAACCCAGCACATAAACCACACATTGACATTACTAAAGACACACTTCTGACTCACACACACACACCCTGGCCGAAGCCACTAACCCAAACACCTTTCCTCGACAGGGTGAACACCTAACAACCCCTCCCGCAAAGCATGATGGTTACTAGTGCCAAACCCCGCCCACGCCACAATATTTTACCCACCCATTTCTTCCTTTATCTAATAAAAGGGGTTTGTAAATGCTGATTACACCTTTAAAGTTATAAAGAATAATCAAACGTACACACAGAAATAAAACATACTGAGTAAATATATGTATATGCGTTTTGCCCTACTGGCACACTTTAAAGATGTTTAAAATAGTGTTGATGCCAAATGCCTTGTGCTCCGGAGGTCAGGAGAGTGTGTAGGTGTGACTTGGTCGTTCTTCCCCCAGCTCAGGGTGAAGCTGTAAAACTGTCTGCTTTGTTTACCGGATCGCCGATTTACACCCTTGGTTTCGGGGTCTACTTCAAAGCATCTGGCCTAGTTTTACAGGCGTGCCCCTTAAGATCGCAAACCAGATAAGGTTATCAGGATGGCGCCATGCATGCTGGGAGAGGGTGTCTGGACTGTGATCCCTTGATTGCTCTTTCTGTGGGAGCCCTGTTATTCGCTACAGTACACAACAAATGATGTGGACTTCAGTCCATGTTCTTCAAAGCAGCCTGTTCCTAGAACTCCTGGGTCTTCTGGAACACCAGTATACAGCCAAAAATCTCCCAGTGTGTCCTCCTTGTCCTCATCTGACTCAGATAGCACCATCATTCTGACACACTCAGACAGTGAACTGAGAGCACTTGCATGGCCACATAAATTTCATATTCCTCGTTTTCCATATGATGTAGAGCTGCAGCTTCAACGTGGAAATGAGGGCTTTAGAGAAACTGGCACAAGACTGAAGATTACTCCGGGGCTGAAGTCTGACATCCTAGAGAAGCTAGCCGAGGAGATTTTTCAGTATACAGCATATCCCCAAAATAACCATATAGATGCAGTAGCAGGGGCACTAATTTACATGTTTTGAAGCCGCAAGCGGCGTGAGAGATGCTATTGCCCTCTCCTATGAGGCGCGTGGGCTCACTTCGCCTCTAGGAATCAGGGCTCATTCAACCAGGGGGATCACCTCATCTATTGCACTAGCAAGAGGTATTCCCCTGCAGCAAGTGTGTGACACGGAGGGTTGTCCTCTCCGCACACATTAATTACATTTATAGTTTGGATGTTCATGCTACTCCGGGCTCACGGGTCCTCGAGTCAGCTACCCAGACATAGTTCTGAGACCTTCTCGGCCTTGTTCGCACACGCTACACAACCTTGGAGTCCAGACACTCGCAGTGCGGCGGCGTTGGCACTCTCGTTCCCATAGCGTTTTCACGCAGCATCGAGTGTAGCCTTTGAAAGGGAACGTCTCGGGTTACTTTGCTGTAACCCTGTTCCCTGAAAAGGCGGGAACGAGATGCTGCGTCCCTGTAAGGGCCATATTTCATTCTTGTGATTTGTTGTTATGTTTATCTTATTTCAGTTTATTAGTTAAGCATTAAGCATTAAGTATCATAAATATAATTTGTATTGTGACATCACTTCATGGGTTGTTCTGTGACATCATCCCACAGTTATGCAGTTCCATGTCTATCACGCACGTTAGTTGTAGTTGTTGTTAAGACACGGAAGGATACAGAATGGTGTGGAGCACACAAGCTTTTGACCGTGAGACAGTAAGCTAAAAGGAATACAGTAAAATAAGTTGTTGTAACTGTAATCTATCGAAGCTACAGAACACAGCAAGCGACTTGTCGTGACTACAGTGGATTCATGCAAGAAACTGTAACAACCGATGTTTTTGATGTTGAAAATAAACAAGAGACAAAGAAATCAACGAAACGTCTGATGTCGTCAGTGACACTGTGTAACTAAAGACACGCGTCAGAACTTGTGAATAACATGCACCTACAGTCCCAATGCCGCATTGCCTATGTGACCGGACGTCCGTTCAGACAAATCAATCTGAGGAATGTTTCCGGTTCACTCCTATTTATAACCTGCAGGTGCGTCCTATCAGATGACGTCACCTGACCGAGGTTATAAAAGCCAAAAATTTGGCGTGTTTGGTACACACATGCTTCACAACCGGCAACATGACAAGATGTTCCCATAGCGTTTTCACGCAGCATCGAGTGTAGCCTTTGAAAGGGAACTAGAAAGGCTAAAGTCAACTACTGTCCTTCACACCCTACAGGTGAAACAGATGAAAGTCTAGAAGATGTGAGAGTTGAACTTTTGAAAAACATCTGGCAGCAAAACAGTGCATTACATGTACGAGAGAAGATGTCAAAAACTTTCTCCTATAGAAGAAAAGAAGTGGTGCACTCAAGTCCAACTGCTGGAGAGTTTAAAGCCAGGTGGCCTGCACTTTTACATATTCAAGAGGTAATTACATTCTTGCAATTTTAAATTTAGGTGTGTAACCACTAATATAACATATTATAAAAGGTGGAAAAAATGGACACAAATAAATCCCCTGTGAAGTGGTTAGTGTCCACCTGATACAAGGTAATCCAGCATTCATTATTTAGCTATGCTTTGGTCTTCACCAAATTTCAGTCTAACTTCTGTGTCCTACTTTATTTACCAGCTAGTCTATGTGTCTGTCTGCTGTACAGACAGTAAGGGTTAAAAAGAGCTTGTTTGATAAATACAGCTGTTGGTATATAAGCAACCATGACTATATGCTGTTGAAGGCAATTAGAATATGTCCTTTAAGATACATTAACTACAAAATAATCTTTTGTAGTTAATGTATCATTTTCTGTCTCCTGTCATTTTCTTCTGTGTATAAATAATAAATGCTGAATTCCAGTAAATAACAACAATCCCACGTAAGACGACCTTTATGGCATATTTGAACAGTCATTTACCCCAGCTGACATCTGTTTTCTTGAAGAAGGGAGGTGTTTCTGGACAGAAGCTAGCCAAACATCTGGAGGTCTTGCAAGAGGTAAATATGTGATGTGATTTTTATTTGAAAAGTCCCTAAAACCATTAATCAATTAACAAGAGTTGACTTTTTTTTTCAATCAACTAAGTAAACAAATATTCAATTGTTGCAGCAGTGAAAATTTTCATATTACGCATATTTTTATGAAATATATGAAATATGCCTTATAAAAATAAGCAATAACTTTAAAGGTGTGAGGGCAGCAGCCCTCAAGGCACTTTGCATCTACCTTGGGGAAGATGGGCATCTTATTTGGGAGTATATGGTAAGTCAGTGTAATGCATTTCACATAGTCACAAGAACAAGTTATAGAGTCGAGTTTATTGCCATTTGCACAGGTGCTTCACAGTACCAGTACATTTGGAGTTCTTTGTGCGTTTCTCAAATTCAGCTTTACAAAAAAAAATATCTAATCATTCTGGAGTGCACCATATTAAGAGGTGGTTCTAATGTTTGGCCTCTTCATTCATTTTAATCCATTAAACCACCTGCTATCACAAGGCACTGCAGCACAACTCCACCTCAATGATGTATTTTTTTTCTTTAAATATACAGGATATCAAAGGGAATGAGATCCTGGGAGACCTGCAGGAGAGCAAAATGAGGATCTATGTCATTAACAAGGAGGGTGGAGAAATTGGACATTATGATAACACTGGGATTTTCATTAAAGGAGTAATTGTTCTGGAAAACATTGGCTTTGCAGCTCGAGCTTGTGCCATGATGCTAGGACTCATCTATGCACTGAACTTGGTTTATCCTAAATAGCTGAGATACTACTACTGTAGTGTGCTTTAGTTTTCTAAATTGGATTCTTCTTCACTGGTAAGGTAGGTTTTTACCTTTTGTACTGTTTTTAAAACACGATTGGTAGTGCTGATTGCAGTGTGATTGAAGTGTAGGTCTAAAGCAATTTGTTCTCAGGTAATTAATCGAGTAGTTTCAGGCTTCCTTAAGGTGTGAATTGTGGGCAGGGCTTAGCTACATATATTAAAGGTGTGTGTAGTGGTTAATAAGCATATCCTGCAACAAAGTTAGTCAAGAATTTAGATAGCAAGTGCACAGAGAATTGACTTAAACTCTTGTTTACCAAAAAGTTACAAGTTTTATAGACAATTACCTCAGTCTAGCATGTATCTTCAACCTATCTCTTTCATTTCTCACAGAGCAAGATGCTTTTACTCACACAGCAGAGGCAGATCTCCCAGAAACCTCATCTACCCTCCAGTACTGTTTCATTGCCCTGCACTGGTGGTAGGTGGGCTCTGGAACTGTCAATCTGCTGTAAAAAAAAAAAAAAAAGCAGATTTTTTTCTCTGCCCAAGCTACCCATTACTCTTTTGACTTTCTAGCACTAACTGAGACTTGGATATCTCCTCAAAACTCAGCTACACCGGCTGCCCTATCCTCTACCTATGTAATCTCTCACTCTCAACGAGAACAGGTAAAGGTGGTGGTACGGTTCTCCCTGTTGTCCAAGAGATGGTCCTTCTCGCCTATCCCCCTGTCTCATCTCAGTTTTTCATCATTTGAATTTTTATGCAGTTAAGGTAACCTTTCCAATTAACCTCCACATCTTGGTTATTTACCGTCCTCCTGGCTCTCTAGGAAACTTTCTAGATGAAATGGACATTCTTCTTAGTCTTTTTCTTTCTGCTAACACTCCTCTCATTGTTCTAGGAGATTTTAACCTTTCATCGGACAAACTCCAATCCTCTTTTTTTTCTCCCTCTCCTTAACTCCTTCTCTTTAACTCTAAACAGCTGCCCTCCCACACACAAGGCAGGGAATTCTCTCGACCTCGTTTTTTGCCGCCCTTCCCCAGTCACAGATATCACTACTATTCCTCTTCATAAATCTGATCATTACCTGGTATCCTTTACCATAACCCTTCCTATTCTATGTAAACCTTACCACCAAAATGTCTCTCTTACCCGCAGAAACCTTCACTCTGTCTCTCCTTCCTCTGTGTCTTACTGCACCCTATCATCCCTCCCAGACCCAGACTCCTTCTCCTCTCTACGACTAGAGACTGCGACTGAAACTTTCCTCTCTTTCCTCATCCATAGATCTCCTTTGCCCACTGTCATCTAAACCAAGGAAGACTTGTCCTGTCCTTGGCTATCTGATGTACTGCGCAACAACAGGAGAGATTTAAGAACTGCAGAGAGAAGATGGAAGAAATCGCAACTTGATGCAGATCTCATCTCTTACCAGACTCTTCTCTCCAAATTTTCATGTGACGTGACTTCTGCCAAAACTACCTTCTTCAGAGAAAAGCTGGAAACCTCTGCACATTATCCTGGCAAACTCCACAACATCTTCTCCTCACTACTCAACCCACCGACTCCTTCTGCCCCTTCCTTTCTGACTGCTGACAATTTTGTCACATTCTACGATGGAAAGATTGCAGCAATCTGCCAGTCCTTCGCTTTCCTACGGCAGAACCTCAGGACCTTCCCTTCCCTCTCTTAGCAGAATTCTCCAATCTGTCATCTGATGAGATTCAGTAGATCATCTCGTCATCTAACCCCACTACCTGTTCATTAGACCCAATCTCTTCCACAATGCTCCAGGCCATCTCACGAGACCTCCTTCCCTTCACCATAACCATCATCAACCATTCCATATCATCTGGTCATGTTCCTGCTGCTTTTAAGAAGGCAAGGGTTATTCCCATCCTTAAGAAACCCTGCCTGGACCCATCAGAAGTTAACAACTATCGCCTGGTATCACTTCTCTCTTTTATTTCCAAAATTTTTGAAAGAACTGTTTATAACCAAATGTCTCTTTATCTCTCACAGAGCAACCTTAATGATCCCAACCAATCTGGATTCAAAGTGGCACATTCTACAGAGACTGCCCTTCTGTCAGTTACCGAGAAGCTCCATGCTGCTAGATCTGCTAAACTGTCATCTGTCCTCATCCTCCTGAACCTATCAGCTGCATTTGACATGATGAACCACAAGATTCTATTATCCATTCTTACAAGCCTTGGAATTTGTGGAACAGCATAGCAATGGTTTGCTTCTTACTTAAAAGATAGGTCATATGAGGTAACATGAAGGGGATCTACATCTGCCCCACGTAGACTCTCTACTAGTGTCCCACAGGGCTCAGTACTTCTGTTCTCCCTCTATACCCGGTCTCTTGGTAAGGACGTATCATTGCATGGATTTTCATACCATTGTTGTGCAGATGACACCCAACTTACTTTCTCCTTTCCTCCCTCTGACACTCAGGTCTCCACCCGGATCTCAGCATGTCTGGCAGACATTTCATCCTGGATGGCTGCTCATCAGCTGAAGCTCAATCTCAGTAAAACCGAACTGTTGTTTATCCCTTGTGACTCATCCCCATGTCAAGACCTTGTGATATCCCTGGACAACAACCAAATTACTCCTTCAGTCACCGCCCGCAATCTTGGGGTAACCGTGGACAATCATCTGTCATTTTCCCCACACATCGCTAACCTTACTCGCTCTTGTTTCTTCTTTACAATATCAGAAGAATTCACCCATTTCTTTCTTCACAGGATACTCAGGTGCTTGTTCAGTCTCTTGTTATTTCAAGACTGGACTACTGCAACTCAATCCTGGCAGGCCTGCCTCTGTCCACGATTCGTCCTCTGCAACTGATCCAGAATGCAGCAGCACGTCTCATTTTTAACCTTCCCAAGTTCTCCCACACCACACCACTCCTCCGCTCCCTGCACTGGCTTCCTGTAGCTGCCCGCATCAAATTCAAAACGCTGATGCTTGCCTACAAAACTAAAAATGGCCCAGCACTCACTTACCTCTCTGCTCTAATCACACCACGCACTGCACCACGTTCCCTCCGATCCTGCAGCACTGCTCCTCTCATCCCACCCTCTCTCAGGGATCGAGGGCGGCATTCATCCAGGCTCTTTTCTGTTCTGGCACCTAGGTGGTGGAACGAACTTCCTCTAGATGTCCGTACAGCAGAGACTTTGACTATCTTTAAATGACGACTCAAGACCCCACCCCCCAAAAAAAACAAAAACAAAAACCTCTTCCCAGTTGTGTTGGACTAATGGCACTTAGTTATTAACCTAGTTAACCCAGTGTAAGTATGTATCCAATGATGTAAACTTTAAAGCACTTTTTGTAAATCGCTCTGGATAAGAGCGTCGGCCAAATGCCTAAATGTACTACGAATTTATTCAGAGGGTCCTTATGCAAATGGATGGTGACAAGTTGTCCCCCAGAGTCCTTGGACTAAAAAACAAACTTATTTTTTTGTAGGACTACAGGAATTCTTCAGTCAGACTGCTGTTAAGTAGGGGGAGGATAAAGAGCATTTGATGTACAGGAACATACAGCTCCAGAAAATGAGAGATGTTACAAGATTAACAACAAAGTGAGAGCAAGACAGAAATACTTTGTTTTACCCTACAAAGGTTGAGGCTGTCCATGGTCATTGTCTCCCAACTTTGGCCAGTTCTGGTACATTTTGTTTTTATGACTGGTCTTGCTTTTTTTTTCCTGCTAGTGTTTTTTTTTTCTTTTTTTTTCAATGGTTACCATATGTGCGTGGTAAAGTCATGTCAAGCCATGCATGAAAGACACTATTTACAGAGACTCTTATTTGGGAGAACACAAATTATGTTGTTTGTGAACACTATGCTGTCTGCATTTTTTATTTTATGTTGCCTTATACAATCAGAGTTTACTGATTATTTATCTTTTATAGAACCTCTTAACAGGTTAGGGTTTACCTCCACAGTTGATTGACATGATAATCCAATGGATTTAACGTTATTAAAAGTTTTCCCAAGGTGACTGCATTTTGACAGATGATATTGCTATTTATATGGCAAAAAAAAAAAAGTTTACAGTTGATGCAAGTTGCACTTCGCCCATGCTTGTCTGATAGATGCACTGGTATTGCATGTTGCAAGAAATGTAACATTTACTGTATATGGAAAAATAAAGAGTTGTTTGGTTGCATATGTATGTTACTTGTCAGCAAAACTAATAATGAAAATGTTTTAATTATTTAAATTGAACTGTGTGTAAACTCGAGAGTGGGGGAAAAGGTGTAGTTAAAAGGATTAGAGCTAGGGAAGTTTTTAAATATTTAGCGTCCACTGTCCAAAGCAATGGGGAGTGCAGGCAGGGTGGAGAAGAGTAGCAGGAGTGTGTAACAGAAAGGTATCAGCAAGAATGAAAGGGAAAGTTTACAGGTTCGTAGTGAGACCAGCGATGTTGTACAGTTTGGAGACTGGCAAAAAGACAAGAAGCAGAGCTGGACGTGGCAGAGCTGAAGATGCTGTGGTTTGCTTTGGGTGTGACAAGAATGGACAGAATTAGAAATGAGTATATAAGAGGGGCAGTGCAGATAGGACAGTTTGAGGATTTTTCTCAAAGTTCTGATGCTTTGTTTAGTTCCCTGTCTAACTTATTTCTTTACTCATTTAGTTTATCGTGTTTTGTTTCTAATAATTAGCTGTAATATTTACTATTAAAAACAGAACATGATAAACTAAATGAGTAGCTTATTTTATAAACTAAATGACCACTTAGTACTTAAAGTCACAGGTGGACAAGTAAAAACAAAAAATTTGAGTAACGCAGTAGATTGGCAATAGGACGTTGGCAGCAGATCCTATGAGTGCTATGGTTTGCAGGACTGGGCCCTCAAAAATATGACATCTTTGTCCAGCGCATTCCATAGGTGGTTTGTTGAATTGGATCTGGGGAGTTTGGAGCTTGGGTCGGCCTTGGGCTCTTTATCTGCTGGGCCCTGTGTACAGTTGGCTGGTGAGTGCGCATCTTTGTTTCAGTTTAGTCTTACTCGCTTACTCCAAAGAATCAACATACTCAGTTTTTTTTTCAGATATAGTCCTTTAATCTTCACTTTCAAAATACATAAAATGAAACAAAATAAAATAAAAATAATCTCAAAATGCAAATAATCACGCATGCGGTAAAGAAAATGGTGTGTGACTGCTGTTTCCCCAAGCACGCACACCCCCGTCTTCACCTACGTGATTCTTAAAGAGCCAGTACACAATTTTAACTTTATACCTATTATCAATGCAAAATGTACAAATATTTATCCAAATCGCCCATTTGAATAATGTGAGTTCCCAAATGCAAACAATTCAAAACAAAAACTGAAATGCATCATACCATATAACACTGGTTACTGAATTAAAACAAAAAAGGCTCCTACAGTACAGCTGTGCTGCACTGGTTGTTCTGGAGGGCAGGGGTAGCTCAGTGGTTAAGGTCTTGGACTATGGTTTGGTACCAGATTTAAATCCCACCACTACCAAGTTGCCACTGTAGGGCCTTTGAGCAAGTCATTTTAACTCTCATTTCCTCAGAAGTGTAATACGTAGGGCATGGGGCATATGGCCAAATGTTATATTGTAAATGGTACACACTGTACATACTATACTGTATTGTTAAGCCAAAACTAAAAACTATATTTGGCAGAATCACCACTCATCACCCTGAAAAAGTGATTCAAACTTTGAAGCAAAAGCTTTGCAGCTTACAGATGGTCGAATACATTTACAACAGAGACCATAAATTTTCTTGTCCAATGTTCTTGTTCCAAAACTAGAGCCACTGGCTTCATGATTGTTTTGGTCGCCTGGCCTGCAAGTTAAGTCATGCTTATCAAGCTCACATGGTTGTGTAAAATCTCTTTATTTAAACTGTTTTTGTTGATAAACTGTCAGTTATCAGATGTTCAAGAGCAGCTGAACAGAAACAGTCTGAAGCAGAAGTTTACCTTCAGATAACCCAAAATAAGGAAAATTTATACTCTGGAGTAACTTAGTTTATATCACTTAGTTTATCAATACAGTACTCTGATGTGGCTGGATTAATATAAATAAAATAGCCACTAGAAGACCTTTTACAGAAGTATGACCAAAAAAAGGAC
Source organism: Clarias gariepinus (assembly GCF_024256425.1). NCBI lineage: Eukaryota > Metazoa > Chordata > Actinopteri > Siluriformes > Clariidae > Clarias > Clarias gariepinus. The sequence continues at coordinate 34,615,508 of NC_071108.1, read as the reverse complement.
ATTTGTATCAGAACTATTTCATTGTAGTTTTGGCTCTTAATGGTGACACAAGCAGTTTTTTTTTTGTTTGTTTGTTTTTTAAAACATGAGTCATAGGCACTGTACTGTATATCCATTTTCTTTAATAAATTAAATGAGTATTTCTAAACTGTCTTTTCTGTTACCATGAACTCCCTAACCTTGTATTACTTGGTATATGAGGAACTGAAACCATTTAGGGTGCAAATATTTAAAAATAGAGAGAAAAAGTCAGCTAAGTTGAGCTGTGCTTATGTCACAATCACTTATTCTTCAAAAATTATTTCCTAAAATGCATGTTAATGTAAGACTTCGTGCAAAGAGAGAGGACTGTGGAAGAATACTCACAATACTCACACTCACAATTCCATTAACTACTACTCACTCAGGAAAAGGTCAAGATAATAAGGTTTCCATTATTCCGCAAAAGTTAATCATTTTGATATCACTAATGTTATAGAACCTATGCAGTTGAAGCCAGATATTTACATATTCACTTCAGAAAAGAAAAAAAAAATCCTTTACTGTCAAACATTAAATCAGAATAAACTTTGTTTTAGATAAATAAATATTTTCCACATTTTTTTTGCATTTGTTTAATATTAGAATTGAGCAAGGAGAAAAGTTTACTTTCATCAAAGTGAGAAGTATACAGTCGTGGCCAAAAGTTTTAAAGAATGACACAAATATTAGTCTTTGTTTCAGTTGTTTCTGTGATGTACTAAAATATAATTACAAGCACTTCATACGTTTCAAGGGCTTTTATCGACAATTACATGACATTTATGCAAAGGGTCAGTATTTGCAGTGTTGGCACTTCTTTTTCAGGACCTCTGCAATTCGACTGGGCATGCTCTCAATCAACTTCTGGGCCAAATCCTGACCGATAGTAACCCATTCTTTCATAATCACTTCTTGGAGTTTGTCAGAATTAGTGGGTTTTTGTTTGTCCACCCGCCTCTTGAGGATTGACCACAAGTTCTCAATAGGATTAAGATCTGGGAGTTTCCAAAAATTTCAACGTTTTGGTCCCCAAGCCACTTAGTTATCACTTTTGCCTTATGGCATGGTGCTCCATCATGCTGAAAAATGCATTGTTCTTCACTAAACTGTTGTTGGAATGTTGAAAGAAGTTGCTGTTGGAGGGTGTTTTGGTACCATTGTTTATTTATGGCTGTGTTTTTGGGCAAAATTGTGAGTGAGCCCACTCCCTTGGATGAGAAGCAACTCCACACATGAATGGACGCGTGTGTGTGTATTTACCCAGCAGGGGAGACGATTACCTACAATTCTGCACCGCAAGAGAGAGAAAAAACGTTTGCTTAGTTGTGATGACGCGACTCTTGGTGTCAAAACAAGAAGTGCATGCGTGATACATGATACTCGATGCTCGTAAACCAAGACAACGCTAATTTTTTAAGTCCAAATTTATTAAAAATCTTTGTTCTTTTGCGGAACACTGGTTCTGCTGCAGGTTTATGGCAGCAGAACAATAAATAAAATGCAGATACAGGTCAACAGCTTCAGTTAAAGTGTACATTAAACATTTGAACGGGACATGTGATATCAGTGACTTTGATTGTGGCATGGCTATTATATAACATTTCAGAAATGTTCACATAGTGTTCATAAGTCTTTGGGGTTAACGTGATGGTGGAGAAAAAAAATCCAGGAGGCAGCACTTTTGGAGATGGAAATGCTTTGTTTAAGACAGAGATCAGAGGAGATTTACCAGACTGGGATAATATGACAAAAAGTATAATTTGTATAATTTGACAGCTTTACCATTGGTATATGGTAACCATGGTACAGCAGAAAAGCTAACTCAAGGTAAAAAGATGAAAACTCAAAAAAAAAATGAAGTATGTGCAGGTGTCCAGACTCTCCTATAATTTTTTTTACACACACAGTGTTCTTCCTGTGCTTGGTGTAGTTCCACTGGCAACACCGGTTTCCTCCCACAGTCCAAAAACATGCAGATTAGGCTAATTGGTGTTCCCAAATTGCATGTAGTGTTTGAGTTTGTGTACGTGTGTGTGCCCCTCTGTTTTACAATAGGAAGAGATATAAACATATGAAACCCTACCCAACATCTGTGAAACAAACATCCAGACCTTTTCGAAGAATTCAATGACTGACAGGTGATGGTTCACTAGTTCACTCCACTTATGCTGCTGAAAGAAATACGTGATGTGATATAAAAAGTGATGATGATATAAAGAAATAAAGACAACATTAAACATCTTATTTTCAACTTACTTCCCCTCAGGAAGGGGGCAACTATTTGCCCCCTTCCTGATGTCTTATTCTTTTGCATGTTTGTCACACAAAATGTTTCTGATCATCCAACACATTTAACTATTAGTCAAAGATAACATAATTGAACACAAAATGCAGTTTTTAAATGGTTTTTTATTATTTAGGGAGAAAAAAAATCCAAACCTACATGGCCCTGTGTGAAAAAGTGATTGCCCCCCTTGTTAAAAAATAACTTAACTGTGGTTTATCACACCTGAGTTCAATTTCTGTAGTCAGCCCCAGGCCTGATTACTGCCACACCTGTTTCAATCAAAAAATCACTTAAATAGGAGCTACCTGACACAGAGAAGTAGACCAAAAGCACCTCAAAAGCTAGACATCATGCCAAGATCCAAAGAAATTCAGGAACAAATGAGAACAAAAGTAATTGAGATCTATCAGTCTGGTAAAGGTTATAAATCCATTTCTAAAGCTTTGGGACTCCAGCGAACCACAGTGAGAGCCATTATCCACAAATGGCAAAAACATGGAACAGTGGTGAACCTTCGCAGGAGTGGCCGGCCGACCAAAATTACCCCAAGAGCGCAGAGACAACTCATCCGAGAGGCCATGAAAGACCCCAGGACAACATCTAAAGAACTGCAGGCCTCACTTCCCTCAATTAAGGTCAGTGTTCACGACTCCACCATAAGAAAGAGACTGGGCAAAAACGGCCTGCATGGCAGATTCCCAAGGCGCAAACCACTTTTAAGCAAAAAGAACATTATGGCTCGTCTCAATTTTGCTAAAAAACATCTTAATGATTGCCAAGACTTTTGGGAAAATACCTTGTGGACGGACGAGACAAACGTTGAACTTTTTGGAAGGTGCGTGTCCCGTTACATCTGGCGTAAAAGTGACACAGCATTTCAGAAAAAGAACATCATACCAACAGTAAAATATGGTGGTGGTAGTGTGATGGTCTGGGGTTGTTTTGCTGCTTCAGGACCTGGAAGGCTTGCTGTGATAGATGGAACCATGAATTCTACTGTCTACCAAAAAATCCTAAAGGAGAATGTCCGGCCATCTGTTCGTCAACTCAAGCTGAAGCGATCTTGGGTGCTGCAGCAGGACAATGACCCAAAACACACCAGCAAATTCACCTCTGAATGGCTGAAGAAAAACAAAATGAAGACTTTGGAGTGGCCTAGTCAAAGTCCTGACCTGAATCCTATTGCGATGTTATGAACATATAGGTGCATATATGCACACATATATACATGCATACATGTACCTATGTGCATATATGCAACTATATGTTTACCTAGATATTAGTAAAATTATTAAAATCCATAGCTACTAGACAACATAAATAAAAGCCCAAAATGTAGAATTTTTTTTTATTTTCTTAGGAACAATCAAATAGTAAAAGAACAAAAATATAGTACAAGAACATAAAACTGCTAAAACTGAACAGGAAGAAAAAAAATATATTTTGAGGACCTTCTCAGCTCCGTGAGCTTTGAATCGATAGATGTGCCTATCTGCCCTCGGGTGGCTGCCGGCCACTTCTTCAATGTAGCATCTAGAGAAGACAAAAATAATAAGACAGTATAATAATAATAAATGATCATTTATTAAAACTTCAGACAACAACAATTAGTGCCACGAGGTTATTTGCAACACTATATGTTCTACAAAATAGAGGACTACACACCTTACAGCGCAATACCCCAGAAATGTGGCTTTAAAAGAGGAAAGGTAGGATTAAGAAGTGAGCAAGCGATGAATTAGTATATAGGTCCCAAGCAGATACAGTAACAATAATGGGTGCCCTACCTTATGCAGTCTCCGATGTCTAATAAACGCGACCAGCTGCTCTCCATCCCCTCTGGTTGGCTTTTCACCTTAAAGTAATATTTTAAAATTATTATTAAAGGGGGGTAAAATGAAGGTGGAGAAAGCAAAAGTTTTTTTATATACACATCACGTTTTCTTAAGGTCCAAGAAAATACAAAAATGCCAAGTAAAAAAGCGATGGTATGCCCGCACACAAACATAATTTATTCCACAGAATATGACTGACTTGTTGTTTTTTTTTTTAAGGACAGAGAAGATTAGGAACATGTTTTGTACCATTCGGGTTGCAGCAAAGTCTCCAAGTCGAAGGTGCCCAGCAGCAGATTCCGCACCATGGCAGTAGCAGAGGTGGCAAGGTGGGCTGCTCTCCACGCTTCTGCCTGGCAAAACACCCCAGAGCCCTTTCAATCTGAAAAATAATTTCAAATCACAATATTAATTTATTGGCAACTTTTAGCAACTTTTTCATGTTTCATACTGATTCTTGCTTAGCTTCCCAATAGTCAATAGGATTTTATGTATAAATGCAGATTAATGATAAAGATATGAAACAGTGTTATAAGCTAACCAAAACGGAGCCAAATACATATTAGCAACCATAATCTAAAGCTATCCAAAACAAGGGGAAATACATTAGAACATTTATAAACATCTGTAAACTCCATAAGGCATTAGCTTAGCCACCGGGAAATAACATGTTTGTGCTACATAAGGCAGCATGTTAGCATGATTTACCTAAACTATGTAAATGGCATTGAAAGCCAATGTGTCACACAAGCTGAAAGAGCTAGCTGGAGTGAGGAAAATATTTACTAATATTAGTTTAATATTATCAGAATAAGAGTTATATAAGACTTAATAACTTACCCAGTGTGTCCTCTGTTGGATCTATTCTTTCTTCAAAATGCTCCCATTCGTCGTCAGAGCCACACAGTCTTCCTCTGAGGTAAATGTAAACTCCTCCCACTTTCCAGAACATTCTGAAGAGTTTCCTTGGATGTGTAGTGGCGCGTCATCTTCCAAACGTGCAGAAAACTGAATCTGTGTGTAAACTCAAGCCTATTTGTGTGTGTGTGTTTTTCATGCCAGTGTCCGGGGGCGTGACCTAGTATGTAAATTACCCAGACTAATTTCCGTGTAATTGGCGTGTGGGCGTGTCCTGCCTCGGGTCATTAGCAGATAATGAAGTGCGACAGAAATTCTAAAATTTGTATAACTATAGTTAAATTCCATAACATGCCAATTACATGTGATACCAATTTTACGTGTTTGCACATAAGTTTTTTCATTTTTTTTTAGTTAGTTCTTAGTTATTGCCTTGATAATAGGAAATATGAGCGCATCATGTATGACAGTTGCCAAAGTGAGATATGAGCCAAAATGACCAGATCCTGCCATGAGCTATATAGAAGACATATCTTGTATGTACATATAGGGCTTATATGTGGATATAAAGAAGCAATACAGAAGACCTATATGGCCTGTATATGCACATATATGCACCTCAATTTTGCCTATACAGTGGTGTGAAAAACTATTTGCCCCTTCCTGATGTTTGTCACACAAAATGTTTCTGATCATCAAACACATTTAACTATTAGTCAAAAATAACACAAGTAAACACAAAATGCAGTTTTAAATGATGTTTTTTATTATTTAGGGAAAAAAAAATACAAACCAACATGGCCCTGTGTGAAAAAGTAATTGCCCCCTGAACCTAATAACTGGTTGGGCCACCCTTAGCAGCAATAACTGCAATCAAGCATTTTCAATAACTTGCAACAAGCCTTTTACAGCGCTCTGGAGGAATTTTGGCCCAATCATCTTTGCAGAATTGTTGTAATTCAGCTTTATTTGAGGGTTTTCTGGCATGAGCCGCCTTTTTAAGGTCATTCCACAACATCTCAATAGGATTTAGGTCAGGACTTTGACTAGGCCACTCCAAAGTCTTCATGTTGTTTTTCTTCAGCCATTCGGAGGTGGATTTGCTGGTGTGTTTTGGGTCATTGTCCTGCTGCAGCACCCAAGATCGCTTCAGCTTGAGTTGACGAACAGATGGCCGGACATTCTCCTTCAGGATTTTTTGGTAGACAGTAGAATTGGTTCCATCTATCACAGCAAGCCTTCCAGGTCCTGAAGCAGCAAAACAACCTCAGACCATCACACTACCACCACCATATTTTACTGTTGGTATGATGTTCTTTTTCTGAAATGCTGTGTTACTTTTACGCCAGATGTAATGGGACACGCACCTTCCAAAAAGTTCAACGTTTGTCTCGTCCGTCCACAAGGTATTTTCCCAAAAGTCTTGGCAATCATTGAGATGTTTTTTAGCAAAATTGAGACGAGCCTTAATGTTCTTTTTGCTTAAAAGTGGTTTGCGCCTTGGAAATCTGCCATGCAGGCTGTTTTTGCCCAGTCTCTTTCTTATGGTGGAGTCATGAACACTGACCTTAATTGAGGCAAGTGAGGCCTGCAGTTCTTTAGATGTTGTCCTGGGGTCTTTCGTGGCCTCTCGGATGAGTTGTCTCTGCGTTCTTGGGGTAATTTTGGTCGGCCGGCCACTCCTGGGAAGGTTCACCACTGCTCCATGTTTTTGCCATTTGTGGATAATGGCTCTCACTGTGGTTTGCTGGAGTCCCAAAGCAAATGGCGCAATCATTTTTTCACACAGGGCCATGTTAATTTGGAGTTTTTTTTCTCTCTTAATAACGTAAACCTTCATTTAAAAACTGCATTTTGTGTTCAATTATGTTATCTTTGACTAATAGTTAACGTTTTTGATGAGCAGAAACATTTAAGTGTGACAAACATGCAAAAGAATAAGAAATCAGGAAGGGGGCAAATAGTTTTTCACACCACTGTATGCAGCATATATATTATCATATATATGCATATATACTGCATATAGGCTTCATATATGCGCATATATCCTCATATAGGTGAGGATATATGCGCATATATACTGCATATAGGTTTCATATATCCGCATATATTCTCATATAGGTTCTTTCCATGTGGGATTAAACATGACGGAGCATTTTAAACTCTTTTTACGGTTACTTTTTGCCGCCGGCGGCAAGTCAGATTCCTAAGGGTTAAAGGAGTTCCTGGGAGGACAGCGTTTCAGACATGAAACAGGCAGTCCAATCATGGCTCCCAAGTACTTAAAAAAACTTTCTACTTTGATGGTATCCAAGCACTTGTGAAACACTGGGATACATCAGTGTTTTAGGAGATTACTGTATATAGAGAAATAAAGGCAGGTTTTACTCTCAGAACTTTGTTCTGTTATTATGCACAATTAAATCAATAAAAGTGCCCCTTATATAACCCATGTTTTTAACCTTCATAAGTTTAACACTTATGGTTCAAAGTGAAAGTATTATAAAGAACAAAAAATACATAAATGTTTTGGTACTGAAACAAAATGTTTGGTCCCTTGACAATACTAGTTTACAATATATAAAAGTATTTGCTTTAATTGATTATCTAGAGATAGGGCTTGATAGGGTCCCCAGAGACGAACCATGGTATTAAATGAGGAAGTATGTAAAGGTGGTGCAAGATATGTACATGGACAAGTTGACAAGTGTCCCCATGGACTATGATGTTTGCGGATGACATTGTGATCAGCAGCAAGCATAGGGACCAGGTTATATAAGGGTGTCTGCCAAATGCTGTAATGTAAATGGTACATACTGTACTGTACATACATACATACATACATACATATACTGTATACTATACTCTATTTGTTAAGCAAAAACAAATTTTTCACAAAATCCTTCATTTGGCAGAATCACAACTCATCACCCTAAAAAAGTGATTCTAACTCTGAAGCAGAAGACTTGCAGCTTCTCCTAGGTACAGATGATAGAGTAATATTTACATTTACAAAAGAGACCATAAACTTTGGTTCTTGTTAGCATTTTAAAACTAGAGCCAATGTTTGGCTTCATGATCATTATGGTTGCCTGGCCTACAAGTTTAGTCATGCTTATCAAGCTCAAACGTTTGTGTAAAATTTCTTGTTCCCTTTCAAAAGCTAAAGTATACTTGATGCTGCGTGAAAACGCTATGGGAACATCTTTTGTGTTACCGGTTGTGAAGCATGTGTGTATCAAACACAGCAAATTTTTGGTGTATATAACCTCGGTCAGGTGACGTCATCTGATGAAGTGCACCTGCAGGTTATATCCTCAGATCTTTTTGTCTTCAGGACTGTTTTGTGTTTGCGTGTGCGTGTGCAAGCAAATTGAAAAGTGTTTAACTCACCGATATGGCGGAGTTTGAAAGGAGATGCGTGGCTCCGTGTATTTTGAATTACAAACGCGCACTTCTTGTGAATGGGCAGGAGAGAGATCTCCTCTCGCTTCTGCGGAGATGGAAATAGCCACCTCAGAACGCTCCTCTAGTGATGACAGAGCGTATAAGGAGTTACTCGAAGTAGTAACGCGTGCAGTCGAGCAGCTTATCGCCTGACCGCAAGAACGAGCTTTCCCCAAGCGCTCAAAATAAGACAACAGGTTTCTGTCGGGTGGCCGGGGGGCGAAGCCTCAATGATACTCCCTCCTCTTCTTTAGTGACCTCCGCGGGGTTATACGATGATGCCCTAGATAGAAGAGACGCTTGCGGGCTATCTCTCTTCTGGGACATCATTCTCCCTGAAAAAGCCAACGCTTCCCAGGCTGACCTGCTGAAAGACTTAAACACTGGCGGGGCTCTTGATGATAGGGTGTTCCTAGAACTACGCCGAGCCACAGACTCTTCGTCTCTTCGTGCAACCAAGCAGACGGCCCGTGCTAATGGCCGTTCTATGGCTGCAATGGTGTCCGTGGAGAGGCACCTGTGGCTAAATCTCACAGGCATCAAGAATAAGGATTGTGCGTTTCTTCTTGATCCAGGTCTGACCCTTACGAGGCGGGAAGCACAGAAAGAGAGTGTTATATGCCGGGCATTCCCTCGTAAAGTCTGGGGTCACCAAGAAGAAGTCCTCAGGCTCATTCGCCCAGGACCATGGGGGTGGCTCTCCCCAGAGAGGGGTGCGTAGAATTCCCTTTGAAAATGAAGTATTCTCCCTGGCACCCCCAGGAGGTCGGTGTTCATGCTCTGCCACCACTGGTGTTTCAGGCAAACATTAGTTCTTCTGTTATTTCATGCCATGTTTCAGGATGCCCCCCCCACCCCGCGAGCTGAGCTGCCAAAACGTGTGCTTCAAAATATTGACTGTCAAAGTGATTGTTTCTTAAATCCAACCAAAGGATTGGTGTGTGACAATCGATCTGAAGGACGCATAACTTTATATACAAATATTGCCACAACACAGGAAGTTCCTGAGGTTCGCTTTCGGGGATGAAGCTTACCAGTATCGGGTCCTTCCATTTGTTCTAGCTCTGTCACCCCGCACATATACAAAATGCATGAATGCCATTCTGGCTCCTTTACGACTCCAGTGCATCCGTATTTTGAATTACATGGAGGACTGGCTGATTCTGCCTCAGTGTAAGGAGCTAGCACTTCGACATCGGGAGGTCGCCCTAGTTCATCTCCGTTCCCTAGGATTGAGACTCAACGCCACAAAAAGCATGCTCTTTCCTGTTCACAGGACAACATATTTGGGTGTCACATGGAATTCGATCACAATGCGGGCACAGCTGTCTCCCGCTCGTGTCGAATCTATTCTCAACACCTTAAAGGAAATCAAGCTAGACCAGAAAGTGACTGTTCATCACTTTCAGAGATCTTTAGGTCTCATGGCAGCTGCGTCCACGGTGATATTTTTGGGACTTCTGCAAAAGAGAGCATTTCAGTTGTGGCTATGAGCCAGGGTATTTCACTCGAGGGCCAATCCTCAGAAGAAAATACGGGTTACGCGCCAGGGGCTTCGTACCCTTTCTATGTGGTTCAGACCCTGGTTTCTGACTTTGAGTCCCACTCTAGGTCCATCTTGTCGTTGCAAGATGCTAACGACAGACACTTCCCTCACGTGCTGGGGTGCGGTCTTAGATGGCCATCCAGCCCAAGGGAGCTGAAGAGGTCATCTTCTCGCGTGGCACATCAATTGCTTCGAAATGATGGCTTTATTTCTGGCCCTGAAGCACTTCAACTCTCCAGCAGTTGAGAGGCTACCATGTCCTAGTGTGGGTGGACAAGACTATGGTAGTCTCGTATATAAATCGCCAGGGCGGACTGCGCTCGCACCGCTTGAACAAGCTAGCGCACCAAATTCTGCTTAGGGCACAGGATAAGTTCCCCGTCCCTCAGGGCGATTTACATTCCCGGGCACATGAATGTGGGAGCAGATTTGCTGTCCAGACAAGCTGTGACACACGGGGAATGAAAACTCCAACCCGGAGTAGTCAGTCAAATCTGGGAAAGATTTTATGTAGCAGAGGTGAATCTCTTTGCCTCTCAAGAAACAGCACAATGTCCCCTTTCAGCACAATGACTCCGGGCTCATGGGTCCTCAGGTCAGCCTTTCAGAGCTAGGTCTGAGACCTCCTTGGCTATTGTGCACACACACAACACAACCCTGGGGGCCCAGACACTTGCAGTGTGGCGGTGTTCTCGTTCCAATAGCGTTTTCATGCAGCATCGAGTGTAGCTTTTGAAAGGGAACGTCTCGGGTTACTTGGCTGTACCTGAAAAAGTGGGAACGAGATGTTGGGCTCCAATGCCGCACTGCTTGCGTGACTGGACATCCTTTCAGGCAAAATTGACCTGAGGAAGTTTTCTGGTTCACTCCTACTTATAACCTGCAGGTGCACTTCATCAGATGACGTAACCTGCCTGAGGTTATATAAGCCAAAAATTTGGTGTGTTTGATACACACATGCTTCACAACCGGTAACCCAAAAAAAGTTCCCATAGCATTTTCACGCAGCATCTCGTTCCCGATTTTCAGGGAACAGGGTTACAGCAAAGTAACCCGAGACGTTTTTGTTGATAAAGTGTCACCGTTATCAGATATGTTCAAGTGCAGCAGAACGGGAACAGTCTGACACACAAGTTTACCTCTGAATCACCAAAATAAATGTGGTCAAGTGGGTAAATTTCCACCTACTGTATGATTTACAACAGTCGCCTATCAGAGCTTGGTACAGGTTATATAAAGACTGCAACTAGGCTACCTGGGATGTGTCCTTTCTAGATCCTCCCCCTTGGGGTGTGTGTGTGTGTGTGTGTGTGTGTGTGTGTGTGTGTGTGTGTGTGTGTGTGTGTGTGTGTACTAATGTTGTGTAATGTTGCAGTGAGTTTGTGCATTTCAGTGACTCTGTTTGGGTGTTGTAGCTGGAACAGCACCTTCACAGCTTCACAGCGGTGTGCAGGATACCAGGGACACATCATTGCCAGCTCCACTTTTGGGGTGTATGGGTGTCTAATTAGCAGGTATGTGTATGCTATGTTGCAGTGAGCTTGTGCATTTTAGCTAAGTACGTTGTTTATTGTAGCTGGAATAGTATCTTGTTTACAGCTTCAGGGTGGTGTGCAGGCTACCTGGGATTATTGCCAGCTCCACCATTGGGGTGTGTGGGTCCTTGTCTAGCAGGTATGTTCTAGCTATGTATGTTCCATGTTCAAATGCTGCAGTGAACTTGTGCATTTTGGAAAAACCTTGTTTCCCGGCTTTGCGGTGGTGTGCAGGCTGTTTATTTCCTGTTGGTTTGAGTCTGTCACCTTTGAGTATGCTGCAGAGATTTTGGTTTTAAGCAACTGTTTGACTTGAGTGGCCCGGTGACCAATACCTGCAAGACAAATCAGTTCTTTGGACGAGCCTTTTTTTATACAGAACGGGAGACCGGTGGCGCTGTTTTGTTGCTACTCTGTCGTTGTTTGTGTATTTGGGTTTTGGTTGCTTAGGTTGTATGATTTTGTTTTTGTTGTTTGTTTGGCCTGATCGAGTTTAGTTTATAATTTTTTATTGCTTTCTTTCTTTTCTTTTTCTTTAAGTATAGTGTCAATTGTTTCTTGTTAATAATGAGTATTGTACATTGCTTTTCTTATTAAGAATTATTGTAATTTTGTCAAGCCCTACCTTCCATGTAAGGAGTCTGAAAGTGTAATTTATGCTTTTAGAACGTCAAGACTGGACTATTGTAAATCTTTATATGTTGGATGGGATCAGTCATCTCTTCAGCATTTGCAGTTGGTTCAGAATACAGCAGCTCGGCTCTTATCTGGGACTAGAAAGCGTGAACACATTACCCCGGTCTTAGCTTCACTACACTGACTTCATGTCTGTTTCAGGATTGAGGTCAAGATTTTATTGTTTGTTTTTAAGATTTTAAATGGGTTGGCGCCTGTATATTTATCAGAGCTTTTATATATCCACACTACCGTTAGAGCACTGAGGTCGTCTAATCAGTTGCTCCTAGATGTTCCGAGAGCCAGATTGAAATATAAAGGTGAGCAAGCTTTTTCAGTGGTGGGACTGAAGTTGTGGAACAATTTACCTGCTCACATAAGGTCTGATCAGAGTGTTAAAATTTTTAAGTCATTTTTAAGACACACATATATTCTTTGGCTTTTATTTTTTATTGAGTTGAGTTTTTGAGACATTTTGACAACTTTTAATGTATTGATTGATTGTGTGATCATCTTTTTTGAAGATGCTTTATTTTATATTACTTAGTTTATTATCACAGTACTCTAATGTGGCTAAATTTAATTAAATCTAAAAAAATTAGCCACTTAAAGTCCTTTCACAGAAGTATGAGAAAGGAAGACATCTGTATTTATCAGAACCATTCCATCGAAGGTTTGGCTCTTAATGGTGGCACAAGCAGTTATTTTTTTTAAAGGAGTCATATAGGCATTGTACTGTATATCCCCTTTTCTTTAATAAATTAAAAGATTTTTTTCTAAATTGTCTTTTCTGTTGCCATACATTCCTTCACCTTGTATTACACATTATATGAGGAACTGAAACTGTTTAGGGTGCAAATATTTAAAAATAGAGAGAAAAAAAAGGAAGTGTTCTAGCTCTGCCCAGATCATAACCATCACATATTCTTCAAAAACCTCTTTCCTAAAATACATGTTAATGTAGGTATCATTAGAATATATTCATCAATTTAATTTTAAACTATACTTCAAATATCAAATATCAGGATAACACCGAAGAGAGATTTGCCCATGATGCAGACTTCATGAAAAGAGAATGAGGGCTACTGTGGAAGAATACTTACTGTACAGTCACACCCACAATTCCACCCACAAATAAAAGGTTAAAGTTTCCTTCACCCTGCAAAAGTTAATTATTTTGTTATTCCAGTATTACACAGAAATATACGTGCTGTCACAGGTTTACATCAAATATCTACAGTGTGCCATCTAGTGGCCAAATAATATGTAAATATATATAATATGTAAATACTGTTTAATAGGAAACAACATAGTGCACATATTGTATTTAGGCCTTCTACAATTTAAAGTTAAAGAATAAAAAAAATTATATATATCAATGTGTTTTCTGTGATATTAAAAATTTTGATAATTTGTTTTCTTTTTTGTGAATGTATTGTAAACTCTTACTGGAGTAATATGCAGAGCTGGCTATAGATAAAAGGTGTTGTTGTTCCACCCAACATAGTGTAACGTATTAAATTTGCTGCATTTGTCAGTGATAAGATCCTGAAGTTTGCTTTTAAAAACTTACTGTAACTGGGTAAATTCTTTATACAAATGTGCAGATACTGTAGAATGAAGGCCATTCTTACTCACTGGGAGAGTTAAAACAAGTCATTAGATTATATTAGTAATAAAAAAAAAGCATTTAACTGTTTTAATTAATTTACTTACTTCGCTTTACTTATTATTTATATTTTGATACTACTCAGCTTCTGTTGTGTTTGTGTTGTGCCTAATTTGTTGTACACATTTTTTTATTATTATTTTTTTTTAATCCATCATTTCACACTCCAATCTAGGTGGTAGCAATGCACTGTCTAGCTGGCTTGCCAAATGGCATAAAAACTTGATAAGAAGAAGATAAAGAAGAAGATGTCTGCAGTAACATGCAAGAGAAAAGTGATGATGATGTGGAAATGGGGAAGTTGTTCATTTACTATACAGTGAAACCTCGGATTGCGAGTAACACGGTTTGCGCAAGACGAGCAAACAAATCTTGATTTCAAGTCTTGGTTTCAAGTACCGAGTATCATGTATCACGCATGCGCTTCTTGTTTTGACGCCAAGCACCACATGATCACAACTGAGCCAACGTTTTTTCTCTCTCTTGCGCTGCGGAAGTGTGGGTAATCATCTCCCCTGCTGGGTCTTAGTGCGTGCTCTTACTGGTATAATCAATATCCGTCTACTCGTGTACACTGTGATCACGTGTGTGAGCATTAAACATATTTTATTTTGTGTTTGTAAGCGCGTGTATACAGCGCACATGTAATATTTCTTATAACACACGTGTGTGCACGCGTATAAAGCAAAAGAAAGTCTCTCATCAGAGGTTAAAATCCATTTTCTCCTTCTTTGTTTCAACATGTCGTTATGTGTGCATGCACGTAATTTGACATCTCTCTCGCCTTTACACCCCCCCACACACCCCCTCTCTGCTTCACACACACACACAAATACACACTCTTTGCTCTATACAGAAACACTGGTCTGTCGCGATTCTTTTCAAAGGTAAAGTTCAGGTTAATTTGTTTTATTTTTACTTTATATTTGATATTAATAATTTTTTGTATTTATTTTTTGGATGTGGAATGAATAATTTGAGTTTCCATTATTTCTTATGGAAAAATTTGATTTGATTTAGAAATATGAGCTGCTTCCAGAACGAATTATGCTCGTAATCCAAGGTTCCACTGTATTAAATAAAATGTTATTTGTATAGCGTTTTAACAATTGTCATTGTTGCAAGCAGCTTTACACAGTAAAAATAATTATTTAAGTTTGTATGGAATGTAAATGTGTATGAACCAATAAATGCCCCCAAAACAAAAAATTTCAAAAAAATAATCACTTCCCCAAGTTTCTTAATAAAAAAAATACCCCTCACTGCTGAATTCCTCCAAAATAAACATAAATACCTGTATTGTTAAATATTTCCAAACCTAAAGGCATATACAGTGGAACCTTGGATTACGAGCATAATTTATGAAAGAGAAAGAGTGTGTGTGTGAGAAGGCGAAAGTAGAGGGGTCTGTGTGTGTGTGGGGGGGGGGAACGGTGTCCAATGATGCGCGCGCATCCAGACACAAAATAAAATATGTTTCACACACACACATGGACACAGTGTTATAGTATACAGTACACGCGTGCAGGGATGTTGATTATACCAGTAAGAGACGCACACTAAGACCCAGCAGGAAAGAGGATTACCCACAATTCCGCAGTGCAAGAGAGAGAAAAACCGTTGGCTCAGTTGTGATCATGTGACGCTCGGCGTCAAAACAAGGAGCGCATGCGTGATACATGATACTCGGTACTCGTAAACCAAGATTTGTTCATTTTCCTAAGTCAAAATTTAATAAAAATCTTTCGTGAGTCTTGCGGAACACTCGCAAACCGCATTACTTATAATCCGAGGTTTCACTGTACCTCTTACTGCTAAACATCATGCACCAGAATTACTTACAGTACTTACAGTATAATCATTCAGTACTTTTTTTTTCTTTTTTAATTCATCATATCAAATATCGCTTACAACCTTCTGACAGGTTTCTGACTGGTCCTTTAAATAATTTGTTCATAATTAAATTTGACCAAATAATGCACTATGTTTACTCATTAGTACAATAAAAGTTTGGATTGTGTGTCTAAAACTCACATACAATTTTATACATACAGTAGTGTAGCGAATAACATGGCTCCCATAGAGAAAACAGTCAATGGATCACATTCCTGAACCCCCTCTCCCAGCATGCATGGCACCATCCTGATAACCTTATCTGGTTCGCTATCTTAAGGAGGACGTCTGTAAAACTAAGAAACTCCACAAGGCCAGATGCTTTGAAGTAGACCCCGAAACCGAGGGTGTAAATCGGCGAACCGGTAAACAAAGAAGACAGTTTTACAGCTCCACCCCGAGCTGGGGAGGAAGAGGCCTTATCACACCTGGACACTCTCTTGACCTCTGGAAGACATGCCTTTTCATGAACAAAGGGATACGGCATGGACACTATTTTAAACATCTTTAAAGTGTGCCAGTAGGGCAAAACGTATTCACATATATTTACTCAGTTCCTTTTATTCCTGTGTATATGTTTGATTATTCTGCATAACTTTAAAGGTGTAATCAGCATTTACAAACCTTTTTATTAGATAAAGGAAGGTATGAGTGGGTAAGATATGTAATGTTTGGTGTCAATCTCAAGCTGGCTTTATTTCAAGAATGTTGGTGAACATGGGTAATTGGTAGCATGAACAGAGCTCATGCAAAATTACTTTTTATAAAGTATTAAAAACTCTAACCGGATGGGTCACACGTGACAGCCGAAACACCTGGCTAATTTATGCATGGAAGGAGGAACCACGTGAGGTGTCGCTAAGCCCTGCAATCACATCCGATTGGATGAATCACCTGTGGGACGGACTGACCCCCAAGAAACAAAAACCCTCAGGAAGTCCACAGTGTAGGAGAAGAAGAGAAGTTATCATCACAACTGCAACCTACAACGTCTTCCAAGCAGCTCGGGCTTGAACAGACTGAAAGTAAAATTCTGTGAGGGTCTTCATATGGTGTCACCGTATTACACACCTCACTGTGGTAATAGATCATGCTATAAGAGCATAGTGACATGCCTTTTCATGACTCAAAGCATAAGTAGCTTTTAGACCTGTTAAATAACTACCCTCATCACTGCATGGCTGGGTGCACTCTGGGTTTTATAATAATAATAATAATAATAATAATTATTATTATTATTATTATTATTATTATTATAATGATTATTATCATCATAATTATTATTATTTTACTAATTTCTGTATTAGATACATGTTTGTTTATCTTCTCTTTTGCAACATTTGCATCTTCTGTTAATTTCTAAATGTAGAATGTTTTATTTTTATAGTGATCATTTTAAATTATGGAATAAATACAAATTGTTCCATAACATGTTTTTAGTTTTTTTACTGAAATAAATTTCATAATTGTGATTTCTTTACTTGTCTCAAAAACAATATTGCTTTATCGTTTATACAGGGTCACAAGGGGCCTGGAGCCTATCCTAGGAGAATTAGGGCAAGTCCGTCCATCGCAGGGCACACACTTACACTCACACACTCATTTACATGCCTACTATAGGGGTATCTTTTTGCTATCATGAGAATCAAGTCAGTTGATAGGCAAGTTCGAAGACACCACTTTAGAGGCAGGAGTGTGGGAAGACAAAGTGAAATGGTATCGTCAAACTTAAAATTCACTGATCCAGGTAATCAGTGGTGAGTAGTACATGGATAATTAGGAAATATACCCTTCTTTAGGTCTTAGTTGTGTTTTATCTTTGATATTCTGCGCTTTTTGGAGAACGCGCGAGTTTCTTTGTCTAAAAACAACAAACGGAATTCAGCTCCAAACAACTCCGACTCAGGTACGTTATCATGTCCAATATTCAGCTCGTTCAGTGTGTAGAGTGCAGGATGTTTAGACATTCTTCCTCCGTCGTTAGCGGTAATTTTACTTGTGATAGGTGTGTGTTAGTGAGCACTCTGACGGAGAAGATATCAGCGTTAGAGGAGCGCATCCAGACTTTAGAGAGGGTTAGAGAGTGTGAGAGCAGTGTTATTCCTGTAGCGGACAGTCTGGGTGCCACAGGCGGAGATAACCAGCCCCCGACTCCGGCTTTAGAGCCCTCACAGTGGGGCGAGTGGGTGACGACTCTGCGGCATACTCGTTCAGCCAAAGCTAACGCTAAGGCTAGCCCACCGGAGCACACCTCTTCCGCGCTTCACGTGTCCAACAGGTTTGCTCTCCTCAGTGATGCACCCACTGAGAAACCTGAAAGAGCTCTGGTTATAGGAGACTCTATAATGAGACACGTGAAATTAGCTAGACCTTTAGGGGCACCAGCGGCAGTGGTTAGGTGTATCCCGGGAGCCAGAGCACCGGACATAGCAGGTAATCTTAGGGCTCTAGGACAGCACAGGTTCTCCAAGATAGTAGTACATGCTGGAGCTAACGATATACGCCTTTGTCAGTCAGAGGTTAGTAAGAATAACTTTATAGAGGTGTTAAAATTAGCGAAGGCGATGTCCGATGGAGTAGTATGCTCTGGTCCCATCCCAATGAGACGTGGTGACATAACTTACAGCAGGTTATGGTCGCTGAACCGCTGGATGTCCAGGTGGTGCTCCGAAAACAACGTGGGCTTCATTGATAATTGGAAGACCTTTGAGGGCAAAGCTGGCCTGTTAGGGCGGGACGGTGTCCATCCCACTCGGGAAGGTGCTGCTCTCATTTCTTGTAGTATAGCTCATAGTCTTAGAAAAGGCCTAGTTAATCGGTGACAATCCAGAGCCCAGGCCAGGGAGCAGACAGACAGGCTAAACCAACCGTCTGCTAGCTGCATAGAGTCGTCACTCAGGGTTCACTCTATTGAGACTGTGTCTGTTCCCCGAGCTAAAATCAAATTTAGAAAGACTCAGAAAGTCTGTTTTAGTAATTTAATTAACATAAAGACTACAAACTTGGATCAGACTGAATGCGCAGCCGGCACCTCTGATCTGAAGCTAGGACTGTTAAATATTAGATCTCTCGCATCTAAAGCAGTTATAGTTAATGAAATTATCACAGATCAGGAGTTTGATATACTCTGTTTAACAGAATCTTGGATTAAACAGGACGAGTATGTAGCTCTAAATGAAGCTAGTCCTCCTGGATACAGCTACATACACCAGCCTCGGTTAACTGGTAGAGGAGGAGGCGTCGCAGTTATTCACAATGATAATTTGACTATTGTACAAAAACACGGACACAAATTTAATTCATTTGAAATTCTTTATAGTAACATAAGTGTATTTAACTATATTAAGTCAGCTCAGTCGATCCCGCTAATTGTCATTTACAGACCTCCAGGGCCGTACTCGGAATTTCTTAGTGAATTTGCAGATTTCCTTTCAAATCTAGTCGTTTCTGTAGACAAAGTGCTAATTGCTGGAGATTTTAATATTCATTTTGAAAACCCAGAAGACCCTCTAAGAACTGCATTTATGTCTATACTGGACTCGGTAGGAGTAAATCAGTATGTAGTAGGACCCACTCATAAAGCAGGTCACACTTTAGATTTAATAATATTATTTGGATTAAGTATAAGAAATTTATTCACAATACCACTATCTGAAGTTATCTCAGATCACTATCTTGTCTCAATTCAAGTGTGTCACAATAATAATGTACACACAGCGCCGCGCTACCGTATGAAACGTACATTCACATCAACTACCAAACAGAGTTTTATCAGTAATCTCCCAGAGTTCCCAACTTCGATTAGATCGCCGTCTGACCCCACAGAACTCGATCAGGCGACTGAATATTTAGAGTCGACATTTCGCTATACCTTAGATAATGTAGCTCCAGTCAAAAGAAAAATTATTAGAGATAAGAAACTTGCTCCCTGGTATAACGATCACACGCGCACTTTAAAACAGACCGCTCGGAAATTAGAACGTAAATGGCGTCAAACTAAATTACTAGTATTTCAAATAGCATGGAAGGAGAGCATCCTGAACTATAGAAAAGCTCTTAGTGTAGCTAGATCAACATATCTCTCCACTCTTATAGAAAATAACAAAAATAATCCTGGATTCTTATTTAATGCTGTAGCCAAATTAACCAGAAATAAGACCACTGCAGAAATCTCCACAACAACATCATGCAATAGTGAGGACTTCATGAACTTTTTTAATAATAAAATTGTAAATATTAGGCATAAAATTGAGGTTTTGAAACCGAACAATGTAATTGATGCAGATGTTAATCTAGCCATGTCAGATCAGAACCTAGAATACTTTACTCCCCTTGAAGAGAATGAACTAATTTCACTCATCTCTTCTTTAAATTCATCAACCTGTATATTAGATCCTGTACCGACACATTTTCTTAAACAGATAGTACCAGCAATAGTAGAACCCCTGTTGAGAATAATTAATTCTTCACTCAGCATTGGATATGTTCCAAAATCTTTTAAATTAGCAGTTATCAAACCAATAATTAAGAAACCTGACCTCGACCCCTGTCAGCTGTCTAGTTACAGACCAATATCAAACCTCCCCTTTATCTCTAAGATTCTGGAAAAGATAGTAGCGGAGCAGCTATGCTCATATATACATAGAAATGGCATACATGAACTGTATCAGTCAGGATTTAGGCCTCATCACAGTACAGAGACAGCGCTCGTTAAAGTAGTAAATGACATTCTATTGGCCTCTGATCAGGGTTGTGTAACTATGCTTGTACTACTTGACCTCAGTGCAGCTTTTGACACCGTTGATCACGCTATTCTTCTTCACAGATTAGAAAATGTAGTGGGAATTAAGGGTACAGCTCTCTCCTGGCTCAGATCCTATCTGACCCATCGTTATCAGTATGTAGACTTAAATGGTGATTATTCTGCATGTTCTCTAGTGGAGTTTGGCGTTCCGCAGGGTTCAGTTTTAGGTCCACTGCTTTTTTCCCTTTACATGCTTCCTCTGGGCAACATAATCCGTAAGCATGGTATTAGTTTTCATTGTTATGCTGACGATACACAGTTATACTGTATGTATCAGCAAAACCTGACGAGAAAAAACAGCTTACTAAAATTGAGCAATGTGTGCAGGACATAAGAAATTGGATGCTAATTAACTTCCTTCTGCTAAATCCGGATAAGACAGAAGTTCTAGTCATAGGACCGCATACAGCTAGGAGTAAAATTTTAGATCACACCGTAACTTTAGATGGCCTTTCTGTTCCATTAAATGCAACAGTAAAAGACCTTGGTGTGATTATTGATTCCAGCCTTTCATTTGAAGCACATGTAGATAATACTACCAGGATAGCATTCTTTCACCTCAGAAATATTGCCAGAATAAGAAATTTATTGTCGCTAAACGACGCAGAAAAACTAGTTCATGCTTTTATCACCTCTAGGTTGGACTATTGTAATGCCTTACTGTCTGGTTGTTCAGCTAGATGCATAAATAAGCTTCAGCTAGTCCAGAATGCAGCAGTGAGAGTCCTTACCAGAACCAGAAGATATGAGCACATTACCCCTATCTTATCTTCACTCCATTGGCTCCCTGTGAAATTTCGCATTGATTTTAAAATACTACTCTTGACATATAAAGCATTAAATGGTCTCGCGCCGCAGTACCTGAGCGAACTGCTAGTGTCTTACGATCCGCCACGCCTACTTTGATCAAGGATGCAGGCTGCTTGTCAGTACCGCGTATTATGAAAAATACAGCTGGGGGCAGAGCTTTTTCTTACAAAGCCCCAAAGTTATGGAATAGTCTTCCAAATAGTGTTCGGGACTCAGACACAGTCTCAGTGTTTAAGTCCAGGCTAAAAACCTATTTATTTAGCCAAGCATTTTTATAAATAGATTTGGCATAGGTAAAGGAGCAGATCTGGGGGACTCATGGACGTAGAGTATTATGGTGAACTGGTATGTTTGGATGCTGTCTTCCTCACTCTCATTGATCACTCAGGTTTGCTGACGGTGAGGTGATTGTTTGCTTTACATGTCAGGAAGCCCTCATGTTTGTGTTTCCTTCTGGCTCTCCCTTTTAGTTATGCTGTCATAGTTAGTCCTGCCGGAGTCTCTGCTTGCACTCTACAGTTAATATACATTCACATTATACATTGTGTGACTGTGACCATACCTAACTGCCATCTCTCCTCTTCTTCTCTTTCCCCCCCTCTTTCTTTTTCCTCTCTCCTCCTGTCTCCCCCTTTCACTCTTTCTCTCTCTCTCTGTCGAGCTACACATGTCGTTCCTGAGCTGCCAGTGATCCAGACTCCCTCTGCCCTCCGGACCTGTCTGATCCATCCTGGTGCCCCGCTTCTGGCTGAAGATCTCATCACATGGATGCCCCGTGTGTCTCTCTGGGATGCGTCTGGTGTCTGGGAATGATTTTTTCTACCTAGAAAATGGTTCTGGCCTTGACTGGTGTTGGCAACTGTTTCTCTGGGGACTTGACAGTTCGATAGTTCATGACTGGAACTTCTTACAAGTCTACCTGGGTCTTCAATAACTACCTGGACTCCATATTAACATCAATTAACATCAGCTATTATAGCTGAACTGCCTCCCACCCTACACACTGTATAAATGCAGATCATTTACTGCTTTCTGTTTCACCCAAATGAGGATGGGTTCCCTGTTGAGTCTGGTTCCTCTCAAGGTTTCTTCCTATTACCATCTCAGGGAGTTTTTCCTTGCCACTGTCGCCCTCGGCTTGCTCACCAGGGACAAACTGACCATTTTGATTCATACAAATTCACATTTCATACAAACTTAAATAATTCTTTTGACTGTGTAAAGCTGCTTTGCGGCAATGAAAATTGCTAAAAGCGCTATACAAATAAAATTGAATTGAATCGAATTGAATATTGTTAATTATAAATGAACTCATCATGAATTAATGATATTTCACCTTAATTTGTTCTTCAAAAATAATAATTGTGTGCTTATATACTGCAGCGGAGTTAGTGTTTGAATGAGTCCAGGTGTATGGAATCAGGAATGGATTGGGAGAATAAGGACATGTGACAGGGCACAGGTATGAATACACTCACGCAATCACTCACATGCTACAGGACATTTGGATATACCAATGAACCTACAGTACACTGCATGTTTTTGGAGTGTGGGAGGAAACCGGAAGATGCAGAGGAAACACACCAAGCACAAGGAAAGACCTGAGGAAGGAATTATAGCACACATACTATTAAAAGGTATTTTACAGTTAGAATGTTTTTAGTCGTTTGGCTGCTCCCATTGAGGGTCGCCTTCTTGACTCAACCCTCCCATTTTATCCTGACTAGGGACCGGCACTGCACCAACAAATGGTCTTACACTGTGTTCCAAATTAGTATGCAAATTGGATGTAAGTGTCATTAACATTAAATGTTTAGTTTTTAAATTGAACTCATGGATGGTATTGTGTCTTAGGGCTCTTTGGATCACTGAAATGAATCTCAGACACGTGTGATAATTAGTTTGCCAGATAAGCCCAATTAAAGGAAAAGTACTGAAGAAGGTTGTTCCACATTATTAAGCAGGCCACAAGTTTCATGCAATATGGGAAAGAAAAAGGAACTCTCTGCTGCTGCGTCAAATAGGGCAATGCTTTGGACAAGGTATGAAAACATTAGATATTTCACAAAAACTCATCATACTGTGAAGACATTTGTGGCTGATTCAGAGCACAGACAGGTTCGTGCAGATAAAGGCAGAATGAGGAAGGTTTCTGCCAGACAAATTCATCGGATTAAGAGAGCAGCTGCTGAAATGCCATTACAAAGCAGCAAACAGGTATTTGAAGCTGCTGGTGCCTTTGGAGTCCCGCGAACCTCAAGGTGTAGGATCCTTTAAAGGCTTGCAGTTGTGCATAAACCTACTATTCAGCCATCCCTAATCAATGCTCACAAGCAGAAACGGTTGCAGTGGGCCCAGGCATACATAAAGACTAATTTTCAAACAGTCTTGTTTACTGATGAGTGTCGTGCAACCCTGAATGGTCCAGATGAATGGAGTAGTGGATGGTTGGTGGATGGCCACCATGTCCCAACAAGGCTGCGACAACAAGGAGGTCAAGTTTTCGGCCGGAATCATGGGGAGAGAGCTGGTAGTCCCTGAAGGTGTGAAAATGACCTCTGCAAAGTATATTGACTGACCACTTTCTTCCATGGTACAAAAAGAAGAACCGTGCCTTCCATAACTAAATCATCTTCATGCACGACAATGCACCATCTCATGCTGCAAAGAATACCTCTGTGTCATTGGCTGCTATGGGCATAAAAGATGAGAAACTCATGGTGCAGCCACCATCCTCCCCTGACCTCAACCCCATTGAGAACCTTTGGAGAATCCTCAAAAGATCTATGAGGGTGGGAGGCAGTTTGATTCAAAACAGCAGCTCCGGGAGGCTGTTCTGACATCCCGCAAAGAAATTCAAGCAGAAACTGTCCAAAAACACACAAGCTCAATGGATGCAGGAATTGTGAAGGTGATATCAAAGAAGGGGTCCTATGTTAAGATGAAACATGCCCTTTTAGGATGTTTTTGAATAAAATAGTTTTTGATTTCAGTAAATATGACCTCATAATGCTGCAAATTCAACAAAAGCCTATTTTCAGTTCTTTACAACCTATAAAATGTTTTAACTCTGTTGTGCATAATAATTTGGAACAGTGCATTTTCAGTTTTTTATTTTCGAAATAAATATTATCAATAGGAGGTTTGTTTAATAGAATTAGAATTTTCCCCTAATAGTTGATGACAAGAAAATTATACTGACTGCCATTTGCATTTACTAATTATGAAAATCAGAGAAAGATATAATTTGCATAATAATTTGGAACGCAGTGTAAAACCAGGAGTGTACATGGAATTGACTAAATTTACTTCCTGGTAGTGTAAACTTGTGTAAAACAGTCATGTGCTTGGCTTTTAGTTAAGCACCAATAGTAAAGTTGCCTCCATCATTACAGATATCGCCATTAAGACTGCGCTGTTTTCCCGCGAGATGCCGCAAGGAGGCAACATTCATGAAATTTAAAATAAATGTTTTGTGCTTCACTGAACATCCGCCAGATGGCGCATGGTAGGACTTTATCTAAAAGCCGGACTAAGTACAACGATGAATTGTGTATAAAGTTAACCTAAAACAATATTGTTTCCAGTGCTGAAGCAAACATGAATTTTATTTTGTTTTACAACAAATATTTCATAATGAACGAGTGTATATGTGCTTCATGTTATACATACTGAACAAAAATATAAACACTTTTGTTTTTGCTCCCATTTTTAATGAGATGAACTCAAAGATCTGAAACGTTTTCTACATAAACAAAATAACCATATCTCTCAAATATTGTTCACAAATCTGTCAAAATCCGTTACGATGAAGAACTGGAGTCAAGTCGAGACCCCAATGAGGACAACGAGCATGCAGATGAGCTTCCCTGAGACTGTTTCTGACAGTTTGTGCAGAAATTCTTTGGTTATGCACTCCGATTGTTTCAGCAGCTGTCCGAGTGGCTGGTCGCAGACGATCATGAAGGTGAACATGCTGAATGTGGAGGACCTGGGCTGGTGTGGTTACACATCGTCTGCGGTTGTGAGACTGGTTGGATGTACTGCCAAATCCTCTGAAACACCTTTGGAGACGGCTTATGGTAGAGAAATGAACATTCAATTCACTAGCAACAGCTCTGGTGGACATTCCTGCTGTCAGCATGCCAATTGCACGCTCCCTCAAAACTTGCGACATCTGTGGCATTGTGCTGTGTGATTCAACTGAACCTTTCAAAGTGGCCTTTTACAGGTGGCCAGTATAAGGCACACCTGTGCAATAATTATGCTGTCTAATCAGCATCTTGATATGGATTATCTCGGCAAAGGAGAAGTGCTCACTATCACATTTTTTGACAGATTTGTGAACAATATTTGAAAGATATGGTTATTTTGTGTATGTAGAAAATGTTTCAGATCTTTGAGTTCATCTCATAAAAAATGGGAGCAAAACAAAAGTGTTGCGTTTATATTTTTGTTCAGTATATATTATATTATATAATTTTATCATATTAAGTAAATATTATTTTATGAACACAAAAGTGCTTAGCGCTTTTCATCATGTTTTTGCTGTTTGTGTCCAGCATTGAATAATTATTTCATCCATTATTTGACCACGGCTGGGAATAAGAGCTGGAATGTGATAGTGAATTTATGACTGAAATTAATAAAGCTGTTCTTTGCCGTGTGGAAACCCACGGCTCGTACTTTTGTGAGAGATTGTGTGCGCGTGCACGGAGAGTTTGTGTCAACGCGCGCTTCACATATACTGTAGGTTGATATACAGGTCAATCCGCATTTGAAAAGGCAACCAGAATCTCTCTCTCTCTTTCTCTCTCTCTCTATTTCTCTCTCTCTCTCTCTATATATATATATATAGAGCGAGAGAGAGAGAGAAAGAGGTGTTTTGCTGGTGAAAAACATTTGAAGCAGAGACGTCTGCTCGGTCTTTGTTTTAAAACCCCCAATTCTGCGAATTCCCCCATAAGCGAAACCGGTTTGATAACTTTTAACTTGAAAGGTGAGAAGAGGCATAACTGGGGGTTCTGTGGCTGCGCTTCACCTAGGAGCGCGCTGTGGCGTTGAGGCAAACGCCTCCAGTCACTTGGTGAAGTAGTCCATGGCCACCAGCACATACCGATTCCCGCGATCGGAGATGGGAAACGGCCCGAGAATGTCCACGCCCATACGCTCCATAGGTGCCCCCACCCGAAAGTCTTGCAGGGGTGCTCGCGAGCGCTGGGTAGGGCCCTTCTTTGCCGTGCAGACGTCGCATCTGTGCACAAAGAGTACACTATCCATATGACAGCCCGGCCAGTAGAAGCGAGCGTGCAACCGGCGCAAGTGTCCTGCGCCCGCGTGCCCATGTACCATCCCTAACACACGTGCCCGCAGAGTCCGCGGCACCAGCAGCTGAAAATATTCGCCAGCGCCGCACGGCCGTTTCCAGTGGTGGTAGAGTAAACCCTCCCGCAACGCTAGTCGGTTAAACTGCGAGTGGAGACTTTTACCTATATGCCCAGGTGAGCGACCGCGGTATAATCCGGTCTCCGGCCCGCTTTAACCCAACCTAGTACCTGCTGCAGCACCAGATCCTTCTCCTGCTCGGCGATTAGCTGATCACAGTCCAGCTGTGACACAGGCGAAAAGACTACAGGCATTTGCTTAGACGACGCAGTAACTCGGCTGCACGCCGGCTCGGACGGCTGATTACCCACGGGGGCTCCAGAGGACTGCGCAGGGAGAATGTTTGGATTTACGGGGTTCAGAGAGTGTTCGATTTCGCAACCACCCACGCGCTCTTCAACCCGCTCGCAGTACCGACAACGCTCTTTGCTACACGGCCGGCGGGATAAAGCATCGGCATTAGCATGCAGTTTTCCCACTCTGTGCTGAACGGTAAAATTATAATCCTGCAACCGCTCGAGCCAGCGCGCTAACAGCCCCTCGGGCTCTTAAAAACTAAGCAGCCACATCAGCGAAGCATGATTGGTCCGCAGCAAAAAGAATTGCCCACATAAATACGGCCTAAAATTTTTAAGGGCTGCGACGACCGCTAGCAGCTCGCGCCACGTGACGCAGTAATTTTTTTCCGGTCCAGACAACGCGTGGCTGAAGTAGGCGATAGCACGCTCTTTCCCCTCGGAAACCTAAGACAGGACAGCCCCTAGCCCTAGATCGCTTGCGTCCGTGTCGAGGATAAAGATACGAGATGCATCAGGATATTCGAGAACGGGCGACGTGACCAGAGCTTCCCATAACCGAGTGAAAGCACGCGCGTGCACCCTGTCCCAGCGAAACGGCTGATTCTTTCTCGTGAGCCCGTGCAGCGGACTGGCGATCATGGCGCGTCCACCAGAAGTTCCGCCCCCCTGGTGCATGCTACTAACACGTCCGGCTGCGCTTTGGGTACTAGCAACCTGGCTAACCCGAATTTACCATGCAGAGTTCCGTCCGCGAGCTTCAGTACTGCACCCCACCTTTCCAAAATGTCTAACCCCAAGATACAATCATCCTCGATGTCTGCCACAAAGAATGCATGGGTAAGAATGATTGCACCTACTTGAATTAGCACTGTGCGACAGGCCCGTATCTTCAAATAACTCCCCGACATGGTGCGAATGTTCAAGACCGGGTCCGGCAGCATACAACCGCGCTCGCCTTGTTCTAATACTCCCCAGCGCAGCAGCAAAACTGTAGAGCCGGTGTCCACGAGCGCCCGTAGCGAAACGTTGTCCAGGCCACAGTTCACGTAGAACCCGGCAGTTGGGGAAACAAAGACGGCTGTGGGAGGCTGAGTCGAGGCCTAGCCGCGACGGGTAGTCCTGTCCCCGGCTAGGTTCACCTACCGAGCGGCCCCGAGCCACGGGAGAAGGCTCGGATCTTTCGCCGTGGTGTTCTGCCATGATGGGCTCGGCGCGCTCTGCTTCGCGCAGCGCCTCAGACAGGGAAGCCGGTGCCGCTAACCGGATGTGCTCGTGAAACCGCGACGGCCGGATTCCCCGCAGGAACGCACGGCGAGCTAGCTCTTCCTGCTGGACGGGCCCGAATTCCGGGTAGCCCCAGCGTGCTAGAGATCTCAGGTCCACGGCGAACGCCCCCAGTGGCTCAGAGGCGCCGAACCGGAAGTGGAGCGACTCTCGCAACTTCGCCCAGTCCTTCCGCTCATTCGCCCGGAGGTCTTCCAACGCCCGGAGCGCTTCGCCCTACAGCGAGAGGGCCACCCGGACGGCTGTTTCCGCCGGGGACCAGCCCGCGAAGTCGGCGACTAGCTTCACCTGCGCGATGAACGCGTGGGGCTTGACAGTGCCGTTGTAGGATGGCTACGAGTGACGAGTGAGCTTCCTTGCTGCCCAATGCAAATGGCTGGGAGTACTTTATTTAGCACCAGCACAAAAACCATAAACCGCACCTTCAATAGTCGCTAAACACACATCCACAGTAATTAAAACAGACATCTAACACACACACACACAACCTGGCCGAAGCCACTACCCCAAACACCTTTCCCCAACAGGGTGAACACATAACAACCCCTCCCGCAAAGCATAATGGTTGCCACTCGAAACCCCGCCCACGCCACAATATATTAACCGCAATAATATATAAATTTATGCATCAATAACCAAACAAAATATCCGCAGTATTCAGTGACTCATACAATTCCCGGCCCTAATTTTAGGACTGAAAGGCATAAAATTACTTAAAACATCATTTACACAACAAGAGCCATGTCAAAATTTACCAAACATATATTCAGCACAAACCTCCCCCCTCCTCGCCATTTTTTTACAACTGTTTGCATATGAGGGGCAGCGAATCTCCTGCACATTATTTACATGTCCATTTTACAAATGAGGCACAACTTGTCCACGGGCCTCTCGATGGTGTTGAACTTGGTTTTGACTAATACTTTACGAACAAGCCCTTTACTGTCTGGCATTTTATGCACAACTTTTCCCATAAGCCATGATCCACGTGGAGCATGGTCGTCCAGAATCATTACTATGTCTCTTAATTTTGCTTGATTGTATGCCATTTCTGATGCTCCTGTAAGCGGGGCAAGTACTCTCGCACCCATCTTTTCCAAAACAAATCGGCAAGATACTGCACCTGCCGCCACCTTAACCTAAAATAGCAATCTTCTTTATCAAACAATCCTGGAGGCAACAAGGGTTGTTTCTTTAACAAAAGTAGATGGGTGTAGATTAGGTGTTAACGCCTCAAGGTCATTTGAGTCATCTGATGACACAGTTAGTGGTCTATCGTTAAGTATACACTCAACCACACACATCAAAGTCTGTAGACGCTCGTCGTCTATTGTTTGCTCATGCAGGACCGACTTTATGTGCACGCTATCTCCAAATGGAAATGTCTTCCCATGTCTGTCATAAGCACTCACAACCAGAGGCACAAATGGGGGGGGGGGGGGCGGACCTGTCCAACTTGGGTGTCCCACTTGAAGACTAAGCTCCTGCTGGTATAGATCTTAAGGTCACTGAGGCACGCAAACCCCCTGACCACAATAAGGTGTTAATCCCTCAGGCGGAAAATAAAAAATAAAAATTAATTAAATAAAACAAAATATCCTTAATCCAGGTTTTATCAATCAACGACATAACATTTATCTTAGCTTGATGGTCTAATTCCCAAAAATGTTTATACTTTACTTATAGTCCTACTTTAGGTTAAAGTATAACTAAAGTAAGACTATAACTAGAATATTTACAAAACTGAAAGGTTGTCTTATGAATAATAAATAAAACTAGGTAAAAGCAGATGGGCTATAGAACAGATCATATTATGTTTTTATATATATTTAATATTTTTTAGTTGTTTTTTTATAGTAAATGAACAGATCTCTATTCTCCAATCCACTCTAAAACAACAGTGTCCTATTTCCCTGTGCGTGCGCTGCAGCCTGTGAATGAATACACGCAGCGGAGAGACATGAGGGAAATCTAATACTGTATTTTGTAGTGTCCATTTTTCGGCAGATTTTTCCGCTACCGCAGATTATTTTATCAACTTGCAATATATTTATTTTGTGAGTATATTAACATGTGATTTCTAAACATTTCAAAAATTTGATTTGAGGGGGCAAGACATTTATTTGAGGGGCCACTGCCCCCTCTTGCCCCTGCGTAGAGCCAACCTCGCTCACAACTCCTATTTCACCGACCCCCTCTAAAGCCCTGCGTCAGGGCTCTTATAATCAGTAAAACATCTTTTGGTGAGGATCTTCACACCGCACCCCCTAACAATATAATTAGGAGAAAAATGTAAATTAAGGATGTCTTGAAACATAATGCAGTAATTCTTTATTCATTTGAACACGGTAAAGGTGTTAATGTTTCGTACATTTCTTTATTCGTCCTTTCTGTTTGTGCTTAAATTTCACTGTTTTCCACATACATACAACGCTTGGACAACAACGTTCCGGAAGCGAAATTAAATAAGGAAAATGCACAATTTTGTTTCAATACAGTTTTATTAAATATAGATTTTTTTATGTTTTGCTGGTCTTGTTAAATCATTTTAAATTCCTCAATTCTGTGAATTCTCCCATAAGCAAAATCGGTTTGATAACTTCACACCTATTGTGAATGAAAGGTGAGAAGAGGGATTACAGTAACTGGCTGAATAAAGTTAAATATACACACTAAATTAATAATTGTGTTTGCTTTACATTTGAGCACTTGTTGAGCTTTTTTATTTTATATACTACCATATCAAATATTTGTGTCTAATACTGTTTAATTCATATTATTCAATTTACTTGCGATTGTACTTTTAAAATGTAACCTACATATCTACAGTATAAGCATATTTAACTAATTCAGCAGAGAAATTTGGTCGGTCTGGCTTTTAGATAAAGTTCTTATTTGATATAATTTTATTATTTAATTAATTATCTAAATAAATAATAAATAAATAATAATTATATTATAAATATGATTCTTATTCTCTATATTCTTGTTGAGTATAGTCCTTCAGAGCAAGCATTGTGTCAGAAGATTCTGCGAAATATCTTCTCACCTTTCATTCACGATAGGTGTGAAGTTATCAAACTGTGTGCGCTGTTAGCAGATACTGTAGGGGGGGTTTAGATGAATTAAGAAAAGAGCGGACGTTTCTGCCTAAAATAGATAAAAAACTAATAAATAAAAATGGTTAAGGATAGCAATGGAATCAGACTTAATATTTGGATTTGATAGTTTTCTTTTTATTTACTGTATGGACAGTCGTATTATGCTTTCTCTATGTTATTTATCTCTCTATATATTCTCTAATTATGACTTGAATAAATCGGCTCACATCAGAGTGCGCTGACATGTTGGAAAAGCCAGCGTTTATCCATCGAGAAGCCTTATACTGTATTTATGTTTGTTGTTTTTCTGGGGGGTTTATGTCTGCATTTTTATCGATAGATCGCACGTGTTTATCATTCTTTTGATTAAAACGCTGCCTTTTGTTAAGTGAAAGAGCGAGTATGTGTGTGTATGCATGGAGAGTTTGTGTGTGTGTTTGTGACGTTATCTTCTCCTTCAAACATGCTTCCAATCAACCAACCCTGGCCTCCAAACTCAGAAGGCTACGTGTCATAGCCGATAACTGCTCCTTTGATCTGCTGGTTACGGCGGGGCGTCGACTGCTGATCAGTGTAAAGTAGCCTGTACAAGCCTTTTGTTGATCAAAAAGCTGCACGTGCAACGCACTTTCACTTTGCACAAGGCAGTGTTTATTGTTTAGTGTATATTTAAAGCGCATAAACACAATAAAACAATATTATTTTAGGCTAACATATACATTTTTGTATTATTATTTGTAACGCGCGGGTGCATTACAATAATAATAATAATAATAACAATAATAATAATAATAATAAATTTGGAGCACTACTACTAATAATAATACTGAATGGAAAAAGTGCAGTTAAAAAAGTATCATCAATGAAGGAGAAGAAAATGAAGAATAAATACATATCAGTATTTACAGTTTGAGCTTGACACGTTTATGAGCTCTGTCACTTGATGTCAATGGGCACCTAAGAGACGTAACACATTTTTCGGCTTCAGTAGACACACAATACTTCAGACTGAAACATGACTACCCCCTACAGGTAGTGAAGGGCATTTTCACAGCTTGCCGCGCGGGATCCCTTTTCTCAAAACGTGCGCTTTTAATGGCGACATCTGTAGCTGGATGTTTGATAGCAAAATTAGTTAAAGTGCCCCTGTTATGCCATTTTAAAGGTTGCTAAATATTGCTTAATGAGTCTCTTAAAACAGGTTTACATGTATGCAATGTCAAAAAACACTTTAGTTTTCTCCAAAAATAGATTTAATTTTACCCCATTTCTAAATGATGCGTAAACGACTCGCGGGAAGCAGAAGATTCAGTCTATCTAAACCCCTCCTTTCCGTGAGCACTCACTGCTGTGATTGGTCAGATGGTGCGGTCCTTTATGATTGGTCTACCGCTACAGCGTGTGTTGGAAAATTAAACGCCTATTACCATAACTGAACGACGGCTCTGGAGACCTGACAATACATAGAAAAGATGGTGTAAATTTTACCGTGTAATGACCAGCTAACTTTATATTAACTGTGGCTAAAAAAATCCAGAGGTCTTTTATCTTTGTGTCTGTGTTGCGTTAAACGACCGTTAAGCAAAAAGGACAAACACAAACAAGCAGATAAAGCAAACGTGTATTTTACAAAACCAAATAAAGTAAACGAAAAATGTGCACCACAACCAAACAAAGATATAAACAATATTTACAAACTATATATAATAAATTGTATGTGTATGTGTGTGAACGCGAGTGAGTGGAAAATGTCCGAAGTCTGTGTTTATTGAATGTGTGTTAGAGGAGTATGGTTCGGTCTCACCGGGGTTAATGAAATCCGGGAGGCCGAAGACGGAGGTTAAGAAAACCGGGGAATATGTCCAGTCAAAGATAATCCGATGAAAAAATCTTCGAAAGAAAATTATCCACAGCAATCTCTCCTTCTCTCGTCCAAACAAATAACGCCAGCGCTGGTCCACCATTACTACTTATGCATTTTTCCCCTCGGGGCTTGCCGTAGATAGGCATGCGCACTTCGCAAGTGTTAGAGTTCAGTTTTGGTGAATGGTGGGGAATAAACAGTTAGCATTTCGTGTGCTCTCGTTTTTTTTTATATTACAAAAGGTTTAAGCGAACGTGGCATGAATGCTTGGTCACATTAACAAGAGTGTGGTAACGTTAATTGTAAGATGGCGGGCAAGTTGTTTGTGACGTAGAACGTGGACAGACATTATGCAAATATGTTACGGAGTGACGTGGATCCGTAACAGAGAAAAATTAGATTTGCTAATCTAGATTTGCACATTTAGGCAAATGTGAGCCGACTTTTTTTTAAGAGACAAAAACTTTATTTATCGTGCACTGTGTCATTTATCACAAAGATAGTGCAGATAGTTTATGTTTACATACAGCTACATGACACTGCATGAAAGATCATATTTGAAAAAGCATAATAGTGGCACTTTAAAGCCCATATATAAAGGTTGGAAATATATTACTATAGTTTACAGATACTACTCAAGACCTATATGATTTGTATGTACACTTACTATTTACCATCTGCTCATTTTTTCAGTGATCTAATCAGCCAATCATGTGATGGCACTGACACAGAATACTTTAGGTCAAAGTCTTCTATTAAGGTTTACATGAAACGTTAGAACAGGGCCAATCTGTGGTCCGTGACTTTTCAGCGTGGTTGTTGGCAAGTATTTCAGAAACTGCAAATCTCCTTGAAACTTCACTCAGAACATTAGCTAATGCTTTGTTGACATGAAAGGCCAGAGGTGAATGGCCATTTTGTTGAAAACTACATTTTTTAATTTCTGGATTCACAAATCTAGTTCAGTAGTTGTTCACATGATACAGTACTTATGTGAAGAGGTATTGATCTCTTTATCTTGTTCACCTAATTTTGTTTATTGCATCAAGGCTTTTTGACTTTGTCAGGAATCTGTATTTATTTAAAATAAAATTAAAAAAATGTACTAAATTATAAAATGCTCTGGTGAAAATTATTACCTTTGTGTTGGTAGGGTCAAATTTGACCCAGTTATAATTTAAGATTATAAAACAATAGTTAGGTTCAAAACAAAAATCATAAACACACTTTGAGGGGCTTCTAAACACACTTTGAGGGCATGTGTGTCTCCTTACCTGAACAAACAAAACAAACATGTTCAAACATGTAAGGCTTGCATAAGACAAATTTAGTTTAGCGTTGGTGACTTGCAGAGTACACATCTCCTGTTTGCAGCAGTCAAAAATGAGAAGAAGATTTACAGTAAGCCAAGCTCTGGATCATATCTTTTCTGAAAATAAGGCAGAGGACACAAAACAGCATAGTAATACAGATGAGCAGGTTTCTGAGGAGGAAGATATTGTAGAGTATCTACCAGAAGGCACAGACACATCTGATGAGTCTGATGAGGACGTCACCAATGCTGAAGCTGCACTCACTCCTGCTGAAACGTTCAAATCCAAAAGTGGTAATATCTGTTGGAGCTCAGTACCTCCTGACTTACATGGCAGGGCAGCTGCTGCAAATGTCCTCAAAATGACCCCTGGAATCACAAGGTTTGCTGTGACGAGAGTGAGTGACATCAAAACATGTTTTGATCTGTTTATGCCATTGTCACTAAAGAAAGTCATGATTGCTATGACAAACTTTGAAGGAAAAAAAGGTTCATGGCGACATGTGGAATGACATTGATGAGGAATACTGTACCTGAATGCTTATATTGGTGTTCTTCTTGCTGGTGTTTACGAATCCAGCAATGAGGCCAATGATAGTTTCTTGGATGCGTCGACAGGCAGAAATATTTTTTCGGGCAACAATGTCACTTCAGTCATTTCAAATGATATCAAGAGTCCTTAGATTTGACAACAGAGAAACTAGAGAAAAATCTTACAAGCTTGCTCCCATCAGTCATGTCTGGAAAAGGTGGGTGCAGCTCCTTCCACTGATGTTCAACCCAGGGCCAGAGGTAATAGTAGATGAATGTTTTGTCCCTTTCCGTGGAAAATGCCCTTTCCGGCAATACATGCCTAGTAAGCCAGTACCTTTCTAGATGTACACATTCTAGATGTGTCTGCATACAATGCATTTGTGTTGTGGACCCAAATTCACCTAGGGTGGAACTTAACCAGAAAAAACAAGCGAAGAATGTTTCTTGAGGAGTTAGGAAGTTCCCTTGTCAAGGCACACATTGAGCGAAGGGAACAAGTTCCCCGGGACCCAGCTGCTACAGCCTTGGTCAGACAGCTGCAGAGCTCACGTAGCACTCCTTCCACACAATCAGCAACACAAAGAGCATCAGTGCCAGCATCCTCTTCGGCCAGCACTGCCTCAACATCAACCTACACAGCCACAGCCACCACCCCACTGAGGCCACCTGATTCTAAAAGAAAGAGGTGTCAGGTGTGATTTAGCAAGAAAGACAGAAAGACAAACGTACTCTGCTTCTACTCCAAAAAAAATATTTGCAAGGAACACACTAAAAGTGTCACTTTTTGCCACACGTGCATCTAAATGCACATGCATGTTCTGTCATGAACCGGGTGTTACGGCGGATGTTGTCGCCGTGGGCGGAAAGAGCAGGCATAAACGCAGAGGGGTGTTGTAAACAAAAAGAGTCTTTTAATAAGATCAATAACAAAATATAAATAATAAAGACACAAAACAAACAAAGGAACAAACAACAAAATACTCAAAAGCATATGGTGAAACACGGACTCTATGGCAAGACACAGGCTCAGGGACATGGACAGGAAGGCCATGTTAACTTAAAGGTAATGACTCAAAAAAATGAAGAAGTATGTGCAGGTGTCCAGGCATTTCTATTCATTTTTTACACATAAACACAGGTGGGGGTAAAGGGGAGCATTGGTGGCTTAGTGTGTTAAGACTCTGAGTTACTCATAGGAAGCAAGGTCAGCTTAACTTTATCTTTTGACTTCAAAAATATCAATTGAAGGAAAAAAAATAATCACGTCATGGGACATGGGAGGTGGAAACTAGTCCCCTTGTCATCTGTCCTCATCCTCCTAAACCTTTCAGCAGCATTTGACATGGTAAAACACAAAATTCTCTTGTTTATCCTTACAAGCCATGGAATCTTTAGCATTGCATGGCAATGGTTTGTCATCTTATCCAAATTCTCACTTCCGTTCTCCTTCTATACACGATCTCTTGGTGAGGTCATATCCTTTCACAGCTTTTCATACCACAGTTATGCAAATGACACACCTTTCCTCCCAGTTTTCACCTGGATCTCGGCATATCTGGCAGGCATCTCAACCTGGATGGCAGCTCATCAACTGAAAATGAAGCTTTCTGAACCGACTGTGGTTCATCCCAGATGATTCTTCACCCTGTCAGGATATTTTCCCTCCCTAAACACTGATGCTTGCCTACTTTCTGTCCTGGCTTCTAGGTGGAATTAACTTCCTCTAAATGTCCATACAGCCGGGTCACTGGCAATCTTTAAGTGACAACTGAAGACCTATCAGTATTTTAGATATTTTAGTAAAACCCCCTTATATTCTTATTATTCTAGCTTTTGTCCTCTTTTAGAGTCTTTGTGTAACAGCTGGTATTAAGTTGTCAAGGTTTATTTAACTAATACAGTTAAACCTCGGATTGCGAGTAACACGGTTTTCGAGTGTTTTGCAAGACGAGCAAAGATTTTTAATACATTTTGACTTGGAAAATAAACAAGTCTTGGTTTACGAGTACAGAGTATTATGTATCACGCATGCGCTTCTCTCTCTGCTCAAGGCTCAGCCTGCTCTTTGTGTCACGTGTGTGTGTGTGCATGCGTCATTGGACACCATGCCACACACACACACACACACACACACACACACACACACACAGACCTCTTCCACTTTTGCCTTCACAGACACACACACACACACACTTTCTTTCTGCTCTACACAGAAACACTGCTGTCGCGATTATTTTAAAGGGAAAGTGCAGGATAATTTGTTTTATTTTTACTTAATCGCAGTGATTCCGTTATTGTGCACGTGTGTGTGAAAAGAGTGGAGGAAGGGTAACTGTGTAAGACGGGGGAGGGGGGGAGAGGGGGAGGGCTCCTTAATTTAGCTTCACACACACACACATACACAGTGCGCGCCTGTGGGCACATATGGAAACACTTATCTGCCAGGATTTATTTTTACTTTTTTAAAGGTAAAATATTTATTTCATATTTTGTGTTCATTATTTTTATGTATTTATTTTTTTGGGCTGTGAAACGAATAATTTGAGTTTTCATTATTTCTTATGGAAAAATTCTATTTGGTTTACGAGTGTTTTGGAATACGAGCCTGCTTCCACATTAAATCGCAATTAGAACTGTACCTTCCAAGTTTTTCCTGGGCATTATCTTGTTCCTAGTAGTAGAATAGTTCATATTTTTGCTATTTTGCTATATATTTGTGTCCCATTCTTGTCACACAATCTGACAATTTGTTGCAGTCACAAAGAAACTATACTGCCTTGCGCAAAGTAATCCATATTAGTATTTTAGGCTTTTTATTACATTTACACAGTTGACTTTGCTTTTGAGAAATGCAACTAGAAAAGTGGTTTTATTTAGCAAGTTTCACCAATAGTTCAGTCTTTCACACTAGACCACAGAGAGAACTGGGTTACCACAAATTTTACAACATATTACAACTGAGATGCTTTGAAATACAACAGTGATTATGGTAATCTCTTTGTTTCTATTTAAACCACACAATATTGATCTATATGCTTGTATAGTTAGGAAGCATAAAACAATTTTTGTAATACATTTTACCATTTAAAACTTTAGTTAGGTTAAGAATTTTACTTCATACATGCTCACTTCTAAATGGCTCTACAGAACTAACTGACATTTTAGAGTGGCCTTGTTGTGTTGGTGAGATCTCTCATATATTATATTATCAGATTATAAAGGCAACTGTCACACCTGTACTACCACAGTCCGGGGGTATACATTGGTATGTCTCCTTATCACAAATTATGTTCACCTGTGTCTCTCCCCTGTGTGTCTTTATTTAAGTCAGCCGAACCCGTAGTGTTTTGTCTTCCTGTCTCCTCCTCAGGACTGAGCAGAGTCTGCAGGGTCGGGGTAAGGCCTGTGTAACCAGGCAATAAGGTCACGGTCACGGTCAAGACACCAGCTAAGCGCAGCGTGAAACCCTTGTGTCTTTTGTGTTATGTGTATGACTCTCCTGTGTTTGTACCCGTCTGCAGACCCAGCCTGAGGAGGCTTCGTTAGAGCCCCATTATTGTTTGTTTCCTTTTTTTGTTTTCTTAACCAAATCAAATACCCAGTTAAATACTCTTTCCTTTTAGTGTATTCACTTTATTAAGTGTGCAAATATTTAAAAATAGAAAATTAGGAAGTGGTATATGTTATGTTAAAGAGAAAAGAGCTTGTAGAAAGAGTTAAAAGGTTACGCACGTCTGCCTGTTTTTCTGTATGCTAATTTATTAATACAAAGAAATAAATTTTTTTTAACTAATCAAAGTAAAAATATTCAATTTAGCTTTTCTAATTAATATATATTGGTGCAGGTGGTGAAAAAAGTAGATTTAAATGTTAAAGTAGATTATTAAATCCAGCACATAACTTCATAAAATCACCACACCACCCCACTGCTTCGCTTCCTCCACTAGTTTCCAACAGCTGCTTGCATCAAATTCAAAACACTGATGCTTGCCTAGAAAGCTAAAAATGACACAACACCCACTTACCTCTCAGGTCTAATCACACCCCACAATGTACCACATTCCCCCGATTCTACAGCACTGCTCAACTGGTCCCACCATCTCTCAGGGATTGAGGAAGACATGCATCTAAATTATTTTTCTGTCCTGGCTCCTAGGTAGTGGAATTAACTTCCTCTAAATGTCCATACAGCCGGGTCACTGGCAATATTTAAGTGACAACTGAAGACCTATCAGTATTTTAGATATTTTAGTAAAACATATCAATTTTAGTTAACATTTTGATTTCACGCTGCCTAAGTAGTGCGAAAGTTCCATTAAATTCCAATAAATCCAAAATCAACATGAGCTTTAAAAATTATTGTACTCCTCTATTATTTACTTTTCAAATGCCTGTCAGTAAATACATTTAAGCACCAGTAATGAAACAAATTAAATTTATATTACATTGCAGTATTGCATTGTTTATGGTTTTTATATATTTTATTGTTTGTTATTAATGATATACATTTTAAATGAGTTGGTATTATCTATACTGGTGTCCCACAGGATTTGGTCCTGTTCTGTTCACCCAATATACCCGGTCTCTTGGTAAGGTCATATCATCTCGTGGCTTTTCATATCATTGTTATGCAGATGACACGCAATTGATTCTCTACTTTCCTCCCTCTGACACTCAGTCACTCGGCTGAAGCTCAATCTCAGTAAAACCAAGCTGCTGTTCATCACTGGTAATTCATCCCCTGATCAAGACCTTGTGATCTCTATGGACAACAATCAGATCATTCCTTCAGCCACTTCCTTCTTGGGGTAACTCTGGACAATTAACTTAATTTTTCTCCACACATTGATAACCTTACTCGCTGCTGTCAATTTCTTCTTTACAACATCAGAAGAATCTGCCCATTTCTTTCTTCACAGGCTACTCAGGTGTTTGTTCAGTCCCTTGTTACTTCAAGCCTGGACTGCTGGAAATCACTCCTTGCAGGTCTGCCTCTGTCCACCATTCACCCTCTGCAGCTGAGCCAAAATGCAGCTGCACTTCTAGTTTTCAACCTTCCCAAGTTCACCCACACCACCCCACTTCTCCGCTTTCTGCACTGACTACCTGTAGCTGCCCACATCAAATTCAAAACCCCAGTGCTTGCCTAGAAAGCTAAAAATGGCTCAGCACCTACTTATGTACCTCTCAAATCCAATCACACCTCACATTGCACCACGTTCCCTCCGATCCTTTACAGGCTCGGTTGGTCCCACCATCTCTCAGGGATCATTCTGGCACTCTAGATGTCCATACAGCTGAGTCTTTGGTAATCTTTAAACTTAAGAAGTATCTGTTTCTTTAGTACTTGGGCTTAATGAGCTAAATGAGGTTCAAGAGTCCCCATGGACTATAAAGAATGATATTGTGATCAGTAGTGAGAGTAGAAAACAGGTTGAGATGAGTCTGGAGAGGTTTGGGGATTTTTCTCAAAGTTCAGATTTTTTGTTTGGTTCCTTGTCTTATTTATTTATTTACTCATGTAGTTTATCATGTTTAGTTTCTAATATTAAGTAGCTGTAACACCTTAGAGATACAACCACTTAGAGATTGAAGTCATAGGTGGAAAAGTAAAAAATTGAGTAATGCAGTAGCCTGGTACCTGGATTCAGTGGGTGCTATTAGTTGCATGGTGGGGCCTCTATGGATAAGGCTTGTTTGTCCAGCGCCTTCCATGGGTGCTTTGTCAGATCAAGATATGGGGAGTTTGGAACCTGGGTCGGCCTTGGGATCTTTGCCCGCGGGGCCCTGTGCATGGTTGGCTGTGGTGTACTGGGTGTTCTGGAGGGCAGGACTTGCTCAGTGGTACCACTGTAGGGCCCTTAAGCAAGGCTCTTACCCTCACCAGTTCAGAACTGTAATGCGATGTTAGTCGCTCAGGATAAGTGTCTGCCAATTGCTGTAATGTAAATGGTACATACTGTACATATATACATAAACATACATGTAACATATACTATCCTGTGTTAGTTAAGACAAAGCTAATTTTATGGCACATTTTATTGCAAAAGACTTGCAGCTTCCCCTGGATATGAAGATAGAGTAATATTTACATTTATAACAAAGACCATAAACTTTGGTTCTTGTTACCGTTTCGAAACTAGAGCCACTGATGGGCTTCCTGATTGTCATGGTAACCTGGCCTACAGGTTTAGTCATGCTTATCAAGCTGAATTAAATTAATATTAGAAAAAAAAACTCTAAAGCCCTTTCACAGAAGTATGTCAAAGAATGACATCTGTAGTTATCAGAACTATTTCATTGCAGGTCTGGCTCGTAATAGTGGCACAAACTATTTAATTTTTTTCTTTAAAAAATTAAATGATTATTTCTAAATGAGTTTTTTCTGTTACCATGAATTCCCTTACCTTGTATTACATGTTATATGAGGAACTGAAACAATTTAGGGTGAAAATATTTTAAAATAGAGAGACAAAATAGGAAGTGTTCTTGGAGGCATTAAGCTCTGCCCAGATCATAACCATCACATATTCTTCAAAAACGTCTTTCCTAAAATACATGGTAATGCCGGTATCATTAGAATATATTTATATTTTTTTTAAGCCATACTTTAAATGTCAAATATCAGGATAACACATAACACCGCAGGGAGATTTACTCATGATGCAGACTTTATGAAAAGAGAGTGAGGGCTAATGTGGAAGAATTCTCACACTCACACCCTGAATTCCAGGAACTGCTACTAACTCAGAAAAAGGTCAAAAGTTCAGAGTTTCCTTTACCCTGAAAAAGGTAATTGTTTTATTACCAATGTTGTAACAGCTATAAGTATGAGCTTCCAGCCATTGCCCCTTCCCCCAAAAAATAAGCAGCTTGTCATGTTAAAGAGAAATCATGAAGTGTAAACTCTTCTGTCTATAAAGATATAAAATTACAGCTCTCTCTCTGACAGCTATACTGACACTGGAGACTCATTTCATAAATATTAAGCACTTTAAACATCTCTTTACAACAAAGTTTAACTATATCTAGTTATGTGGCGTGTCTGCCATAAAAGTAATTACTTTATAAGCCATATTGTATTAAATGTGGTGCACTTCTATAAAGATCTGAGCTGCTGCTGCTGTACTGTCAGGGCTGCTGTTATAGAAAATAGTGTCGGTGTTGATGGGGAAAAGAGCTTGTAGAAATAGACAAAGCTAAAAGTAAGCTGATTAACTTTAGGCCCTTACTCCACTAAGCCGAATTTGCTCCAGAATCAAGACTGATGCAAATGTTTTCTGACCTGTGGATCGCGCGGTAGAGGACAGTAACGGCTGCTTACAGGCTCTTTTGGGATCGGTTTGAATTTTGTCCTGTGTGTCGGCAAGTTGGAGCATGCTAAAAAATTTTGTCTGGCACATTCCAACATTAATGCCTCAGTAATGGCTTGGGATCAATTCTTAAGTGCCATTATCAAGTCATTATCAATTTTAAGCACATTATAGAGTCCTTATCATTTTTTTTTACTTCCTTTCTTGTTCTGCAGCATTCGGCAACCAAAAATCCTAATATTAAATGTAGATGGAAGTAATGACAGAATTAACAAAGTGATTTTTTTAAAGGAAAATAGTACTGATTAAAAATTGTTATATACAATTCCATCACATAGTCCGATGCATAATATAAATGTCTAAAATCTAAAATGTCTGTGGTTTAATCTTTCCTGTTAATTTCATAATATCATCTAATGACAAATTTACCGTCTAATTTTTTATCTTGAAATATACACTACCGTTCAAAAGTTTGGGGTCACTTTCGAACTCCCTGGTGGTTCCTGATTTTTATTTCTTTCTACATTGTAAAGGAATGCTAAAGGCGTCCAAAAAATGCATTAATCTCCTTTGAACAGTTGATGGTGAGATGTTTCTGCTACTTCTGCTCTGTAAAGACTTCATAACGCCTCTAATCTGAGGTGCTGTTAATTGGTCATTTTTCAGGCTGATAACTCTAAATGAACTTCTCGTCTGAGGCAGAGGTAGGTTTTGGTCTCGCCCTCCTGGGACGGCCTTAATGAGAGCCAGTTTCATTATGGTGCTTGACGGAGTTTGTAAATGCACTTGACAATACTGTTCTTGCAAGAACTATTACAGAAAGGCTGACCTCTGTGTCTTAAAATAACAACTAACTGTTGTTTTTCTTGTTGTTATGTAATTACCTAATTCCATATGTGTTATTTTATAGTTTTGAAATCCCCAGTATTGTTGTAGAATGTAGAAAATAAATCACTAAACAAAAACAAAGAAATTTGCAAGTGACCCCAGGGCATGGAAAAGGGCATGATTTTTTACTCACATGTACTCACAACGCCCCCAGGGCGTATAATGTATACCACACACCTTACACTGCATGGCTCTGCATTGAGTTAAATCAAACACAAAGGAACGCATCACTATTTATACTATTTTTTATGACAACATATATTTTATGACAACATTCAGGGAATAAAACACTTACCGAAAGAATCCATTAAAACACACACAATATTATGTGTAATGTATGACAGCTTCAGCATACACTTGTACTGCTGAAGCTCAGAATCGAGTTACAAAATAAAAACACAAAGCAAAAAGAAAGGGTAATAATAATAATAATAATAATAATAATAATATTGATAAAATAAGGAAAAAAATAAATAAAAATTCTCTCCCTCGTGCAAGAGAATTTATTGTAAAAATGTTTATTACAATCTTATACAAGCTTAAAAAGTGAAAATGCTGAAATGTTATGTCTGTCCTGTGTTTATTATTATTTTGAACCCATTTTGAAAGTTGAATCAAACACAAGCTTGTGTACTGTTTTAATTAATTAATTAATTAATTAATTAATTAATTAAAAATAAATCAATTAATATTGAAAGTTTCACAAATGAAGCTAATTGTTCAGGCACTGAATTTACACAAAAGCCTGCATGCTGTCACAGGGTTACATTAAACATGTACAGTGTGCCATCTACTGGCCAAATAATACAGTGGTGTGAAAAACTATTTGCCCCCTTCCTGATTTCTTATTCTTTTGCATGTTTGTCACACAAAATGTTTCTGATCATCAAACACATTTAACTATTAGTCAAAGATAACACAAGTAAACACAAAATGCAGTTTTTAAATGATGGTTTTTATTATTTAGGGAGAAAAAAATCCAAACCTACATGGCCCTGTGTGAAAAAGTAATTGCCCCCTGAACCGAATAACTGGTTGGTCCACCCTTAGCAGCAATAACTGCAATCAAGCGTTTGTGATAACTTGCAACGAGTCTTTTACAGCGCTCTGGAGGAATTTTGGCCCACTCATCTTTGCAGAATTGTTGTAATTTAGCTTTATTTGAGGGTTTTCTAGCATGAACCGCCTTTTTAAGGTCATGCCACGACATCTCAATAGGATTCAGGTCAGGACTTTGACTAGGCCACTTCAAAGTCTTCATTTTGTTTTTCTTCAGCCATTCAGAGGTGGATTTGCTGGTGTGTTTTGGGTCATTGTCCTGCTGCAGCACCCAAGATTGCTTTAGCTTGAGTTGACGAACAGATGGCCGGACATTCTCCTTCAGGATTTTTTGGTAGACAGTAGATTTCATGGTTCCATCTATCACAGCAAGCCTTCCAGGTCCTGAAGCAGCAAAACAATCTCAATTGATCTCAATTACTTTTGTTCTCATTTGTTCCTGAATTTCTTTGGATCTTGGCATGATGT
Organism: Clarias gariepinus; assembly: GCF_024256425.1. NCBI lineage: Eukaryota > Metazoa > Chordata > Actinopteri > Siluriformes > Clariidae > Clarias > Clarias gariepinus. The sequence continues at coordinate 34,570,621 of NC_071108.1, read as the reverse complement.
CTAGCTTTTGGTCTACTTCTCTGTGTCAGGTAGCTCCTATTTAAGTGATTTCTTGATTGAAACAGGTGTGGCTGTAATCAGGCCTGGGGGTGACTACAGAAATTGAACTCAGGTGTGATAAACCACAGTTAAGTTATTTTTTAACAAGGGGGGCAATCTTTTTTTCACACAGGGCCATGTAGATTTGGAGTTTTTTTTCTCCCTTAATAACGTAAACCTTCATTTAAAAACTGCATTTTGTGTTCAATTATGTTATTTTTGACTAATAGTTAACGGTTTTTGATGAGCAGAAACATTTAAGTGTGACAAACATGCAAAAGAATAAGAAATCAGGAAGGGGGCAAATAGTTTTTCACACCACTGTATGTAAAACAGTTTTAAAGGAAACATGACACTGCACGTATTGTACTTTCCACAATATAAAATTAAGGTTTCATTTTGATGTAAATAAATGTGTTTCTGTTATATTGAAAATTTAGATTATTTGTTTTCTCTATTGTGAACTCATGCTGGAGTAATATGCAGAGATGGCTATAGGTAAAAGATGTTGTTCCATGCATCATAGAGTAAACTATTAAATTTGCTGTATTTGTTGTTGTTAAGGAAATGACAAAGCTGTTTATCTATCTTACATATATTATACCCTGTATTTTTTATTTTTATTTTTTGCACATTTTTAACATATAATCAGTTGCAAGAAAACGTATGTGAACCATTTGGGATTATGTGAAGTTTTGCATAAATTGGTCATAAAATGTGCTCTGATCTTTATCTTAGTCACAACAATAGAAAAACACAGTTTGCTTAAAATAATAATACACAAACATTATATGTTTTCACGTTTTTATTGAACATAACATGTAAACATTTACAGTGCAGGGTGGAAAAAGTATGTGAACCTTTGGACTTAATAACTGGTTGACCCACCTTTGGCAGCGATAACCTTAACCAAACGTTTCCTGTAGTTGCAGATCAGACCTGCACAATGATCTGGAGTCATTTTGGACCACTTCTCTTCACAAATCTGTTTTAGTGTAGCAATATTCTTGGGATGTCTGGTGTGAATCGCTCTCTTAAGGTCATGCCACAGGATTTCAATCTGGTTAAGGTCAGGACTCTCCAGAAGGCGTATTTTGTTTTGTCTTTAGCTGACACTCTAGGATTCTTCTTTACCCTTATTTAGCATTCTGCGCTGTGCTATTGCAGTCATCTTTACAGGACGGCCACACCTAGGGAGAGTAGCAACAGTGCTGAACTTTCTCCATTTGTAGACAGTCTGTCTTACCATGGACACATGAACATTAAGGCTCTTGGAGGTATTTTTTTAACCCTTTCCAGATTCATGCAAGTTAACAATTCTTGGTCATAGGTCTTCTGAGAGCTCTTTTCTGCAAGACATGGTTCACATCAGGCAGTGCTTCTTGAAACCAGTGAACCCAAAACTGGTGTGTTTTTAAAGGGCAGGACAGCTTTCAGCAACACATTCAATATCATCACACTGATTGGACTTAAGGTTGGCTCACTCCTGGTTCCAATTAGCTCTTGGAGAAGTCATTAGGCTAGAGGTTCACATACATTTTTCCACCCTGCACTGTGAATATTTACATGTTATGTTCAATAAAAATATAGGGCCAGGGGTAGCTCAGTGGTTAAGGCATTGGACTACGGTTCGGAGGATCCCAGGTTTAAACCCCACAACCACCAAGTTTCCTCTGTTGGGCCCTTTAGCAAGGCCCTTACCCTCAACTGCTCAGATGTGTAATGAGATAAAAATGTAACATGAAAACATATAATGTTTGTGTAGTATTATTATAAGCAGACTGTGTGAACATTTTATGACCAATGCATGCAACTCCACATAATCCCAAAGGGTTCACATACACATACTTATATATATATATATGGTTAATGCTAAACTCCGGAGTTGCACAGTGCCATAATAATGTTTTTATTTTTGTTCAATTTATGGCATAAGAAGTAATAATGCATCAATGTTTGCTGAAAATATTGTGCATTTTTTCAATTTCTAAGAGAGACTGTGTTAATATCTTTTCAATTAAAAAATTACCTAAATCTGTTATTTATCACAACTTTTGCACATTCATCCTGTACACCTTCATCCTTAGTTCTGTGTGAATGTGCTCTCCAAGTCTCTTCTCAAGTAGTTCTTTTTCTGAATAAAAATCAATAAAAATTTTACTTACCTCCCTCTCTTACCATAAGCATTGAACCCCCAACACTTTACTTATGGTTCTGTGGATCATTTATGTTTGACAGTGCTGTTTACTTTGTCATCACTGACATAAAGTATTTACTAAATAAAGAGATAGTAGTGTCTATTGTGAGTGCAGTGTGATAAAATCTTGCTACTTGGTCTTTCACATGCCAACAGGTATAGTAAGGATTAGTGATGGTTGTCTTACCCAGTAGATAGGTTGTATGAGGTGACATGGAGGGGATCCATGCAGACTTCCAGCTGGAGTCCCACAGGGTTCAGCACTTGGTCTTGGTAAGGTCATAGCCTCGCATGGCTTTTCATACCATTGCCATGCAGATGACACGCAACTTATTCTTTCCTTTCCTCCCTCAGACACTCAGGTTGTCTCAGCATGTCTGGCAGATATCTCAGCCTGGATGGCAGCTCATCAGCTGAAGCTCATACTGAATAAAACCGAACTGCTGTTCATCCCCGGTGATTCATCCCCTGGTCAAAAACCTGTGAACTCCCTGAACAACAATAAGATAACTCCTTCAGCCACTGCACGCAATCTTGGGGTAACTGTGGACAATCATCTGTCATTTTCCCCACAAATTGCTAACCTTACTCGCTCTTGTTGACTTGCTGAAGGATGTATTTGAGTTTGTTAACTTTTTTATATGTACTCACTCTTACACAAGCACCCACCCCACAGACAATCTGGAAATGATACTTTGCCTACTCCGCATATCTTTGGACTGTGGGAGGAAATTGGAAACCCACCAAGCACAGGAAGAAAATGTAAACTTGATTCATACACAGTCCAGAGGCAGGAATTGAACCCACGGCGCTGGAGGTGCAAGGTTACAGTGATAACAACTACACTACTGTGTCACCTAGGTTACGATATATTAAATGACATTAACACATCACTTACATTGCAGAGTGCTTACATTGCAGGTCTTGAAGAACTTGTCATCCTTGTGCAGGTAAACAGGAAGTGCACAAATAGATAAATCAAAAGTATTCTTATTTTTTGCACAAATATTTTCCAAGCATAAACTGGCTGTACCTGTGTATTTTCTACACAATTTGTTATTAATCTATATATTTAATTCAATTATCTAAAGCAAATATGCATTATCTTAAAGATGTAAACGTAACAACCAACTGTCAGGGATAACCCCTGGGGGGTCATGAGGGTCAGGGGTAACTCCTCAACACCATGGACTCTATATCATGTTATTCTGAACTGCACTTCCCAAAGGACATCACACCATAGTCTTGTCTTTATATTCACCTAGACTAGACCTAGTCTAAAATCTAGTTTCTGTTGATTAGTTTGGTTATAAATATTCTTGTCCTGGGTTTAGTTGGTCTCTCACATCTGTTGTGTTAGTTCTGCTTTTGTACGCTGTTGTTTTGGTCCTTTTAAGCTTACCCATTTGTTCATCTCTGTTTTTGTTCAGTGTTCTATAAATAAACAAAACCTTTTTTTATTTATTTATATAGATGTCTGTAAAGTTTTAAAGTTGCATAGTAGAAGAAGCGAGTTGCTCTGCCTGTCCACTGTGCTTTGATAAGCTTTTCTGGAGCCAGGAGAGACTCAGTTAAACACACACACATGTTATCTGTCAGAAAGGTCTCTGTAAGTTACAGTAGGTGTCAGTCAAGAGATGAACATAGTAATAACACAAGAATATGGTGCTAGGCTCCGCCCCCCAGTTTCAGCTGCATAAAAGGTTTGGACATTTTAAGAAATCAGGATATCATGTTGGAGTCGAGACTAATGCTATCAATCGATCTGCTGGATTTTGGAACTATTGGCTAGCATATTTTATCTGGCGTGCTCCTATTTTATCAGTTATGAACCTTGTGAACTGAAAGCTAATGACGTCTCTGTCTCTGTCTTGCTCAGCTAAATTAATAAGCCCTGGAGTTTAAACATCCTTTACATAATGAATACTTCATTCTAGGACCAGAACAAAGGCACATGTTTTAGCAGTACAGTAGGTGTCACTAATGAACCGTGTGTTAAATGTGGCTTTGTAATGTACCTTTACCCAAATCAATCAAAAAGAGTTTCAACACTTGACTTCTTTCCACAATTTGATGAAATCATAAGATATAAAGACTGCACTTCATGACTGTGAGAAGGTCTTATATGTTATATAAGTTAATCTATAATTTGATATTTAATTTTAAACCACATGCTACATTATTTAAACAAACATATTTATTTTTTCTGTGTTTCACCCATAGAACACAGTAGTTCCAAGCTGAAATTATTTAATGTCAAATTTACTATTTTGGGTTATTAAGGTTTTAGATTTGACGACCAAAGCAGACTAATAACTCTTAGAATTTTATAGTAGCGCAGTATTTAAACAGAGTTTGAGGAGAGGTTTAGAATCTATACACACTCTGTATAGTTCAATAGCGTTTAAAAAGGTTGCACAATGTAACATGCAAAATGTAAACTAAATACATTTTAATACGTTTTAATGTTAGTGGTTTTATATTGATATATATTTAGCAATTTTTTCTTTGGGATTAATAAAGTTCTTTGAATCTTCAATCTTAAAATACAGTATAAGTAAGTTCTTGTGTTGATTTAAATGTTTTTACTGTAAGTTTCTAACTTTCACAACATGTAGATACAAACACCCATTTGGTTTAAATAGTTTAATGTGATAATACAGTATAATGGTAATGCATGTTTATTAAATTTACCCGTTTTTCATTTTATATTTATGCAAGAAAGCAGACTAATAATTTTTCTTCTTTAGAGGGTGATAATATCACTAGTAAATGTAACTCTTTGTAGTGATTTATGTACAGTACGACCCTTAAGTCTTGTTCACACTCATATTTGACTTTCTACCTGGATACTGCAGTGTCACAGAAATAACTGATCTGATTGGATGATTTTACACAGAGGCACTGAACACTGACACTGAAGCATCTGTCACATCTATTACTTTCCTGAGGTAGTGTTCAGGCGACTGTAGTGTATTACTGGTGGTTAACTCGTGCTCTCTCCTGTTGCTTTAAAGATGAAGCTACTTTTAATATTTTTCACACTATCATGCATTAAGGACGCCGGCGCTCAGAGTGAGTTTTGTTGAATTCTTCTGTTGGTTATAAATTTGACAAAAAATGTATAACATATTTATAAAACATTTGGTGATCTGTGACTGTAACTAGAATACAGATTCTGTATTATGGAATACCGTACATGTTAAAACTAGCAGATACCACGTAATAATGAAAACAAGGTTTTCATTTGCATCTTATAGCTTTTTTCCAAATCACTACTATAGTTGTAATAATGTTTATTTAATTTTGGGTATTATTATCTTTATTATAACTGTGATATTTTAAGTAGATATTCTTAAAATTTATACTTTTGTATTTTTTATTTGCCTAATTTTATTTGTAAATTTGCATTATGTTGCACTTCATAAAATGTGATTTCGTAACATTTATTTAGTTTTTGTTGTTATTGTTGTTGTATGATATGATGCTTAATGCTCAATTTATTACACTGACAGCTTGTTGCTGCTGAGTTTTAGAAACAAAAAAAACTCCATGTTTTTTTTTTTGTTTGTTTGTTTTTCCCCACAGTTAAGCTTGTAGACTTAGGTATGGCTGGATGCAGTGACTCAGATGAAGAGTTTGTGGTGGAACATGATGATGAGGAAGTATTACACACCGATTTTAAAAAACAAGGTCTGGTGATGAAGTTACCTACATTTTTAGACCCTATAAAATGGCCTGCTGCTTATGACCTCAGTGTCTCACTGGAAGAGCTCTGCAAACACGACATTGATCAAGCAGTGAAAGCCTACAAAAGTCCTCCTGAAGCTCTGGGTGAGTAAATAGAGGAGCATCAGTGTTCTTCTCCAAACACACCTGCATTTATTTATCAGCTCAAAATATACTGATTATTTACTTAATGTATCTACCTTTGTTTTATATTGCCTAAGTCAAGTGCAGATGTATTTTCTCTATTTATATTATTTTCTCAAATAGAACATAAATATGAAGTCTAATTTGCATTTTGGGTTTATGTTGTAGAATATAATAAATCCTTTCCTAAAATGTGTCTGCAGGTAGTGTACACTCACAAGCTGCTAAGCTAATATATTCTTCTTTTGTTATTATTATTATTATTATTATTATTATTATTATTATTGTTGTTGTTGTTGTTGTACACAGATATTCCACAAAACTCCATCTATCCCAGAGATAATGTGAGAGTTGGTAGAAAAAGCACACTCATCTGTTATTCAGCACGTTTCTTCCCTCCTCCTGTCCGCATCACCTGGACCAGAAACGGTGTAAATGTGACAGATAAATCCTCACTCAGTCAGTACTACCCGAATGAAGACAACACCTACAACCAGTTCTCCCACCTGCCCTTCACTCCACAGGAGGGAGACGTTTACACCTGCACGGTGGAGCACAAGTCCCTGGAGACACCCGACACCAAGACATGGGGTGAGACCACATAAAAACCTGCCAGAGACAATACATCAAATGTTTAACCCCGTAACAAATAATAAGCAATTTAATGTTACTCACTCACTCATTGTCGTTACTGCTTTATCCTGTATTCACGCTCGCAGAATTTAATGTTACTAAATGCTATTAAATACACATTTTGTTAAACGTACAAGTGACTGATCTAACACTGCCATGTGTGCATGTGTGTGTAGAGGTGGATGTTGAGATTCCCAGTGTGGGTCCGGCTGTGTTCTGTGTAGTGGGTCTGGCTGTAGGACTGCTCGGAGTCGCTACTGGAACTTTCTTCCTCGTCAAAGGAAATTAAAGCTCACATTACTGCTCTGAAGATCTACAATCTCAATAAATCCATAAAGTTCCTTAACTGTATCTAATACATTGCTAAAATGAATGTTGGTGAAAAAGTAACAAACAGAAATAATATTACAAAATGTGTAATAATTGTAATACATTTGCATTTTAAACTGCATTAGCAGGTATTATAGGAGTCATACAGGCCCCTTTATGCATATCAATTTTGTGGCTTTTTTTTTTTATCATACACATGCCATTCACAATGAGATATTCAGTTCATAGGATATAGATGCAAAGTTCACAAGCCAGCCTAAGAGACATAAACTCACCTCTGAATATAATATTTCCCATAATTATGCCCCAGCTAGGACTTGCACACAAGCAGCAAACAACAGACACGTGTTCGTGTGTATTTTGTTTGTCTCAGAGATCATAAATTTATGCTATTACCAAACACCTTAAATAAGGAATCAACATGTGGTTTTGCCCTATTACTGTAGCTTGTACAGTATAAACACCGCACATGCCAGACTTATTAATAAGTGTCATGGTTAAATCTCTCCATACTGAGTGTATCGCGCAAGTTTACCAGCTGTATTGTTAAACCACTTTAATGCTTTCTGCTCACTCTGATACAGTGAGTGTCATGTTTATTTAATTCTTCTGTATCACGTTATTGCTGATATGTTTATAAAGTTTTAGAAATTATATTATTATAGTTTTTGATATTTTATTATTTCCACAGTTAAGCGAGTAGGTAAAGATGTGGGTGGATGCTCTGAATCATTGAGTAGTATTGTAAGATCATGAAGAAGATGAATGTTTCCCCCTGATAGAAAAAAATAAATAAATAATGATAGTGAAGGAGTTGCCTGATTTTGCTGACCCTATAAAATGAGCTGGTCTCTATAAGCTCAGATTGAAAGTTTCTGAAGCTCTGGATAAGTAATAAAATGAGCATCAATATGCAGATCCCCAACGTCCTACCACCTTCTCACATTATTCTGCACATTGTTTTCCCCATAACTGGACATGGTTCTACATTTTACCTTAACCCTTCTGTATTTTATTATAATTTTTATATTCCTATTTTATTCTATTATTTTATTTTTATTACTTTATTATTTGTATATAATGTTTTTTCTTTCCATATTTGTCTATATTTCTAATTTGTAATATATATATAAATATATAAATTTTTATAATAAAACTTAGTCTGTGTATTGACAAATATGTGCCATTTGTTTCCTAATATATTTAAATATATTTACCTTCTTTTGTTTCTCCGTTGTTCTGCCTTAGTGAATCATACACTCCCGTTCAAAAGTTTTAGAACACTTTCTAACTCCATGATGGTTCCTGATTTTTATTTCTTTCTACATTGTAAAGGAATGCTGAAGGCGTCCAAAAAATGCATTAATCTCCTTTGAACAGTTAATGGTGAGATGTTTCTGCTACTTCTGCTCTGTAAAGACTTGATAACGCCTCTAATCTGAGGATTTTTCAGGCTGATAACTCTAAATGAACTTCTCGTCTGTGGCAGAGGTAGGTTTTGGTCTCGCCCTCCTGGGACGGTCTTCATGCATTTTAGGAAGAACGGTCAAAAATTCCCATAAACATTTCCCTAACCTTGTGGAAAGTCTTTACAGAAGAGGTGAAGCGGTTACAGCTGGAAAGGGCCAACATTATATTAAACCCTATAGATTAAGACTTGAATTTTACTCAAGTTCATATGCATGTAAAGGCAGGCGAGCGAATACTTTTTGCTACATAGTGCATTTTGTACAAAGAAAACAGAAATCAACCAGTAATACAATATAAAAAGATATAGCAAAAATGTAAAGAGTGTATTACATTCAGGTTGTACTCTATGGAATAAGATCACTGTCAAAAATATTTTTGCGTAAAAAAAAAAAAGATTTGTGTGTAATTCTGTCTTTTGTCTGAGTTGGATTCCAAAATCCACGGCCATGACAGCTTACAGATACGAGATTTCGTGTGTTTGTTACAATACAACTCTGAAATATATGAATCTGACCGTTTAAAGACACAAATCTCGTTTTTACAACCCCTCTGTTTCATGGACGAATTGCGAAATTACGCCCACGAATTGTGTGTTAAACCACTGTCAAAAATACGTCATCAAGGCCACATGCACAGGCATTACTATCCGAGGGAAGAGGAATCGATTTGTAAAAACAAGTTTTGTGTCTGTAAACGGTCAGAGTCGTATATTTCAAAGTTGTATTGTAACAAACACACAAATTCTCGTATCTGTAAGCTGTCGTGGCCGTAGATTTTGGAATCCAACTCTGACAAAAGACAGAATTACACACAAATCTTTTTTTCTACGCACAAATATTTTTGACAGTGATTTTATTCCATAGTACTCACTATAACACATTACGTCCGCAATGTGGCATTTTTTGTTTGTTTGTTTATTTGCCATGTTGACTATTGTGCTAACACGCTACTGTTTGCACTAAGATCCAGCACCCACTTCAAACACATTCTATTGTATATACAGTATTCATATATTTATTATGTTTTAGTGCAATTATCTTTTATTACGTAAAATTACGTGTTTATTATTACGTTTCCTATTGCTGCTGGTCTCTGAGAGCTACCAAACAAATCCCACTGTATCACTACAATGACAATATAGTCTATTTATCTCAATATCTTTATCTCTATCTGATCTTTTTTATGCTGATGCTGATAATAAATAACATGCAATACAAACTTATCCACATGCAATGCTTAAAGAAATATACAATATTACAAATTGTTAATACTTTCTTTGAACATCACATTTTAAAATGTAAAATTTTCCAGTTTATCAGTTAGAAATTGTACTTTAGCTCAAAGACCCGTACTGGAGCAAGGTTTCCACTCCACATTTAACTAGAAATATTGGTAGACTATATTGAACCTTGGTTAAATGTGAAATGTAAGGTGGTGACTGATGATGCAGTGTCTCTGCAGCGTGTGATTGGTCAGTTTAATAACACTGAGTGAGTGAGTGAGTGAGTGAGTACACAGCACACTGAATTCTCTCAGTCTTTCACAATCAGAGAAGATGGTAAAGCTGTGGATCTGTCTCCTGGTGCAGTTATCCACGCTGGATACAATAGGTATGTTTATTTATTGTTTTAATTCTAAAGTATTTTTGCAATATTATTTGAGAAATATAATAAAATGAATTGTGTGGAATAAACTGGGTTTATTGGGGGAGTGTAAATAAAGACTAATGACTAAGTAGCTCTAATGTGTCTGTATTAATGATGTTTATTTATTTATATGGTATCATTTATAGGTGGATATTACTATGAGCTGAGATCGGAGTGCATTCACAGCTCCAGAGATTTAAGTGATATGGTTTTTTTGCATATTCGAATTTTCAACAAGATTAGGTACGTATGGTTTAACAGTACAGTCGGCAAGTTTCAGGGCTACACTCAGTATGGCATTTATAATGCAGAGAGCTTTAACAATGACACAGCCACCTTGGAAACAGTGCGAGCTGTTTTGAATGACATCTGTAAGTACAATGTACGGAACTTCTACCCAACTACAGATGATCCGTCAGGTAAGCCATAATTTTATTTTTTAAATGACTAATTATAATTATAATTAAAGTTACATGATCTGGAACATTAAATGATATGTATTGACATAGAAAAACATGTAATGTCTGTGGTGCTGTGGTTCTTTCTGCAGTTGAGCCGGAGGTTGAAGTGAAGTCAGTGAAGCAGTCAGATGGATCACATCCTGCTATGTTGATGTGCAGCGCTTACAGCTTTTTTCCAAAGTTCATTAAAGTGACCTGGCTAAGAAATGGGAGAGAAGTTCAGGGAGGTGTGACGTCCACAGAGGAGATGGCTGATGGAGACTGGTACTATCAGGTCCACTCATATCTGGAGTACATGCCTGAATCTGGAGAGGAGATCTCCTGTGTGGTGGAACACGCCAGCTTCAAAAAGCCCATGAGCTTCAAGTGGGGTGAGTCTGATCACATTAAGCTAAACTAAAATAAGAGACATATTTGTGAAACAGGACACAACTGATTCCTTCTATAAATGTTGCTACACCACAGACCCCTCTCCTCCTGCGTCTGATAAGAGTAAGATCGCTATCGGAGCTTCAGGTCTGGTGTTGGGGATCGTGCTCTCAGCTGCTGGGTTCATCTACTACAAGAAGAAATCATCAGGACCTTACTGGGGTGAAGATCTTCCATCAAGATCTTCCAAAAATGTATTATTCAACCATAAAGACATCTAACTTAAGACATGAACTAGTGAGAAACAGGTGCAAATGATGATAGATGATCAGGCCGGTGATTAATATACAGGTAGTCCCCGACTTACGGACAAGTTCTGTTCTGGGAGCATGTTTGTAAGTTGGATTTGTTCTTAAGTCCAACAAAGTGAGTCTTTGACATGAATATACAATGTAAAGCATACCAATCCACTTGAGTAAATCTCTGTGCCCCTCCCCACACTGCCATCTGGTGGCCAAAACCCATAAATGCGTCTAAAGACATTAATCTCCACGTGAAATGTAACAGTGTTCCGCATTTTTAAATCGCAAGGAGAATACCGGGCACCAGTCTTTCACTGCATTGGATTTTGAACTCTGTTATGTTGATAATTTTCTGAAATTTCGATTATTCATCCTCAGGACACCTATTTTCTATCATCATGCTCCCAGACTTATTTTTTTAAACTAGTGTCTTGTAGCCTTCACATGCATATGAATTTGAGTAACATCCAATCCTTATGCTAAAGAATTTTTATATGATGTTAGCCCCACCCCCTTTTCAGCTGTATAACAGCTTCAACTTTAAAAAAGTCTTTCCACAAGATTCATTTTAAATTTGGGAATTTTTGACCATTCTTTCAGAAGCGCATTTGTGAGGTTAAACAATAATGTTGGACGAGAAGGACTGGCCCGCAGTCTCCGAGCCCAACTCCTGAAAAACAACCACACACTAATTCCAACATGACTGCGCACCGGTGCACAAAGCAAGACCCATAAAGACATGGATGAGCAAGTTGAGTGTGGAAGAACATGACTGACTTGCACAGCGTCCTGACCTCAACTCGACAGAACACTATTGAAATGAATAAGGGCAGAGACTGCAAATGTTTGTACAGTAAGTCTGGGGACTACCTGTACTGCTGATGCTGATTCCTGAGTGATTGGAACAGACAAGAGGGAAAATGAGGTTCGGCACTTTGCAGCCTGTTGCAGTAAAAAAAAAAAGTCCCATTTCTTTGATTTAATTTACATCATTTAATTTTATTTCATATGAAGAAATATAGAGAGGGGATTAAGATTTTTTTGCACAGTTTTGTATTTTTAATGCAATTGCGGTTCTGTGTAAATGTCCTTCTTTTTTAACCAGAAAAAAATAAACAAGTTCATTCATAGTCATCAAACTCAAATGCTTTTTTTATTATTATTTCACACTCCGCTAGAATGGGGATACATCAAGATATTTAAATCTTAAACCTAATATTCATTGCATTTTAATTTAACAAACCTGTGATCATTTGAATCTGAAATTTTGCAAGAACTGTGATAAATGCACTATGTACATTATTTGTGTGTGTCTTTATGCGATGCTACCCTGATTAGGGTATAAACATCTTATTAGACACTTCTCTGTCTTGAAACCCAGCTATAAGAAAAGAGTCAGATGAGCACAGTGGCATGGTTTTACATAACGTCACGCTGAAGTGGCTCATTCTTTTTTACTTTTAGACATTTGCCTGGCTGAATGGACACCTTTTTACCATTTTAATTATGATTACACAGCATTTATATATTTGTCTTTCATTTTCATTAAAAGTAATATTTTATTTATTTATTTATTAATTTTAAGTGTATGTCTTTTCTGCAAGCATAAATTGTTTTCTTCTGCTCAATTCTACTGTAGATTACATACAGATTGGATTGTAATAAAGAAATGCATTGCCCGCACTGGACTACACTTTTTAAGTGCTATTTTATGCACTACTGAGACTGAAAGTCATATTGTTAACATAAAATGAATTTGCTTTGATTCATGCTGCGGAGTGTGTGTTATGTGTGTGCGTGCGCGCGCGTAATTTGACACCGCACACACATAATACACACACGCTGCAGCGCAAGAGATAGAAAAACACACACACACAGTGCCTGTGCACATAAACGGAAACATTTATCTGTCATGATTCATTTTTACTTTTTTTAAGGTGAAGTACGGGTTAATTTGTTTTATTTTTACTTTATATTTTGTGTTAATTATTTTTATGTATTTATTTTTTGGGGCTGTGGAACGAATAATTTCAATTTCCTTTATTTATTATGGGAAGATCCGCTTTGGTTTACAAGGGTTTTGGAATATGAGCCTGCTTCCAGAACGAAATATGCTCATAATCCAATGTTCCACTGTATTCATGTAGAATTTAAACACATATCCATTATATAGCAGAGCTTAAAATTGCAAGATGCTGTATACCAAGATGCGGTATAAACGAAACATGTAAATAATATAGTACATGGTACCAATATACAGTAGCACATACAGTAAAATGACACTATACTTACATTATAATAATGCTAACATTCTTATGTAAAATATGCATCACAAAATATAGGTCAACATCTACTGTATATAAAGATGCCATTTTTAAAACAGAGTTAGCTAGTGTGTCGTCTACTCAGTTTAACAAAAAAAAGCGAATTTAAAACAGCAGTGAGTCCATCTCCTTTCACTGTTAGCCACATCAGAAGTCCAGAAGAAACTAGAGAAGGCTTCTAATATTTTTTATTAATTTTACACACAGTATTGAGGAACCTATTGTTCCCAGGCTGTGATAATTATTTTAGCTTTCCTCCCTACAGAAGGGGGAGGAGTTATAAAGTTTGATGGTCTATTACAAAAACAGCCTTTTTCCAACTTAGAAATATTACCAAGTTTAGGAACATTCTATCCGTATCTGATGCAGAAAAGCCTTCATGCATTCATGACTTCCAGACTGGACTATTGTAATGCATTACTAGGTGGTTGTCCTGCATCCTCAATAAACAAGCTTCAGTTAGTCCAAAATGCAGCCGTCAGGGTTCTCACTAGATCCAAAAAATATGATCATATAACCCCAATATTATCATCCCTGCACTGGCTACCTGTTCAGTTTAGAATTAATTTCAAACTAGCATTACTTCCATACAAGGTTCTAAATGGTTTAGCTCCCATATATCTAGCCAGTTTACTGACACATTACAATCCAGCACGCTCCTTAAGATCGCAAAACTCCGGACTTCTGGTAGTTCCCAGAATATCAAAATCTACAAAAAGGGGTAGAGCGTTCTTATATTTAGCTTCTAAGCTAAATACAGTATCTAGGCTAATTCTTTTCTTTCCCCCCTTGTTTTCTTTTTTTTTTAACCAACCCGAGGCATCTGGAGATTGTGCCAGCTCCAGTAGGCAGAGGCCAACCCTGCGAAGATCTTGAGGCATCCAGAGAAGGACCAGATCCAGCTAGATTCTGCTTCATGATGGCTTGGATCTACACATGCTGCTCCTGAGCTCTCAGTGACCCAGACCCCCTCTGTTCTCTGCACCTGCTGACTCATCCCTGTGCTGAACTGGACTCCATGATAACTTGGACAACTTTTGTTATACTGAACTACACTTACAGCAGCCTAACACATGATGTTATATAATTTCTGTTATCCGTTATCACCTAAATGAAGATGGGTTCCCTGTTGAGTCTGATTTCTCTCAAGGTTTCTTCTTATTGCCATCTCATAGAGTTTTTCCTTGCCACCATCACCCTTGGCTTGATCATCAGGGACAAACTCACAATCTTATTATTATCTAAACACATTTTTTTTCTCACTCATACACACTTCCATAAATTTCCGTTACATTTTGTGAAGCTGCTTTGAGACAATGACCACTGTTAAAAGCTCTATATAATTGAACTGAATTGAATGGTTTTTGAAGGAAAGACCACCAGTGGTTTTCTGTGGCGCTACTTGGTGGCCTCAATCAATGGCTGTACATGGTCTAGTAGGACTCCAGTGTGGCATGCAGCAAATGGAACATATTGTTCTCAGAGATTTCTTCAGCATTCTCCTCTCAGACACCTCTATCAAATACTCCAGCTCCACTCCAATGACATAGCCACCTTTCTAATAAGTTAGTATGTTGCCATTAGGTGTCTTTACTCTGCTAACCCAATACACTATGGCACTGAAAATGGAACTGCTAACCGTTGAGTCATAAAACATCTGCAGAATGGTTCTACAGACATTGAAAGACCTGTCTCTTGTAAAAGTATAGGCGGCTCTGACTCTTCCTATACAGAGCATATGTGTTTTTAATCCAGTTTAGTTTATTGTCTATGTGGACACCTAGATACTTATACCCACAATCTCCACCTCAGTACCCATGATGTTGTTTGGATTATTGGGTGTTTTCTGCTTCCCAAAATCCAACACCAGTTCTTTTGTCTTAGTAACATTGAGTTGCAGGTGGTTTTGTCCACACCACTCAACGAAGTTGTCCACCACACAGCCCACAATGGCAGAGTCATTGGACAACATTCTGCAGGGGACAGACGGTGAGATGTGTGTTTGTGTGTGTGGTGTTTGTTCAGCATGTATGAACATGTAGGTTACAAAAAATCTTGTGCCATGAAAATGGAAGAGAAAGAAGATCTAAACATTACCCAGGTGATAACCACAGAGAAAAACTGCTATTTTAAAATCTCTTTTTACAAGCAGCCAAAAATGAAATTTGCACTTGTTTTGGGGTGCACATGTTCAGAAGTTATTGGTGATATGTCACATGATAAGCAGCATGATAAATGAAATAATGTTTCATGTCAGATTTTACTTACTCCAGGTATTGATCATGTAATGATATTCCTCAACCGTGATTACCTCATGGGTAAGTTTGATTAATCAGCATAGACTTTTAAGTCTGGTGTGGTGATTATGGTTTCATTTACTTGTTGCCAGAGTTTCAAAACTAAAGCATTTGTTTGGCGTCATGTTTGGTGTGTACGCTTGGAACATTAGCTACTCACAATGACCCCAAATGTTTGCACAATTACTTTACTTATGCTTAGGATCAGAATGTGTCAAATATATCTTACAGAAGTGCTTTGCTGCAATGCACTACGAAAATAAGAATAATCTACATTTTGTTAATACAAGAAGAGTATCTAGTTATCAGAATCGTGTTGTAAAATCTTTCAATTATGTAATGACATGATACTTGTCTAGAAACAATGCATTTAGCACTTTTGTTGAAATAACAAAACAGTCCCACAACTAACAGATCTATCAGGGATAGTTTTTGGTTAATATGGCTTGATCCACAGTAAATAATAATAATAATAATAATAATAATAATAATAAAAGGGATTTAACTTTAACTTTCTGTGATCTTTGGTATGTAAATTATCTCAGTCAACCTCCATCTAGAGTTGAGAAAGGTTCCATGAAGAGCAGAGCCCTCTGCTCCTGTATCTCCAACATGCACTGCCTGCTGTGTTGGCACATAGCTCTGTGAATGTTCAGCAGAATAGTGAGCTGCGATTCTTAAGGTTGATTGCCATGCAGCTGTCATCATGTGGTGCAGTTCTTGGCAAAAGTTGTCCTTCCAGAACACCAACGTTTAACATCTGGCTATTGCATGTAATATTTCAGAAACTGTTCACATCCAACAGTCTTTGGGGTTAACATGTACTGTAACGATGCAGAGAAAACACATCTAGCAAGCAGTCTTTTTGGAGATGGAAGTGCTTTGTTTATGAGAGAGGACAGAGGAGAATGGCCAGACTGATCCAAATTGACAGGGAGGCCATGGTAACTCAAATCTAACTCAAGCTCGAAAGATAAGAAGACAAAAATATGAAGAAGTATGTGCAGGTGTCCTATTAATGTTTTACAAACACATAGGTGGAGGAAAAATTGGTGTCTCAGTGTGTTATGGCACTGATTTACTGATCAGAACTTCAGCCTAACTTTATCTTTTGACTCAATCAATTTAATTTTGTTTTATTTGTATAGCACTTTTTACAACTGTGATTGTCACAAAGCAGCTTTACACAATCAAAAGGAAATTATGGAAGTTTGTATAATATGTGAATGTGTATAAATTAAAATTTCTAGATCGTCCCTGATTGTCCTTAATGAGCAAGCCGAGGGCTACGGCGACAGTGGCAAGGAAAAAATACCTGAGATGGTAATAGGAAGAAACCTTGAGAGGAACCAGACTTAACAGGGAATCCATCCTCATTTGGATAGCAGGGATTAGTCTGCAGTAATACTGTGTGTTAGGCAGCTGGAAGTTCAGTATAACAGTTGATGTCTAAGTTAAAATGGACTCAGTTAGCTATTGGAGGTAGACTGTAGGAAATTCCAGTCCTGAACTATTAAGTGACTGCAGAACCAAGTCCTCAGAGAAATAGCAGTCTGCATCAGCCGAGACCATGACCATCTTCATGGTAAAGTGGAACCGTCTCCAGTCTACATACGCATTCCAAACAGACCACATGGCATCCATGTGATGAGATCTCCAATTAGAAGCAGGATACCAGGACAAGTCCGACAGGTCCAAAGGAATGAATCTCAGGAATGACATGTGTAGCTAGACAGAGAGAGAGAGGGGTGTGGGGGGGTGGAGGGAGAGAAAGAAAAGAAAGGAGAGAGAGAAGAGGAGAGAGCAGAAGAGAAAAAGAGATAACAGTTAGGTATGGTCACAGTGACAAAATGTATAAGGTTAATGTATATTTAGTGTAGAGTGGAAGCAGGGACTTTGACAGGACTAACTATGGCAGCATAACAAACCATTATAAAAGGGAGAACCAGAAGGAAACACAGACATGGGGGTTCCCTAAAATGTAAAGCAACCAATCACTTCACCGTCAACAAATCTGAGTTGGGGGTATGGCGCTGTTGAGCTCGTAATGAAGTAGGACGTGTTTTGGGAGGCCCTGTAGGATTATTGTTAAAATTGTTATTAAATTGAGCTTTCCTTCTTTAATTTTTACTGTTATTCTTTCTCGTTAACAGTTTTATTTGTATATTCTTCTCTAAAGGTGGTTACAATATCATTGAGGAACGAAATCATGGATATTTTTAAGGTGGAGCTGTGTGCTGTATTGGGGAATGACTTGTCCACAATTAAATCGGAATTACGGGCTTTAAAGACTCAACTGGCTAATTATAAGGTATTGCCTGACTGATTATCTAAACTGGGTCATACATCGGAGTGTATGTATGACCAATCTAATTTACACAAATTCGTTTGAGCTGAAGGATGCAGGGGTGTGTGTTTGTGTGTAGGGTTTAGGGTATGTTTGGGGTGGGTGGGGAGTTTTTCATTTTTCTTTTTATTTGTTCCATATTAGTAATAATAATAAATTTAATTCATTGTTTTTGATGTGTTTATGTATGATAATTGTTCAATAAAAAGACTTTGGAAAAAACAAACAAACCTGAGTGATCAAAGAGAGTGAGGAAGACAGCATCTAAACATACCAGTTCACCATAATACTCTACGTCCATGAGTCCCCCAGATCTGCTCCTTTACCTTAGGCAGCTTTATTTACAAAAAAGGCATTACAATAGTCCAACCTAGGGATGATAAAAGCATTAACTATTTCTTTTGCATCGTTTAGTGAAAATATATTTTTTATCTTGGCAATATTTCTGAGGTGAAAGAATGCTATCCTGGTAATATTATCTACATGAGCTTCAAATGAAAGGCTGGAATCTATAATCACACCGAGGTCTTTTACTGTTGCACTTGATCTAACAGAAAGGCCATCTAATGTTACAGTGTGATCAACAAGCTTGCTTCTAGCTGCATGTGATTTTATGACTAGAACTTCTGTCTTATCAGGATTAAGCAGAAGGAAGTTAATAACATCCATTCTTTTATCTTCTTTACACATCGCTCAACTTAATTTATTTATCTCATCTGGTTTTGCTGAGACGTATAACTTTGTGTCATCAGCATAACAATGAAAACTAATACCATGCGAATTATGTTGCCCAGAGGGATCATGTAAAGAGAAAAAAGCAGTGAGCCTAGAACCGAACCCTGTGAGCATAGCTGCTCCGCTACTATCTTTTCCAGAATCTTAGAGATTAAGGGGAGGTTTGATATCGGCCTGTGATTGGATTGCTGACAGGGGTCAACATCAGGTTTTTTAATTAGTGGTTTAATAACTGCTAATTTAAAAGATTTTGGAACATGGATCTAACGGATCTAATACACAGGTTGATGATTTTGCAGAAGAGATGAGTGAAATTAGTTCATTCTCTTCAAGGGGAGTAAAGTATTCTAGGTTCTGATGTGGTCTGATTAGTTTATCATCTTCATTAATTACATTGTCCGGTTTCAAAGCCTGAATTTTTGCCTAATATTTACAATTTTGTTATTGAAAAAGTTCTCACTACTGTATGTTGTTGTTGTGGAGATTTCTGTAGTGGTATTTTTTCTCGTTAATTGTGCTACAGTATTAAATAAAAATCTAGGGGTATTTTTGTTAGCTTCTGTAAGAGTGGAGAGATACATCGATCTAGCAGCACTAAGAGCTTTTTTATAGTTCAAGACACTGTCCTTCCCCGCTAATTGAAATACTAACAATTTAGTTTGACGTCATTTATGTTCTAATTTTCAATCGGCCTGTTTTGAAGTGTGTGATCATTATACCAGGGAGCGAGTTTTTCCATCTCTAATTATTTTCCTGTTAACTGGAGCTACATTATCTAAGGTATAACATAATGTCGACTCTAAATATTCAGTCGCAGGATCGAGTTCTGTGGGGTCAGACAGAGATCTGATCAAAGTTGATAAGTCCAGGAGATTACTGATAAAACTTTGTGTGGTAGTTGATGTAAATATATGCTTAATGTGGTACGCGGTGTTGTGCATATATTATTACTCTGACACACTTTAATTGAGACAAGATAGTGACCTGAGATAACTCCAGACTGTTGAATTGTGATTATATTTCTTACATGTAATCTAAAGGATAATATTAAATCTAAAGTGTTACCTGCTTTAGGAGTAGGTCCTAATACACACTGATTTACTTTTACTGAGTCCAGTATGGACATAAATGCTGTTCTCAGGGGGTCTTCTAGATTCTAAAAATGAATATGTATGAATGTGAATAGCAGATGTAAGTTTTGTTCTTGCTCTCCTGGGAAGGTCTTTATTAGTTTCATTATGCTGCTTGATGGGGTTTGCAAATGCACTTGACAATTCTGTTTTTGCAAAAACTGTTCCAGAAAAGCTGACCTTCTCTTAAAATATCAACGGACTGTTAGTGTTGTTGTTACTTTATTATCTTGTGTTATTTCATAGTTTTGAAATCTCCAATATTGTTCTAGATTCTAGAAAAAAACACAGGATTAGAAGGTGTGTCCAAGCGTTTGACAGATAACATTTTATTTATTTATTTATTTATTTATTAATTATTTTTACAAAAAAAGAAAAAATTGCAATAAAGCTTGTGTTTTTTTGTTTGTTTGTTTTTTTGTTTTGCTTTTTTTTTTTTTTTTTTACTTCTATCACAAACCAGCAGAGTGCGAGATGGAAAAGGACAGGGCAGGAGTAGGTAACAGGACCATGTAAGCTAATATAAAGTATTTATTAGTATATTAGGACATTGTGCTTACATTATAAAAACTGTAAAAAAGAATTTAACAAAAAAAAAATTACACATGGGGTATGTGACAGGGCGTTTTAGTTCTTATTAATGTGAGACTGTACAGACAGTGTCACACAATGTATTTGGGGAAAAGGAGACCATAAATGTAAAAACAAAGTAGCTTCTCAGATTTTTCTTTCAAGCAACCATATTTTTTAAAACAAGCTAAAAAAAACCTGTTGCACGACCGGTAATATTTTCTAGCGACTTTGTGTCAGAAATCATTGTGTCAACTATGATTTCTATTATTCTAGCTTCAGTCCTTTTAAAGAATCTATGTGTAAAAGCTGAAATTAAGTTGTCAAATTTAATTAACTAATACAGTACATTAAATTGGCAGCTCGGTGGTGTAGTGGTTAGCACTGTCGCCTTGCCCCTCCAGGGTCCGTGTTCGATTCCCAGCCAGGCTCGATTCCCATCTCTGTGTGCATAAAGTTTGCATGTTCTCTCGGTGGTGGGTTAGCTCCGGATACTTCGGTTTCGTCTCACCGTCCAAAGATATGCAGGTTAGGCTAATTTGCGTTCCCAAATAGCCCGTAGTGTGTTAATTCATGCGAGAGTGTGTGCATATGTGTGCCCTGCAATGAATTGGCACCCTGTCCAGAGTGTACCCTGCCTCGTGCCCTAAGCCCTTTTGGGATTTTTGGGACCCTAAATACAGGATAAAGTGGTATAGAAGATGAGTAAATGAGTAAGTAAGAACTTTAAATCGCAATTAGAACTGTACATTTCAGGTTTTTCAGGGGCATTATCTTTGTCCTAGTATAGTTAATATTTTTGCTTTCATTTTGAAGTTTGTGTCCCATTCATGTCACACAACCAGACAATTTGTTGCAGTCACAAAGAAACTATATTGCCTGGCACAATAAGTATTCCATATTATTATTTTAGGCTTTTTATTACAGTTACACAGTTGACATTTAGTTTTTTGAGAAATGCAACTAGAAAAGTGGTTTTATATTCAGCAAGTGTCACCAATAGTTCAGCTTCTCATACTAGACCACAGAGAGAACTGGATTACGGTCAAAATATATTGTGTTTACAATATATAAAAGTATTTGCTTTAATTGAATAAACACACTAATATATTCACTTGCTAAATATATAAAATTAATTATACAGATCTCTGAGTGGGGGAAGCAACGTTGACCTGTTTTATTTATTTCTTTACTCAATTAGTTTATCATGCTTTAGCTGTAATACCTCTGTAACAACCACTTAGAGCTTAAATTCATAGGTGTAAAAGTAAAAAGTTGAGTAATACAGTATGCGGGCCCCAGAACATTGGCAACAGATCCAATGTGTTGGAGGGTGGGGTCTCTATGGATTGTTTTGTCTAGCGCATTCCATAGGTGCTTCGTCAGCTTAGGATCTGGGAAGTTTGGAGCCTGGGTCGGCCTTGTGCTCTTTGCCTGCTGGGCCCAGTGCACAGGCGGCTGTGGTGCACTGGGTGTTCGGGAGGGCAGGGGTTCAGTGGTTAAGGTGGACTATGGTATGGAAGGTCCCAGATTCAAACCCCATCACTACCAATTTGCCAATGTAGGGCCCTTGAACAAGGCCCTTAACCTTTACCTGCTCAGAAGTGTAATGCAATGTTACAGTAGTCACTCCAGATCAGTGGTTCTCAAACTGGGGCCTCAAACTTGGAATAATTTTAAGGGGTCGCGAGAGGAATGAAAAAATTATGTCTTTTTTGTGATTATAATACACACTTTTTAGTATTACAAGTAAATGCTATAAATAAATATTTTCTGATTTCTGATCACAGCAGCGACTGACTCACTAGTTATTGCTACAGCGCACAACTGCACGTGAAAACCGCAACTGCCGAGATGGATAAATTTGTTATTCGCAAATCTAAAAATGTTGAGGAAATTGTGGACAGTTTGTCTGAGTCATCGGAACCATGTATATCGACCAAACATAAGAGCAAGACCCCGTCAGACCAAAGTAGGAAACGTCAGAAATATTAGGAGGAATTCATAAAGTATGTATACTGTCGACAACTTAGATTTTCCTCAATGTGTAATCTGTTCAGAAGTGCTTGCTGATGAAAGTATGAAGCATGAAATGCGAAGGCATTTGAACACGAAACATTGTTTGACGAAATGTTTATTGAAAAGTCTACAGACTTTTTCAACCAAAAAAGGGAAGGAATTACCGGGTCAAAAACAAATGATTGCTCAACAAGCAGAAATTTCTTCTAATGCTCTGAAGGCATCTTATGAGGTGGCATACATGATTCCGCAGAACAAAAAACCACACACAATTGGGGAAACCCTGATAAAGCCTGCTACAGTGGCTATGTGTTGGGCCATTCATGGTGAGAAAATAGCAAATAAACTTATGACTGTCTCGTTGTCGAACGACACAGTCGCTCGCCATGTACATGATATTGCAAATGACATTAAGAGTCAATTGATTGAGAGGATAAATAAAAAAAAAAGAGCACTGCAAGTCTACGGATGTGTCTAATACTGCTCAGTTGCTGGCGTTCAACAAATACAATTTTGACAGAAAACTGCATGAGGATATGCTCTTCTGCTCAGCATTCGAGGGGACTTGTACAGGTAGTGACATTTTCACGAAACTCGACACCAAAATAAAAGAGATGGGACTTTCATGGGAAAATTGTGTTGGTGTACAGTATGTACTGATGGTGCTGGTGCAATGGTCGGTAAAAACAAGGGACTCAAGGCAAAGGTTTTAGAAGTGGCTCCTCACTTGAAGTTCACACACTGCATCATACACCGCGAGTCTCTTGCTAGCAAAGCACTTGATTCTAAACAGTGCTTTGAAATGTGCAATCAAAATCGTAAATCACATTAAATGTCGTCCAGTAAACAGCAGACTATTAACCACACTTTGCAACGAGATGGGTTCACAGCACGAAGCATTGCTGTTTCACACCAAAGTCCGGTGGTTATCACGGGTGAACGCACTCGGACGTCTTTATGAACTGCGTGAAGAAGTGTACTCGTTCTTGAAAGACTTACAATTTGAATTCGCCGCTTGCCTAAAAGATCCAGCTTGGTTGTCAAAACTTGCTTATTTGGCATGTATATTCGAAAAGCTTAACATGGTTAATCTGTCATTACAAGGGCCAAACACAAACATTCTGACAATGAATGACAAAGTCAATGCTTTTATCAAAAAGCTGGAAAAATGGGCTGAGCGAGTTGAACCAGGAAATGTGGTACATACATAAAAAATAAATACCGATCACGTCTTGAAGGTTGAAGATGATATGCGGGTAGCTGTATCCACCATTAGGCCACGAATGAAGCTTTTGTGCTGCCAAAAACAAGTACACCCTTCCCTTTGAAAGGTAAGCCAAAATCATTTTAATGTATAGTAAATGTAGTCAAAATACTGTGAACAGCTTGTTATTGTTTGAGAACCACTGATTTAGATAAGGGTGTCTGCCAAATGCTGTAATGTAAATGGTACATACTGTACATACATACATATACTGTATACTGTATTTGTTAAGCAAAAACAAATTTTATGGCAATCCTACATTTGGCAGAATCACCACTCATCACCCTGAAAAAGTAATTTTAACTGAAGCAATAAACTTGCGGCTTCTCCTAGGTACAGATAATAGAGTAATATTTACATTTACAACAGAGACCATAAAGTTTGGTTCTGTTAGCATTTTAAAACTAGAGCCAATGTTTGGCTTCATGATCATTATGGTTGCCTGGCCTACAAGTTTAGTCATGCTTATCAAGCTCAAACGGTTATGTAAAATTCCTTATTTTTGTTGATAAAGTGGCACCGTTATCAGATATGTTCAAGTGCAGCAGAACAGGAACAGTCTGACGCACAAGTTTACCTTTGAATCACCAAAATAGGGAAAATGTACTCTTTGAAGTGGCTTAGTTTATATTACTTAGTTTATTATCACATGAGTCATATAAGCATTGTACTGTATATCCCCATTTTCTTTAATAAATTAAATGATTATTTCTAAATTGTCTATTGTGTTGCCATACAGTCCCTCACATTGTAATACATGTTATATGAGGAAGTAAAACCATTTAAGGTGGAAATATTTAAAAATAGAGAGAAAAAATAGGAAGTGCCTTAGGAGGCGATATGATAACAATCATCACATATTCCTCAAAAAATTCTCTCCTAAAATACATGTTATTGTAGTTGTCATTAGAATATATTCATCAATTTCCTTTTAAACCATACCCCAAATGTCAAATGCCAGGATAACACCGCAGAGAGATTTACCCATGATGCAGACTTCATGAAAAGAGAACGAGGGCTACTGTGGAAGAATACTTACTGTACAGTCACACCCACAGTTCCAGGAACTGTTACTCACTCTGGAAAAGGTTAAAGTTTCCTTTACCCCGCAAAAGTTAATTATTTTGTTATTCCAGTATTTACACAAAAGTATCCATGTTGTCACAGGTTTACGTCAAATATCTACATTTTGCCATCTAGTGGCCAAATAATATGTAAAACAGTTTAAAAGGAAACAACATACTGCACATACCGTGCTTAGGCTTTCTACAATTTAAAGTTAAAGTTTAATTTTTATGTAAATAAATGTGTTTTCTCTGATATTGAAAATGTTGATAATTTGTTTTCTCTTTTGTGAATCTATTGTGAACTCTTACTGGAGTAATATGCAGAGCTGGCTATAGATAAAAGGTGTTGTTGTTCCATCCATCATAGTGTAACCTAATAAATTTGCTGTATTTAAACATTCTTACTCACTGGGAGAGTTAAAACAAGTCACTGGAATATATTAATAACAAAAAAGCATTTGAACTGTTTTAGTTATTTTACTTACTTACTACTTTTTTTCCTTATTATTTATATTTCTTTACCTTAGCTATATTATTTAACTTTATTTAACTAAAATTTTGTGTTGTGTTTACTTTGTTGCACACATTTCTTTTTAAATCCATAATTTCACACTCCAGTCTTGTGGTGGGAATTTACTGTATTTGGGCTTGCCAAACGGCGTAAAAACGTGATAAGGAGAAGAAGTTGAAGAAGTCTGAAGTAACATGCAAAAGAGAAGTGATGATGTTGTTGTAGAAATGGAGAAGTGAAAAAGTTGTTCATTTACTTTACATATATTAAACCCCAAATTTGTTTCTGTTCTTTTTTGCACATTTGGACACAGTTCAATGGCTTAGTCACTGAGTAAGGAAGGAATATATGCTAGAAATGGCACTAAAACTTCACTGATCATGATTTGCAAAAAAAAAAAAAATATATATATATATATATATATATATATATATATATATAATCACATGATTGTTTTCCAAGTTTCCCATCACTGCTAAATTCCCCTAAAATAAACATAAGTACCCCGTACTGGTAAATATCACAAACGTGAAAGCATATACCTCTTACCTGCTAAACATCATGCACCAGAATTACATTATAAACAACTTACATTATAAACAACTTACATTATAAACAAACAAACAATTGCTTAAAGTTACAACAGATGAAAATATTACCATGGTAAAGCACTTACTGAAGTAAATACATTTTACAATTTTTATAATAATAATAATAATAATAATGAAATGGTAATCAATATTGCAACTAGATAAAGTCATTTATACTACAATTTTGCTGAATTCTAAATTCTAGTTGGTCAGAAGGTGTTTTTGTATAACTGTAACTCTGATAGTACAGTAGCGACAGAATGTGCTGGTTTCAATAACTTACTCACTGTCACTATAATGAGCTCATTCAAATTCAACCTCAAATATTTTATTAAAATTTTGATTACGCAACCATACACAATGAGACATGCAGTGAAATGCTTACACGACTGTTTGTGACCTTGAAGCAATAAAGTAAGGAGGCAAACTGCTAATAGGAAAGAATAAAAAATGTCAAATATAAAATTTACAATTTAGTTACAATAAAATAAAATAAAGTAGAAAGTAGAAATATGTAAAGTATATAAAACGTAAATGTAAAAAAGTAAGAACTGTATAAATAAACTGTATTAAGTATGTGGGATGTGCAGGCAGCAGCAGTAGGGTGTGGTTATGGAGTGTGGAATGGAATGATGAGCAGCAGTGATATTGTCCATCTTAATAGAGTAATAGTAGTCCTTAACAGTGCTCAAGGTACGTTTTGTAGCAGTTTAAACATTGGTGATAAATCTGATAAGAAATGTATAACTCATATGAGATTTTCATATATGGAACTTAAGCTGTATCTGTAAGTTATGAATACAATTTTTTTTATGTATTAGAAGATTAATTTTACCATAGGATTTATATAAACAGTTTGAGAGCAAAATAAAAGATCTACATTTTTTAGCATAAGTTTTGAGCATTACTGTATTTATATTACTGTATGTCACACCTGTGCCACCACGGCCCCGGGGAATAAGATCTGGTTCTCCGCATTACTGAGCAGCCGCTTTGTCTCCCCCTAGTGTGTCTGCGTTGCTATGTCTCCCAGTAATGTCAATGTTTGTCAGTGACGTACCTTTGTTCACTGGTTTTCTTCTGAGGACTGAGCGATGTCTGCAGGGACCGGGTCGGTGCACTTAGATAAGGCGCGTCAATTTCAAGGCTGAGCAGTTTCTCTGTTTTTTGCCACTAGAATTCCCGCCTGCAGACCCGGCCTGAGGAAGTGTCTATTTTTGTTGTTGAGCTTCTTTTGTTTACATCCTTTCACATAAATAAACAAGATTGATAAATTACCCTGTAGTTTGCGTCCGTCTTCTACCTTCAGGGACATGACATATTATAAAATTTTGAGAATTGTTTCTTTGAGTCAGAAAGGTGAAAAAAGCATAGATGCCAAAATATGACATCAGATTGTTTTTTGATATCATTTAATATTCGATGATTATGCAAAATGCTACCTGCCACATTTTTGTGACAATGTTTAAATCTGCAAAATGAGAAAAAAAAAGCCGGCAGTTGCATTCGTACCCATTAAATATGTCATTAAGTGTTAATAATAATGTTGTTTGAGTTATTGTGTTGTGGGTTAATTTCAAAAATAGCAAACTCATGACTTGATTGTGTTTTTGTAAGGTCATGGGAGAAACATGGGGAAAAAAAAGAAGGGGAATCACATCTCTGGTTTCAGTTCTGCTTTCAATCCACTGGTTGGGTAATCTCTGTGTGAATCTTCCTTCGTGCACAAAATGTCAAAATTATTATCTGGAAAATTAGTGCTACATAAAATTGTAGGAATAAAAAAAACACAGCCTCACTTGCTCTCTCAGTTTTTTCTAAGCAGATGTCCGTTACTTATTATATAAAAATCAGTTATGTTATATACAACATTTTTGGGGAGTTGAACAATTTATTGCATTTTGATTGGATGAGAAGCATTTTATGAGTGTGTGTGTGTGTGTGGGGGGGGGGGGTATCCTTAATGAATTTGACAGATGCGTCACTTAAAACACATACTTTCCTTGAATAACTGCAGAAAGATAAAAACAAACTGTACAAATGGAAATCTCTGCAAAAAAGTAAAAGATAGGTTTTCACATGATACCTAATTAATGTCTATATATGATAAAAAATAAGTTGTTTTATTTTAAATAATATATATTTTTTATTATTGTGCATGTTTCTTTGAAAACAAAAACAATTTTAATTGATGATTTAGCACCATTTTTATAAAGAAAGTGGTAGTTTATTTTTATGCACCTTCAAGAACCTGCAACAGTGCAAAAAACACTGTCTGCTGGGCAACTGGACTGCACTATGGCAGTAGCTAGAACGAGCAAGTGCAGGATGGCGCTCATTGTGCTAAACAAATTAAATGCATTTTTTAAATAGCATTTTATTTTACAGTTGAATGTAATAATTATTTTACTTATTTATTATGACATTAAAAATTTAATTCTTTATAAATTATTTATTTAATTAATAATTAAATTTATTATTCTTATTAGTAGTAGTAATAGTAGTAGGGGAAGTAAATATTTTTATTAAAAGTAGTATAAATATTATTATTATTATTATTATTATTATAATAATTATTATTATTATTATTATTTCTTCTTTATGTGAAGATTTTTAAAGGTCTTTTTATTAGAAGTTTAACTTATTATCTTATGACTGCTAGCTTCAGCAATAGCAGCCTTGACCACTCTGATTCAATGCCCCCAGCTTCCACAGGGATGCTGGAAAAGCTTTGCTGGAGGTCAGAGTTAAGGGCCTCATGGACAGTTGCCTCCTCTAGATGTTCCCAAATCACCCACACTACTCATTTGAGCTTACCAGGTCTGTCCAGGGGCTTCTCCTGCCATCTGACCGGATAAGCTTCGCCCGTCTTTTTACCCAAGTGTCCAAGACATACGGCCTCACATCAGATGATACGATTACAAAGTCAATTAATTACCTTCGGCCTAGGGTGCTAAGGGTAAGTACACTTATGAGCATCCATGCTCCATGACTAGCAGAGAAATCCAGTAACAAAACTTGGGTTTAAACCAGGGAGGCTGTTACTCCCAATCACATCCCTCCGAGTATCCGAGTATTGCCCACATGTGCATTGAAGTCATCTAGCAGGACTATGAAATCCCCTACTGGGGCCTGATGCTGGACTTCATTCAGAGTCTCTAAGAAGTCTGAATCATCCACCTTGACCATCAGGCATAGAGAGGTGACCCTCTCGTTCACTGGGGAAAACTCTGGGGAAAACGTGAGTATCCCCACACCCACCTGGCACTCTGTGACACTCTGGGAACTCTACAGATGTTCAGCCTTCTTTAAAACATTTGCACTGTTCAAACATTTTAATGTGGGTAAGAGTCTCATCACTGTACTCTGCTTGAAGTCTTCTGTAAATGTCAATTACTAAAATGTAAATAAACAATAAAGACTAAATTACAGGGCACAAGCACTGTCTGTTACAATAATGTGTATTTATTTTACTGTTTTAGATGGATACTACCATGAGAGGCGATCTTAGTACTTATACAGCTCCAGAGATTTAAAATGTCTGCTCGGTTTATATAGACGCATGAGAGGAATTCCGTTCAGCAAATAAGGATGAGGATGCTGATGATGCTGATGATGATGTTTTAAACAAACAAACAAAGGAATAAATAAATAAACCAAAATAAAAATAAGAAAAACCTTGATTAGGGCAGATGATTAAAATTAAGTTAGTAATACACAATCTCTGATATTTCTTTCCTATAAAACTGCTATTGCAACAATTTGTATCGTAAAAAAGTGCTGTATAAATACACTTGAATTAAATATTTGCACTTAGTGTAAATATAATTCATTTGCACTTGGAATCAATGATATGCTATCATAACTTATAAAATAAGTTCAAAATGAATATTTATGGGCAGCCCCGTTCAATAAAATGTTATTAATAAACAATATAATTTGCATATTATTGTGTTCTTGGGGCAACATGTTATGAAAAATGAAGTGTTATAATGGGAGTAACAATTTACAATTTACAATGTTTTTAAAATAATGTGTAATATTTCATAAAAATGTTGATATATATTTCTTTTCCCTATTGTGTCCTCTCAAACTGCTTGTTATGAACATGATCTACTTCCAGCATAAACTGCTAAGACTATAGTCTTACTAATTAGTTATCAATTTTTTTTCTTAGTATGTTCATAACTGTTTTCAGTCAGCTACAGAAATCCAGAGATTTGTTCCATTTGATACTATAAGGTTAAAGTAATTGCCTTTTGTTTAACCAGTAGTTGGTTATCCTATCACTTAAGACACAGTCGGATCATAACGGATTTGTGTATCTAACTGCCCCCTGATGTCATATTTACATATTTAAGTCATATTTTTTTATATTTCTCCAAACGTTCATTTTATTTTTAAATGAATTCAGTTATTCTTCAAATATTTTAAGGGGTTTTGTCATGGTAAAACCTTCAAACATGTGGTATCTTTGAAAAAACCCAAACCCATCATTTTGCCTGAACAAATGATGCATGGATTTAATATGTTTACTCTAGATCATTGTACTTTAAAACTGTTAAACAGGAGACAACACATGTACTGAACTATTAGATAGCAGGAACTTTAAGTTATTTAATTTTGTTTGTACTGTATCCACAGAAAAGGACAAAATTGTTATACAAGAAATTTCTTTATACATCTCAAATTTCCCTAACACCTACTTACAGAAGAGTAGTTCACAAAAAAGGTAAATAATTTTGAAAAACAGTATGTTATGTATAGTAAAAGAAATTATTACGATAAACAAAATGAACCACACGTTTGGGTTCAGATGGGCCTTGCACAGCTTCAGTGCCCCAGACTGTGTTCGTTGGCTGTTTATTTATTGACATTTACATTTCATTACATTCAGCCGGCATTTACATACTGCAGTTTTGTTTAGCATTTATTTTTTTAAGCTGCACTTACCTTTTGTGTACATTTGTTCAGATTCCTCTCACAAGTCCAAGTGAAGAGAAGAACGAACTTAAAAGCACAAAAAAGTGAACAAAAGAAGAGACAGATAGATGATGTAAATGCAAGTGGGAAAGGAGAGGAAGATGATGGAGATGGACAAGAGGACAGAAAAGAAAATAATGGAATTGGACAAAAGGTATACACAGAAGGTGATGAAGTTTGAGTGTCAGGTTTCAGAAATTTTGTGTAAAGTAAAGATTTTGTGTGTAAGCAGTCGAACAAAACTGTATTGTGATCTGCCTTCTCTTTTTTCATAGAAACAACAGGTCCAGTATACCCTGATGCTCCTCTCACAAAGGGACAGAGTCTGCTCTTACTCATGCCATATGTACTGCACCAC
Organism: Clarias gariepinus; assembly: GCF_024256425.1. Classification (NCBI taxonomy): domain Eukaryota; kingdom Metazoa; phylum Chordata; class Actinopteri; order Siluriformes; family Clariidae; genus Clarias; species Clarias gariepinus. Next base: position 34,539,106 of record NC_071108.1, on the reverse strand, counting down.
AATTTGACAGAAGTAGCTCTTCAGGATCTTCTTACTATGTTCAATGAACATTTCCCTGGCTTGGTGCCAGCAACTTCATATCTTTTCCTTAAAGCATATGGACAATTTGGTCAGTATGTGCCACATTTTTATTGTATCAACTGTGAAAGTTACTTGGGACCTACTGAGACGGCACAATAAAACTGTACTTCTTGTGAAGCTGAATTTGATGCAGAGAAAAACCTAAGGGCTGGATCTTACTTCCTAGTACTTAGTTTATCAAACCAAATAATTGAAATTTTGGAAAAAACAGACGTTTGATTTAATAAAGCGGAATCAATTCCAGGCATTTTTTCTGATATTTTCAATGTGGAGCAGAATATCAAAAGATCAAGCACAGTGGACAAATTGGGCCTGTCAATCTTGTGGAAATGTGATGGAATTCCTGTTTTTAAAAGTAATAATGTTCAGACATGGCCAATCCAGTGTCAAATTATTGGGCTGTGACCAAGTGATCGTCAAAGGAACATATGCATACTATGCTTATGGGTTGGAAACAGCAAGCCAAATATAATAACATTTTTAACTGCTTTTGTGGCACAACTCAAGAAACTACAACATATTGGACTTAACTATGTTGAGGGACTCTGAAAACGTAGAACATACAAGCAAGGTTCATTCACTCCTCTGCTCTTCTGATTCAATTGCCCGGCCCCTCCTGAGAAACACGAAGCAGTTTAATGGAAAATATGGATGTGACTTTTGCCTCCATTATGGTGGTGGCCCATATATTTGGAAAACAACAGAACCACCTTTAAGGACAGAGACAGATAATTTTCGCCATGCTATGCTGACAACACCTGCTCAATCAGTAATGGGTTTAAAAGGACCATCACCTCTGATGAAACTTTAAAACTTTAACATGATCACAGGATTTGTTCCAGAGTACCAGCATAGTGTCTGCCTTGGTGTAACTAAACAGATGACATCTTTGTGGCTGGACAGTAAACACCATGAGGAAGACTGGTATTAGGGCTTAAAGATCAATGACATAGACCAGGGACTCATGGCCATTAACCCACCTTTGGAAGTCACAAGGGCCCAAAGATCAGTGGAAGACCGAAAATTCTGAAAAACATCTGAATGGAGGTCTTTTTTGCTGTTTTACTCTTTGTCTGTCTTGAGTGGTATTTTGACAAAGAAGTACTAAAATCATCTTTTTTTATTAGTGTTTTCAGTGCACACTCTTCTTCATGATGCCCTCAAAGAAAATGTGAATATGGCAGACCGAGCTCTTTGAAAGTTTGTGCGTAACTTTAAGAAACTTTATGGTGCTGCTAATGTTCCTTTCGATGTGCATTTATTAATGCACTTAGCAGCAAGTGTGCGCAACTGGGGACCATGTGGGGGGCAACATGTGGGGGGCAACATCCACATTTCCATTCGAATCATTTAATGGAACATTGCTTAAGTTTTTCAATCGAACAACGCATGTGCTAGATCAAGTAGTTAAGAGATTCCTGAGGTAAAGGGCTCTCTCAGCAAGAGCAGTGAGTACAACGGCCAATGCTGATGAAAACATACAAACATTTTTTGACAAGCTCCAAAGTAGATCTGGCTTAACACAAAAGTCAAAGAAGTTTCAAGATAAAGTAAGAAGCTTTGGCTGCCTGAAGGAAGGTACCACATCTGTGCTGCAGAGATTGGCTATTGAAGACTTTACTGGTGACAAAGTCAATTCAGGTTTCTTTTATGACCGTTTCACTTGTAGCGGAGTTCTTTATCATTCCTGCAAGAACACAACTCTTAAAAAGAGAAACAATTAAGTTCTACAGTTAAATGACGGAACATTATGTCAAATTGTGACCCTGGTGGATTTTGCATGTGAGGATGGGCCATCTTCTGCATCCGGCAACAACAGATTTTGTGCTTTAGTTAAAAAGCTTGCCAAGAGTAAAGAAAAGTTGTGTAGAGATAATCAACTACAAATATCCTCAACATTTATATATGAAGTGTCTCACACCAATAATGTGTTTGCTGTTCCTCCTCAGTCACTCAAATGTAAATGTGTAATAATTAAGTCTAAGGACAAACTGTATGTTATTCCACTTCCAAACAGCATTGAAAGTGACTAAAACTGACTCCTAGGGGAACTACTTCTGTTGCTTTACAGATATCAATGTGAATTGCTGTATTTCACCTGTCTTTCTCACTAAAATTAATAATATGTTAACAGTTTTTGAACAATTATTATGATATTATGTGTTAAAGAGTGTGAGTGAAATTCATTTTTTGGCCATGCAATATAGACAGTGTTTACTTTGCTGTATACTTACGACATTGCAATCCAGTAGCTGAACTTCCTGTCCAGTAGAACATATTTTCCTGTGTTCGTATGGTGTGCTGTTGATATAAAAGTAGTCATGGATTGATATTTATACATTGGACTGACATTGTGTAAATTTCTGCACACATAAATAATACTAAAATATACATAAAGTGCAAATAAACACACTTTTAAAAAAATAAACAAAACTTTTTTGTAAAATATATTTTTAAGGAAATATACCAAAGTACAATTATTTTAAAGTGTTAAAAGTTGTATTGTAATAGAAAATAGGGAAAAGCATTGTGGTAATATACTTTTTATATATTAAAAATTAGTAAACTTTTTGTTAGTAATGCAACCACGGGGGGGCGCAATCCAGTGTCTTCTTGTGCCAGTCCCAAGTCTGGATAAATGCAGAGGGTTGTGTCAGGAAGGGCATCCGACGTAAAACATTTGCCAAATCAATGATGCGAATCAAGAATATAATTCCCATACCGGATCGGTCGTGGCCCGGGTTAACAACGACCGCCACTGGTGCTGTTGACCTACAGGGTGCTGGTGGAAATTGGGCTACTGTTGGTCGAAGAAGAAGAGGAGGAAGGCGTGTTCGTAAGCAGAGAGAGAAGAGGAAAGGCAAGAGTTTAGGAGTGATAGTGGGGACTTTGAATGTTGGGACCATGACAGGGAAGGGAAGAGAGTTAGTTGATACGATGCAGAGAAGAAAGGTGGATATACTGTGTGTACAGGAGACCAGGTGGAAAGGTAGCAAGGCTAGAAGCTTAGGATCAGGGTTCAAATTGTTTTACCATGGTGTGGATAGGAAAAGAAATGGAGTAGGAGTTATACTAAAAGAGGAGTTTGTAAGGAATGTCCTAGAGGTGAAGAGAGTATCAGATAGGGTGATGAGTCTGAAGCTGGAAATTGAAGGGATAATGTTCAATGTTGTTAGTGGTTATGCCCCACAGGTAGGATGTGAGTTAAAAGAGAAGGAGAAATTCTGGAGTATGTTAGATGAAGTGATGCAGAGCATCCCCAGAGGGGAGAGAGTAGTGATTGGTGCAGACTTCAATGGACATGTTGGGGAAGGGAACAGAGATGATGAAAATGTGATGGGCAGGTTTGGTTTTCAGGACAGGAATGTAGAAGGACAGATGGTGGTGGACTTTGCAAAGAGGATGGAAATGGCAGTGGTAAATACTTTCTTCCAGAAGAGTCAGGAACATAGGGTGACATATAAGAGTGGAGGCAGAAGCACTCAGGTCGACTACATCTTGTGTCGACATTGTAACCTGAAAGAGATCAGTGACTGCAAAGTGTTGGTAGGGGAGAGTGTAGCCAGACAACACAGAATGGTGGTGTGCAAAATAACCCTGGTGGTGAGGAAGGCGAAGAGAACAAAGGCAGAGCAGAGGACAAAGTGGTGGAAGCTGAGAAAGGAAGAATGTTGTGAAGTCTTTAGGGAGGAGTTGAAACAGGCTATGGGTGGTCAGGAGGTGCTTTCAGTTGACTGGACAACTACAGCCAATGTGATCAGGGAGACAGGTAGGAGGGTACTTGGTGTATCATCAGGTAAGGGGAAAGTGGACAAGGAGACTTGGTGGTGGAATGAGGAAGTCCAGGAGTGTATACAGGGAAAGAGGCTAGCTAAGAAGAAGTGGGACACTGAGAGGACTGAAGAGAGTAGACAGGAGTACAGGGAGATGCAGAGTAAGGTGAAGGTAGAGGTGGCAAAGGCCAAACAAAGAGCATATGAGGACTTGTATGCTAGGCTAGACAGTAAGGAGGGAGAGGGGGATCTGTACAGGTTGGCAAGGCAGAGAGATAGAGATGGGAAGGATGTGCAGCAGGTTAGAGTGATTAAAGATAGAGATGGAAATGTACTGACAGATGCCAGGAGGGTGATGGGAAGATGGAAGGAGTACTTTAAGGAGTTGATGAATGAGGAAAACGAAAGAGAACAAAGAGTAGAAGAGGTGACTGTTGTGAAACAGGAAGTAGCAAATATTGGTAGAAGTGAGGTGAGAAGGGCGTTGAAGAGGATGAAGAGTGGAAAGGCTGTTGGTCCTGATGACATACCTGTGGAGGTATGGAAGTGCTTAGGAGAGGTGGCAGTAGAGTTTTTGACAAGTTTGTTTAACAAGATCTTGGAGAGTGAGAGGATTCCAGAGGAATGGAGGAGAAGTGTATTGGTGCCAATTTTTAAGAACAAGGGAGATGTGCAAAGCTGTGGCAATTATAGAGGTATAAAGCTAATGAGCCAGACAATGAAGCTGTGGGAAAGAGTAGTGGAAGCTAGGTTAAGGGCAGAGGTGAGCATTTGTGAGCAGCAATATGGTTTTATGCCTAGAAAAAGTACATCAGATGCAGTATTTGCTTTGAGGATGCTGGCGGAGAAGTACAGAGAAGGTAACAGGGAGTTGCATTGTGTCTTTTTAGATTTAGAGAAAGCGTATGACAGGGTGCCAAGAGAGGAGCTGTGGTATTGTATGAGGAAGTCTGGAGTGGCAGAGAAGTATGTTAGAGTGGTGCAGGACATGTATGAGAGCTGTAAGACAGTGGTAAGATGTGCTGTAGGTGTGACAGAAGAGTTTAAGGTGGAGGTGGGTCTGCATCAAGGATCAGCTCTAAGCCCCTTTTTGTTTGCTCTGGTGATGGACAGGATGACAGATGAGGTAAGACAGGAGTCCCCATGGACTATGATGTTTGCAGATGACATTGTGCTCTGTAGCGAGAGCAGGGAACAGGTGGAGGAACATTTGGAGAGGTGGAGGTATGCTCTGGAAAGCAGAGGAATGAAGGTTAGCCGCAGCAAGACGGAATACATGTGTGTAAATGAGAGTGACCCAGGAGGATCGGTGAGGCTACAGGGAGCAGAGGTAAAGAAGGTGCAGGATTTTAAGTACTTGGGGTCAACGGTCCAGAGCAACGGGGAGTGTGGAAAGGAGGTGAAGAGGCGAGTACAGGCAGGTTGGAATGGGTGGAGAAAAGTGTCAGGTGTGTTGTGCGATAAAAGAGTATCAGCGAGAATGAAAGGAAAGGTGTACAGGACAGTGGTGAGACCAGCGATGCTCTACGGCTTAGAGACAGTGGCGCTGAAGAAAAGACAGGAGGCAGAGTTGGAGGTAGCAGAGCTAAAGATGTTGAGGTTCTCTTTGGGAGTGACAAGGATGGATAGGATTAAGAATGAGTTTATCAGAGGGACAACCCACGTTAGATGTTTTGGAGATAAAGTCAGAGAGGCCAGATTGAGGTGGTTTGGGCATGTTCAGAGGAGAGATTGTGAATATATCGGTAGAAGGATGCTGAGGTTGGAACTGCCAGGCAGGAGGTCTAGAGGAAGACCAAAGAGGAGATTTATGGATGCAGTGAGAGAGGACATGAAGTTAGTTGGTGTGAGAGAAGAGGATGCAGAGGATAGGGTTAGATGGAGGCAGATGATTCGCTGTGGCGACCCCTGAAAGGGAACAGCCGAAAGACAAAGAAGAAGAAGAAGTAAACTTTTTGTTAGTATATTTGCCATGTACTGTTGCACCAGGAAATACAATATACTTGAACGGGCAAAAAACGATTTTCAGCGCACAAAAACGAGTTTGAGAGCGCACGCGAGAGATTCAGTGTGCAAAACCGAGTCTAAAGCGCGGGCGCGCGAGATAGTAGTGCACTAAATATAAATACATTTAAATTTAACTGATAAATTTTAACTGATTCTGTACATTTGTACACTGATTATTTAGAGCATATATATATATATATATATATATATATATATATATATATTTTTTTTTTTTTTTTTTTTTTTTTTTTAAATATACCAAAAATACATTGAAAAACAAAGTTTAAATAAGTATACTTTGGAAATTAGACCAACCTTTCACTTAAAGTATATTTTCCACTGTATATATTTTTGGAAAGTGTACTATAACACAATTATTTTGAAGTAAATTTAAAGTTTAATTCCAAAATTTGGTAAAAGCATGATGTTATTATACTTTTTATATATTAATTGATTAATATATCAATTTTTTGTTAGTATACAGTATTTGCAGTGTACTATCAACGATTTTCAATATATTTTTAATACACTACTTTTTTTTTCACAATGGGTGTGCACTACCTGACCAGGTGGCTCACCTCACTCTTGTAGTTTAGTCTCCAACTCTAGGGGTGGACAGACTTCATATGCTGCATGACTAGCCATTCAAAGCACCTCATAATGATTGAAGTAAGTGCAACTAGGTGGAAATCATTAAAACAGGAGGGAGATGTTTTCTTTGGTACTGAGATTCTGGGGACTTTGAAGCATGTGGGGATAGCACATGTGATGTTAAAAATGTCCATAAAGACATCAGTGAATTCCCCTGCACACTCTCTCAGTATGTGGCCAGAAATGTTGTCAGGACCCAGGGCTTTGCAGGTGTTCTCACGCTGTCTGGGGAGAGCATCATCACCTGGTCGCCGGGAGGAAGTGGGCACTTCTGTGCTGTGGTGCTGTTATGCTTTTCAAGGCGAGCAAAGAATGCATTCATCTCATTCAGCTGAGAGATAGAGCTGTCACATGTCTGCGGTGGTGGCTTGTAATCATTGTTGGTCTGTATCCTGTGCCACAGGCTCCGAGTGTCACTGCTGTCGCTGAAGCGATGGACTATCCTCTTAGAGTACTGTCTTTCTGCTTGGTTAATGCTGCGGGTCGGGTTGGGCCTAGCTGCTTTCAGGGCCACCGCGTCTCCAGTTTTAAAGGCAGGATTCTGTACCTTCAGTAGTCTGTAGACCTCGCCTTCCAGGGTTTCTGGTTGGCCCAGACAGTGATTGTCTTTGTAACCATTACATCATCAATGCACTTGTCAATGTAGGCAGTGACAGTTTCTGTATACTCCTGAAGGTTAAAGCAATCCTGGAGTGCCTCAGAAGACCCTTCCGGCCACACTTGTATCTGGTTGTGGACTGGTTTGGCTTATAATATCTATAAATATTTTAAGCATGCATTAGTACGTTATTACCACCAATAAATGAAAGCAAACCTCAGATGAGTTTCTACCTGGATACTGCAGTGTCACAGAAATGACTGATGTGATGATTTTACACATAGAGGCACTGACTCTGATTTATCATTTACATTTTTGAGGTGGTGTGAAGTAGACTGTAGTGGGTTACAGTTAAGCAGTGCTATCTCTTTGAAGGATGAAACTACTTTTAATATTTTTCACACTATCAAGCATTAAGAACATCAGTGCTCAGAGTAAGTTTTATATGTTTTGTGTTAGTTATAAATCTGGCAAGAAATTTACAAAACATACTGTAGGTACATTCACCTTTTATAATACATAAATAAAGTGTAAAGTAAGTGGTAATGTAAGTGAGATGATTATTTTATAACATGTATTGGTGTATATGTATGTATCAAGGCAGACATCGTAACTATAAGAAATAACATAAATCAGATCCACTTTTATTTAATTTAAATAATTAAATGCTAAAATTATATTTTATGCCAAGTGGAACATCTTCAAACTTCATGTTCATTTATTTATTTAAAAATAAATAACAAAAAATAGAAAAAAATAAGTTTTTTTCTTTTGCATCATACAAGCAAATATAAAATATTTTGTAAACTATACACTGTAAAAAAAAATCCACCTAGATAAATGATGAATGAATTAATATTGTATTGTTGGCTCAACTTCTTTTAGTTGTATTTGTTGAGAAAACAGGTAACATTGTGTTCTTGAAACCATTGGAGACACAGACTGAATAAACTAAAAAAATCGAGTTGAGCCAGCAATTTACCTTCCTTGAGATGCAATCACATGATTTTAAAGGACCCCCGCTCCCTCCTCCCGCCAGACTGCCGCTATCAAACTGCACTAAAGAGGTGAAGATGGCCATTTTGTGGACTCTTTATTCTGGGTAAGGTTTTTTCTTTTTTTTTTTTTAATACATTTTGTTTCATATAGTTTAGGTATTTTTGGCAGTTAATGTTATACAGTATACATGTGGCCGGTACATTTCCGTTAATCGTTATACTGAGGCACCCTGACATTACTAAGCTGAGCTTAGCTAATATTAGGCTTCATGATACCGCACTGTACAGGAATTTAGCAAGCTAAACTTTCATAACGGTATCTATCTTTTCCCCACTTTGGCCTGACTTTTGCCCCAGCGGCACTTTTGCAGCAGCATCCTGCTCCACCTCAGCACACATGGCAGCATAACTAAAGTTTGAGAAGTGTTGTTTTAGTACTTTCTGGAGTACTGTTTCAGGAGTAGTGGTGCTTCAGTACTTACATTTAGGCATTTGGCAGATACCCTTATCCAGAGCAACTTACATTTTATATTTTATTATACATCTGAGCAATTGAGGGCCTTGCTCAAGGGCCCACCAGGGACAACTTGGCCGGTTGCAGGATTTAAACCAGGGACCTTCCGAACCGTAACCCATTTCTAGAATTCCAGAAACCATATTTTACACTCTCTGGTGGTATATTGCCTTATTAGAATATTTATTTTTAATTGTAACAAGATATTTTGTAAAATCTATCATTCTTGTCTTTACAAGACTCCCTCTAGATTCTTTAACCAGAGCTCTGCTGTGGAGAATTGGGTCGAGGGGTGACAGCTGGCCTTTTGGAGCTACTGGAGAAGCCTGAACAAGCTGTTGAAGTTGCTGTGGTTGGAGGTGATTGTAGTCCTAGAAGGCGTCGGTAACTATGCAGCAGCTTGAGGAGTGATGTTTGGTCAGGTCTGTGCTCTGAACAATAAATTTAAAAAGGACTGGACATGCACCTATGAAGTCGTCCAAACCATTATTATTGGACTTGGAGAGACAAGTGTTGAGAAGCAAACTCCTGTCGCCAAAGACTCTCTTTTGTGTCCGACACATTGGGGGGAAAGTCTTCAAAAGTCTTCAAATCTTTTAGTAGCTAGTTTTTAAAAATGGTTATGATACTGTAATGTAAAAGAATCAGTAAGAGACTGATAAGCATTTGGAATTATCCAAGTATTTTATTAACCATTAAGCAAAATAAACCCTGTTTTGTCCTGTTTTATGCAGATCACTGTTTTAACTTTGACTAGTTTGGAAGGAATAAAGTTTTTTAAGTAATGTTTGTGCGTTTTAATTTTTAGAGTATTTTTTAGGCCAACTTGTTTTTACAGAAAAAAATCACTTGAATCAAATACAGTACACCAATGGGAGACAACTTACTTTTTTGAAGAGATGAAAAGTCGGGCTAAATCAACGCTAATCTAATGATGGGTTAAAGCTGCATATTGCTTCATATTTAAAAGGTTTTTATACTTCTATGGGTTTTACTTTTTCATTCTCAGGAGTAACTAAATTTTTGGAGTGATGATTTAAATCAAATGGTTATTTACTCAATTCAGTTTTCATACAAAAAAGTTTACTTGTAGATGAGCATTAGCGACTCTGGCAGTTTTTATATGCTTAAACTTATCGAGTACTGAAATGCCACTACTCCTTAACTGTTAAACTGGGGTTTTCCCAAACTTTCGTTAGCTGAGTGCTCATGCGGCCCTGTGTTCTGGGGTGGAACAGGATGCTGCTGCTGGGCTAAACTCAAACCAAAGTGGAAAAAAATATATATAGATATGGTTATGAGTGTTTAGCTCGCTAACACCTGTAGAGTTCAGTAACATGAAGCTTAACATTAGCTAAGCTCACCTCAGGGGTGCCCCAGTATAATGATAAGCGGAAACACACAGGCCTCACATACTGTATATAACGCTGTCTAAAAAAAACCTGTAAGCTAACTGAAACATATTTTATTTAAATAAAGTGCAGTTTGATAGCGTCAGTCCGGCGGGGAGAGGGGGCAGGGGTGTTATAAATCCTGTGATTGCATTTTAGGGAAGATAAATTGCTGCCTCAACTTTTTTCGTTTATTCAATCTGTGTCTTCAATGTTTCAAACACAATGTTTATCTGTTGTCTCAAAAAATACCACTGTAAGACATTGGACCAACAATACAGTATTAATACATATAATATTTATCTATTTGGAGTTTGTACAGTGTGTATTGGCAAGTTTAATACACTGATTATGATTGTAATATTTGTTTAACACTTTTTTGCATGTTATTGGTATAAAGTTTTCGTTTGTTTGTTTTTTTCTGTTACTTTTACAGAAAGCTCTTTTTCATCTTGTTTATTTCCTATTATTTCCACAGTCCAGCATGTAGATTTAAGTTTAAGTGGATGCTCAAGTGGATCAGCTAAAGAGTATGTGGCCGAACTTGATGGAGAAGAAATATTGCACACAGATTTTAAAAGGCAAATTCTGGTGAATAAATTGCCTGATTTTGCAGAACCTTTTGAGAGAACTTGTGCTTATAAACATAGCGTTTTAGAGCAAAAGATCTGCAAACTCAACCTTGATCTAGCAGTGAAAGTCTACAAAAACCCTTCAGAAGCTCTGGGTGAGTAAAAAAAAAACAAAAAAAACAGCACTTATCCAAACACACCTATTTTTATTTATTAAATAAATGCATTTTCAGGAAATTGTGTAATTTGATAAATGATTTATTTTTGTAAGATTTTATTTATTAAATTTATTCAACTTCTGCTTTTGCTTTATTCCGCATTAGTGAATGTGCAAGTGTTTTGTTTTTCCATTCACCTTTATTTTAAAGACATACAGTGCAGTAAAAAAAAAATTTGCCCCTTCCTCATTCTTTGTAATTTTTTGCATAGTTGTCACACTTAAATGATTCAGATCATCAAACTAATTTTAATATTACACAAAGATAACAAGATTGAGAGTCATTAAAATCCTTAAATAGCCGATTCATGCTCGAAAACCCTCCAGTGTCGCTGAAATCAATTGAAAAAATCAGTACCTTTTGAAGTGGGTCAAAATTCCTCCACAGCGATGTGAAAGACTCATTGCCAGTTATTACAAACACCAAATCCACCAAGAATTAGGTTTAGATCGCGATTTTCCCCTCAATAAATGAAATCATCATTTAAAAACTGCATTTTGTATTTACTTAAAATGTGACTATCTGAATCATTTAAGTGTGAAAAAATGCACAAAAAAAAAAAATCAGGAAGGGGCAAATACTTTTTCATAGCACTGTAAACATCAAGTCTATTAAGTTGTTATACAGTTACATTAATTTGGACATGTCAGACTGTGAGGTAAAGTCGAAATCGTGTACTTTATCTCAGCAGGCTAAAGATAATAATGTGCATATGCTGTATATTGTATTTCTCCGCAGACATCCCCCAAAACTCAATCTATTCCAAAAGCAATGTGGAGCTTGGAACACAGAACACACTCGTCTGTCATTCAGGAAGTTTTTTCCCTCCTCCTGTTCGCATCACCTGGACCAGAAATGGTGTAAATGTGACAGATGAATCCACACTCAGTCAGTTCTATCCGAATAAAGACAACACCTACAACCAGTTCTCCCACCTGCACTTCACTCCAAAGGAAGGAGACGTTTACACCTGCACGGTGGAGCACAAGGCCCTGGAGACACCCGACACCAAGACATGGGGTGAGGCAGCAAAAACAAAAATCATTAACTTGGATAGAGATAATTCTACCATAAGTGTAAATAACTACAACATAAACATAATGTTACTAATAATTCTTAAATATGACAAATTTCAGTACGGACATACAACAGCTCTCTCTCTCTCTCTCTCTCTCTCTCTCTCGTGTGTGTGTGTGTGTGTGTGTGTGTGAGTGTGTAGAGGTGGATGTTGAGCTTCCCAGTGTGGGTCCGGCTGTGTTTTGTGGAGTGGGTCTGGCTGTAGGACTGCTCGGCGTCGTGACTGGAACTTTCTTCCTCATTAAAGGAAACAGATGCAACTGACATTAAAACTCAAAATACAAAAAATACACTCTCACAGTATCAAATCACAAATATATCTGACGGATAACATTTAAAATTAATTAGTGATATGATTCATTTATTTGCTTAAGTGATTGCCCCTTATTCTTTAAGTTATTATGAATTATGTTCGTTTTATTTTTGGTCCTTTCTTAAATGAAGACACAGAATATCTTAATCTTTGTGCCGAACTGTGGGAGGCACTTTATTATTTCTAGTATTGCTTAAAATATAACAAACACTCAGCGCTCTATTTTTATTCTCCGTTCACGCTGTGTAACACTAACCACAGTCCTAGTTGCAACAAACACCTTAACAATAGTTCCTATTGTTACAATGTAGTGTAGGCAGTGAAACAATAAAAAGGTATTGATTTCCAATTACATACGTTGACTAGTATTTTACTGCAGACCACTTTATTAAACTCTTAGTTTGTTTATCATGCTGCATAAATCAACAAATGCATTTATAATCTTTAAATAAAATATTGGTTTATTTCTCACAAAGTTATTAAAACACAATCAAACAAATCAAAACCAAGATTTTTGGTTACCAAGGAAAACCCAAATTTACAACTTTATCTGAAGACTTATAAATAATAAATGCCTCCTCAAAATATTAAATGTTAAATACTGTAAATGGGTCTGTGTACTTTTTGGTATTTGAAGTTTCTTTTTTTATATGTTTTTATTTTAAAATCCATAAACAAAACAGTAAGTAATAAATCTTTTTTAATTATGTGATGAAAATATCAGAAACCTTTTTGAAATTGGAGCTGATTTTCAGTTCTATAGAAAAAAACCAGCAGCATTTTCGTTGTATAAAACAAAAAAAAGTATCTCTTCTTCTGTCGTTTGTGGCAATGTGCAGTCTTCTTGGCGCTGCTACATTCACCTGGATGAAGCAAAACATTGAGCACTACATAGTTTTCAGAAATAATAAAAGAGTGTCACTCAGGGGTGAGGATATTAATGTCAGTTACAGCCAACAAAATGCTAACATTAATATATTTAAATTAAAAATAACAAAAAAAATATATATATTTTGCAGCTAATAAAAAGTTGGTTTTAGCTGGCTGGAAAACCTGTTAGCTTTGTTCGGTGATTATCAGTAGTCTTGCAAATATATTTAGCTTTATGTAACCTTAATTACAGAAAGTCCCCAACTCACGAATATTCAGGTTACAAGTTTCCGCAGATACAAATGGAGCGCGGATCTATTTCCAGTTAAATCATGGGAGTAGCTCAAGTGTATTGTACAAAAAATAAACATTGCAGTGCACCAGATACCAATATTTACATACCAATTATATACAATATTTTTAGTGTGTAAGTGAATGTATAAAATGTCTAAAGTCCGGTATATTGTATGTGTGTGTGTGTGTGTGTGTGTGTGTGTGTGTGTTGGGGGTGCAGTAGTCGGTCTCACTGGTTTCATTGAATCAGTCTGAGAGCATGATGATAGAATATGGCTGTCCTGTAAAGCTGTCCTGATGGAGAATAATTTCGGAAAATTCACAGTTCACAGTCCGAAACAGCGGAAAACAGCTCTGAGACAAAATGGCGCATGCAGTAAACACCATGTTGTATTGTCCCTCCCTCCGGGGATTGAATTTAAATGAGGTCAGCTGATCCCGCTGTATCACAAGGATTTCCTCAAGATTTAATAGTGCAGTCTTGTATACCGTGGAACCAAAAGATAACACTGTTACATTTCACATGTGTGAGATTATGTACTCATTAGACATGTTTAAAAAGGCTTACATGCAGTTACAGTGTGGGAAAATGGGACAGATGCACCGTTCAGATTTAGCCAAGTGGATTGGTATACTTTACATTGTATATTGATGTCAAAGGTGTATAAGACTCACTTTGTCAGACTTAAGAACAATTCCCACCTACAAACATGCTCCTGGAACAGAACTCGTTTGTAAGACGGGGACTACCTCTTTAACTTCATAGTGGGCTTATCCAAGTCCATCCACAGCCACCAAAACATTTCAGAGGTAGGGGTATTGTTGTTCTTTTTAATGTTTTCATACAGTAATTAAGATAATAGATAAATAAATGATTTATGAATGACCATGAATAACCTTTATTTAGGACAATGCATAAATAGCTAATGTAAATAGTTATACAGAATAATAAAACTACTATTGCAATAATTGTGAAATCATGTTCTGTCTTTCAGTTTAGTTTACCTTGCTGAGGTGGTTGGTGGAAGGTTGATTCCCAATAGAATGGTGGTACACTTTCTGGAGTGTAAAACTTCCCTGCAGGGAATAGTAGGAAAAGTGCAAGATGTCAATGGCAAGTACACCCCTATAATTTTTAGACAGCTGCACAGAGCAATGCCATTCTTGAGTCAGACGAAGGTACAACAGGTGAGTCACAGAAACATTTATTCAAATAAATTAATATTACATGGGTTGTTTATAGGATGGATTTAACACCTGTCATATAAAGTCATTTGTAAAATGTAGCCTTTTTTGGCATTTGCTTGTGAACAGTTTACCCTTTTTAAATCTCAGTACATACATTTTTTATCTTTAGGGTCACAGTACTGGAAACAAAATGGTCGAAAAATTCTTACTGTATCAGAACAAGATTTTAATAGAATTCAGGGCACAAAGAGGAAAAGATTGAGGTATGCATTCAAACTTTGCAGTGCAACACATTGCAAAAATGTATATGCTTTAAGGTTACAGTCTTAAGAAAAACAGTTATGTAGGATTTGTCTTACAATAGTAATATATAGTAATTTATGTGTCAGTCACCGGCCAAAGGCAGTGGATTTTTACCTTATTGCTCATGTTTTGTGCTTGTACCAGCCAAAAAAATGATGACACGGCTGACTTAAGTCAGTGACAAAATAGAAGAGTTGGTGATGGCATCTCAAAATCTACCAGCTGGTACAGCAGTAATTAAAGAGCTCACTGACCCCAAGTTGCAGACCATGAAGGAAGGATTTAGCTGTGTAAGAACACCAATTAACCTAACCTACATGTCTTTGGACTGTGGGAGGAAACCGGAGTACCCGGAGGAAACCCAGCAAGCATGGGGAGAGCATGCAAACTCCACACACACAGAGATGGGAATCAGGTCTGGCCAGTGTTACGACTGGTCTTTTTTAAAAAAAGCCTGCAAGGCAACAGTGCTAACCTCTACACCACCGTGCCACCTTACAAATTTACCATCTTTATTTCAAAAAGAATTGTGGCATAGCTGTCAACTTTTCAGAAAAGCTTGGAGCGAGATTTTGAAAATAAGGGCATTGGTTTTTCGCATACACACACAATGCATCACTATTCATATTCACTGCAACATTCAGGGGATAACACACTTGATTAAAAGAGAACTTACACACGCAATATTATGTGTAACATATAAAAGCTCCTGCATACACTCATACTGGTGAAGCTTATAATCAAGTCACAAAATACAAACTAAAATGAATAGATAAAAAATATACTGTACTGTATATACAAGCATTTAACTGTAGAGTTAAACATAAAGTGACACTAGGGATGGAAACTAATAAAGGAAAAAAGCAAAAAGCCAAAGTAATAATAATAATAATAATAATAATGAATGGTGAAGCACAATCAAAGGAGAATCATTATTGTTATAAAAAAAACGAGAGAAGAAAAGAAAACAAAAAAGTTCCTGAATATAAAGTGGGATTTTGCTGCATTTTTATGTACTGTATGATTGTGATTCTCTCTTTCTCTCTCTCTCTCTCTCTTATGCATCTGGCCTGCAATTTTTTAAATCATGTTTATTAGCTTCTGAGTGTCTTATGAATATTAAAAGTGCCACATGATTAAACTGAATGAAAATATGTTAATGTTACTGTAAATACTGACACGTATTACCCTCTTTTAATAATACTGTATTACTCCTCACTCTGTTCCCCAGTGGAAAAAAATACACTTTAGTGTATCACAAATATATTGAAATCTTTGGTAGTACATTGCAAATATACTGACAAAAAGTTGTACCATCAGTTAATATGCGTATGTATAAAAAATAAACTAGCATCATGCTTTTACCAAATTTTGTAATTAAACTTTAAACATACTTCGAAATAATTGTATTACAGTACATTTGCCAAAAATATATTATAGGAAAATATACTTTAAGTGAAAGGTTGGTCTAATTTCCAAAGCACACTTATTTAAACATTGCTTTTCAATGTATTTTTAATATATTAAAAAAGTGCTCCAAATAATTGTTTTAATAATGTAAAGAAAGTATACATTATAATACAAGTATTAACATACAGTAGTCTAAGTATATTTTCAGTCGAATTTAAATGTACAGTGGATTACGAGCATAATTCATTCCGGAAGTGGGCTCGTATTCCAAAACACTTGTAAGCCAAAGCAAATTTTCCCATAAGAAATAATTGAAACTCAAAGTATTCGTTCTACAGGTCAAAAAATAAATACATAAAAACAATTAATACAATAGGGGCACAGTGTCAAATTACGCGCACACACACACACACACACACACATAACAACGAACACTAAGACCCAGCAGGGGAGACGATTACCCACAATTCTGCAAAGCATGAGAGAGAAAAACCGTTGGCTCAGTTGTGATCTCGTGACGCTCGGCATCAAAACAAGAAGCGCATGCGTGATACATGATACTCTGTACTCGTAAACCAAGACTTGCTCGTTTTTCAAGTCAAAATTAATAAAAAAGTCTTGCGGAGCACTCACAAACAGTGTTACTCACAATCCGAGGTTCCACTGTATTTGTGTTTGAACTCTCTCTCTCTCTTCTGTGTGCTCACAATCATAAAGCTACAATAGCACAAACTGCAGCAGCGTTATAACTTTGCAACTATTGCAGCCAAACAAGACTAGAATTAGCGCAACACCAGCCAATCAGAAACTGGAGGCGGGCAGATTCGGACTGTCTGTTTTCTGATTGGCTCCCAAGTTCTCCGCTTCTAGTTTGAATTCACGGCTTTAAGCTGCATCACTTTGTGTGTTAGTTCGCCATAAGGTAAATTTCATGATTAAATTAAAGTAGTTTAAAATTAAGTACATAGTTTCAACTATAGAATGTATTGATTAATGTGTTATTGCTAAATCTTATTTACTTTGCTTGTGGTATAATGGCTCCGTAGCTCTCGGCCTGTTTTCAGTCTCTGTGTAACAGCTAGAATCAACACACCAGGTTTAAACTAATACTGTACCTGTATACTCTAATACTAATGTCTGTCTGTGTTCACACAACAGTTTAAATTTTAGTTTGTGTGTTTATGAGATAATCTGACGTTTTTGTAACCTTGTGCAAATTCATGAATCAAATCTGCCTCATAATTACTGATGTAATGTGTTTCAAAAACATGTTATAATGTAGAAAATGCATTCAGCATTTGTAAATTATCCTAAACACCATTAGTGTTCTGGTAACACATTTGCAATACTGTAGTATAAAAGGTTGTGTGTACTGTATGATACAATAAAGTATATTTGTATTAACCACACAGTGTACTTTTTTAGTATTTCTAATTGTCCAGAAGTATAACACCATGCTACTGCTGCAATAAGAATATACTCATAGTATATTAATTATATATTTGTAACACATAAAAAATTGCTGTAATGTACTTATAATACATTAAATACACACACTCACACAAACACACACACAGACACACACAGAAAGCTCTTCAAGCTTTATTATTCAAATAATAATCATCATGCTTTCTTTTTTTTGCTGTTTGTGTCCAGCATTGAATGATTATTTGATCACGATTAACTGGAATGTGGTAGTGAATTCATGACTGAAATAAAGCTTCTACATCGTGCGCTCTTTCACTTTGTTAAAAGAAAAAAAAAAAAATACATGCAAGCCATGTAAAGAGCCTACAGTCAAGGCATATCCATTCTTATTAAGTACAAATTTGAAAAATTTTTTGTCTTTCAAATTTAAATTCAAATTTTATTTGTCACGTACACAGTCATACACAGTACGATATGCAGTTGTATCTGTATATGTAGTCATATCGTAGTCTTTCTGTATTTATACTCTTTGGAGTTGCTGTAAAAAAGTATTTGCCTCCCTCCTGATATACAGAGTCAACCAAAAAATGTATACACACTTCAGGAAAAGAAAAACTTGTATAAATTTTGTAATATTAAATTTATTGTTATACTGTATATATATATATATATATATATATATATATATATATATATATATATATATATATGCACAAAGGGATAAATCAAAAGTATTCTTATTTTTTGCACAAATATTTTCCAAGCATAAACTGGCTGTACCTGTGTATTTTCTACCCAACTTGTTATTAATCTATATTTCTAATTCAATTATCTAAAGCAAATATGCATTATCTTAAAGATGTAAACGTAACAACCAACTGTCAGGGATAACCCCTGGGGGGTCATGAGGGTCAGGGGTAACTCCTCAACACCATGGACTCTATATCATGTTATTCTGAACTGCACTTCCCAAAGGACATCACACCATAGTCTTGTCTTTATATTCACCTAGACTAGACCTAGTCTAAAATCTAGTTTCTGTTGATTAGTTTGGTTATAAATATTCTTGTCCTGGGTTTATTTGGTCTCTCACATCTGTTGTGTTAGTTCTGCTTTTGTACGCTGTGCTTTGATAAGCTTTTCTGGAGCCAGGAGAGACTCAGTCAAACACACACACACACACACGTTTTCTGTAAGAAAGGTCTCTGTAAGTTACAGTAGGTGTCAGTCAAGAGATGAATCAGGAGGTGTTGGCTCGAGTTGGGGAGAGAGAGGGAAAAAGAGAGATAAAGAGAGACATAAACATTGAATGAGAAGGTAAGCGTACAGTAGGAGCGTTCACACCTTCAAGAACAGATGCAAGAGGAGACAGGAAGATAGCGGCGGGAAAGATTTAACACATTAATATGGTTACAGATTTATGCGAAAGAGAGCAATAAAAATAACTAATTTTTATCTAAAATAATTATCTTACAATGTCTTAACAACTGCTACTATGCCGTGTCCGCATCCAATGTTTCCTTAGACCAATCCAATCACATAAAACATCAGAAAGAAAAGATCAATACAAATGAAAAATGATAGCTACAGTATATTTGGATGGCTGTTTGTAATAATATAAGAATATGGTGCCAGGCTCCGCCCCCTAGTTTTAGCTGCATAAAAGGTTTGGACATTTTAAGAAATCAGGATATCATGTTGGAGTCGAGAATAATGCTATCAATCCATCTGCTGGATTTTCGACCTATTGGCTAGCATATTTTATCTGGCGTGCTCCTATTTTATCAGTTATGAACCTTGTGAACTGAAAGCTAATGACGTCTCTGTCTCTGTCTTGCTCAGCTAAATTAATAAGCCCTGGAGTTCAAACATCCTTTACATCATGAATACTTCATTCTAGGACCATAACAAAGGCACATGTTTTAACAGTAGGTGTCACTAGTGAACTGTGTGTTAAATGTGGCTTTGTAATGTACCTTTACCCAAATCAATCAAAAAGAGTTTCAACACTTGACTTCTTTCCACAATTTGATGAAATCATAAGATATAAAGACTGCACTACATGACTGTGAGAATGTCTTATATGTTATATAAGTTAATCTATAATTTGATATTTAATTTTAAACCAAATGTTTTTCAATCTCAACACAACTATTTAAATGCTACATTATTTAAACAAACATATTTTTTTTTTTCTGTGTTTCACCCATAGAACACAGTAGTTCCAAGCTGAAATTATTTAATGTCAAATTTACTATTTTGGGTTATTAAGGTTTTAGATTTGACTACCAAAGCAGACTAATAACTTTAAGAATTTTATAGTAGCGCAGTATTTAAACAGAGTTTGAGGAGAGGTTTAGAATCTATACACACTCTGTATAATTCAATAGCGTTTAAAAAGGTTGCACAATGTAACATGCACAATGTAAACTAAATACATTTTAATACGTTTTAATGTTAGTGGTTTTATATTGATATATATTTAGCAATTTTTTGCTAAGTTCTTTGAATCTTGAATCTTAAAATACAGTATAAGTAAGTTCTTGTGTTGATTTTAAATGTTTTTACTGTAAGTTTCTAACTTTCACACCATGTAGACACAAACATCTCTTTGGTTTAAATAGTTTAATGTGATAATATACAGTATAATGGTAATGCATGTTTATTAAATTTACACATTTTTCATTTTATATTTATGCAAGAAAGCAGACTAATAATTTTTCTTCTTCAGAGGGTGATAACATCACTAGTAAATGTAACTCTTTGTAGTGATTTATGTACAGTACGACCCTTAAGTCTTGTTCACACTCATATGATTTTCTCCCTGGATACTGCAGTGTTACAGAAATAACTGATCTGATTGGATGATTTTACACAGAGGCACTGAACACTGACACTGAAGCATCTGTCACATCTCTTACTTTCCTGAGGTAGTGTACAGGCGACTGTAGTGTATTACTGGTGGTTAACTCGTGCTCTCTCCTGTTAGACCCTATAAAATGGCCTGCTGCTTATGACCTCAGTGTCTCACTGGAAGAGCTCTGCAAACACGACATTGATCTAGCAGTGAAAAGCTACAAAAGTCCTCCTGAAGCTCTGGGTGAGTAAATAGAGGAGCATCAGTGTTCTTCTCCAAACACACCTGCATTTATTTATCAGCTCAAAATATATTGATTATTTACTTAATGTATCTACCTTTGTTTTATATTGCCTAAGTGAAGTGCAGATGTATTTTCTCTATTTATATTATTCTCTCAAATAGAACATAAATATGAAGTCTAAAATATATGTCATTTGCATTTTGGGTTTATGTTGTAGAATATAATAAATCCTTTCCCAAAATGGGTGTGCAGGTAGTGTACACTCACAAGCTGCTAAGCTAATATATTCTTCTTCTTTATTATTATTATTATTATTATTATTGTTGTTGTTGTTGTTGTTGTTGTCCACAGACGTTCCGCAAAACTCCATTTATCCCAGAGATAATGTGAGAGTTGGTAGAAAAAGCACACTCATCTGTCATTCAGCACGTTTCTTCCCTCCTCCTGTCCGCATCACCTGGACCAGAAATGGTGTAAATGTGACTGATGAATCCTCACTCAGTCAGTACTACCCGAATCAAGACGACACCTACAATCAATTCTCCCACCTGCCCTTCATTCCACAGGAAGGAGATGTTTACACCTGCATGGTGGAGCACAAGTCCCTGGAGACACCCGACACCAAGACATGGGGTGAGACCACATAAAAACCTGCCAGAGACAATACATCAAATGTTTAACCCCGTAACAAATAATAAGCAATTTAATGTTACTCACTCACTCATTGTCGTTACTGCTTTATCCTGTATTCACGCTCGCAGAATTTAATGTTACTATAGCTATTAAATACACATTTAATTAAACGTACAAGTGACTGATCTAACACAGCCATGTGTGCATGTGTGTGTAGAGGTGGATGTTGAGATTCCCAGTGTGGGTCCGGCTGTGTTCTGTGTAGTGGGTCTGGCTGTAGGACTGCTCGGAGTCGCTACTGGAACTTTCTTCCTCGTCAAAGGAAATTAAAGCTCACATTACTGCTCTGAAGATCTACAATCTCAATAAATCCATAAAGTTCCTTAACTGTATCTAATACATTGATAAAATGAATGTTGGTGAAAAAGTAACAAACAGAAATAATATTACAAAATGTGTAATAATTGTAATACATTTGCATTTTAAACTGCATTAGCAGGTATTATAGGAGTCATACAGGCCCCTTTATGCATATCAATTTTGTGGCTTTTTTTTTTTTTATCATACACATGCCATTCACAATGAGATATTCAGTTCATAGGATATAGATGCAAAGTTCACAAGCCAGCCTAAGAGACATAAACTCACCTCTGAATATAATATTTCCCATAATTATGCCCCGGCTAGGACTTGCACACAAGCAGCAAACAACAGACACGTGTTCGTGTGTATTTTGTTTGTCTCAGAGATCATAAATTTATGCTATTACCAAACACCTTAAATAAGGAATCAACATGTGTTTTTGGCCTATTACTGTAGCTTGTACAGTATAAACACCGCACATGCCAGACTTATTAATAAGTGTCATGGTTAAATCTCTCCATACTGAGTGTATCGCGCAAGTTTACCAGCTGTATTGTTAAACCACTTTAATGCTTTCTGCTCACTCTGATACAGTGAGTGTCATGTTTATTTAATTCTTCTGTATCACGTTATTGCTGATATGTTTATAAAGTTTTAGAAATTATATTATTATAGTTTTTGATATTTTATTATTTCCACAGTTAAGCGAGTAGGTAAAGATTTTAGTCCAGGCCTTCTCGTCCAACATCAGTGTGTCTGACCTGACAAATGCATTTCAGGAAGAACGGTCAAAAATTCCCATAAACATCCTCCCTAACCTTGTGGAAAGCCTTTACAGAAGAGGTGAAGCGGTTACAGCTGGAAAGGGCCAACATCATATTAAACCCTATAGATTAAGACTTGAATTTTACTCAAGTTCATATGCATGTGAAGGCAGGCGAGCGAATACTTTTTGCTACATAGTGCATTTTGTACAAAGAAAACGTCTCGGGTTACTTTGCTGTAACCCTGTTCCCTGAAAAGGCGGGAACGAGATGCTGCGTGAAAACGCTATGGGAACATCTTGTCATGTTGCCGGTTGTGAAGCATGTGTGTACCACACACCCCAAATTTTTGCCCTTTATAACCTCCGTCAGGTGACGTCATCTGATAGGACGCACCTGCAGGTTATAAATAGGAGTGAACCGAAAACATCCCTCAGATTGATTTGTCTGAACGGACGTCTGGTCACATAGGCAGTGCGGCATTGGGACGCAGCATCTCGTTCCCGCCTTTTCAGGGACCAGGGTTACAGCAAAGTAACCCGACACGTTCCCTTTCAAAGGCTACACTCGACGCTGCGTGAAAACGCTATGGGAACGAGAGTACCAACGCCGCCGCACTGCAAGTGTCTGGATTTCAAGGTTGTGTAGCGTGTGCGCACAAGGCCGAGAAGGTCTCAGAACTATGTCTGGGTAGCTGACTCGAGGACCCGTGGGCCCGGAGTAGCATGAACATCCAAACTATAAATGTAATAAATGTGTGCGGAGAGGACAACCCTCCGTGTCACATACTTGCTGCAGGGGAATACCTCTTGCTAGTGCAATAGATGAGGCGATCCCCCTGGTTGAATGAGCCCTGATTCCTAGAGGCGAAGTGAGCCCACGCGCCTCATAGGAGAGGGTAATAGCTCAGTGTAGTGGGGGCCACCCCCCGTTGCGGCCCCAGACCATGTAAAAGCTGCTCTGACTTACGCCACTGGCTGATGCGGTGGACGTAAATCTGAAGAGCACGTACTGGACACAGTAAGTGAAGTCTCTCCTGCTCCGAAGCTGTAAAGGCGGAGGACAGAAGGCTTCAAAACAATAGGATGCATATTGGCAAATGTGTGCGGAGAGGACCAACCCTTCGCATCACAGACTTGCTGCAAAGGAATACCTCTTGCTAGTGCAATTAATGAGGCGATTCCCCTGGTTGAATGAACCCTGATTCCTAGAGGCGAAGTGAACCCACGCGCCTTATAGGAGAGGGCAATAGCATCTCTCACGCAGCTTGCGGCTTCAAAACATGTAAAAGCTGCTCTGACTTACGCCACTGGCTAATGCGGTGGACGTAAATCTGAAGAGCATGTAGTGGACACAGTAAGTGAAGTCTCTCCTGCTCCGAGGCTGTAAAGGCGGAGAACAGAAGGCTTCAAAACAGTAGGATGCATATTGGCAAATGTGTGCGGAGAGGACCAACCCTCCGCATCACAGAATTGCTGCAAAGGAATATCTCTTGCTAGTGCAATTGATGAGGCGATTCCCCTGGTTGAATGAACCCTGATTCCTAGAGGCGAAGTGAGCCCACGCGCCTCATAGGAGCGGGCAATAGCTGTCCGATCCTCTTAGAGAGGTAACACCATTTAGAAAAACCATGTTAAGGGTCAGAAACCTGAGGCGCTGACTCTGGTGGTTCAACAAGGGGCGCAAGCCAGAGGACAAATTATTTCTGCAGAAACTCCAGCACTGAAACAATTCGGCAGTGGACTGTGTCTACCTGCTTCGCCATGCACCAACTTTCAAATACATTCTATTTGAGGGGAGGCAGTCCTAGTACTTAGAATAGTCTTAATTACGCTGGCTGGAAGACCAGCTTGACTTAGAGTCAAAGAGTGGTAAAGGAGACATTTGCTGATCTTGCGAGGCAAAGAGGTCCACCTACGCTACATGAAATTTTCCCGGAATGTAAATCGCCCTGAGGGACAGGAATCAGGTGCGCTAGCTATTTAGCGGCGCGAGCACAGTCCGCCCTGGCGATTAATATATGAAACTGCCATAGTGTTGTCCACCCGCACTAGGACATGGTAGTCTCAACTGCTGGAGGAAGTGCTTTAGGGCCTGAAATAGAGCCATGATTTTGAGGCAATTGATGTGCCGCGCAAAAAGATGGCCTCTCCAGCTCCCTTTGGCTGGACGGTCATTTAAGACCGCACCCCAGCCCATGAGGGAAGCGTCTGTCGTTAGCATCTGCGACGACAAGACGAACTTAGAGTGGGACCCAGAGTCAGAAACCGGAGTCTGAACCACATAGGAAGGGTACGAAGCACCTGGCGCGTAACCCTTATTGGGGATTGGCCCTGGAGTAAAATCCCCTGGTTCTTAGCCACAACTGAAATGCTCTCATGTGCAGAAGGTCCAAAGGTGTCACCGTGGATACAGCTGCCATGAGAGCTAAGATCTCTGAAAGTGATGGTCACTTTCTGGTCTAGCTTGATTTCCTTGACGGTGTTGAGAATGGATTCGACACGAGTGGGAGACAGCTGTGCCCGCTTACGCTCAAATTCCATGTGACACCCAAAAATGTTGTCCTCTAAACAGGAAAGAGCATGCTTTCATGGCATTGGATCTCAATCCTAGGAAACAAAGATTAGCTAGAACGACACGCTAATGTCGAAGCGCTAGCTACTGAGACTGGGCCAGCCAGTCATGTAATTCAATACGGATGCTCTGGAGTCGTAAGAGCCAGAACTACATCCATGTATTTTGTGTATGTGCGGGTGAAAAAGCTAGACCAAATGGAAGGACCCGATACTGGTAAGCTTCGCCCCCGAAAGCGAACCTCAGGAACCTCCTGTGTTGTGGCAATATTTCCATTGATTTATTTTTAGATAGCGGTAAAGCCCGCAAAATCTAAAAAATTGGACGCAGCCCCCCGTTTCTCTTGCACTTTCCGGTTTCATGGAAGTGGAGACCACGCCATTGAAACGCGGAGGGTGATGTGAGAACTAAATCCTGTAGTTTCTCTGTACAGTGCTTAGTACCCAAGGAGATATACTTGGCAGTAGCTTCCACGCTGCCAGTTTCTCAGAAAGGGGCAAAGCTCAGTGGCCTGGTTAAACGGGGGGGATGTTAGATGTTCGGCATCCTGAAACACGGCAGGAAAAACCTGAAGAACTAACATTTTATTGGAGACTGGAGTTGCCCGAAACACCAGTGGTGGCGGAGCAAGAACACCAACCTCCTGGGGGTGCCAGGGAGAACACTTCATTCTTTAAAAGGAATTCTGCGTGCCTCTCCCCATTGGGGGGCAACCCCCCACGGTCCTGGGTACATTGACCTCAGGGCTTCTTTGTGAAGACAATATGCCAGTCTGACCTCTTTTGAGGCGGATTGCGTGACGCACCCCAATCTTGCGAGGGGGTGCCTAGCTCAAAAACACTCTCCTAGTGTGTTTCATGCCTCGCAACAGTCAGACTCGGTCGAGACTGGGTGGCCGACAGTCCCGACTCTTGAGCAAGGCGGGGAAGGAATTTCCCGAAGGCTTGTTATATAACTTTGCCTCATGAACCTAGTGGCGACCGAGTTAATGACATCGCCAAGTAGGCCGGGAGGCGAGATGGGGCATCGAGTGATTGCGAGGCGCGCGCGTAGCACTTAATCGAGCAGTAAAGTGTAGAGATCGCCCTCCGATATGGATTATACACACGGAGGGACATCTCGTTTAAACTCTGCCATTATTGGTGAGTTAAACACTTATTTTTGCTGGTTAGACACACACGCTCACAACTAGGTGAAGACAAGAATCTGAGGAATGTTTCCGATTCACTCCTATTTATAACCTGCAGGTGCGTCCTATCAGATGACGTCACCTGACCGAGGTTATAAAGGCCAAAGATTTGGCGTGTTTGGTACACACATGCTTCACAACCGGCAACATGACAAGATGTTCCCATAGCGTTTTCACGCAGCATCGAGTGTAGCCTTTAAAAGGGAACAGAAATCAACCAATAATACAATATAAAAAGAAAAAGCAAAAATGTAAAGAGTGTATTACATTCAGGTTGAATGCAACCACGGGGGGGGGGCGCAATCCAGTGTCTTCTTGTGCCAGTCCCAAGTCTGGATAAATGCAGAGGGTTGTGTCAGGAAGGGCATCCGACGTAAAACATTTGCCAAATCAATGATGCGAATCAAGAATATAATTCCCATACCGGATCGGTCGTGGCCCGGGTTAACAACGACCGCCACTGGTGCTGTTGACCTACAGGGTGCTGGTGGAAATTGGGCTACTGTTGGTCGAAGAAGGAGAGGAGGAAGGCGTGTACGTAAGCAGAGAGAGAAGAGGAAAGGCAAGAGTTTAGGAGTGATAGTAGGGACTTTGAATGTTGGGACCATGACAGGGAAGGGAAGAGAGTTAGTTGATATGATGCAGAGAAGAAAGGTGGATATACTGTGTGTACAGGAGACCAGGTGGAAAGGTAGCAAGGCTAGAAGCTTAGGATCAGGGTTCAAATTGTTTTACCATGGTGTGGATAGGAAAAGAAATGGAGTAGGAGTTATTCTAAAAGAGGAGTTTGTAAGGAATGTTCTAGAGGTGAAGAGAGTATCAGATAGGGTGATGAGTCTGAAGCTGGAAATTGAAGGCGTGATGTTAAATGTTGTTAGTGGTTATGCCCCACAGGTAGGAGGTGAGAAGGAGAAATTCTGGAGTGAGTTAGATGAAGTGATGCAGAGCATCCCCAGAGGTGAAAGAGTGGTGATTGGTGCAGACTTCAATGGACATGTTGGGGAAGGGAACAGAGGTGATGAAAATGTGATGGGCAGGTTTGGCCTTCAGGACAGGAATGTAGAAGTACAGATGGTGGTGGACTTTGCAAAGAGGATGGAAATGGCAGTAGTAAATACTTTCTTCCAGAAGAGGCAGGAACATAGGGTGACATATAAGAGTGGAGGCAGAAGCACTCAGGTCGACTACATCTTGTGTCGACGTTGTAACCTGAAAGAGATCAGTGACTGCAAAGTGTTGGTAGGGGAGAGTGTAGCCAGACAACACAGAATGGTGGTGTGTAAAATAACCCTGGTGGTGAGGAAGGCGAAGAGGACAAAGACAGAGCAGAGGACAAAGTGGTGGAAGCTGAGAAAGGAAGAATGTTGTGAAGTCTTTAGGGAGGAGTTGAGACAGGCTATGGGTGGTCAGGAAGTGCTTTCAGTTGACTGGACAACTACAGCCAATGTGATCAGGGAGACAGGTAGGAGGGTACTTGGTGTATCATCAGGTAAGGGGAAAGTGGACAAGGAGACTTGGTGGTGGAATGAGGAAGTCCAGGAGTGTATACAGGGAAAGAGGCTAGCTAAGAAGAAGTGGGACACTGAGAGGACTGAAGAGAGTAGACAGGAGTACAGGGAGATGCAGAGTAAGGTGAAGGTAGAGGTGGCAAAGGCCAAACAAAGAGCATATGAGGACTTGTATGCTAGGCTAGACAGTAAGGAGGGAGAGGGGGATCTGTACAGGTTGGCAAGGCAGAGAGATAGAGATGGGAAGGATGTGCAGCAGGTTAGAGTGATTAAAGATAGAGATGGAAATGTACTGACAGATGCCAGAAGGGTGATGGGAAGATGGAAGGAGTACTTTAAGGAGTTGATGAATGAGGAAAACGAAAGAGAACAAAGAGTAGAAGAGGTGACTGTTGTGGAACAGGAAGTAGCAAATATTGGTAGAAGTGAGGTGAGAAGGGCGTTGAAGAGGATGAAGAGTGGAAAGGCTGTTGGTCCTGATGACATACCTGTGGAGGTATGGAAGTGCTTAGGAGAGGTGGCAGTAGAGTTTTTGACAAGTTTGTTTAACAAGATCTTGGAGAGTGAGAGAATTCCAGAGGAATGGAGGAGAAGTGTATTGGTGCCAATTTTTAAGAACAAGGGAGATGTGCAAAGCTGTGGCAATTATAGAGGTATAAAGCTAATGAGCCAGACAATGAAGCTGTGGGAAAGAGTAGTGGAAGCTAGGTTAAGGGTAGAAGTGAGCATTTGTGAGCAGCAATATGGTTTTATGCCTAGAAAGAGTACATCAGATGCAGTATTTGCTTTGAGGATGCTGGCAGAGAAGTACAGAGAAGGTAACAGGGAGTTGCATTGTGTCTTTTTAGATTTAGAGAAAGCGTATGACAGGGTGCCAAGAGAGGAGCTGTGGTATTGTATGAGGAAGTCTGGAGTGGCAGAGAAGTATGTTAGAGTGGTGCAGGACATGTATGAGAGCTGTAAGACAGTGGTAAGATGTGCTGAAAGGTGTGACAGAAGAGTTTAAGGTGGAGGTGGGTCTGCATCAAGGATCGGCTCTAAGCCCCTTTTTGTTTGCTCTGGTGATGGACAGGATGACAGATGAGGTAAGACAGGAGTCCCCATGGACTATGATGTTTGCAGATGACATTGTGCTCTGTAGCGAGAGCAGGGAACAGGTGGAGGAAAATTTGGAGAGGTGGAGGTATGCTCTGGAAAGCAGAGGAATGAAGGTTAGTCGCAGCAAGACGGAATACATGTGTGTGAATGAGAGGGACCCAGGAGGATCGGTGAGGCTACAGGGAGCAGAGGTAAAGAAGGTGCAGGATTTTAAGTACTTGGGGTCAACGGTCCAGAGCAACGGAGAGTGTGGAAAGGAGGTGAAGAGGCGGGTACAGGCAGGTTGGAATGGGTGGAGAAAAGTGTCAGGTGTGTTGTGCGATAAAAGAGTATCAGCGAGAATGAAAGGAAAGGTGTACAGGACAGTGGTGAGACCAGCGATGCTCTACGGCTTAGAGACAGTGGCGCTGAAGAAAAGACAGGAGGCAGAGTTGGAGGTAGCAGAGCTGAAGATGTTAAGGTTCTCTTTGGGAGTGACAAGGATGGATAGGATTAAGAATGAGTTTATCAGAGGGACAACCCACGTTAGATGTTTTGGAGATAAAGTCAGAGAGGCCAGATTGAGGTGGTTTGGGCATGTTCAGAGGAGAGATGGTGAATATATCGGTAGAAGGATGCTGAGGTTGGAACTGCCAGGCAGGAGGTCTAGAGGAAGACCAAAGAGGAGATTTATGGATGCAGTGAGAGAGGACATGAAGTTAGTTGGTGTGAGAGAAGAGGATGCAGATGATAGGGTTAGATGGAGGCAGATGATTCGCTGTGGCGACCCCTGAAAGGGAACAGCCGAAAGACAAAGAAGAAGTATTACATTCAGGTTGTACTCTATGGAATAAGATCACTGTCAAAAATATTTTTGCGAAAAAAAAAGATTTGTGTGTAATTCTGTCTTTTGTCTGAGTTGGATTCCAAAATCTACGACCATGACAGCTTACAGATACAATATTTTGTGTGTTTGTTACAATAAAACTCTGAAATATATGACTCTGACCGTTTAAAGACACAAATCTCGTTTTTACAACTCATGGACGAATTGCGAAATTACGCCCACGAATTCTGTGTGTTAAACCACTGTCAAAAATACGTCATCAAGGCCACATGCACAGGCATTACTATCCGTGGGAAGAGGAATCGATTCGGCACATGCACTCCTTAAATCTTACCTACTGTAGTTAAAACATGTCTGTAATTTTACTTCTCTTAAACATGTCCGAATATGTGAAGAAAAAAAAACGTACCTGAGACGATGAGAGAGCGCTCGGCTGCGGATCTGGCATTTTGACGCCAGTGGTTTAAAACAGTGGCGGGGAGCATGTGCCGAATCGATTTATCTTTCCTCAGATAGTAATGCCTGTGCATGTGGCCTTGATGACGTATTTTTGACAGTGGTTTAACACACAGAATTCGTGGGCGTAATTTCGCAATTCGTCCGTGAAACAGAGGAGTTGTAAAAACAAGTTTTGTGTCTGTAAACGGTCAGAGTCGTATGTTTCAGAGTTGTGTTGTAACAAACACACAAATTCTCGTATCTGTAAGCTGTCATGTCCGTAGATTTTGGAATCCAACTCAGACAAAAGACTACACACAAATCTTTTTTTTTTTTTTTCTATGCACAAATATTTTTGACAGTGATTTTATTCCATAGTACTCACTATAACACATTACGTCCGCAATGTGGCATTTTTTGTTTGTTTGTTTATTTGCCATGTTGACTATTGTGCTAACACGCTACTGTTTGCACTAAGATCCAGCACCCACTTCAAACACATTCTATTGTATATACAGTATTCATATATTTATTATGTTTTAGTGCAATTATCTTTTATTACGTAAAATTACGTGTTTATTATTACGTTTCCTATTGCTGCTGGTCTCTGAGAGCTACCAAACAAATCCCACTGTATCACTACAATGACAATATAGTCTATTTATCTTAATATCTTTATCTCTATCTGATCTTTTTTATGCTGATGCTGATAATAAATAACATGCAATACAAACTTATCCACATGCAATGCTTAATGAAATATACAATATTACAAATTGTTAATACTTTCTTTGAACATCACATTTTAAAATGTAAAATTTTCCAGTTTATCAGTTAGAAATTGTACTTTAGCTCAAAGACCCGTACTGGAGCAAGGTTTCCACTCCACATTTAAATAGAAATATTGGTAGACTATATTGAACCTTGGTTAAATTTGAAATGTAAGGTGGTGACTGATGATGCAGTGTCTCTGCAGCGTGTGATTGGTCAGTTTAATAACACTGAGTGAGTGAGTGAGTGAGTGCACAGCACACTGACTTCTCTCAGTCTTTCACAATCAGAGATGATGGTAAAGCTGTGGATCTGTCTCCTGGTGCAGTTATCCACGCTGGATACAATAGGTATGTTTATTTATTGTTTTAATTCTAAAGTATTTTTGCAATATTATTCGAGAAATATAATAAAAAAATGAATTGTGTGGAATAAACTGGGTTTATTGGGGGAATGTAAATAAAGAGTAATGACTAAGTAGCTCTAATGTGTCTGTAATAATGATTTTTATTTATTTATTTTACTCTCATAGGTGGATATTACTATGAGCTGAGAACGCAGTGCATTCACAGCTCCAGAGATTTAAGTGATATGGTTTTTTTGCATATTCGAATTTTCAACAAGATTAGGTACTGGTGGTTTAACAGTACAGTCGGCAAGTTTCAGGGCTACACTCAGTATGGCATGTATAATGCAGAGAGCTTTAACAATGACACAGCCACCTTAGAAATGGCGCGAGCTGCTTTGAATGACATCTGTAAGTACAATATACGGAACTTCTACCCAACTACAGATTGTCCGTCAGGTAAGCCATGATTTTATTTTTTAAGTGACTAATTACAATTATAATTAAAGTTACATGATCTGAAACATTAAATGATATGTATTAACATAGAAAAACATGTAATATATGTGGTGCTGTGGTTCTTTCTGCAGTTGAGCCGGAGGTTGAAGTGAAGTCAGTGAAGCAGTCAGACGGCTCATATCCTGCTATGTTGATGTGCAGCGCTTACAGCTTTTATCCTCCACACATTAAAGTGACCTGGCTGAGAAACGGACAAGTAATTAAGGGAGGTGTGACGTCCACAGAGGAGATGGCTGATGGAGACTGGTACTATCAGGTCCACTCATATCTGGAGTACATGCCTGAGTCTGGAGAGGAGATCTCCTGTGTGGTGGAACACGCCAGCTTCAAAAAGCCCATGAGCTATAAGTGGGGTGAGTCTGATCACATTAAGCTAAACTAAAGTAAAAGACATATTTGTGAAACAGAACACAACTGATTCCTTCTATAAATGTTGCTACCCCACAGACCCCTCTCCTCCTGCGTCTGATAAGAGTAAGATCGCTATCGGGGCTTCAGGTCTGGTGTTGGGGATCGTGCTCTCAGCTGCTGGGTTTATCTACTACAAGAAGAAATCATCAGGACCTTACTGAGGTGAAGATCTTCCATCAAGAGTTTAATGTGTGAAAATCAAAACCAGTAAATAGTACAGTAGTAACAGCACTTATTTTTTAAATTCATCAAATCAAATAATGGCTTACAAGTCATGTTCTTTCATTAATTTTTGTCATAATTAAACTTGACCAAACAATCACCTACACTTTGTTTCTTCATTAGTACAATAGAAGTTATGTATTTCCTGGGTTTCTGGGTCTATAACTCACATGCAACTTTATAGATAGGTAATTTTTTTAATTTTTTTTATATACAGTAGCACTTTTAACATTGGTCATTGTCTCAAAGCATTTTTACAAAATTAAAAGAAAATTATGAAAATGTGTATGAGATGTGAGAAAAATGTGTATAAATCATAGCTACATAAATCTGAATCATTTCATTCTTTTAACATTTATTAAATTCTACACAGGACAACAGTCAAAACATAATACCTTTGGCAGTTGATTAGGTACACGGCAGTATAATTAAACTGACACTTGTGGTATGTTGCAAAAATGTCTACAATCAGGTACTTAAGTGCATTAGAAGTTTATAAAGAAGAGTGTATAAGTCAAAGGAAACACACCACTAGCACACACACACACACACACTCAGTACATTTACAGTACATTGCAAAAGTCTTGACCCCTCTCATTGCTTCATGATTTGCTTTTTTTGTATTTTTAATGAAACCTTGAGGAATAGTTCTCTAAGCTTACTCAAGGATTTTTTTGGGGTATCATTTTTGCAAGATTTTGCCTCTCAACTCCAGTCACTGTACCTTGAAAGTTTCAGAGGAACGTTTTAATTGGTTAGCCACACAGTGTCCTATGTATTATCCTATGATAAAGACATCTAACTTAAGACATGAACTATTGAGAAACAGGTGCAGATGATGACAGAGGATCAGGCCGGTGATTAGTATACAGGTAGTCCCCGACTTACGGACAAGTTCCGTTCTGGGAGCATGTTTGTAAGTTGGATTTGTTCTTAAGTCCAACAAAGTGAGTCTTTGACATGAATATACAATGTAAAGCATACCAATCCACTTGAGTAAGTCTCTGTGCCCCTCCCCACACTGCCATCTGGTGGCCAAAACCCATAAATGCGTCTAAAGACATTAATCTCCACGAGAAATGTAACAGTGTTCCACATTTTTAAATCGCAAGGGGAATCCCGGGCACCCGGGTCTTTCACTGCATGGATTTTGAACTCTTTTATGTTGATAATTTTCTGAAATTTGGATTATTCATCCTCAGGACACCTATTTTCTATCATCGTGCTCCCGGACTGATTTTTTGAAACTAGTGCGGTGACTTGTGGCCTTCACATGCATATGAATTTGAGTAACATCCAATTCTTATGCTATAGAATTTTCATATGATGTTAGCCCCACCCCCAGAAGTCACAAGATTTATTTTAAATATAGGAATTTTTTACCATTTTCCCAGAAACGCATTTGTGAGGTTAGACACTAATGTTGGACGAGAAGGACTGGCTCGCAGTCTTCGAGCCCAACTCCTGAAAAACAACCACACACTAATTCCAACATGACTGCGCACCTATGCACAAAACAAGAACCATAAAGACATGGATGAGCAAGTTGAGTGTGGAAGAACATGACTGACTTGCACAGAGTCGTGACCTCAACTCGACAGAACACCATTGGGATGAATAAGGGCAGAGACTACAAATGTTTGTAAGTCTGGGGACTACCTGTACTGCTAATGCTGACTCCTGAGTGATTGGAACAGACAAGAGGGGAAATGAGGTTACTGCTGAGGTTGTCACATAAACAACTGATTTTTACATTGTATCTTTCGGCACTTTGCAGCCTGTTGCATTAAAAAAAAAAACATTCTTTTGATTTAATTTACATCATTTAATTTTATTTTATATGAAAAAATGTAGAGAGGGGATCAAGATTTTTTTTTTTTGCACAGGTTTGTATTTTTAATGCAATTGCGGTTCTGTGTAAATGTCCTTCTTTTTTAACCAGAAAAAATAAACAGGTTCATTCATCAAACTCAAATGCTTTTTTTATTATTATTTCACAGTCCGCTAGAATGGGGATACATTAAGCTGTTTAAATCTTAAACTTAATATTCATTGCATTTTGATTAAACAGACCTGTGATCATTTAAATCTGAAATTTTGCAAGAACTGTGATAAATGCACTATGTACATTATTTGTGTGTGTCTTCATGCGATGCTACCCTGATTAGGGTATAAACATCTTATTAGACACTTCTTTGTCTTGAAATCCAGCTATGAGAAAAGAGTCAAATGAGCACAGTGGCATGGTTTTACATAACTTCACGCTGAAGTGTCTCATTCTTTTTTACTTTTAGACATTCGCCTGGGTGAATGGACACCTTTTTACCATTTTTAAATTGATTATGATTACACAGCATTTATATATTTGTCTTTCATTTTCATTAAAAGTAATATTTATTTATTTATTTATTTTAAGTGTATGTCTTTTCTGCAAGCATAAATCGTTTTCTTCTGCTCAATTCTACTGTAGATTACATACAGATTGGATTGAAATAAAGAAATGTGTTATTAAAATAAATAATTATAAATTCATTATTTATTATTACAGTGAATCAAACTGTTTCACTTGTCTTAATCTTCAACAAGTTAAGTGTTGTTTCATTCACAATTATCACAGAGTTAAAGAGGAAAAAAAATACACAGTTTTGTTTAACAGTTTGTGTTAAAAGCAAAGAATTTGAAAATAAGTTTAAGTGCTATTTTATGCATTACTGAGACTGAAAGTCATGTTGTTAACATAAAGCGAATTTTCTGTGATTCATGTAAAATTTGATAAACCTTTGCAAGGAAACCTTTTTTAACCTTGTTTATTTGCAAATTGGGTGGTAGCTGGAGCCTCACAGCTCCACATCTGCAAACATACAGGTTAGATGTTAGAGTGCCCATGTGTGTGAAAAAAAAAAAAAACACTGGAACAATGTACATATTAGCCTTTCTGATTTCTCTTACTGTAATCTGCACTAAAATGTATATACAGCAAAACCTCGGTTTCCGAGTAACGCGGTTCACGAGTGTTCCGCAAGACGAGCAAAGATTTTTAATAAATTCTGATTTGGAAAATGAGCATCATCTTGGTTTACGAGTACCGAGTATCATGTATCAGGCATGTGCTTCTTGATTTGGCACCGAGAGTCACGTGATCACAACTGAGCCAACGGTTTTTCTTTCTCACCGCGCCGGTTCACACACACTCTCTCTCTCTCTCGCCTTTAATTTGTTTGTGTGTGTGTGTCTGTGTGTGTGAAACAGAGAGGGGGTGCTTCACTTACACACAACTGGCACGGTGTCAAATTATGTGCTTGCACACACATAATACACACACGCCGCAGCGCAAGAGAGAGAAACGCACACACACACACACACACACACACACACACACAGTGCCTGTGCGCATAAATGGAAACATCTGTCTGGATTTATTTTTATTTTTTTAAAGGTAAAGTGCAGGTTAATTTGTTTTATATCTACTTTATATTTTGTGTTAATTATTTATAATGTATAAATGTTTTTTTTTTTTTTGGGCTGTGGAACGAATAATTTTAATTTCCCTAATTTATTATGGGAAAATCTGCTTTGGTTTACGAGGGTTTTGGAATACGAGCCGCTTTCCAGAACAAAATATGCTCGTAATCCCATGTTCCATTGTGATCATGTAGAATTCAAACACATATCTATTATATAGCAGAGCTTAA
This sequence comes from Clarias gariepinus, assembly GCF_024256425.1. Lineage (NCBI taxonomy): Eukaryota > Metazoa > Chordata > Actinopteri > Siluriformes > Clariidae > Clarias > Clarias gariepinus. The sequence goes on along the minus strand of NC_071108.1, from coordinate 34,502,965 downwards.
AATTGCAAGATGCTGTATATGAAACCAAACATGTAAATAATACAGTACATGGAAACAATATACAGTAGCACATACAGTAAAATGACACCATACTTGCATTATAATCATGCTAAGATTCGCAAGTAAAATATACATCACAAAATATAGGTGGACATCTACTGTATATAAAGATGCCATTTTTAAAACAGAGGTAGCTAGTGTATTGTCTACTCAGTTTAACAAAAAAATAAGTGAATTTAAAACAGCAGTGAGCCCATCTCCTTTCACTGTTACTGTAGCCACATCAGAAGTCCAAAAGAAACTAGAGGAAACTTCTAATATTTCAAATTAATTTTACACACAGTATTGAGGAACCTATTGTTCCCAGGCTGTGATCATTATTTTAGCTCTCCTTTCTACAGAAGGGGGAGGAGTTATAAAGTTTGATGGTCTATTACAAAAACAGCCTTTTTCCAACTTAGAAATATTACCAAGTTTAGGAACATTCTATCCGTATCTGATGCAGAAAAGCTAGTTCATGCATTCATGACCTCCAGACTGGACTATTGTAATGCATTACTAGGTGGTTGTCCTGCATCCTCAATAAACAAGCTACAGTTAGTCCAAAATGCAGCCGCCAGGGTTCTCTCTAGATCCATAAAATATGATTATATAACCCCAATATTATCATCCCTGCACAGTTTAGAATTAATTACAAACTAGCATTACTTCCATACAAGGATCTAAATGGTTTAGCTTCCATATATCTAGCCAGTCTTCTGACACATTACAATCCAGCACGCTCCTTAAGATTGCAAAACTCCGGACTTCTGGTAGTTCCCAGAATATCAAAATTTACAAAAAGGGGTAGAGCATTCTCATATTAAGCTTCTAAGCTGAATACAGTATCTACGCTAATTCTTTTCTTTTCCACCTGTTTTTCCTTTTTTCCGACCCATCCCGAGGCATCTGGAGATTGTGCCAGCTCCAGTAGGCAGAGGCCAACCCTGCAAAGATCTTGAGGCATCCAGAGAAGGACCAGCTCCAGCTAGATTCTGCTTCATGATGGCTTGGATCTACACATGCTGCTCCTGAGCTCTCAGTGATCCAGACCCCCTCTGTTCTCTGCACCTGCTGACTCATCCCTGTGCTGAACTGGACTCCATGATAACTTGGACAACATTTGTTATACTGAACTATACTTACAGCAGCCTAACACGTGATGTTATATAATTTCTGTTATCCGTTATCACCCAAATGAGGATGGATCCATCAATTTTCTTTTCATTTTGTGAAGCTGCTTTAAGACAATGACCATTGTTAAAAGCTCTATATAATTGAATTGAATTGAATTGAATGGTTTTTGAAGGAAAGACCACCTGTGGTTTTCTGTGGCGCTACTTGGTGACCTTAATCAATGGCTGTGCATGGTCACCAGTGTGGCATGCAGCAAATGGAACATATTGTTCTGAGAGGTTTCTTCAGCATTCTCCTCTCAGACACCTCCATCAAATACTCCAGCTCCACTCCAATGACATAGCCACCTTTCTAATAAGTTAGTATGTTGGCATCTGGTGTCTTTACTCTGCTAACCCAATACACTATGGAACTGAAGATGGAACTGCCCACACAACTCAACGAAGTTGTCCACCACACTCCTGCACTCACCCTCCTGACTATTCCTGATATAGCCCACAATGGCAGAGTCATCGGACAACATTCTGCAGGGGACAGACAGTGAGATGTGTGTGTTTGTGTGTGTGGTGTTTGTTCAGCATGTATGAACATGTTGGTTACAAAAAATCTTATGCCATGAAAATGGAAAAGAAAGAAGATCTAAACATTACCCAGGTGATAACCACAGAGAAAAACTGCTATTTTAAATATTTTCTTTTACAAGCAGCCGAAAATGAAATTTGCACTTGTTTTGGGGTGCACATGTTCAGGATTTAAGTTATTGGTGATATGTCACATGATAAGCAGTATGATCATCGAAATAATGTTTCATGCCAGATTTTACTTTCTCCAGGTATTGATCATGTAATGATATTCCTCAATCGTGATTAGCTCATGGGTAAGTTTGATTAAACAGCATAGACTTTTAGGTCTGATGTGGTGATTATGGTTTCATTTACTTGTTGCCAGAGTTTCAAAACTAAAGGATTTGTTTGGCGTCATGTTTGGTGTGTACGCTTGGAACATTAGTCACTCACAATGACCCCAAATGTTTGCACAATTATTTTACTTATGCTTAGGATCAGAATGTGTCAAATATATCTTACAGAAGTGCTTTGCTGCAAAGCATTACAAAAATAAGTTAATAAATAAATGAATAAAAATCAACATTTTGTTAATACAAGAAGAGTATCTAGTTATTAGCATTGTGTTGTAAAATCTTTCAATTATGTAACGACATGATACTTGTTTAGAAACAATGCAATTAGCACTTTTGTTGAAATAACAAAACAGTCCCACAACTAACAGATCTATCAGGGATAGTTTTTGGTTAACATGGCTTGATCCACGGTAAATAATAATAATAATAATAATAATAATAATAATAATAATAATAAAAGGGATTTAACTTTAACTTTCTGTAATCTTTGGTATATAAACTATCTCAGTCAACCTCCATCTAGAGTTGAGAAAGGTTCCATGAAGAGCAGAGCCCTCTGCTTCTGTATCTCCAACATGCACTGCATGCTGTGTTGGGCACATAGCTCTGTGAAGGTCCAGCAGAATAGTGAGCTGCGATTCTTAAAGGTGATTGCCATGCAACTGCCATCATGTGGTGCAGTTCTTAGCAAAGGTTGTCCACCCAGAACACCAACTACCCCATACATTAAACATCTGGAAGGGAATTGTGAAATCAGTGACTTTGGTTGTTTGTCACTGATTTCACAATTTATTTCCAGATGTTTAATATACATTTAACATCTGGCTATTGCATGTAATATTTCAGAAACTGTTCACATCCAAAAGTCTTTAGGGTTAACATGTACTGTAATGATGCAGAGAAAACACATCCAGCAAGCAGTCTTTTTGGAGATGGAAGTGCTTTGTTTATGAGAGAGGTCGGAGGAGAATGGCCAGACTGATCTAAATTGACAGGGAGGCCATGGTAACTCAAATCTAACTCAAGCTCAAAAGATAAGGACTCAAAAATATGAAGAAGTATGTGCAGGTGTCCTATTAATGTTTTACACACACACAGGTGGAGGAAAAATTGGTGTCTCAGTGTGTTATGGCACTGATTTATTGATCAGAACTTCAGCTTAACTTTATCTTTTGACTTAAAAAAAAATCAATTTAATTTTGTTTTATTTGTATAGCACTTTTTACAACTGTGATTGTCGCAAAGCAGCTTTACACAATCAAAAGGAAATTATGGAAGTTTGTATAATATGTGAATGTGTATAAATCAAAAATGAGCAAGCCGAGGGCTACGGCGACAGTGGCAAGGAAAAAAAAATTCCTGAGATGGTAATAGGAAGAAACCTTGAGAGGAACCAGACTCAACAGTGAACCCATCCTCATTTGGATAGCAGGGATTAGTCTGCAGTAATACTATGTGTTAAGCAGCTGGAAGTTCAGTATAACAATTGATGTCTTTAAGTTAAAATGGACTCAGTTAGCTATTGGAGGTAGACTGTAGGAAATTCCAGTCCTAAACTATCGAGCGACTGCAGACCCAAGTCCTCAGAGAAATAGCAGTCTGCATCAGCCATGACCATGACCATCTTCATGGTGAAATGAAACCGTCTCCAGTCTACATACGCATCCCAGACAGACCACATGGCATCCATGTGACGAGATCTCCAATTAGAAGCAGGATACCAGGACGAGTCCGACAGGTTCAAAGGAATGAATCTCAGGAATGACATGTGTAGCTAGACAGAGAGTTAGAGAGGGGGGTGGGGGGAGAGAAAAGAAAGGAAAGAGAGAATAGGAGAGAGCAGAAGAGAAAAAGAGATAACAGTTAGGTATGGTCACAGTGACAAAATGTATAAGGTTAATGTATAATTAGTGTAGAGTGAAAGCAGGGACTTTGACAGGACTAACTATGGCAGCATAACAAACCATAATAAAAGGGAGAACCAGAAGGAAACACAGACATGGGGGTTCCCTAAAATGTAAAGCAACCAATCACTTCACCGTCAACAAATCTGAATTGGGGGTATGGCGCTGTTGAGCTTGTAATGAAGTAGGACGTGTTTTGGGAGGCCCTGTAGGATTATTGTTATAATTGTTATTAAATTGAGCTTTCCTTCTTTAATTTTTACTGTTATTCTTTCTCGTTAACAGTTTTATTTGTATATTCTTCTCTAAAGGTGGTTACAATATCATTGAGGAACGAAATCGTGAATATTTTTAAGGTGGAGCTGTGTGCTGTATTGGGGGATGATTTGTCGGAATTATAGGATTTAAAAACTCAACTGGCTAATTATAAGGTATTGCCTGAATGATTATCTAAACTGGGTCATACATCGGAGTGTATGTATGACCAATCTAATTTACACAGATTCGTTTGAGCTGAAGTATGCAGGGGTGTGTGTTTGTGTGTAGGGTTTAGGGTATGTTTGGGGTGGATGGGGAGTTTTTTTATTTTTCTTTTCATTTGTTCCATATTAGTAATAATAATAAATTTAATTCATTGTTTTTTATATGTTTATGTATGATAATTGTTCAATAAAAAAGATTTTGGAAAAAACAAACAAACCTGAGTGATCAATGAGAGTGGGGAGGACAGCATCTAAACATACCAGTTCACCATAATACTCTACGTCCATGAGTCCCCCAGATCTGCTCCTTTACCTAAGGCAGCTTTATTTACAAAAAAGGCATTGCAGTAGTCCAACCTAGAGATGATAAAAGCATTAACTATTTTTTCGCATCGTTAATGACAATATATTTTTTACCTTGGCAATATTTCTGAGGTGAAAGAATGCTATCCTGGTAATATTATCTACATGAGCTTCAAATGAAAGGCTGGAATCTATAATCACACAGAGGTCTTTTACTGTTGCACTTGATGGAACAGAAAGGCCATCTAATGTTACAGTGTGATCAAAAAGCTTGCTTCTAGCTGCATGTGATTCTAGAAGTCCTGTCTTAACAGGATTAAGCAGAAGGAAGTTAATTAACATCCAGTCTCTTATCTCCTTCACACATCGCTCAACTTAATTTATTTATCTCATCAGGTTTTGCTGAGATGTAAAACTTTGTGTCATCAGCATAACAATGAAAACTAATACCATGCGAATTATGTTGCCCAGAGGGATTATGTAAAAAGAAAAAAGCAGTGAGCCTAAAACCGAACCCTGTGAGCATAGCGGCTCCGCTACTATCTTTTCCAGAATCTTAGAGATTAAGGGGAGGTTTGATATCGGCCTGTGATTGGATTGCTGACAGGGGTCAACATCAGGTTTTTTAATTAGTGGTTTAATAACTGCTAATTTAAAAGATTTTGGAACATGGATCTAACGGATCTAATACACAGGTTGATGATTTTGCAGAAGAGATGAGTGAAATTAGTTCATTCTCTTCAAGGGGAGTAAAGTATTCTAGGTTCTGATGTGGTTTGATTAGTTTATCATCTTCATTAATTACATTGTCCGGTTTCAAAGCCTGAATTTTTGCCTAATATTTACAATTTTGTTATTGAAAAAGTTCTCACTACTGTATGTTGTTGTTGTGGAGATTTCTGTAGTGGTCTTTTTTCTCGTTAATTGTGCTACAGTATTAAATAAAAATCTAGGGGTATTTTTGTTAGCTTCTGTAAGAGTGGAGAGATACATCGATCTAGCAGCACTAAGAGCTTTTTTATAGTTCAAGACACTGTCCTTCCACGCTAATTGAAATACTAACAATTTAGTTTGACATCATTTATGTTCTAATTTTCAATCGGCCTGTTTTAAAGTGTGTGATCATTATAATGTACCAGGGAGCGAGTTTTTCCATCTCTAATTATTTTCCTGTTAACTGGAGCTACATTATCTAAGGTATAACGGAATGTCGACTCTAAATATTCAGTCGCAGGATCGAGTTCTGTGGGGTCAGACAGAGATCTGATCAAAGTTGATAACTCCGGGAGATTACTGATAAAACTCTGTGTGGTAGTTGATGTAAATATATGCTTAATGTGGTACGCGGTGTTGTGCGTATATTATTACTCTGACACACTTTAATTGAGACAAGATAGTGATCTGAGATAACTCCAGACTGTGGAATTGTGATTATATTTCTTACATGTAATTTAAAGGAGAATATTAAATCTAAAGTGTTACCTGCTTTAGGAGTAGGTCCTAATACACACTGATTTACTTTTACTGAGTCCAGTATGGACATAAATGCTGTTCTCAGGGGGTCTTCTGGATTCTAAAAATGAATATGTATGAATGTGAATAGCAGATGTAAGTTTTGTTCTTGCTCTCCTGGGAAGGTCTTTATTAGTTTCATTACTGTATGCTGCTTGATGGGGTTTGCAAATGCACTTGACAATTCTGTTTTTGCAAAAACTGTTCCAGAACAGCTGACCTTCTCTTAAAATATCAACTGACTGTTAGTGTTGTTGTTACTTAATTATCTTGTTCTAGATTGTAGAAAAAACACAGGATTAGAAGGTGTGTCCAAACCTTTGACGGATAACATTTCATTTATTTATTTATTTATTATTTTTACAAAAAAAGAAAAAATTGCAATAAAGCTTGTGTTTTTTTGTTTGTTTTTTTTTTTTTGTTTTGCTTTTTTTTTTTTTTTTTACTTCTATCACAAACCAGCAGAGTGCGAGATGGAAAAGAACTGGGCAGGAGTAGGTAACAGGACCATGTAAGCTAATATGAAGTATATATTAGTATATTAGGACATTGTGCTTACATTATAAAAACTAAAAAAAACAATTTAACAAAAAAAACATTACACATGGGGTATGTGACAGGGCGTTTTAGTTCTTATTAATGTGAGACTGTACAGACAGTGTCACACAATGTATTTGGGGAAAAGGAGACCATAAATGTAAAAACAAAGTAGCTTCTCAGATTTTTCTATCAAGCAACCATATTTTTTAAAACAAGCTAAAAAAAACCTGTTGCACGACCGGTAATATTTTCTAGCGACTTTTAAGAAAAAGAAGCTTAAAGTCACGTATTATAAATAGAAATGTCAACTATGATTTCTATTATTCTAGCTTTTGTCCTTTTAAAGAATCTATGTGTAAAAGCTGAAATTAAGTTGTCAAATTTAATTAACTAATACAGTACATTAAATTGGCAGCTCGGTGGTGTAGTGGTTAGCACTGTCGCCTTGCACCTCCAGGGTCCGTGTTCGATTCCCAGCCAGGCTCGATTCCTATCTCTGTGTGCGCAAAGTTTGCATGTTCTCTCGGTGGTGGGTTAGCTCCGGATACTTCGGTTTCGTCTCACCGTCCAAAGATATGCAGGTTAGGCTAATTGGCGTTCCCAAATAGCCCGTAGTGTGTGCATATGTGTGCCCTGCAATGAATTGGCACCCTGTCCAGAGTGTACCCTGCCTCGTGCCCTAAGCCCTTTTGGGATAGTCTTCAAGTCCCCGAGACCCTAAATACAGGATAAAGTGGTATAGAAGATGAGTAAGTGAGTAAGTAAGAACTTTAAATCGCAATTAGAACTGTACATTTCAGGTTTTTCAGGGGCATTATCTTTGTCCTAGTATAGTTAATATTTTTGCTTTCATTTTGAAGTTTGTGTCCCATTCATGTCACACAACCAGACAATTTGTTGCAGTCACAAAGAAACTATATTGCCTGGCACAATAAGTATTCCATATTATTATTTTAGGCTTTTTATTACAGTTACACAGTTGACATTTAGTTTTTTGAGAAATGCAACTAGAAAAGTGGTTTTATATTCAGCAAGTTTCACCAATAGTTCAGCCTCTCATACTAGAGAGAACTGGATTACGGTCAAAAGATATTGTGTTTACAATATATAAAAGTATTTGCTTTAATTGAATAAACATACTAATATATTCACTTGCTAAATATATAAAACTAATTCTACAGATCTCTGAGTGGGGGAAGCTAGGTTGACCTGTTTTATTTATTTCTTTACTCAATTAGTTTATCATGCTTTGTTTCTAATATTAAGTAGCTGTAATACCTCTGTAACAACCACTTAGAGCTTAAATTCATAGGTGTAAAAGTAAAAAGTTGAGTAATACAGTATGCGGGCCCCAGAATATTGGCAACAGATCCAATGTGTTGGAGGGTGGGGTCTCTATGGATTGTTTTGTCTAGCGCATTCCATGGGTGCTTCGTCAGCTTAGTTTGGAAGTTTGGAGCCTGGGTCGGCCTTGTGCTCTTCGCCTGCTGGGCCCAGTGCACAGGCGGCTGTGGTGCACTGGGTGTTCTGGAGGGCAGGGGTTCAGTGGTTAAGGTGTTCGACTATGGTATGGAAGGTCCCAGATTCAAACCCCATCACTACCAATTTGCCAATGTAGGGCCCTTGAGCAAGGCCCTTAACCTTTACCTGCTCAGAAGTGTAATGCAATGTTAGTCACTCCAGATCAGTGGTTCTCAAACTGGGGGTCTCAAACTTGGAATAATTTTAAGGGGTCGCGAGAGGAATGAAAAAATTATGTCTTTTTTGTGATTATAATACACACTTTTTAGTATTACAAGTAAATGCTATAAATAAATATTTTCTGATTTCTGATCACAGCAGCGACTGGCTCACTAGTTATTGCTACAGCGCACAACTGCACGTGAAAACCGCAACTGCCGAGATGGATAAATTTGTTATTCGCAAATCTAAAAATGTTGAGGAAATTGTGGACAGTTTGTCTGAGTCATCGGAACCGTGTACATCGACCTAGCATAAGAGCAAGACCCCGTCAGACCAAAGTAGGAAAAGTCAGAAATATTAGGAGGAATTCATAAAGTATGTATACTGTCGACAACGTAGATTTCCCTCAATGTGTAATCTGTTCAGAAGTGCTTGCTGATGAAAGTATGAAGCCCGGCAAAATGCAAAGGCATTTGAAGACGAAACATTGTTTGACGAAATGTTTATTGAAAAGTCTACAGACTTTTTCCACCGAAAAGGGAAGGAATTACCAGGTCAAAAACAAATGATTGCTCAACAACAGAAATTTCTTCTAATGCTCTGAAGGCATCTTATGAGGTGGCATACATGATTCTGCAGAACAAAAAACCACACACAATCGGGGAAACCCTGATAAAGCCTGCTGCTGTGGCTATGTGTTGGTCCATTCATGGTGAGAAAATAGCAAATAAACTTATGACTGTCTCGTTGTCGAACAACACAGTCGCTCGCCATGTACATGATATTGCAAATGACATTAAGAGTCAATTGATTGAGAGGATAAATGGAAAAAAATATGCACTGCAAGTCTACGGATGTGTCTAATACTGCTCAGTTGCTGGCGTTCAACAAATACACATTTGACAGAAAACTGCATGAGGATATGATCTTCTGCTCAGCATTCGAGGGGACTTGTACAGGTAGTGACATTTTCACGAAACTCGACACCAAAATAAAAGAGATGGGACTTTCATGGGAAAATTGTGTTGGTGTACAGTATGTACTGATGATGCTGGTGCAATGGTCGGTAAAAACAAGGGACTCAAGGCAAAGGTTTTAGAAGTGGCTCCTCACTTGAAGTTCACACACTGCATCATACACCGCGAGTCTCTGGCTACTCGATTTTGAACTTAACAGTGTTTTGAAATGTGCAATCAAAATCGTAAATCACATTAAATGTCGTCCAGTAAACAGCAGACTATTAACCACACATTGCAACGAGATGGGTTCACAGCACGAAGCATTGCTGTTTCACACCAAAGTCCGGTGGTTATCACGGGTGAACGCACTCGGACGTTTTTATGAACTGCGTGAAGAAGTGTACTCGTTCTTGAAAGACTCACAATTTAAATTCGCCGCTTGCCTAAAAGATCCAGCTTGGTTGTCAAAAATTGCTTATTTGGCATGTATATATTCGAAAAGCTTAACATGGTTAATCTGTCATTACAAGGGCCAAACACAAACATTCTGACAATTAATGACAAAGTCAATGCTTTTATCAAAAAGCTGAAAAAATGGGCTGAGCGAATTGAACAAGGAAATGTGGTACATACATAAAAAATAAATACCGATCACGTCTTGAAGGTTGAAGATGATATGCGGGTAGCTGTATCCACCGTTAGGCCACGAATGAAGCTTTTGTGCTGCCAAAAACAAGTACACCCTTCCCATTGAAAGGTAAGCCAAAATCATTTTGATGTATAGTAAATGTAGTTAAAATACTGTGAACAGCTTGTTATGTTTATTGCTTATTTTTGATAGTGGGGGTCGCGAGATCTTGTCGATCTTCAATTAGGGGTCGCTGGCTTGAAAGTTTGAGAACCACTGATTTAGATAAGGGTGTCTGCCAAATGCTGTAATGTAAATGGTACATACTGTACATACATACATATACTGTATACTGTATTTGTTAAGCAAAAACAAATTTTATGGCAATCCTACATTTGGCAGAATCACCACTCATCACCCTGAAAAAGTGATTTTAACTGAAGCAATAAACTTGCGGCTTCTCCTAGGTACAGATGATAGAGTAATATTTACATTTACAACAGAGACCATAAAGTTTGGTTCTGTTAGCATTTTAAAACTAGAGCCACTGTTTGGCTTCATGATCATTATGGTTGCCTGGCCTACAAGTTTAGTCATGCTTATCAAGCTCAAACGGTTATGTAAAATTCCTTATTTTTGTTGATAAAGTGGCACCGTTATCAGATATGTTCAAGTGCAGCAGAACGGGAACAGTCTGACGCACAAGTTTACCTTTGAATCACCAAAATAGGGAAAATGTACTCTTTGAAGTGGCTTAGTTTATATTACTTTTATCACATGAGTCATATAAGCATTGTACTGTATATCCCCATTTTCTTTAATAAATTAAATGATTATTTCTAAATTGTCTATTGTGATGCCATACAGTCCCTCACATTGTAATACATGTTATATGAGGAAGTAAAACCATTTAAGGTGGAAATATTTAAAAATAGAGAGAAAAAATAGGAGGTGCCTTAGGAGGCGATATGATAACAATCATCACATATTCTTCAAAAAATTCTCTCCTAAAATACATGTTATTGTAGTTGTCATTAGAATATATTCATTAATTTCCTTTTAAACCATACCCCAAATGTCAAATGCCAGGATAACACCGCAGAGAGATTTACCCATGATGCAGACTTCATGAAAAGAGAACGAGGGCTACTGTGGAAGAATACTTACTGTACAGTCACACCCACAGTTCCAGGAACTGTTACTCACTCTGGAAAAGGTTAAAGTTTCCTTTACCCGCAAAAATTAATTATTTTGTTATTCCAGTATTTACACAAAAGTATCCATGTTGTCACAGGTTTACGTCAAATATCTACATTTTGCCATCTAGTGGCCAAATAATATGTAAAACAGTTTAAAAGGAAACAACATACTGCACATACTGTGCTTAGGCTTTCTACAATTTAAAATTAAAGTTTAATTTTGATGTAAATAAATGTGTTTTCTCTGATATTGAAAATGTTGATAATTTGTTTTCTCTTTTGTGAATCTATTGTGAACTCTTACTGGAGTAATATGCAGAGCTGGCTATAGATAAAAGGTGTTGTTGTTCCATCCATCATAGTGTAACCTATTAAATTTGCTGTATTTAAACATTCTTACTCACTGGGAGAGTTAAAACAAGTCACTGGAATATATTAATAACAAAAAAGCATTTAAACTGTTTTAGTTATTTTACTTACTTACTTCTTTTTTACTTATTATTTATATTTCTTTACTACTCAGCTATATTATTTAACTTTATTTAACAAAAATTTTGTGTTGTGTTTAATTTGTTGCACACATTTCTTTTTAAATCCATAATTTCACACTCCAGTCTCGTGGTGGCAATTTACTGTATTTGGGCTTGCCAAACGTCGTAAAAACGTGATAAGGAGAAGAAGTTGAAAAAGTCTGAAGTAACATGCAAAAGAGAAGTGATGATGTTGTTGTAGAAATGGGGAAGTGAAAAAGTTGTTCATTTACTTTACATATATTAAACCCCAAATTTGTTTCTGTTCTTTTTTGCACATTTGGACACAGTTCAATGGCTTAGTCACTGAGTAAGGAAGGAATATATGCTAGAAATGGCACTAAAACTTCACTTATTATGATTTGCAAAATAAAAGATATATATATATAATCACATGATTGTTTCCCAAGTTTCCCATCACTGCTAAATTCCCCTAAAATAAACATAAGTACCCCGTACTGATAAATATCCCAAACGTAAAAGCATATACCTCTTACCTGCTAAACATCATGCGCCAGAATTACATTATAAACAACTTACATTATAAACAACTTACATTATAAACAAACAAACAATTGCTTAAAGTTACAACAGATGAAAATATTACCATGGTAAAGCACTTACTGAAGTAAATACATTTTAAAATTTTTATATAATTTTATGAAATAAAATAATAATAATAATGAAATAGTAATCAATATTGCAACTAGATAAAGTCATTTATACAACAATTTTGCTGAATTCTAAATTTTAGTTGGTCAGAAGGTGTTTTTGTATAACTGTAACTCTGATAGTACAGTAGCGACAGGTAAATGTGCTGGTTTCAATAACTTACTCACTGTCACTATAATGAGCTCATTCAAATTCAACTTCAAATTATTTATTAAAATTTTGATTACGCAACCATACACAATGAGACATGCAGTGAAATGCTTACACGACTGTTTGTGACCTTGAAGCAATAAAGTAAGGAGGCAAACTGCTAATAGGAAAGAATAAAAAATGTCAAATATAAAATGTACAATTTAGTTACAATAAAATAAAATAAAGTAGAAAGTAGAAATATATAAAGTATATAAAACGTAAATGTAAAAAAGTAAGAACTGTATAAATCAACTGTATTAAGTATGTGGGATGTGCAGGCAGCAGCAGTAGGGTGTGGTTATGGAGTGTGGAATGGAATGATGAGCAGCAGTGATATTGTCCATCTTAATAGTGTAATAGTAGTTTAAACATTTTGTTTTTGTGTTGGTGATAAATCTGATAAGAAATGTATAACTCATATGAGATTTTCATATATGGAACTTAAGCTGTATCTGTAAGTTATGAATACTATTTTTTTTATGAATTAGAAGATTAATTTTACCATAAGATTTATATAAACAGTTTGAAAGCAAAATAAAAGATCTACATTTTTGAGCATAAGTTTTGAGCATTACTGTATTTATATTACTGTATGTCACACCTGTGCCACCACGGCCCCGGGGAATAAGATCTGGTTCTCCGGATTACTGAGCAGCCGCTTTGTCTCCCCCTAGTGTGTCTGCGTTGCTATGTCTCCCAGTAATGTCAATGTTTGTCAGTGACGTACCTTTGTTCGCTGGTTTTCTCCTGAGGACTGAGCGGTGTCTGCAGGGGCCGGGTCGGTGCACTTAGAGAAGGCGCGGCAATTTCAAGGCTGAGCAGTAATCAGCGTGGGGTTATGACCTATATGTCTTATTTGGTTCTTTGAGTTTCTCTGTTTTTTGCCACTAGAATTCCCGCCTGCAGACCCGGCCTGAGGAAGTGTCTATTTTTGTTGTTGAGCTTCTTTCGTTTGCATCCTTTCACATAAATAAACAAGATTGATAAATTACCCTGCAGTTTGCGTCCGTCTTCTACCTTCAGGGACATGACATATTATAAAATTTTGAGAATTGTTTCTCAAAGTCAGAAAGGTGAAAAAAGCATAGATGTCAAAATATGACATCAGATTGTTTTTTGATATCATTTAATATTGGATGATTATGCAAAATTTTATAACTCTACCTGCCACATTTTTGTAACAATGTTTAAATCTGCAAAATGAGAAAAAAAAGCCTGCAGTTGCATTCGTACCCATTAAATATGTCATTAAGTGTAAATAATAATGTTGTTTGAGTTATCGTGTTGTGGGTTAATTTCAAAAATAGCAAACTCATGATTTGATTGTGTTTTTGTAAGGTCATGGGAGAAACATGGGGAAAAAAGAAGGGGAATCAAATCTCTGGTTTCAGTTCTGCTTTCAATTCACTGGTTGGGTAATCTCTGTGTGAATCTTCCTTCGTGCACAAAATGTCAAAATTATTATCTGGAAAATTAGTGCTACATAAAATTGTAGGAATAAAAAAACACAGCCTCACTTGCTCTCTCAGTTTTTTCTCAGCAGATGTCAGTTACTTATTATATGAAAATCAGTTACGGTATATACAACATTTTTGGGGAGTTGAACAATTTATTGCATTTTGATTGGATGAGAAGCATTTCATGAGTGTGGGCGGTATCCTTAATGAATTTGACAGATGCGTCACTTAGAACACATACTTTCCTTGAATAACTGCAGAAAGATAAAAACAAACTGTACAAATGGAAATCTCTGCAAAGAAGTAAAAGGTTTTCACATGATACCTAATTAATGTCTATATATAATAAAAATAAGTTGTTTTATTTTAAACATTATATATTTTTTATTATTGCGCATGTTTCTTTAAAAACAAAAACAATTTTAATTGATGATTTAGCACCATTTTTATAAAGAAAGTGGTAGTTTATTTTTATGCACCTTCAAGAACCTGCAACAGTGCAAAAAACACTGTCTGCTAGCTGGGCAACTGGACTGCAATATGGCAGTAGCTAGAACGAGCAAGTGCAGGATGGCGCTTATTGTGCCAAACAAATTAAATGCATTTTTTTAATTGCATTTTATTTTACAGTTGAATGTAATAATTATTTTACTTATTTATTATGACATTAAAAATTTAATTCTTTATAAATTATTTATTTAATTAATAATTAAATTTATTATTCTTATTAGTAGTAGTAATAGTAGTAGGGGTAGTAAATATTTTTATTAAAAGTATTATTATTATTATTATTATTATTATTAGTTCTTCATGTGAAGATTTTTAAAGGTCTTCTTATTAGAAGTTTAACTTATGACTGCTAGCTTCAGCAATAGCAGCTTTAACCACTCTGATTCAATGCCCCCAGCTTCCACAGGGATGCTGGAAAAGCTTTGCTGGAGGTCAGAGTTAAGGGCCTCATGGACAGTTGCCTCCTCTAGATGTTCCCAAATCACCCACACTACTCATTTGAGCTTACCAGGTCTGTCCAGGGGCTTCTCCTGCCATCTGACCGGATAAGCTTCGCCCGTCTTTGTCCAAGACATACGGCCTCAGGTCAGATGATACGATCACAAAGTCAATTAATGACCTTTGGCCTAGGGTGCTCTGGTACCAAGTACACTTTTGAGCATCCCTTAGCTCGACCATGGTATTTCTTATGGACAATCCATGACTAGCAGAGAAATCCAGTAACAAAACTTGGGTTTAAACCAGGGAGGCCGTTACTCCCAATCACATCCCTCCGAGTATCCGAGTATTGCCCACATGCGCATTGAAGTCATCTAGCAGGACTATGAAATCCCCTACTGGGGCCTTATGCTGGACTCCATTCAGAGTCTCTAAGAAGTCTGTATCATCCACCTTGACCATCAGGTATAGAGAGGTGACCCTCTCGTTCACTGGGGAAAACTCTGGGGAAAACGTGAGTATCCCCACACCCACCCGGCACTCTGTGACACTCTGGGAACTCTACAGATGTTCAGCCTTCTTTAAAACATTTGCACTGTTCAAACATTTTAATGTGGGTAAGAGTCTCATCACTGTACTCTGCTTGAAGTCTTCTGTAAATGTCAATTACTAAAATGTAAATAAACAATAAAGACTAAATTACAGGGCACAAGCACTGTCTGTTACAATAATGTGTATTTATTTTACTGTTTTAGATGGATACTAGCATGAGAGGCGATCTTAGTACTTTTACAGTTCCAGAGATTTAAAATGTCTGCTCGGTTTATATAGACGCATGAGAGGAATTCCGTTCAGCAAATAAGGATGAGGATGCTGATGATGCTGATGATGATGTTTTAAACAAACAAACAAAGGAATAAATAAATAAACCAAAATAAAAAAAAATCATTGATTAGGGCAGATCATTAAAATTAAGTTAGCAATACGCAATCTCTGATATTTCTTTCCTATAAAACTGCTATTGCAACAATTTGTATCGTGAAAAGTGCTGTATAAATAAACTTAAATTTAATATTTTTACTTAGTGTAAATATAATTCATTTGCACTTAGTGTAATAGCCTCTATCGCTATTCACACCAATAGCTTATGCCTGATTACTATCCATGTTGTGATAGATGTAATGGAATCAATGATATGCTATCATAACTTATAAAATAAGTGCAAAATGACTATTTATGGGCAGCCCCGTTCAATAAAATGTATTAATAAACAATATAATTTGCATATTATTGTGTTCTTGGAACAACATGTTATGAAAAATGAAGTGTTATAATGGGAGTAACAATTTACAATTTACAATGTTTTTAAAATAATGTGTAATATTTCATAAAAATGTTGATATATATTTCCTTTCCCTATTGTGTCCTCTCAAACTGCCTGTTATGAACATGATCTACTTCCAGCATAAACTGCTAAGACTATAGTCTTACTAATTAGTTATCACATTTTTTTTATTAGTATGTTCATAACTGTTTTCAGTCAGCTACAGAAAACCAGAGATTTGTTTCATTTGATACTATAAGGTTAAACTAATTGCCTTTTGACTTTCACTTAAGACACAGTCGGATCATAACGGATTTGTGTATGTAACTGCCCCCTGATGTCATATTTCCATATTTAAGTCATATTTTTTTTATATTTCTCCAAAAGTTCATTTTATTTTTAAATGAATTCAGTTATTTTTTAAATATTTTAAGGGGTTTCGTCATGGTAAAACCTTCAAACATGTGGTATCTTTGAAAAAACCCAAACCCATCATTTTGCCTGAACAAATGAGGCATGGATTTAATATGTTTACTCTAGATCATTGTACTTTAAAACTGTTAAACAGGAGACAACACATGTACTGAACTATTAGATAGCAGGAACTTTAAGTTATTTAATTTTGTTTGTACTGTATCCACAGAAAAGGACAAAATTGTTATACAAGAAATTTCTTTATACATCTCAAATTTCCCTAACAACTACTTACAGAAGAGTAGTTCACAAAAGGTAAATCATTTTAAAAAACAGTATGTTATGTATAGTGAAAGAAATTATTACGATAAACAAAATGAACCACACGTTTGGGTTCAGATGGGCCTTGCACAGTTTCAGTGCCCCAGACTGTGTTAGTTGGCTGTTTATTTATTGACATTTACATTTCATTACATTCAGCCGGCATTTACATACTGCAGTTTTGTTTTGCATTTATTTTCTTAAGCTGCACTTACCTTTTGTGTGCATTTGTTCAGATTCCTCTCACAAATCCAAGTGAAGAGAAGAACGAACTTGAAAGCACAAAAAAGTGAACAATAGATGATGTAAATGCAAATGGGGAAGGAGAGGAAGACGATGGAGATGGACAAGAGGACAGAGAGAAAGATGATGGAAGTGAAAATGAGGAAGGAGAGGAAGATGATGGAGATGGACAAGAGGACAGAGAAGAAAATAATAAAACTGGGCAAGAGGTATACACAGAAGGTGATGAAAGTGGAAATGAGGGATGAGAGGGAAATGAGCATGGGACAGGGAGATAGATGGTGAAAGTGAACAAGAAGATCTTAAAGATGGAAATGAACAAGAGGACAGAGAAGAAGAGAATAGAAGTAGACAAGGACAGAGACCAAGAAAAGAGTACAGAAAGGAACCAACTTCCTCAAACCAAAGGAACGTGTGTATATAATAATTTATGTTGTCTGTATATGTTTAATGAAATTGAAAACAGGAAAATTGAGTTCAAGGCCGAGAATTAGCATATGGTTTTGCAGGTTTGGTGCGTCATTCTGGTATTTGAATGTCAGGTTTCAGAAATTGTGTGTAAAGTAAAGATTTTGTGTGTAAGCAGTCGACAAAACTGTATTGTGATCTACATTTTCTTTTTTCATGGAAACAAAAGGAGGAAGATCCTGTATACCCTGGTGCTCCTCTCACAAAGGGACAGAGTCTGCTCTTACTCATACCATACAGTATGTACTGCACCACAATTTGACAGAAGTAGCTCTTCAGGATCTTCTTACTATGTTCAATGAACATTTCCCTGGCTTGGTGCCAGCAGCTTTATATGTTTTCCATAAAGCATACAGTCAAAAAAAGGAAATTAGTTGGTTATTACATTGAAACAAGCGTAACGTGTAATTTTAACAAAATTATTTCATGTTTCAAAGGTGAACGTGATAACATAATGTAGGATAAGCATGAAATTCAACAAATTAACATTTGTTAAATTTAGTCATGTTGAGATAACGTGATTCAATATAGTCAGACTGATCTTGCACCGAAAATGGATTAGCGAGATCAGGCAAGATGATAAACCGCGGGCTTCAGAAAATAACGAGATTATCACATGAAGAACTTGCCTGGCGTGCCTGGAGTTCATTTGGAAAAGTTTTCATTTTCAGCAATATTTGCTCATGCTTGTTTGTTATTTTTGTACTCAGGCCGTTAATGTTATGCTGGCACATTCATGCTAACATACGTGACGATAGTTGGCTCGCAGTTGAAGGATAATTCTGGTGTTTAGCACTTTGAGTCTCTTTTCTGGTTTATGGATGAACTAGAGTAGTGGACACAGAAATGTTGACGATGGGTCCTGTCTCGACTTTTTGACTAGTTTAGATTCTTCTTTGACCGCTTCAGAGTGGCTGGCTACCGGCATTCACAAACATGTCCTTAAAACAACCCTTAACATTTGTTTTCAAAACTGTGCAACTCACTGAGTGGCTAGTGGCGTCCTGGAGGGGGTGGAAGTGATGAGTGAGTTGGGCAATGCAGCTTTTGCTGTGGTGATGTTGCTGGGGCTTGTCTACGCGCTAAACCTGAGCTACCCCCAGGAGCTCAAGTACACTTTTGAGGTTCTGCAGAAGATCATTATGGAATTGGATGGAAACCAACTATCCAACAAAGGACAAGTTCTCAAAACACTGCTTTCCCGTTAAGAAACATCGCCATAGCAAAAGCTACACCAGAAAACTTGTACCTTCTATTTTGTTGTTTAGGTACTCCAGCACATTAAACTACAGCTGTAAGTGCAAATCTGTTTTTATTAAAAAATGTTCTCTCTGATGCAAGGTCCAGTCTATTGGCACTTAAGGAAAGCTGTATGCTGAATTATTTTTCCGGTTTCTCATAAAAAATTAAAGGGATAGTTCGGCCTATCCCTTTAGGACTAAGCTATGTTCAATTTTTTTTAAGTTTGAACATTTACAAATTTCGGGAGTTAAACTTTATTGTAAGATATCCATTTGTCTTGTTTTTACCCTTGATGCCAACCATACTGTAGACATTGTTGAAACTTGTTTAAAAAATGTCCCTATGTTTTAATGTTAAAAATTTAAATATATATTTATGCAAAAAATGTTCTAACTCTGGTAAATATTTTTATTAACTTCTGTGTGAGTTCATCATCACATAAAACCACAGGTGCAAGATGTACAAAGTGCAAATGTTAAGAGTAGATTAAGTGGGATGCGAGTGAGAGGGCCCATTTCCCTGCATTCTCATAACAAACTTGAGATATATTTCCTTGTGTTATCAACAAGCAACTCAACTGTGTAAAACAATGTGCATTATAATTTTGGAAATACAATTTGATTGCACCTTTTCTTATTTGTTGTGTGTTGTTTCCACCATTAGAGTTTGTTAAAAAGGTTTTAATTTATTCAACTCAAAAGCTATTCTTTGAAGTAATGTAATTAAATCATGGAAAGGATTTTCATGTGATTAAATGGCTTTCCTTCAGCATTAAGCACTTTTGTTAGGCTAACTTAAATAAATTAGTTAGTCCAAAACATTGCTAATTAGTTGGGCTGACACTATTAAATTAAGCTGTGCCCAACCAAAGTAAATAAGTTGAATCAAGCTTAATAAATTAAGTTGACCCAACGTAAGTACATTAAATTGGAATAACAGAATTGCATAATGCTGAAATAAAGCAAGTTAATCATGTGAAAATCCTTTCCACGATTTTTTTAATGTTCATTTAAAGAGTAATTTTTTTAAATGTATGGACAATTTGGTCAGTATGTGCCACATTTTTATTGTATCAACTGTGAAAGACCTACTGAGACGGCACAACAAAACTGTACTTCTTGTGAAGCTGAATTTGATGCAGAGAAAAACCTAAGGGCTGGATCTTACTTTCTAGTACTTATTTCATCAGCCCAAATAATTGACATTTTGGACAAAAAAACAGACGTTTGCTTTAATAAAGCAGAATCAATTCCAGGCATTGTTTCTGATATTCAGTGTGGGGCAGAATATCAAAAGATCAAGCACAGTGGATAAATTGGGCCTGTCAATCTTGTGGAATTTTGATGGAATTCCTGTTTTTAAAAGTAATAATGTTCAGATATGGCCAATCCAGTGTCAAATTATTGGGCTGTCACCAAGTGAGAACATATGCGTACCATGCTTATGGGTTGGAAACAGCAAGCCAAATATGATAACATTTTTAACTGCTTTTGTGGCACAACTCAAGAAACTACAACATATTGGACTCAAATGGAGGGACTCTGAAAACGTAGAACATACAAGCAAGGTTCATTCACTCCTCTGCTCTTCTGATTCAATTGCCCGGCCCCTCCTGAGAAACACGAAGCAGTTTAATGGAAAATATGGATGTGACTTTTGCCTCCACTATGGTGGTGGCCCATATATTTGGAAAACACCAGAACCACCTTTAAGGACAGAGACAGATAATTTTCGCCATGCTATGCTGACAACACCCGCTCAATCAGTAATGGGTGTAAAAGGACCATCACCTCTGATGAAACTTCAAAACTTTAACATGATCACAGGATTTGTTCCAGAGTACCAGCATAGTGTCTGCCTTGGTGTAACTAAACAGATGACATCTTTGTGGCTGGACAGTAAACACCATAAGGAAGACTGGTACTTGGGCTTAAAGATCAATGACATAGACCAGGGACTCATGGCCATTAACCCACCTTTGGAAGTCACAAGGGCCCAAAGATCAGTGGAAGACCAAAAATTCTGAAAAGCATCTGAATGGAGGTCTTTTTTGCTGTTTTACTCTTTGTCTGTCTTGAGTGGTATTTTGACAAAGAAGTACTAAAATCATCTTTTTTTATTAGTGTTTTCAGTGCACTCTTCATGATGCTCTCAAAGGAAATGTGAATATGGCAGACTGAGCTCTTTGAAAGTTTGTGCGTAACTTTAAGAAACTTTATGGTGCTGCTAATGTTCCTTTCGATGTGCATTTATTAATGCACTTAGCAGCAAGTGTGCGTAACTGGGGACCACTGTGGGCAACATGCACATTTCCATTCTAATCATTTAATGGAACATTGCTTAAGTTTTTTAATGGAATAACGCATGTGCTAGATCAAGTAGTTAAGAGATTCCTGAGATGAAGGGCTCTCTCAGCAAGAGCAGTGAGTACAACGGCCAATGCTGATGAAAACATACAAACATTTTTTGACAAGCTCCAAAGTAGATCTGGCTTAACACAAAAGTAAAAGTTTCAAGATAAAGTAAGAAGCTTTGGCTGCCCGAAAAAAGGTACCACATCTGTGCTGCAGAGATTGGCTATTAAAGACTTTACTGGTGACATAGTCAATTCAGGTTTCTATTTATAAAAAGAGAAACAATTCAGTTGTACAGTTAAATGACGGAACATTATGTCAAATTGTGACCCTGGTGGATTTTGCATGTGAGGAAGGGCCATCTTCTGCATCCGGCAACAACAGATTTTGTGTTTTAGTTAAAGAGCTTGCGAAGAGTAAAGAAAAAAGTTGTGTAGAGATGATCAGCTACAGTACAAATATCCTCAACAATTATATATGAAGTGTCTCACACCAATAATGTGTTCCTCCTCAGTCACTCAAATGTAAACGTGTGATGATTAAGTCTAAGGACAAACTATATGTTATTCCACTTCCAAACAGCATTGAAAGTGGCTAAAACTGACTCCTAGGGGAACTTCTTCTGTTGCTTTACAGATATCAATGCGAATTGCTGTATTTCACCTGTCTTTCTCACTAAAATTAATAATATGTTAAGAGTTTTTGAACAATTATGTGTTAAAGAGTGTGAGTGAAATTCATTTTTTGGCCATGCAATATAGACAGTGTTTACTTTGCTGTATACGACATTGCAATCCAGTGGCTGAACTTCCTGTCCAGTAGAACACACTTTCCTGTGTTCGTATGGTGTGCTGTTGATATAAAAGTAGTCATGAATTGATATTTATACATTGGACTGACATTGTGTAAATTTCAGCACACATAAATAATACTAAAATATACATAAAGTGCAAATAAACACACTTTAAAAAAAATAAACAAAACTTTCAATTCAAGTATATTTTTGTAAAATATATTTTTAAGGAAATATACTAAAGTACAATTATTTTAAAGTGTGTTAAAAGTTGTATTGTAATAGAAAATAGGTAAAAGCATTGTGGTAATATACTTTTTATATATTAAAAAATTATTAAACTTTTTGTTAGTATATTTGCCATGTACTGTTGCACCAAGAAATACAATACACTTGAACAAGCAAAAACGATTTTCAGCGCACAAAATCGAGTTTGAGAGCGCACGCGCAAGAGATTCAGTGTGCAAAAACGAGTCTAAAGCGCGCGCGCACGAGATAGTAGTGCACTAAATATAAATACATTTATATTTAACTGATAATATACTGAGACTACTGAATATTGAAAAATTGTATTCTAATGTTTACTTTCTGTACATTTGTACAATGATTATTTCGAGCATATATATATATATTTTTTTAATATACCAAAAATACATTGAAAAACAAAGTTTAAATAAGTATACTTTGGAAATTAGACCAACCTTTCACTTAAAGTATATTTTCCAATTATATATTTTTGGAAAGTGTACTATAATACAATTATTTTGAAGTATATTTAAAGTTTAATTCCAAAATTTGGTAAAAGCATGATGTTATAATACTTTTTATATATTAATTGATTAATATATAAATTTTTGTTAGTATATTTGCAGTGTACTATCGAGGATTTCAATATATTTTTAATACACTATTTTTTTTTACAAGGGTGTACACCACCTGGCCAGGTGGCTCACCTCACTCTTGTAGTTAGTCTCATCTCTGTTGCTATTGAGAACAACCACAGTCGTGTTATCTGCAAACTTGATAAAGAGGTTGGAGCTGTGAGATGGTGTGCAGTCATGCGTGAAGAGGAGGGGGCTCAGCACACCTTGATATGCTGCATGACTAGCCATTCAAAGCACCTCATAATGATTGAAATAAGTGCTAGGTGGAAATCATTAAAACAAGGGAGATGTTTTCTTTGGTACTGGGATTTTGGTGGTAGCTTTGAAGCATGTGGGGATAGCACATGTGATGTTAAAAATGTCCATAAAGACATCAGTGAATTCCCCTGCACACTCTCTCAGTATGTGGCCAGAAATGTTGTCAGGACCCAGGGCTTTGCAGGTGTTGATCCTGTGGAAGGATTTTCTCACGTTGTCTGGGGAGAGCATCATCACCTGGTGGCCGGGAGGAAGTGGGCACTTCTGTGCTGTGGTGCTGTTATGCTTTTCAAGGCGAGCAAAGAATGCATTCATCTCATTCAGCTGAGAGATAGAGCTGTCACATGTCTGCGGTGGTGGCTTGTAATCAGTGTTGGTCTGTATTCTGTGCCACAGGCTCCATGTGTCACTGCTGTCGCTGAAGCGATGGACTATCCTCTTGGAGTACTGTCTTTCTGCTTGGTTAAAGCTGCGGGTCGGGTTGGGCCTAGCTGCTTTCAGGGCCACCGCGTCTCCAGTTTTAAAGGCAGGATTCTGTACCTTCAGTAGTCTGTAGACCTCGCCTTCCAGGGTTTCTGGTTGGCCCAGACAGTGATTGTCTTTGTAACCATTACATCATCAATGCACTTGTCAATGTAGGCAGTGACAGTTTCTGTATACTCCTGAAGGTCTGTGGAGTTGTTATGTGTGGCAGCCTGCTTTAATACATCCCAGTCTGTGGTGTTAAAGCAATCCTGGAGTGCCTCAGAAGACCCTTCCGGCCACACTTGTATCTGGTTGTGGACTGGTTTGGCTTATAATATCTATAAATATTTTAAGCATGCATTAGTACGTTATTACCACCAATAAATGAAAGCAAACCTCAGATGAGTTTCTACCTGGATACTGCAGTGTCACAGAAATGACTGATCTGATTTGATGATTTTACACATAGAGGCACTGACTCTGTTTTATCATTTACATTTTTGAGGTGGTGTGAAGTAGACTGTAGTGGGTTACAGTTAAGCAGTGCTATCTCTTTGAAGGATGAAACTACTTTTAATATTTTTCACACTATCAAGCATTAAGGACATCAGTGCTCAGAGTAAGTTTTATATGTTTTGTGTTAGTTATAAATCTGGCAAGAAATTTACAAAACATAGGTACATTCACTTTTTATAATACATAAATAAAGTGTAAAGTAAGTGGTAATGTAAGTGAGATGCTTATTTTATAACGTGGATTGGTGTATACTGTATGTATCAAGACAGACATCGTAACTATAAAAAATAACATCATTCAGACTCACTTTTATTTGGTTTAAATAATTAAATGCTAAAATTATATTTTATGCCAAGTGGAACATCTTCAAACTTCATGTTCATTTATTTATTTAAAAAAATATATTAAAAAGAATAGAAAAAAAAAAAAAGTTTTGTTCTTTTGCATCATACAAGCAAATATAAAATATTTTGTAAAATATACACTGTAAAAAAAAATCCACCTAGATAAATGATGAATGAATTAATATTGTATTGTTGGCTCAACTTCTTTTAGTTGTATTTGTTGAGACAACAGGTAACATTGTGTTTTTGAAACCTTTGGAGACACAGACTGAATAAACTAAAAAAAATCGAGTTGACCCAGCAATTTACCTTCCTTGAGATGCAATCACATGATTTTAAAGGACCCCCCCCTCCCTCCCCCCGCCAGACTGCTGCTATCAAACTGCACTAAAGAGGTGAAGATGGCCATTTTGTGGACTCTTTATTCTGGGTAAGTTTTTTTCTTTTTTTTTTTTAAATACAATTTGTTTCATATAGTTTAGGTATTTTCGGCAGTTAATGTTATACAGTATACATGTGGCCGGTATGTTTCCGTTAATCATTATACTGAGGCACCCTGACATTACTGAGCTGAGCTTAGCTAACATTAGGCTTCATGATACCGCACTGTACAGGAATTAGCGAGCTAAACTTTTATAACGGTATCTATCTTTTCCCCACTTTGGCCTGACTTTTGCCCCAGCGGCACTTTTGCAGCAGCATCCTGCTCCACCTCAGCACACATGGCAGCATGAGCGTGAGCATAACTAAAGTTTGAGAAGTGTTGTTTCAGTACTTTCTGGAGTACTGTTTCAGGAGTAGTGGTGCTTCAGTACTTACATTTAGGGATTTGGCAGATACCCTTATCCAGAGCAACTTACATTTGTATTTTATTATACATCTGAGCAATTGAGGGCCTTGCTCAAGGGCCCACCAGGGACAACTTGGCCGGTTGCAGGATTTGAACCAGGGACCTTCCGAACCGTAACCCATTTTTAGAATTCCAGAAACCATATTTTACACTCTCTGGTGGTATATTGCCTTATTAGATTATTAATTTTTAATTATAACAAGATATTTTGTAAAATCTATCATTCTTGTCTTTATAAGACTCCCTCTTGATTCTTTAACCAGAACTCTGCTGTGGAGAATTGGGTCGAGGGGTGACAACTGGCCTTTTGAAGCTACTGGAGCAGCCTGAACAAGCTGTTGGAGTTGCTGTGGTTGGAGGTGATTGTAGTCCTTGAAGGCGTCGGTAACTATGCAGCAGCTTGAGGAGTGATGTTTGGTCAGGTCTGTGCTCTGAACATTAAATTTAAAAAGGACTGGACATACACCTATGAAGTCGTCCAAACCATTATTATTGGACTTGGAGAGACAAGTGTTGAGAAGCAAACTCCTGTCGCCAAAGACTCTCTTTTGTGTCTGACACATTGGGGGGAAAAGTCTTCAAAAGTCAAATCTTTTAGTAGCTATTTTTTTTAAATGGTTATGATACTGTAATGTAAAAGAATCAGTAAGAGACTGATAAGCATTTGAAATTATCCAAGTATTTTATTAACTATTAAGCAAAATAAACCCTGTTTTTTTCCTGTTTTATGCAGATCACTGTTTTAACTTTGACTAGTTTGGGAGGAATAAAGTTTTTTTAAGTAATGTTTGTGCATTTTAATTTTTAGAGTATTTTTTAGGCCAACTTGTTTTTACAGAAAAACAATCACTTGAACCAAATACAGTACACCAATGGGAGACAACTTACTTTTTTGAAGAGATGAAAAATCTAATGATGGGTTAAAGCTGCATATTGCTTCATATTTAAAAGGTTTTTATACTTCTATGGGTTTTACTTTTTCATTCTCAGGAGTAACAAAATTTTTTTAGTGATGTTTTAAATTCAATGGTTATTTACTCAATTCAGTTTTCATACAAAAAAGTTTACTTGTACTGTAGATGAGCATTAGCGACTCTGGCAGTTTTTATATCCTTAAACTTATCGAGTACTGAAATGCCACTACTCCTTAACTGTTAAACTGGGGTTTTCCTGAACTTTCGTCAGCTGAGTGCTCATGCGGCCCTGTGTTCTGGGGTGGAACAGGATGCTGCTGCTGGGCTAAACTCAAACCAAAGTGGAAAAAAATATATATAGATATGGTTATGAGTGTTTAGCTCGCTAACACCTGTAGAGTTCAGTAACATGAAGCTTAACATTAGCTAAGCTTACCTCAGGGGTGCCTCAGTATAATGATAAGAGGAAACACACAGGCCTCACATATATAACGCTGTCTAAAAAAACCTGTAAGCTAAGCTAACTGAAACATATTTTACTTAAATAAATAAATCAATCAATTAATGAATTCTTTTCCCAAAATAAAGAGTCCACAAAATCGTCATCTTCACCTCCTAAGTGCAGTTTGATAGCGTCAGTCCGGCGGGGAGAGGGGGCAGGGGTGTTATAAATCCTGTGATTGCATTTCAGGGAAGATAAATTGCTGCCTCAACTTTTTTAGGTTATTCAATCTGTGTCTTCAAAGTTTTCAAAAACACAATGTTTATCTGTTGTCTCAAAAAATACCACTGTGAGACGTTGGACCAACAATACAGTATTAATACATATAATATTTATCTATTTGGAGTTTGTACAGTGTGTATTGGCAAGTTTAATACACTGATTATGATTGTAATATTTGTTTAACACTTTTTTGCATGTTATTGGTATAAAGTTTTCGTTTTTTTTTTTTTTTTCTGTTACTTTTACAGAAAGCTCTTTTTCATCTTGTTTATTTCCTATTATTTCCACAGTCCAGCATGTAGATTTAAGTTTAAGTGGATGCTCAAGTGGATCAGCTAAAGAGTATGTGGCCGAACTTGATGGAGAAGAAATATTGCACACAGATTTTAAAAGGCAAATTCTGGTGAATAAATTGCCTGATTTTGCAGAACCTTTTGAGAGAACTTGTGCTTATAAACATAGCGTTTTAGAGCAAAAGATCTGCAAACTCAACCTTGATCTAGCAGTGAAAGTCTACAAAAACCCTTCAGAAGCTCTGGGTGAGTAAAAAAAAACAAAAAAACAGCACTTATCCAAACACACCTATTTTTATTTATTAGATAAATGCATTCTCAGGAAATTGTGTAATTTGATAAATGATTTATTTTTGTAAGATTGTATTTATTAAATATATTCAACTTCTGCTTTTGCTTTATTACGCATTAGAGAATGTGCAAGTGTTTTGTTTTTCCATTCACCTTTATTTTAAAGACATACAGTGCAGTAAAAAAAATATTTGCCTCTTCCTCATTTTTGTAATTTTTTGCATAGTTGTCACACTTAAATGATTCAGATCATCAAACTAATTTTAATATTACACAAAGATAACAAGATTGAGAGTCATTAAAATCCTTAAATAGCCGATTCATGCTCGAAAACCCTCCGGTGTCGCTGAAATCAATTGAAAAAATCAGTACCTTTTGAAGTGGGTCAAAATTCCTCCACAGCGATGTGAAAGACTCATTGCCAGTTATTACAAACACCAATCCACCAAGAATTAGGTTTAGATGGCAATTTTTCCCTCAATAAATGAAATCATCATTTAAAAACTGCATTTTGTATTTACTTAAAATGTGACTATCTGAATCATTTAAGTGTGAAAAAATGCACACAAAAAATAATAAATCAGGAAGGGACAAATACTTTTTCATAGCACTGTAAACATCAAGTCTATTAAGGTGTTATACAGTTACATTAATTTGGACATGTCAGACTGCGAGGTAAAGTCTAAATCGTGTACCTCAACTCAGCAGGCTAAAGATAATAATGTGCATATGCTGTATATTGTATTTCTCCGCAGACATCCCCCAAAACTCAATCTATTCCAAAAGCAATGTGGAGCTTGAAGCACAGAACACACTCGTCTGTCATTCAGGAAGTTTTTTCCCTCCTCCTGTCCGCATCACCTGGACCAGAAATGGTGTAAATGTGACAGATGAATCCACACTCAGCCAGTTCTATCCGAATAAAGACAACACCTACAACCAGTTCTCCCACCTGCACTTCACTCCAAAGGAAGGAGACGTTTACACCTGCACGGTGGAGCACAAGGCCCTGGAGACGCCCGACACCAAGACATGGGGTGAGGCAGCAAAAACAAAAATCATTAACCTGGATAGAGATAATTCTACCATAAGTGTAAATAACTACAACACAAACATAATGTTACTAATAATTCTTAAATATGACAAATTTCAGTACGGACATACAACAGCTCTCTCTCTCTCTCTCTCTCTCTCTCTCTCTCGTGTGTGTGTGTGTGTGTGTGTGTGTAGAGGTGGATGTTGAGCTTCCCAGTGTGGGTCCGGCTGTGTTTTGTGGAGTGGGTCTGGCTGTAGGACTGCTCGGCGTCGTGACTGGAACTTTCTTCCTCATCAAAGGAAACAGATGCAACTGACATTAAAACTCAAAATACAAAAAATACACTCTCACAGTATCATATCACAAATATATCTAACGGATAACATTTAAAATTAATTAGTGATATGATTCATTTATTTGCTTAAGTGATTGCCCCTTATTCTTTAAGTTATCATGAATTATGTATGTTTTATTTTTGGTCCTTTCTTAAATGAAGACACAGAATATCTTAATCTTTGTGCCGAACTGTGGGAGGCACTTTATTATTTGTAGTATT
Source organism: Clarias gariepinus (assembly GCF_024256425.1). NCBI lineage: Eukaryota > Metazoa > Chordata > Actinopteri > Siluriformes > Clariidae > Clarias > Clarias gariepinus. The sequence goes on along the minus strand of NC_071108.1, from coordinate 34,473,571 downwards.
GCTTAAAATATAACAAACACTCTGCTCTATTTTCATTTTCCGTTCACGCTGTGTAACACTAACCACAGTCCCACTTGCAACAAACATCTTTACAATAGTTCCTATTGTTACAATGTAGTGTAGGCAGTGAAACAATAAAAAGGTATTGATTTCCAATTACATACGTTGACTAGTATTTTACTGCAGAACACTTTATTAAACTCTTAGTTTGTTTGTCATGCTGCATAAATCAATAAATGCAATTATTAACCAATAAATAAAATATTGTTTTATTTCTCACAAAGTTATTAAAACACAATCAAACAAATCAAAACCAAGATTTTTGGTTACCAAGGAAAACCCAAATTTACAACTTTATCTGAAGACTTATAAATAATAAATGCCTCCTCAAAATATTAAATGTTAAATAGTGTAAATGGGTGTGTGTACTTTTTGGTATTTGACGTTTTTTTTCAATATGTTTTTATTTTAAAATCCATAAACAAAACTGTCACGGCGAAAGGCAGAGTGATATGAATCCAAGCGCAGATAATGACTGTATCGAGATGTGGGAGGGGCATGGTCGGAGTCGTGAGCAAGGGTCGAATGCCGTGAGTCCGTCAGCGAAGCGTCAAAAACAAAACACCAAGCGAGAGCCGTAGTCAAAAGAAAAGCGCAAGGTCAAAACCGGGAAGAAAAGCAGCGAGGCAAAGCGAAACTAAAAGGACGAGAGACAGGAGCCTTAATGGGCATGAAGCGAGACGGCGCAGCTGGGACACGTGGAATGTAGGATTAATTTGCTGCATAGTTGAGGGGAGCAAGAGTTTAACAGCGCAGGGGTTGACTATCTTGGTGATGGTAAAGGGGCCAAGGTAACGAGGGGAGAGCTTGCGACAGGTGGTCTTGAGAGGGATATCTCTGGCGGCGAGCATGACTCTCTGCCCCACCCTGTACTTGGGAGCCTGAGAGCGTCTGCGGTCGGCCTGTGTCTTGTATCTTATGCCGACCCGTAACAGCGTTCTCCTCGCTTGCAGCCAGGTCTTTCTGCAGCGCCTGACAAAAGCTTGGGCAGATGGGACACTGACCTCCTCCTCCTGAGATGGGAATAAGGGCGGTTGATAGCCCAGGCAGCACTGGAAGGGAGACAGACCGGTGGATGATGAGGTTTGGGAGTTGTGGCCAACCCAAGGTAGGAACTGACTCCAGGAGGTAACATCTCGAGCAGCCATACACCTCAGGGCAATTTCGAGGGACTGGTTCTTTCTCTCCGTCTGGCCGTTAGATTGGGGATGGAAACCAGAGGACAAGCTGGGAGTGGCCCCAATCAGCTTACAGAATGCTTTCCAAAACCGAGAGGTGAACTGTGGACCCCGATCTGAGACAATGTCCATAGGCAGGCCGTGGAGCTTGAACACGTGGTTAATCATAAGCTCAGCAGTCTCCTTGGCGGACGGATCTTAAGTAATCTTTAAGTAATAAATCTTTTTTAATTATATAATGAAAATATCAGACACTTTTTTAAATTAGAGCTGATTTTCTTTCCTAAGTTACTTTAAATAAAGACAGTTTTATAGAAAAAAAAAAACAAAAAACAGCAGCATATTTGTTGTATAAAACCGGAAAGTCTCTTTTCTTCTGTCGTTTGTGGCAATGTGCAGTTTTCTTGGCGCTACTACATTCACCTGGATGAAGCAAAACATTGAGCACTACATAGTTTTCAGAAATAATAAAAGAGTGTCACTCAGGGGTGAGGACATTAATGTCAGTTACAGCCAACAAAATGCTAACATTAATATATTTAAATTAAAAATAACAAAAAAAACCTTTAATTTTGCAGCTAATAAAAAGTTGGTTTTAGCTGGCTGGAAAACCTGTTAGCTTTGTTCGGTGATTAGTAGTAGTCTTGCAAATATATTTAGCTTTATGTTAAGTACAGAAAGTCCCCAACTCACCAATATTCAGGTTACAAGTTTCCGCAGATACAAATGGAGCGCAAATCTATTTCCAGTTAAATCATGAGAGTAGCTCAAGTGTATTGTACAAAAAATAAACATTGCAGTGCACCAGATACCAATATTTACATACCAATTATATACAATATTTTCAGTGTGTAAGTGAATGTATAAAATGTCTAAAGTCCGGTATATTGTATGTGTGTGTGGTGGGGGTGCAGTAGTCGGTCTCACTGGTTTCATTGAATCAGTCTGAGAGCACGATGATAGAAAATGGCTGTCCTGTAAAGTTGTCCTGATGGAGAATAATTTCGGAAAATTCACAGTTCACAGTCCGAAACAGCGGAAAACAGCTCTGAGACAAAATGGCGCATGCAGTAAACACCATGTTGTATTGCCCCTCCCTCCAGGGGATGAATTTAAACGAGGTCAGCTGATCCAGGATTTCCACAAAATTTAATAGTGCAGTCTTGTATACCGCAGCTAGTAAAAAAAAGAAAAAAGATAACACTGTTACATTTTACATGTGTGAGATTTTGTTCTCATTAGACATGTTTAAAAAGGCTTACATGCAGTTACAGTTACAGTTACAGTGTGGGAAAAGGGGACAGATGCACCGTTCAGATTTAGCCAAGTGGATTGGTATACTTTACATTGTATATTGATGTCAAAGGTGTATAAGACTCACTTTGTCAGACTTAAGAACAAATCCCACTTACAAACATGCTCCCGGAACAGAACTTGTTTGTAAGACAGGGACTACCTTTTTAACTTCATAGTGGGCTTATCCAAGTCCCTCCACAGCCACCAAAACATTTCAGAGATAGGGGCATTGTTGTTCTTTTCAATGTTTTCATAATTAAGATAATAGATAAATAAGAAATGGCCATAAATAATCTTTATCTAGGACAATGCATGGATAGCTATTGTGAATAGTTATACAGAATAAGAAAACTACAATTACAATAATTGTGAAATCATGTTCTGTCTTTCAGTTTAGTTTACCTTGCTGAGGTGGTTGGTGGGAGGTTGATTCCCAATAGAATGGTGGTACACTTTCTGGAGTGTGAAGCTTCCCTTCAGGGAATAGTAGGAAAAGTGCAAGATGTCATTGGCAAGTACACCCCTATAATTTTTAGACAGCTGCACAGAGCAATGCCATTCTTGAGTCAGACGAAGGTACAACAGGTGTTGTACTCTCTCTCTCTCTCTCTCATGCACTCTGGCCTGCGATTTTCTTTTAGTCATGTTTATTAGCTTCTGAGTGTCTTATGAATATTAAAAGTGCCACATGATTAAACTGAATGAAAATATGTTAATGTTACTGTAAATACTGACACGTATTACCCTCTTTTAATTATACTGTATTACTCCTCACTCTGTTCCCCAGTGGAAAAAATACACTTTAGTGTATCACAAATATATTGAAATCTTAGGTAGTACATTGCAAATATACTGACAAAAAGTTGTTCCATCAGTTAATATCTGTACGTATAAAAAATAAACTAGCATCATGCTTTTACCAAATTTTGTAATAAAATTTTAAACATACTTCAAAATAATTGTATTACAGTACATTTTCCAAAAATATATTATAGGAAAATATACTTAAAGTGAAAGGTTGGTCTAATTTCCAAAGCACACTTATTTAAACATTGCTTTTCAATGTATTTTTAATATATAAAAAAAGTGCTCCAAATAAATGTTTTAATAAAGTAAAAAAGTATACATTATAATACAAGTTTTAACATACAGTAGATGTACAGTGGATTACGAGCATAATTCATTCCGGAAGTGGGCTCCTATTCCAAAACACAAATTTTCCCATAAGAAATAATTGAAACTCAAAGTATTCGTTCTACAGGCCAAAAAATAAATACATAAAAACAATTAATACAATAGGAGCACAGTGTCAAATTACGCGCACACACACACATAACAACAAACACTAAGACCCAGCAGGGGAGACGATTACCCACAATTCCGCAGAGCATGAGAGAGAAAAACCGTTGGCTCAGTTGTGATCACGTGACGCTCGTCATCAAAACAAGAAGCGCATGCGTGATACATGATACTCTGTACTCGTAAACCAAGACTTGCTTGTCAAGTCAAAATTTATTAAAAATCTTTGCTCGTCTTGTGGAACACTCGCAAACACTCACAATCCGAGGTCCCACTGTATTTGTGTTTAAACTCTCTCTCTCTCTCTTCTGTGCGCTCACAATCATAAAGCTACAATAGCATGAACTGCAGCAGCGTTATAACTTTGCAACTATTGCAGCCAAACAAGACTAGAATTAGCGCAACACCAGCCAATCAGAAACTGGATGCGGGCAGATTCGGACTGTCTGTTTTCTGATTGGCTCCCAAGTTCTCCGCTTCTAGTTTGAATTCACGGCTTTAAGCTGCATAGTTTCAACTATAGAATGTATTGATTAATGTGTTTTTGCTAAATCTTATTTACTTTGCTTGTGGTATAATGCTCCGTAGCTCTCGGCCTGTTTTCAGTCTCTGTGTAACATAATCAACACACCAGGTTTAAACTAATACTGTACCTGTATACTCTAATACTAATGTCTGTCTGTGTCCACACAACAGTTTAAATTTTAGTTTGTGTGTTTATGAGATAATCTAACATTTTGTTGAACACAAATAAACTATAGGACAGTTTTTTGTAAACTTGTGCAAATTCATGAATAAAAGCTGCCTCAAAATTACTGATGTATTGTGTTTTAAAAGCATGTTATAGTGTAGAAAATGCATTTAGCATTTGTAAATTATCCTAAACACCTTTAGTGTTCTGGTAACACATTTGCAATACTGTCATATAGAGGATTGTGTGTATGTATGGTACAATAAAGTATATTTGTATTAACCACAAAGTGTACTTTTTTAGTATTTGTAATTGTCCAGAAGTACAACAGCATGCTACTGCTGCAATAAAAATATACTCGTAGTATATTAATTATACTGTATATTTGTAACACATAAAAAAATTGCTGTAATGTACTTATAATACATTAAACACACACACACACACACACACACACACACACACACAGAAAGCTCTTCAAGCTTTATTATTTAAATAATAATCATAATGCTTTTTTTTTTCCTGTTTGTGTCCAGCATTGAATGATTATTTGACCACGAATAACTGAAATGTGGTAATGAATTCATGACTGAACAAAAAAAATACATTCAAGCCATGTAAAGAGCCTACAGTCAGGGCATATCCATTCTTTTAAGTACAAATTTTGAATTTTTTTGTCTTTTCTTTGGAGTTGCTGTGAAAAAGTATTTGTAATATTAATATAATAGTAATGAGGTCCGGTGTGTGTGAACGCAAATGCGAGATGTAAGCTGGGATATAGAGAGTGAGTTTTGTTTTCTTTTCAGTAGTTTTTAGTTGGATTTAAGTGCAGGATCCACCCGAAAGCTTGTACTATAACCTGACAATGCAGAAATAAAAGAACGGGCATCGACCAGTTTGTCCTTCTCATCATTACACGAGCGTGAATTAACGGGCTGTTACGCTGCCGCGAGCAACAGTAAAAATAAAGCGGAGAAGCTAACAGTGTGTTTGTGTTGCCGCGCATGCGGATATATTGCCCTCCCTCGATATTAATTAGACACCTTCTGTAACACCTGTGCTTTCGGCCTCAGGGAGGAAGATCTGGCTCTCCGGACTACTGAGCCACCGCTTTGTCTCCCTTTAGTGTGTCTGCGTGTGTATGTTCTCACTAATATCACTAAAGTAGATTCACCTGTGTCTGCCATGTGCAAAGCCATTTATAGGAAAATATATATTTTGCATGTTTCTCAGGAATAAGCCGACAGTGAAGTCACGGGTCGAAAATCCCCAGGCATGTTCCCAGGAGAACCGAGACTTTGAGTTTGTTTTCTTTGAATCACCCTTTTTGTTTCTAAATAAATAAACTTGTTCACCGCACCTGCGGTGAGAGACCATAACACCTTCACTTTTAATTTTACGGAGGGAGAGATATTGATCATACAGCGATATTGATCGATACAGCGAATCTCTTTGACCAAATTAATAATAATTTTAATAAACGAAAAGGAGGAAGAATAAAAGGTGGAGCTGAAAGTTACACAAAAATATGAAAAAGCTTTAGCGGTAAATGCTGTGAAATGCTTCAGATGAACAGATTCCGCCTTTGGTGTGAAGGAAAGTTACAGTTACGCTCTGACGGCTCTAACATTACGGTCAGGGACAGCGAGGCTCGATCCAGCAGCTCACCACATCATAATACACTGTCTCATTAAAGTGGGAATTCATTTTTAAAACCACATACTGGTATAAACATATAACACAAACAAAAATGTAAATTAAAAAAGCATCACTGAACATATATTGGGTCATATTTGTAAAACAAAGAAACAAAGGAAAGAACAATAAGTTCATCATTCAAAGTTATTCAGATCAGTGTAAGTTAGTGTGATTTTGAAGGTGCTGTAACTCCACCTGGCACAGTTTCATCCCAGTGGAACAATCTGATTACATGTGCAGTGCCATGCAAAAGTATTTGCCCCTTTCTGATTTTTTTTCTTTGCATATTTATCACACTTGTATGGGTGGAATTTCACCTAAAAACTTTATGAAGAAAAGACAAATTTGCCTTTTTGTTTGTGAGATATCATGAACATTTCACAGGGGGTATCATCGTGATGCAGTGTAAGATATACTACTAATCAGTGTATAAGATACACACCACTCATCAGTGTAAGCTGTAAGTGCAGCAGGTCAGTGATGATGAACCAGTGTCTGCTGATGATGACCAACACCAACCCCCTGATCTACCAGAGCCGAGTGAAAAGAATCACAATCAAACTGAACAGGTAAGCTGGAATAAGATTAGTAGCAGCATTAACTCGTGCTAGTAATTATTATGGTAGTCAATATTAATTCAAAATAATGTTTCTCAGCCTTATTTCAAATTAATATTGACTACCATAATAATTAAAATAAGTAACTACTGTAGTTTACTAGCGTAAGCTAATGCTGCTACTGATTTTGTTTAGTTTTATTGCCATTCTTTTTAAAATATTGTCTTTATAAATGTATATGTTCTTTGTCTTACTGTTCTTACCTTTGTTTCTTTGTTTTACTAATATGACCCAACATATGTTCAGTAATACTTTAAATAATATGTTTAAAAAGCATTGATTTCTGTATTGTGTTATATTTTTATACTTCTAACTGGTGTTAAAAATGTATTTCTACATTAATGAGCCAATGTATTATGGTGTGGGCTGCTGTGGGCGAGAAAGTCCAGGGCCACTTTTTGGTCCCAGTCCGCCCCTGATTAATAACATAAATTAACTAAAGCTAACTAGCTAAGGAAGACTATCTACAGGTTTTTTTTATTTATTTATTATTTTTTTAACAGACAACATAAAGTGCATGTGCAAACAAGAGCAGCAAAGTGACAGTGCGACAAACACGACATAATATAACATAACATAACATAACATACAGTAACAATGTGGTGTTGAGGTGATGAGTTGAGGTGGTGGAGAAACAGTAAACGTTCCTTAATGTAGCAGCAAGAATGAAGAAGTTAAATCTGGTAAACAACTACAAGAAACATCTTCCTACTGTGCTCTCCAGCGAGGGTTTCTCTACCAAGTACTAAGTCATGTTTTGCTTGGGGATCAAGCAAAACATTCCCTCATTGAAATGCAAATTAATTCATAACATTTGTATCATGTGCTTTTTCTGGATTTTTGGTTGATATTCTGTCTCAATCCTTTACCATAAACCCATGATAAAAATTATAGACCTTTCATTTCTTTGTAAGTAGGCAAACTTCTATAAAATCTGTAGGGGATCAAACACCTATTTCCCCCACTATATATGATAATAATATGATCATATTATTACTATTATATTAATATAATATACTGTACATCATACTATTGTTCTTTCCTGAAGTGTGTATAATTTTTTTTTGTCTGACTCTGTATATATTTTTTGTATATTTGTCACACTTAAATGATTTTATTTTAATATTACACAAAGATTGCTTTTTCACAGCCTTATAAACAATCCACAGAAATCCTGATGTTTTGATTACTCACAGAAGAGTAAACACTTACAGTTATGTTTTGTATTTGTTTTAATTTGAGTCTGTTCTATAGCTTGCAAATACACAGTTCATGCATTTCTCTGAGTTGTGTTTATCAGAAGCAAGGCTTTTTTTGTATGGAGCAATGTTGTTGTTTACTGCTGTATAAAACAAAGGTGAAATGGCGTGATTTTTGGATTCTGTTTAGTTGTAAGGGGATCAACACCGAACATGGAGTATGTTGTCAGTGCAGATCCTACAGTACTTGCTGTCTGCAGCTCCAAGTGAATGTGGCAAGAATTCTGATGGAATTATTTGTTTACACCCAGGTTCTGTAAAGTGGTTCTGTATGCCTTTTCCAGTTAACATAACAACCAGTGTGTGTATCAAAACTTTTAAGTAATAATTATCAGTATGCTTAAGTTATACCGCCTACTATATATTTTACCTGGAATCCTATGAGCATTTCATGATTCTGCCACGCTTGTAAGCAGTACCGCCGCTCCCTATATGCAGAGTACACAGTCTGCATAGGGAACCAACTCCCAGGGGGGCACCATCCAGGCTGCTCGTTTTTATATATTATAATAATAATAATAATAATAATAATAATAATAAAATAATATTAATAATATACAAATAAACAAAAATATAAACGTATATATTGCATTTTATTGCAGTAGTCTAAGCACACGTGATGATGCGCGCGCCCTCACCTCTGTTACGGCTGCCTATTTGGCCAAAAATGATAATAACTGAACAATATGGCTGGTCCTGGAAAGAGACATCAATAGTCCGGCGCAGAGAAACGAAAGTAAAACAAAGCCCAAGATGAAGGCCGTGCATCACTTTCAGGTAGGGTCATAATCCTGTGAAACTTTATCTTATTCTGTCGACATAAATAATGTGTTTTAATGTCGGTAATAATTTCACGACTAACGCATCTTTCTTAATATGAATAAAAGCAGATCTAAATAAACAAAATGACTTAAAATGCATTATAATAAAACACAGAGTCAATTATGATTATTAATTAATAATGACTATATGATGTCATTGAATAATACAAAACAAACAGTTTACATAACAATTTTAATAGAAATGCTTTAAAAGGGCACCAAAGGTCTGGTAAATGCAGTTGTTTCACTTAAATGTTTTATTTAAAGTGTAATTTTAGTTTGTAATTTTTGCTGTAGAGCAACAATTGCAATTTATAAATGATACAATTTATATATGTATTTACTTTTATTTGAATAAAGTTCTATTTTGGCCCCTATAGTAGCTGTTTTTTTTGTTGTTGTTTGTTTTGTTTTTTTACTTCTGTGGGGGGGAGGGGGCACAAAAGTACATTTCTGCTTAGGGCACCCATTTGGCCAGCAGCGGCCCTGCTTGTAAGACCAATGGGGTACAGCCATCAAGTCAGGTCACTTTCCACAGCAGGCACTTTAGAAGGATACAGAATGTTCAAAATACACGAGTTGTGATAATTTTTCTGTGCAATACATTTTTTTTGTTATATAATGGCCATGGAATGTTTTTTTTTTCCTCGCCATTTTATTAAATATACAAAGGTATATTACACTGAAATAGCAAACAAAATTTTTTACTTTAATTTACAGTGTGTATGTTATTTCCATAGGCATATACACACTAAATATACATTCACATTATACATTATGTGACTGCGACCATACCTAACTGTTATGTCCCCTCTTCTGCTCTCCCCTCTTCTGTTCTCCCTCTCCCTCTCTCTCTTTCTCTCTCTCTGTCGAGCTACACATGTCGTTCCTGAGCTGCCAGTGATCCAGACTCCCTCTGCCCTCCGGACCTGTCTGACCCATCCTGGTGCCCCGCTTCTGGTTGAAGATCTCGTCACATGGATGCCCCAAGTGTCTCTTTGGAATGCGTCTGGAGTCTGGGGACAGTTTCACTTTACCATAAAGACAGCTCTGGCCTCGACTGGTGTTGAGAGCTGTTTCTCTGAGAACAAGACTTGGCTGCGGTTGCTCAATAGTTCAAGATTGCAATTGTCTCCAATAACTTCTTGGACTCCATATTTACATCAATTAACATCAACTATTATGCTGAACTGCCTGCCACCTAACACACAGTATGAATGCAAATCAATTCCTGCTATCTGTTTCACCCAGATGAGGATGGGTTCCCTGTTGAGTCTGGTTCCTCTCAAGGTTTCTTCCTATTGCGATCTCAGGGAGTTTTTCCTTGCCACTGTCACCCGCGACTTGCTCACCAGGGACAATCTGACCATTTTGATTTATACATATTTACATTCCATACAGACTTAAATAATGCTTTTGATTGTATAAAGCTGCTTTGCTACAATGACAATTGTTAAAAGCGCTATACAAATAAAACTGAATTGAATTGCATATAACCGTTAGTTGCTTTTTCTCTGTTTTACAGCCATGCATTTCAAATTACTTGGTTTGGAAGTGCTGTTTAACATAATGTGTCTGTTTAAATCGTTATTTTACATTATATCAGATAAAATAGGTTTACAAATTTATCTAAAAATTGATCAATGAAATCAAAACAGGTGTCTGTGGTACTGTTAACATTACCTGATAACGTCTTTATAGATGGACAAGTTGTTTTCGATCGGCATTGTGGAATGACTCACAATCTTTTTTGCTGAATCCATCGATGGGGTTAAAACATGGGTTACTTGTTTACATTCACAATCTTATAAGGGTTACACATTTTAAATTCTGGTCGAGGTGAAGCTTATGAAAATTTATTTTATTATTAACAGTAATAGAAAGCGAACAGCAAATTGACATCTATATAAATCTAAATTTTACGAATGAAAGTTGACAAACTTGAATTTAACATTTAAAATTTTAATACAAAGCCCTTGTTTCTGGTATCAGGTTTTTCACAAAAGTGTAGTTACCCATATAAAATAAAACCAAGAGCTCTGAAAAACACCTGACTCTCCTGAGTGTACGCAAGGCGAGGGATGCACTCACATTAAATTGGTGTTAGGACAGCGCAGGACAGCAAATTTTTAAAAATAAAAATCTCTAAACAGTGATTAACAAAATCAACATACTGTATGTTGTGAGAAAATAACAGAAATCAACCACTAATACAATATGAAGGTTTTTAGTGAAAATGAAAAGAGCATATTACAGTAAGGTTGGGGTCACTATAACCCGTAATCTTTTCATTGCTTTTTGTCATCTTAATTGTTATCATGCTTATACCAATAAATAAAATCAATAAAAAAACATGCAATACAAATTTATCCACATATAATGCTTAATGAAATACACAATAGAATGTACAATATTACCAATTTTTAATATTAACTCTAATAATTACATTTTAAAAAGTATAATGGACCAGTGTATCAGTTAGAAATGATGCTTCAACTTCAAGAACAATTTTGGTGCAAGGTTTTCATCTCACATTCAACTAGAAATGTTAACAGGATGTATTTAACCTTGAATAAATGTGAAATGTAAGGTGGTGACTGATGACACAGTGTCTCTGCAGTGTGTGATTGGTCAGTTTAATAACACTGAGTGAGTGCGTACACAGCACACTGACTTATACACTCTCAGTCTTAACTCTTTCACAATCAGAGATGATGACAAAGGTGTGGATCTGCGTCCTGGTGGAGTTATTCTCCATGCTGGATACAATAGGTGAGGTTATTGTTTTAAATTCAGATTACTGTTTTATTAATACCTAACAACTAAAAAAAACAAAATGTATCAGTCAAATATGGTTTATTTGGTGAAGTAAATGGTAAAGACTAAAATATCTCTGCGTCTGTTACAATGATGTTTATGTATTTTATTGTTTCAGATGGATATTATCATGAGAGGCGAGGTCGGTGCATTTACAGCTCCAGAGATTTAAGTGATATGGTTTACATCGATTCATTGATTTTCAATAAGGTTGAGTACGTATGGTTTAACAGTACAGTCACCAAGTTTCAGGGCTACACTCAGTATGGCATTCATAACGCCGAGAGATTTAACAATAACACATCATCTTTACAAGGAGAGCGAGATGATGTAGATAACTTCTGTAAACGCAATGCGCAGATCAGCTACATTACTATACTTGATAAATCAGGTAAGTCATGATTTGTTTTTATAAATGACTAATTGCCATTATATTTAAAGTTATGTGATTTGAAACATGAAATAACTTGGATTAACAGAAAAGTGTATTATGGTCTGTGGTGTTGTGGTTATTTCCGCAGTTGAGCCGGAGGTCATGGTGAAGTCAGTGAAGCAGTCAGATGGATCACATCCTGCTATGTTGATGTGCAGCGCTTACAACTTCTACCCAAAGCTCATTAAAATGACTTGGTTGCGAAACGGGAGAGACGTTCATGGAGGTGTGACGTCCACAGAGGAGATGGCTGATGGAGACTGGTACTATCAGGTCCACTCACATCTGGAGTATAAACCTGAATCTGGAGAGGAGATCTCCTGTGTGGTGGAACACGCCAGCTTCAAACAGCCCATGAGCTTTAAGTGGAGTGAGTCTGATCACATTATACAGTGTTTAAAACTAAACACAAATGACCTGCTGATTATATTCTTCACTCTATGTACCCCACAGACCCCTCTGCTCATGCATCTGATAAGAGTAAGATCGCTATCGGGGCTTCAGGTCTGGTGTTGGGGATCGTGCTCTCAGCTGCTGGGTTCATCTACTACAGGAAGAAATCATCAGGACCTTACTGAAGTGAAGATCAGAGTTTAATTTTCATAACAGCACCTTAGTGATATTTTAGTTTTACATCATCAAATTAAATTACTGTATGTCTTCAACCTTCTAATAGCTCCTATAATTAATCATGTAATAATTAAACTTGACTAAACAATGACCTACTTTTTTTAGTAGTACATTAAAAGTTGTTTTTTTTATAATTGGTGGGTAGTTTGTGAATAAAACGCTATACATTCAAATTCAAACTAAGATTCAATTTGATTTGTATATCGCTTTTAACAATGGATGTTGTCACAAAGTAGCTTTACAGGAATAAAAATTTTAGATATAAAATTAAGAAAATGTTTATACCTGCATAAGTATTCTTGTCTTTTTTGGACATTTTATGTACATTCACTTATTTTTTCTTCATTCTTTTTTCATTTAGGGTTTTTATGATAATAAAAATACATTGATAATTTAAATACGCTGTATTAAATATTTACATTAATCTGAATCATTGTCTTTCTTTTTTACCTGACATCATCAGTTACCTAAGAATACTGAAGCTTTATTAAATCATTATAAGAGTGTACGAGTCAAAGGTAACACACTACTACATATACACAGCAGATGCATGCATTTTAATGCATTTGATGTACTGTGGAAGTGTACTTATTGTTTTTTCCCTTTTTAAAAAAGAACTTAAGTTAATTCATAGCAATCAAACACAAAAAAAATTGTTTTTCACATTTCACAGGCTTTCAGATTTATGCCAGCGCCAGATGATTAAACATAGTGGGGCAGTAATGATTCAATCGGTTAAGTATAATCGGTATTCATGTAATGTCACCACAAATTATATTTGACACCTCTATGTGTTCCCAAGTGAAGAAGTATAGTACTGTATAAGTTTGCTATTTTTGAACAACTAATTTTGTACTAAGTGCATTGTAGTTGTAATTAAATTATAAAAAAAATGGTTATTTATGTACTGACGTACATACCTGACACAATAATTAATGAAATTTAAATAATTATTTATTATTTAATATACTTAATATATTTTATAAGAACATTACAGCATTTTTTTTAACTGTGTTACAAATACATGAGTAATATACTATGAACATATTCTTATTGTAACAGGATCATGCTATTATAATTCTGGCCAATTTAAAATGGTAGACTAAGGTACACTTAGCGGTTAACAGTACACTAAAGGGTTTTAGGACCTTTTACAAATGCTGTTTTGCAAAATGCATTTTCTACACTATACCATGTTTTTGAAACTCATTACATCAGTAACGATGAGACAGATTTCATTCAACAGTTCAACAGATTTAATTTGCACAAGAACATACTTAAAAAAAGAACATACTATCGTTTATTTATTTTTTAACAAAACTTCAGATTGTCTTACAAACACACACAAAACTAAAATATAAACTGTTTTATGAACAAATACAGGCATCATAATTCGTGTTTACTGATCCTGCTGTGTTGATTTTAGCTGTTACACAGAGACTCTGCATTACACTTGAAGTGAAGCACATAAGATTTAACAATAACACATTAGACAATACATTCTAAAGTTTAAACTATGTACTTAATTTTAAACTACCTAACAAAAACCATGAAATTTACCTTATGCTGAGGAAAACAAATTAATAACAATATAAACTAGCGCAGCCGCTGAAGTCAAAGTAGAAGCGGAGAACAGCGTAGCCAATCAGAGACAGGCAGTCCGTATCTGTCTGTCTTTAGTTTCTGATTGGCTGGTATTGACCCTACTCTAGTCTCTGGTTGGCTGGAATAGTGGCAAAGTGGACGAGTTCTAACGCTGCTGCAGCTCTAGGAAGTGAGCTTGAATAAATGAGCTTAAATGCGCAAAAGTGAGGTTTATCGCCGCAAAAAAAATTTTTTGAAAGTGCATGCACGAGAGAGAGTAGTGCATAAAATATAAGCATAGATAACTACATTCAAATTTATCTGTATATATATATATACTGAGACTACCGTCTAATAAAATTTCTGTTTTAATGTATGCTTACTTGTACATTGAAATATTGATGAATATTTCGAACATATTTTTTAAAGATAAAAAGTTGAAATAAGTGTGCTTCGGAAATCACACTGACCTTTAACTTAAACTATAAGTATAGGTAGTTCCTATAATATATTTTTGTAAAGTATGCTATAATACAATTATTTTGAAGTATGTTTAAGGTTAAATCACAAAAATTGGTAAAAGCATGATGTTGGTATACTTTTAAAGATGGTTCACACCAGTTCTAACATGACCCATCTCATATTATTTAAATTTTATTGGTAAAACTTATTTAGAGATGTGTAACTTTAAGGAAAAAAAAGTTTATTTATTTCAGTAATTAAGTTCATATAACTTATATTATATAGATTCATTACATATAGACTGATATATGTCAAGTGTTTACAGATTGGCTTACAGATAATAAGAAACCCAAAATTCAGTATCTCAGAAAATTAGAATATTACTTAAGACCAATTTTACAGCCCTCAATACATAGTTGGGGCTCCCTTTGCATGAATTACTGCAGCAATGCGCCGTGGCATGGAGACGATTAGTCTGTGGCACTGCTGAGGTGTTATGGAAACCCAGGTTGCTCTGATAGCGGCCTTCAGCTCTTCTGCATTGTTCAATCTGGTGTCATCACATCTTCCTCTTAACAATACCCCAAAGATCCTCTATGAGGTTTAGGTCAGCCGAGTTTGCTGGCCAATTAAGCATGGGGAGACCATGGTCCTTAAACCAGGTATAAGTACTTTTGGCAGTGTGGGCAGGTGCCAAGCCGTGCTGGAAAATAAAATCAGCATCTTCATAAAGCTGGTCAGCAGAGGGAAGAATGAAGTGCTGTAAAACTTTCTGCACTCTAAAAACTGCTGGTATAAAAAACAACCCAACTGCTGGATCACTGTCGGATAGGACCCGCACTGGGTTGGTATGACCAAAGTGCTGGGTTTTACCATTTAACCCCAAATTCTGGTTGTTCATTTGACCTAACTAGTGGGTAAAATTGACACTCTTGCTAAAGCATTCTATTTGATTGTTTTCAAAATGTACACAACTTCCCATAATGTAAATAGATCACAGAATTAGAAAATGCAAATAACTAAATTTTAACAAAATTGTCAGGCAGAACCATATAATCCCAAGGTGACAATTTGTTAAATATAAAATTAATGTAACATAAACACTCTGTAAAACAATAAAACCAAGAGGCCCATGTAAACCTGATTTGAATTGCATTTATTTTTTTGCTTTTAATACAATGTTTAAACACTTTGTATATATACGTTTTTAATACAAATCTTATAATGGCCACATGACATCAAACATTCCTGTTCTTAATATTTTAAGTATTTATTTTAACTATTAGTTATTTAACTATTAGTTTACCTATTGCCATTTCATTTACTTTCAAAATGATATTAAGAACAAAAATTATACATTTTTAAAAAATATTATTTATTAAATGTGTGTGATATGGTGGTGTAGTGGTTAGCACTGTTGCCTTGCACCTCCAGGTTCGATTCCTGGCCAGGCTCGATTCCTGTCTCATGGAGTTTGCATGTTCTCGCTGTGCTTGGTGGGTTTCCTCCGGGTACTTCCGTTTCCTCCCACAGTCCAAAGAAATGCAGATTAGGCTAATTGGCATTCCCAAATTGCCCGTAGTGTGTGAAAGAGGGTGTGAGTGTGTGTATGTGTTTGTGCCCTGCGATGGATTGGCACCCTGTCCAGGGTGTGCCCTAAGTCTCCTGGGATAGGCTCCAGGTCCCCACGACCCTGAATACGGGATAAAGCGGTATAGAAGTTGAGTGAGTAATTAAATGTAGGCTAAAAAAACTGTTGAACTTTTTTTGAGGACTCATGTCCATCAATCTGGTATACAGTATGCTGGAAAAACTCCCAGATGGAAAGACACTGCTTTGTGTAGTTAACAATGACTTTGACACACACACACACACACACACACACACACTAACGTAAACACTGCTGTATAGGTACACTTAACAAGAAACGTCTCTAATGACACGAGCGCGCACACACACTAACAGAATCACTGCTGTAAAGTAAAAAATAAAACAATTAACCTGCACTTTAAAACCTTTGAAAGAATTAAGGCAAAGGGAGAGTGATTCGTTCATTTTCTACTGAGCACGTATGCGCAAATCATTGCAAAACCTCTGTACGTTATGTACAGGAAAGAGAATTGAACGGTTCTCCTCAATGAGTCATCAAGTCCTGTGTCATTTGTTCTTTTGTCACGTGACTCCCATAGACGCTATGAAGTGCAATAGATTCAAAAGAATGAACAACTCAGACTGGAAGATATAAAAGGTGAGTCACTCATTCTGTTTATTATTATATGTCCCTAGCTGCACTGTAATATTTTGATTACTGGAACTATAGACAAAATTTGTGTATGTAGACATATTGGGTGTCTTTTTTAATTGAAAATGCAACATTTTATTTTATTTTATTTCAGATCAAAAGTGTAAAATGAACTAAAGTACTCAAAAAAAAGATTTGTTCATTTTGATGAACGAGAATTAAAGTACAAAGTCACTGAAATGATTCCCACTTCCCATTACTATCTGATACCTGAGCAACAGACTCAGGCGTATTTCACGTCAGGTCCCGCCCTCACTCACGTGCTTTTTTAAATGCGTCAATAACAAAGTGAAAAAAATTCAGTATGGAAAGAATACTTAAAAAAACAGTTGACTTTATCATTTACAGTTCATGTCTATAATTTTACAGAGATTTGTATGTAGTTTAATTTTTTTTTAAAAAAAGGAAAACTACTATAAAATGTTAAAGTTATTTTCCATTAAATAAGGACTTTTTATTTACTGTGTACAAGTACAACTGAGCGTATATATCAAATTCCACCAAGCTAGGATACTTTCAGGTTGATACCAATTTGATGTTTACAGTATTGCCAGAGGTGGAAAGAGTAATAAAATTTTGTACTTAAGTAAAAGTACTGCTACTTTAGTGAACCTTTACTGAAGTACAAGTAAAAATACCCCTTTATAAAAATCTACTTAAGTAAAAGTAAAAAGTACCTCATTAAAAATTTACTTAGAGTAAAAGTTACTGAGTTTCTTTTTTTTTTTTTTTTACAGCGGGGGCGTGGGACACCCTTGCATAATAAATCTGTTCCCTTTGTTGTGCTTGAAATTAAAGTGGTCGCTTAAATATGATCAGAGGTTTGCTTCATACACCCTAAAAAATACTGGGTAAAAAACAACCCAATTTGGATTGTTTTTAACCCAGCTGCTGGGTAAATATTGGACCAACTACATGCTGGGTTAATTTAACCCAGCAAAATGGGTTATGTGTTTAACCCAGCAAAATGGGTTAAATATTCAACCCAAATGCTGGGGTTATGTAAGTAGGCCTCGCTATTTAATAGCAACATTACAAAAAGTCCTATACAGGTGCACACTACTTTAAATAGTTAATGTCAAAAATATAAAATGCCTTAAAGCACACATCAACCGCCCCAAGTAGTGTGCATTGCTCCAGAGCCTGTCCCACCAGAATGACGAATGGTCAGCGCTGGTCATTATCTCCCAACGTCAGGATGTACAGTAGGGGTACGGCCTTGACACTTCAGCCTGCTGGAGGTATTCCACCATGTTGGTTCCAACCTTAGAATGAAAGAAATAAAAGAAAACAAAAATTTTGTTATAAAGCAAAGATTAAACTGAATGAAACTATTAATTTAGTGCGTAATAGGATTGATAATAAATTTTTTTTTTTTTAAATGACAAAGCTAGGGTATAGGTAACCTGAAACTAAAACATGGAGACAGCTACTACCAAAAATAAAACAGCAAAATAAGCATGGCTTATAACCTGAAGACGGTAACAGTAATAAATGTTACATATACTGTAGTGATAATTTTTCTGTCATATGTGATTTAGGTGAGTAAACATGTCTATACAGACCTTGTATTTAACGTCATCAGCGGTGTGGAAGCTCAAAAGAGAAGACACGAAGCTGACTAAGCCGCTAAATACACCGGTGAACTTTGGGGGAGGAGCCATGTGAATCAATGTGAATCCTTTGTTTTACACTTTTTGCTTATGATAATCATTAAATTATAGCAACTGTGAAGTGAATGCTAATGTGTTTTATAGCCTAATAAAAAAAAAATCTCAATTGCAAACATGCAGTTAATACTAAAGCATAACTTGATAATGTAATGGCATGGTTATATCGGGGGGCATTTTAGCGCATGACACCGGCACTGGGAATCGACCCGGGCCTTCAGCATGGCAGGCGAATCACCTACCACTAAGCCACCAGTGCCCATGTATACTCAAAGTGCATAAAAACAATAAAACAATAAGGCTAACGTGTCATACATCTTTGTAGTCCTTTTGCACACGCGCGGGTGCGTTACAATAATAATAATAATAATAATAAATTCGGAGAACTACTACTAATAATAATTATAATTCTAAATGGAGAAAACGCAGTCAAAGAAGTACCATCATTGAAGGAGAGAAGAAAATGAAGAATTAATACATATCAGTTTGAGCTTGACACGTTTATGAGCTCTGTCGCTTGCCTAATAGCACAAGAGACACAACACATTTTCGGCTTCAGTAGACGCACAATACTTCAGACTGAAACACGACTTCCCCCTACAGGGAATGAAGGGCATTTTTACAGCTTGCCGCGGCAAGTCGCAGGATCCCTTTTCTCAAAACGTGCGTTTTTAAAGGCCAGGGGCCTCATGTACAAAGACTTGCATTGAATTCATACTAAAACATTGCGCATGGACAAAGCTATAAATGTGCGTACGCAGTAAAAAAAAATGATGTATGAAACACTGCGTACGCGGAATCCCACGCATATTCTCTTTGTACATCCGAATTAACATGAAATTGAGTGCACGAGCGCAAAACCCCTCCCTGCCTCCTCCCCCGTATAAATATGTTAATGACTTCACTTTGGCAAAACCAAATGAAAAAGCAATGGCAAAAACGAGCAAGAAGAGAAACTTCACAGAATGTGAATTTGAGGTGCTCCAATCGGAGGAAGACCGGAGAAAAACTGTGTTATTTGCAAGTTTGTCCTCGGGAATTAATAACAAAATAAAATTTTTAAAAATTAGCTGGAATAATATCTTTAAATACATCACTCACCAAGAAGCCACCCATCGCGCACCCTGCCACCCTGGAGCCTCATCCCAACCATGCTGTTTGTGAGGATCAATGAATGGGTTGACCCAGGCCACCTTGCCACAATATTTGTTAGGTGCATTTGAGCATCACATATTATTTGCACATTTATTAATTGGAAATGTTTCCGATTCACGTATGCAAATTCGTCTTTAGATGGCGCCTTTATAGTAATGTGCGTGCAGGCGTTCGCTCCGATTACATTAGGAAAACCAGCGATCGCTGCAAATTGTGCTTTAATGTTTGGCTGGTCAACTGCATGGTATGGAAACCTTATATACCTGCTAGACATGCGGATGATCCCGTCCCATACAGCTGGCATTGCACGGCTCAAAGACGACTGGTTTAACCCCGAGCGGTCTGCCAGTTCCCTTTGGAAAGAACCAGTTGCCAGGAAACCAAGCGTTGTCAGCACCTGTAAGGGAACGGGTAATGCGTGGCTCCTCGCTGTCTTTCTTTCCAAATTTGGACCCACCTCAGCACAGAGCTCCAAGAGGATAGCTCTTGGAAATCTGAAACGGCTAATAAGTCAGTCATCATTGTGGGCCAGAAAATCACTGTGATCCCTAAAAACGCGTTCCATTCGGATTCGGCCACTGACAATGTCCTCTAATAAGGCCAACACTGCCATTGCCATAGACTAAGGGCTGTATACATTTGCAAATGCTTTTATATGTTCTAAATCACATAATTGGTAGAGGAATATTGTGTCAATTAACCCATTTTATCAATTATAAATTAATAGCAATGTTTTTCACGTGTTGGTTTGATACTTTGTAGTGTGCAATTTAACATAATTGCCTCTAGGTGTCGCCAACGGAAATAAAACAAACGCACACAAGAAATACACGTACGCCAGACATGAAGTTGGCGTGAAAGAACGCACATTCTCACGTTAATATCACTGTTAGTAAATTCGACCGTAAGCGTGAAAACTGGCGTAAGCAAAGTTTTTGTCAATTGCTTTGGTATTTATTTATATTAAACAATAAGACACCAACACCATTTATTTAAGTGCATCATATCTGGGTGGAGTGCACACATCCTAATTGATGATGTATTTTGTCAGTTAAGTTCTTCTGAGTTTATTAGCTTGAATTTAACTTTGGTTCTTTTGACCTTTTGAGTAGTTTATTTGATTTGAAAGTTGAATATTGCTTTCTTTAAGATAAATTTACATTTTTTAATTTATTAAAACTGTCATTTGGGTGAAAGGTTGCTTTTTTATGTCCCCTCATTTATTTGGGCTGCAAAGGCCCTCACATGCGCTTACTGTATATGCCCCCCTGCCAAGGAATACAACATTAATTAATAGAAAATTAAGACACGTAATACAAATTCTCATATAATGTTTATTTTGGGGCACATTTATTTCTAAGGGTGATGTCATGTAAAACAAAATGTTTGCACTAAATAAATATTTTTTATGATGGGAGAGGGGGCACAATCCGTGGCGGGGAGGCATTTTAGCGCATAACAGTGTGCCTTAGTTTTTTGGATACTTAAAGTCAGCTACAGCCCTAACACACACACACACATTGACTTTTTGCCATAGGTCTGTGCTAAAGACGTTCTGTTTCACCTTTACTAGGGTGCCTTATGTCTGTTTAAGAGACATGTTACAGGTCTTTCATCTATTTGTTTTCCTTTTGAAAAAAAAATCATATTTACACTGTAAAACATGTCTGTGTGTGTGTGTAAAGTTAAATAAGTAAAATGGTGGAGCTGAAGTCACTCGACAAGGAACAACTGTGACACGATCAGAGTATGACATCACAGTGTGCATCACCTGACAGTCACGAATGAAACAAAGGTACAGACTCAACAAACACGCACCATCTGTGACAGAGAACCGCCACCTTACAGTGTCCACTATGATGTAACAATGATGTAACAGTATAAGGTCTGTGTAAAAAAACTTGCGTGTAAGAGACTGCAGTCAGTAATGTGAGACGGGGAAGCGCATCGGCTGCTGGTCATCTCAGGGACACTGACGGTATGATAATACGCTCTTTACAAAAGACTGATGACTTGAATCTTGATTGAGTTACTTGATATTTAATTGGTTCCCTATAGTGCTGATTACAAGAGAAAGAGTAACTTATGTTATGCTGTGATTGTTACGTTGTGTATTGCATGTCTTTAAAGGGATAATAGAATAGCATGTGTTAGTTAGTTGTGTTAGAAGCTTAGTTAAACAGTTCTGTTGTTGTGTTTGTTTAAATTTTATTTAGTTGCTGTTTCCTAGAAGTGGTGATTTAACTGTTGTTTATAAGGAATAGTGATGTACCCTTTTTCTGGTTTTCATTTAAGGTTTTCGACCTCGCTCTCTATCTCACACACAACTCTCAACAAATTAACCAATTATTCAATTAAATAGTTTAAAACAACATTTTCTGTAATGTACCTGCACAATGAAGATATAATGTGGAAATAAAGATTTGGTTGCCTGGGAAATTAATCAGCTCTACTGTACATAAATCACAAGATAAAACACAGATTAACTACAAGTTAAAAATAAAAAGTCAGAATAACTCAATATAAAATAACACATTCGACACCAAATGAGTAATAACAGTTACCCAACAAGTTCACAAGATGAATCCACAAAAAATTGTTATTTATGTGTTTTTAATAACTTTTTAACTGATATTTCTCTTATAGTTATAAACGTGCAACTCACCCACAGCGTGTCTCATCAGCTCTGCTGTGGGCGGTCCTTATTCCACAAAGCAAATACCATCACGACCTTTTTCTTTTTTTTACACTTAAATTCAAATTTTATTTGTCACATACACAGTCATACACAGTACGATATGCAGTGAAATGCTTATACGACTGCCGGTGACCTTAAAAAAAAAAATATGAATAAAGGAAATACGTAAAAAATATGCTGTACAAAGTAAAATATACTGTAATAAAAGAAATGCGTTAGAAAATAAAATTAACTAGTGAAATGTACTGTACAAAGTAAAATATACTTTACAAATAAGAACAGAATATCAATATAAAGACAAATTATTAATAAAACAAAAATAGAAATATAGAAAAAGAAAATAGAAAAAGAAATTTGTCAAAAACAAATTTAGAAGTTTTGGCTGGGATGTGCAAATATGCATAAAAAGTGACTTCGTAAAGTGTCTTAATTAAAGTGATTTGTGCAGTGGTCCATAGATGAAAATATAAATGAAAATATAAATGAAAATTTGCAAAATCCAAAGTGGCCATGAATGCCCAGTCAGTGTTGGATGGTGCTGTTTCCAAACCAGGTTGTGATGTTTCCCGTCAGGACGCTCTCTATGGTGCAGGAGGAGAAATACCTGAGCACCTTGGAGGGCAGTCTGAAGTCTCTCAAGCGTCTGAGGTGGTAGAGACGCTGTCGGGCCTTTTTTACCACGGTGTTGATGTGACAGGACCATGACAGGTCCTGTGTGATGTAAACACCGAGGTATCGGAAGCTGTCCACTTTCTCCACTGGGCTCCTGTTGATGACGGGGGTCTGGTAGTTCCTCTCCTGCTTTGTATAATAGTCCACTTATCAGCTCCTTTGTCTTGCTGACGTTCAGAAGGAGGTTGTTCCTCTGGCACCATTTCTTCAGATTTCCAATCTCCTCTAGGTAGGCCGTCTCATCGTTGTTCGTGATCAGCCCCACCACGACAGTGCCGTCAGCAAACTTGATGACGGCGGTAGAGTTGGTAGAGCAACAGCTAATTACTGTATGTTAGCAACATGCTGCTATTGTTATAACAGACAGCAGCTGACTATGCCTATGACACGCCTCCTGCTCCAGCCTGCAGTTATCCTTACTTGCAACTGTTTTCAGCAGTAAAGGATTTAGGTTACACAACACTGTAATTTATAATTTATGTAGTCTTATAATTTAGCGTTTTTGATCACTCACATCAATGACAAGCTGGTTAACTGTAGCCGTGAGTGAGGACATTGCTTCGGAGGCGGATAAAGAGACCTTTTCAACAGCAGAGACTTTATCAAACAAAGCTTTCGGAGTCTCATCATGTTTGGTGGAAGGTTCTTGAATAGCTTTCAGCATTGCGTTAGTGTCATCCTCACTTTTATTTTTTTCCTGTCTTTGTCTCTTTGGCGGAAGTAATTTTTCTGGAGTTTCAGGAAGGGGCTGCGAAAGAATGTCGAATGTACAGTATTTTGGTTTCAACGCCGAACCACGCATGAGCTTTGCTACTGGCCGTAGCAGGAGGCATCCGATCAGAGTTAGCATCCTCAGCGGAGACATCCATAATAGGCAGTTAATAGTCAATAAACCTTCTCAAAGTGGATTCTAACGAAATAAAGTAGGTGTGACAAGTTGCTGGATTCACGTTTCAGTTACTCTATGAAGAATTTACCCATTTAGTCACGTACCCCTAAAAAAGACCTGACGGAAGCATAAAAAACACTTCCGCTACATCGCCACCATCTTGGCTCCTCCCGGGTGCTGCCTACTCCCTTCTCCGTTTCCGATGAATGCCGATGAAGGCAACGAAACTCCAGCATTCGGAACACGAAGTTACCAGCGCAGACGTCACTTTCTCCACTATGAAACATTCACTACTGAAACGTGTATAACTTGTAAATAAATTATTGAATAATAATAATCGATTAAAGATGTTCAGATTTTTTTTTAAATACTCCCATATAATACTAAGGATTTCTTGATTAAATATAAATTAAAATTTTTGTGTACTTTTAAATTAAAAGCGATAAAAATATCAGCGAACGAAGAAAGAAGAAACCATCAAGAGAAAACAAAGGAAATTGTCAGTACTTCAGGCCGATTGGAACGCACCTTTAGTGATGAACAGAACAGAGACAGGTTTTAACCTTTAACCACCAACTTATGATAATATACAGCTATCTGGGGAGACACAATCTTGTCCAAGGTCACCCAGAAGTGTCTAATACTTTTGGACAGGAGAACAAGGGGGACGTCAAGCGTTTACAAATTCGTACAAACTCTCCTCAGAGGTCATGTTCCTCTAAAATATACAGTATTATGTTTACCTTATGGCATAAATAATGATTAAACTAAAACGTTTCTGATGCTTTTCTTTATCTTCTTCTTTGTTGTTTAACGACGGTTGGAATCCAGTAGGTTATTGCTGCCAACTGTAGGTCTCATTTTCCCTCATCTTCCTGCCATCTTAAAGCTGATTTTAAAAACCTGCCTTCCTTAAAACTTCCAATGCTTTCTTCCTTGATCTTGTTCTGAATGGTTTGCTTGGTTTGCTCACTACAGTGTACTTGTGTACAGTATGTGAGGGGAAACACTGGATTACTGACAATTATCTAAATTTCACTCCGACCTGACCGCTGCATTTATATCCTCACTGCCGTCTGCATGTTTTTAGAAGCTAAAAAGTCTGTCACTGTGTTAATCTGCACATTTGTTCTGTATATTACAAAAATGTCTAATACTGTATGTCTAGATCAATTGATAAGATTTGAAATAATCTGTGAGGATTAGATTTCCCCCAAACTATTATGTACAAAGTGAGGAAGATCTGTCATTATCACATTCACACCATAATAAAGTCATAGGTTCATTTTTATACACATTAAACAAAGATTTTAGCTGAATCGCATTAATTTGATTATCTCTTCCACAGAAAATGACAGCAAGAGTCATTTGGTTCAGCCTGTTGAGTGAAAATGTAAGTTTGACATCACTCATTACTTTACACAGATACTGACAAAAAAGGCTCTCTGTTCTGTTTTATAAGATCACTCTGAGCTATTATTATTATTATTATTATTATTATTAGTGGTGCTTGCAAAGCGAAGTGGAACCTTGGATTACAAGCATAATTCATTCAGGAAGCGGCTTCGTATTACAAAACACTCGTAAACTAAATTTAATTTTTTCATAAGAAATCATGAAAACTCAAATTATTCGTTCTACAGCCCAAAAAAATAAATACATAAAATAATTAATACAAAATATAAGGTAAAAATAAAACAAATTAACCTGCACTTTACCTTTAAAAAAAGTAAAAATAAATCCCGACAGATAAATGTTTCCGTTTGTGTATGCAGGTGCTGTATGTATGTGTGTGTGTGTGTGTGTGTGTGTGTGTGAGAGAGACACACTCTCTGCCTTACACAGAAACTCTGCTTTGTTGCAATTCTTTTTAAAGGTAATGTGCCCTGTTACATTTGTTTTGGTTTTTTTACTTTATAGCAGTCATTCACTCTTGTAAAATAAAAAAATAAAATAAAATAAAACAAACAAATGAACCGGCACATTACCTTTAAAAAGAATCGCAACAGAGCAGAATTTCTGTGTAAGGAGAGAGTGTGTGTCTGGTGCTGTGTGTTGGAAGCCAAGAGGAGGAGGGGTTGGGAGGGGGACTTTAAAGGCAAGAGAGTGTGTGTGTGTTGTTGTGAGTGAAGGAACATATGCACGCACACAGACACACACACACACACACACTCTGCCTTACACAGAAACTGCTCTGTCGATCTGCTCTGTTAATTCTTTTCAAAGATAAAAAAAAACGACAGGCGAATCTAGAGAGGGAGAGAAAAAAAGGATCTTTTCCCTTTAATGAGACTTGATTTTGCTTACAAATAGAAAATAAAATATGTTTCACACACGTGGTCAGAGTGTTATAGTAAACAGTACACGCGTGCACGGATTTTGATATAACCAGTAAGCGACGCGCACTAAGACACAGTAGGGGAGACAATTACCGACAATTCCGCAGCGCAAGAGAGAGAAAAAACGTTGGCTCAGTTGTGATAACATGGCGCTCGGCGTCAAAACAAGAAGCGCATGCGTGATACATGATACTTGGTACTCGTAAACCTAGACAATTCTCGTTTTTCAAGTCAAAATTTTTTTATTTTTTTTTTAAGTCTTGCGGAACACTCGTAAACCGTTACTCGTAATCCGAGGTTCCACTGTATTGTTATCTCACAGGCTTATTAGTGGTGCTTGCGAAGCGAATCACTACTATTGATATCTCACAGGCTTATTATTATTTTATCATTATTATTATTATTCTTTTGCCAAAAGTTTGGCGTGTAACTAGTCCCGCACTGTTCATCGTAGACCCATAAATGAGGTATCAAATCACGCGCCGTAAATTGCCCCCGCACGGGGCAGCTAATCGACCCCAAAAAGTTCAATAGACTTAACATGGGGGCAATTTTGATAGATTGTAGCACAGAGCAATAATTTCATAGAAATCTCACACTTACCACAATTGAAGAGGTCTGCAACCTGTGTAAAAACATACCCCACAAGAGGATATACATTGTACCCCTGGGGCTCAAGAGGCACCCAAATTTGTCCTATTGCCATATAATGGGGAAAGTAATACCCATTAAAACAGGAAGGGTTGCATTGCCTGCTATGGTAACTTCCATAGGAGCATTGAAACTGACCCTAACTGTAGATCCTATTGTCATGGAGATATGGGTTTTGCCACGGCAAGCACCACTCACATTTTCTTCTACCTCTCTAGTTATTATTATTATTATTATTATTATTATTATCATGCGTGTGTATTATTATGAAATAATCTGTGAGGATTAGATTTTGCTCAAACCATTATGTACAAAGTGAGGAAGATCTGTCATTATCACATTCACACTATGATAAAGTCATCAGAGTTGATGTTACAGGTTCATTTTTATACATATTAAATAAAGACTTCGGCTAAATCACATTAAATTTAATTATCTGTTTCACAGGAAATATTTCACAGCTTTCTGGAGTGGATGTGGCAGCAAACAACTTTGCCGGTAATCCTGAAACAGCAGAAGACGAAACACCTCATCACTCATCAATTTACTAACAAAAAAGTCTTTCTGTTCTGTTTTATACGATCACTCTGAGCCATTATTATTATTATTATTATTATTATTATCCTGTGTGAGATCACAGTGGTCAGAAGGTGATGATCCGTTTTCTACACCAGTAGCCTGTAGTAGCAGGTGGTATTAGAGGATTAAAACCCTTTGATTAGTCTAAATGCACCGATTGTGAAATTCTGGCCTGATACGATACACATGTCATAAATCACATGTGCTCTATTGTTATGAAACAATCTGTGAGGATTAGATCTCCCTCAAACCATTTTGTACAAAGTGAGGAAGATCTGTCATTATCACATTCACACCATGATAAAGTCATCAGAGTTGATTTTACAGGTTCCCTTTTTATACACATTAAATAAAGAGTTTAGCTAAATAACATTAATTTAATTATCTGTTCCACAGGCATCAAGACACATAAACCTGGACAGGCTGGTGGTGTGGGGAACATTGGAGGTAATCCTAAAACAGCAAAACACCAAACACCTCATCACTTTACACAGATACTGACAAAACATTCTGTCCGTTCTGTTTTACAAGATCACTCTGAGCCTTTATTATTATTATTATTATTATTATTATTATTATTATTATTATTATTATTATTATCCTGTGTGAGATCACAGTGGTCAGAAGGTGATGATCCGTTTTCTAAACCAGTAGCCCTGTAGTAGCAGGTGGTATTAGAGGATTAAAACTCTTTGATTAAAACTCTTCACATGGAATGTCTTATGGATGTCTTATTGGTCTTATGGAACCAATTGTGAAATTCTGGCCTGATACTTAAACCATTATGTACAAAGTGAGGAAGATCTGTCATTATCACATACACACCATATTAAAGTCATCAAAGTTGATGTTACAATTTCATTTTTATACACATTATTCAAATTTTATTTGTCACATACACAGTCATGCACAGTACGATATGCAGTGAATTACTTATACGACCGCCAGTGACCTATAAAAAAAAATAAAAGCTTATATATAAAAAGAAATAGGAATAAAAAGAAATAAAATAGAAAATAAATTTAACTAGTAAAATATACTGTATAAATAAGGGCATAATAACAATATAGCAAAATATAGAAATATAATTGAAATTTGTAAAAAGAATTAAATGACTGGGATGTGCAAATAGCATAAAAAGTGATTTATTAAAGTGTCTTGTGCAGCGGTCCAGAAATGAAAATATAAATATGTAGTGCAAGTGTGCATGAATGTGTCCATACTGGCCATGAATGCCCAGTATATGTTGGATGTTAAAAAAGATATGGTATCAGTCCTGTGTTGTGTTGTGGTTGGGAGACCTTATCGCCTGCGGGAGAAGCACCTCCTTCTGGAGGAGGTTGTTCCTATGGCACCAGTTTTCCAGATTTCCAATCTCCTCTGGGTAGGCCGTCTTATTGTTTTTTATAATCAGGCCCACCACGACAGTGTCGTCAGCAAACTTGATGACGGTGGTGGAGTTGGTAGTGGCCACGCAGTCGTAGGTGTACAAAGAGTACAGCAGGGGGCTCAGAACACAACCCTGGGGAGCTCCAGTACTGAGAGTGAGAGAGGCTGAGACATGTCCGCCCATCCTTACTGCGTGTGGTTCATTTTTATTAATACATTTGCATTAATTTGACCATTTCTTCCACAGGAGCCAGAAAGGGATGCTGTCTGGGATGACATGTACGATGTGAGTTTGATTGAAACATCAGAACACCAAACACCTCTCCACTCATCACTTTACACAAATACTTGTAACGCTCGTCGATGTTATTTAAACTAGTTACACAACTACGGGGTCATGAATCCAAATATGGGTTAACCAAACTTCCTGAGAAACTGAGAAACTACTGTTTATAGCTACTATATATGAGAACAGGAACTAAAATGTCCTTTGGACTTTTTAAAAACATTATTAACTAACATTAAACTAAAATCATTAATGAAGAAAAATCTGTAATTACTGGCAAATTTCTGCAGGATGAGAAGAATACAAAACTGTGGGTAGTTTAAAGATGGACCGTTTGTGAAAGTCTAGCCCAATACTGATACATACATCACGAATAATTATAATTTTTCTATGAATTAAAAAGACAATAAAAAAGTCTAATATGTCAGGATCAGTTCATAAGATTTGAAATTTTTGGAGATCTCCCTCAAACCGTTATGTACAAAGTGCGGAAGATCTGTCATTATCACATTCACACCATGATAAAGTCATCAGAGTTGATGTAACAGGTTCATTTTCATACACATTAAATAAAGACTTCAGCTAAATCACATTAATTTTAATCATCTGTTCCACAGGAAGAATTCGAAGAATTCCTAATTTATCTCTGGGACCAGTGTTTTTTCTGGGTAATTCTGAAACAGCAGAACACCAAACACTAAAGTATAAATTAAATAAAGCAATAATAAAGACTTCGGTTAAATCACCTTAACTTTATCTTTATCATCTGTTCCACAGGATCAACTGGCACAAAGCAACGACCGACAAGGAGGTAATCCTGAAACAGCAAAACACCAAACACTTCATGATTCATCACTTTACACAGATACTGACAAAAAGTCTCTCTGTTGTGTTTTATAAGGTCACTCTGAACCTTTATTATTATTATCCTGTGTGATATTACAATAGACAAAAGTTGTTGTTTAATTTTCTACAACAGCAGCCGTGTAGTAAAATTTTCACCTATTATAAAATTCTATGCCGACACGATTTCTTAAATTATAATTTGGCCGATGGTTAATACATATGTTTTCCTCTTTGTGTTTATTTACTTTATTTGAAAACAAACCACACATGTGCAATCATTAGGTTGTGGTATCATAGCGCCACCTACTGGACATTTCCTGAAGCTGCAGCTGGTTAGGCTACTGTTGTCCCAGTCAGACCACAAATAACCAACCCAAGATTTAACCAGCGCAAAACTAATTTAACACAATGGAAAAACATCAGACACTGCCATCAGTGAATGCCGATGAATATTGTCTGATATCAATATAAAGGCGATAAATTTGTGCGTCAGTAGTAAGTCTGCATTATCACACGAGCACATCACTGATTATTTTATCACAGCACACCCCACAAGTGTTTTATTCCTCGTATCACTATAATCTGTTCTCTGTCTAACTCAAGTTCGGTGGAACCTTGGATTGTGAGTAAGTTGGTCTGCAAGCGTTTTGCAAAATTAGCAAAAAATGTAAAATAAATTTTACCTGGTTAAACGAATGAGGTCTTTAAATTATACGAGTACTCTACTACACATTCGCTTTCACCTGATCACAACTGAGCCAATGGTTATTCTCTCGATCATTAACTGCTCGTTGTTCTTAGACCACACAAACTGTGAGGAACTGAGTGTGCTGTTTACACATTACGCGTCAGATTTATTGAGTCTCTTTGTTTAAGGGTTCCGTTTCCATTGAGCCAGGAAAGACTCCACGTTACTCAATTATCAATGAGGTTTCTTAATGAAATTAGAGCTCAACTAAAATTAGAATTTTACATTGCGTGTAGAGAACATGACTGCAATGTTCTTTATTGCATTCCCAGAGGTGGAAAGTAACAAATTATATTTTCTTGCATTACTTTAATTGAGTAGATTTTTCATAAACTTATACTTTTTAAAGTTTTTACAATCTGAAATTCTACTTAAGTATGTTTTGTTTCAAGTATTGCACTTCACCTCATTCTAGATCATATTCGCTACTGAGTAAAAAATTAATGAACGAAAATGCTAAATAATAAAAAATAATGCAACGGAAAGGAAAAATTGCACCCCAGAAACCACTGCATTGATTGATTGATGGGTGTGAAGAACAAACACGTGAAATTCACAGGAAACGTGGAGACAGACAAAACAGATGCCAGTGATGCAGACTCAGCTGAAAGCGAAATGCCATTAAATTCTTATGAAGCGAAGCCCTGGCCAAATTTAAGCGACCACTTTGATTTTAAGCACAAGAAAGGCCACAGCCTTATCATGCAATGGTGTTCCGTCAATGAAACTAGTTTAAGATTTATATCCGCTTGTCTTTTTTGAACTACACTAGAATCCTCCATCCCACCCCGCTTTAAAAAAAAAAAATAGGAACTCTGAGTATACTTTCAATTACCTACTTTTAACTTTTTCTTGTGGACATTTTTACTTGTACTTCAGTAACATTTCACTGAAGTAACAGTACTTTTACTTGAGTACAAAATGTTTTTACTCTTTCCACCTCTGTGCATTCCTGTAGTTTTCTCCTGTCTCCACAGATACCAGTAATTGCGACTGACGAGTCAACGCTCCTGCCTCCACCTTTTAATAATAAAAAAAAAAATAAAAAAACCTTCATGATTATGGAATCTGGTTCCCGTGTTTGTCTCAAACCTGTTACAGTGAACTTGCACAACACTTAACTGTTGCTTCTAATTAATAAGTAGAAGACTTAGACTTAATAATTGCTTCTAATTCATTCCCAATGGCCTTTATTTTGTTTTATTTATGCCTAAAACAGACTAGAAAGCTAACTAGCTTCAGACAAACGGCTGAATCCCAAATCCCTCTCTAACTCCTGATCATGGGCACTATTTAGTGTGTAGAACGAGCGATTGTACACCCTACATAGCACACTAGTATTTATTGTTATTTTTTTATTTACACTGGAACCCGGATGTTATTAGAACTGATATTCTAAAGCAGAATAAATGGAAATATAAAGTAAATCTTGCAAGTTTCTCAAGACTGTCCACCACCTTCATGGATTATTCTCCTCACCTTTTGGCTTTAAAAAACACTTTCACCCTTGTTAATTACACTAACTGTCTCTCACTAACTGTTGCTCTCCAGCTCCACTATTTGCAGTAAGTCCCGACTACGTGCAGAAGGACATGTGTTGGCGGAGCAAAACAACTGGTTAAATAGACAAACATATAATCTGTAAATAATAAATGGTGTCTGTGAAACTGTCATATAATTTATATCAATATCACACTCAAGATCAGACTGCACCCTTGTGCTTACAACTGCATCACAACTGTGCTGATAACCAGAACAACAGCACTCCCTCTCGTGTTATGTTTTTTTAAGTATTAAGCTAATGTGTACTAACATGTACAGCTGTCAGTGCTCAGCAAATTATCATGATTATTTTTTCAAGTCCATTAACTCATATTTTTAATATTTTAATTGAAAATGAACAATTGGTTTACAAGGTTTTTTAATTTCTTTGGTGAGTTCACTTTACTGGAAGTAAAAAAAATGACAGCACTCATGAAGAACGCATAAGCATTATGAGTATTGGCCATTCATATGTTATGTATTTTACACTACCAGTCTGTGAGCCTCGTTTCCAGAATGAGTCGGCGATAGGAGAGAAGTTTTTGTTAATGCAATATATTTATATATTAATGCTATATAAGAACTGTGTCTATTTGTTCAGATGGGCTGGGGGGGGGTGGATTCAGCTAAATAATTTGTTGACGGTGGGGGGTATTTTGAGCGCAAAAATGAACACGTTTTATTTGAAACGTACAATATCAGTCTAAAAATTGATCACCATAAGAGCACGGCTCCGGAGCTGCAGCAGAGGCATGAAAAACTCGCACTTTAAATTAACAAAAGGCAGCATTATGATCAAAAGGATGATAAACGCGTGCGATTTTTTTGATAAAATGCAGACACATACACCTTCATTCAGCCGTTTAAGTTATTTAAAAAATAACGTGCCCACCAGCCCACTATTATTTTCTGTTCCAATTTAAAGATTTCCGTGCGTGTGTGCAAAAAGTTGAAGAACAAAGAAAGACTATATTACACAAATATGTAGGCTACTCGATAGATAAAAGACTGTCCATACAGTAAATAAAAAGAAAAGTATCAAGTCAAAATCTATTTTATGTTTTTCTAGGAAAATAAAATTTAGGCAGCGACGTCTGCTCTGTCTTGTTAATTTATCTAAACCCCCCTACAGTATTTGCCAACAGCGCACATAGTGTGATAAATTCACACCTATCGTGAATGAAAGGTGAGAAAGAATTCCGCAGAATCTTCTGCTATTTTTTTGAGATAGGAACTTGGGGTTTTCATGAGCTGTATGCCAAAATCATCAATATTAAAACAATAAAAGGCTTGAACTACTTCAGTTGTGTGTAATGAATCTAAAATATATGAAAGTCTAATGTTTATCAGTACATTACAGAAAATAATAAACTTTATCACAATATGCACATTTTTTTAGAAGGAACTGTATATACATATATATACACATACACAGTGGTGTGAAAAACTATTTGCCCCCTTCCTGATTTCTTATTCTTTTGCATGTTTGTCACACTTAAATGTTTCTGCTCATCAAAAACCGTTAACTATTAGTCAAAGATAACATAATTGAACACAAAATGCAGTTTTTAAATGAAGGTTTACATTATTAAGGGAGAAAAAAAATCCAAATCTACATGGCCCTGTGTGAAAAAGTGATTGCCCCCCTTGTTAAAAAATAACTTAAATGTGGTTTATCACACCTGAGTTCAATTTCTGTAGTCACCCCCAGGCCTGATAAATAAATAAATAAATAAATAAATAAATGCAAGTAAATTACAAACTGCATGTAATGTAAAATATGAATAAAACAGTATTACACACAAATATATAGGATATGGTAGTATATATACAGTGGTGTGAAAAACTATTTGCCCCCTTCCTGATTTCTTATTCTTTTGCATGTTTGTCACACAAAATGTTTCTGATCATCAAATACATTTAACTATTAGTCAAAGATAACACAAGTAAACACAAAATGCAGTTTTTAAATGAGGGTTTTTATTATTTAGGGAGAAAAAAATCCAAACCTACATGGCCCTGTGTGAAAAAGTAATTGCCCCCCTGAACCTAATAACTGGTTGGGCCACCCTTAGCAGCAATAACTGCAATCAAGCTTTTGCGATAACTTGCAACGAGTCTTTTACAGCGCTCTGGAGGAATTTTGACCCATTCATCATCAAGAATAAGAAATCAGGAAGGGGGCAAATAGTTTTTCACACCACTGTAGATGTAGAGTCGGGAATAGAGATGTAGAGACAGGACATGGAGAAAGAGGGACAGGACATGGAGATGTGGAGTCGGGACATAGAGATGGAGAGACAGGACATGGAGAGAGAGTGACAGGACACAGACACGTAGAGTCGGTACATAGAGATGGAGAGTCGGGACATGGAGATGTAGAGAGAGTACATGGAGATGTAGAGTCGGGACATGGAGATGTAGAGACAGGACATGGAGATGTAGAGACAGGACATGGAGATGTAGAGACAGGACATGGAGAAAGAGGGACAGGACATGGAGATGTTGAGTCTGGATAAAGAGATGGGGAGACAGGACATGGAGATGTAGAGACAGGACATTGAGAGAGGGAGAGACAGAACATTGAGGTGTAGAGACAGGATGTGGAGATGTAGTATGTAGAGACAGGACAGGGAGAGAGAGACAGGACATTGAGGTGTAGAGACAGGATGTGGAGATGTAGAGACAGGACATGGAGAGAGGGAGACAGGAGGACATACAGTACAGTATGTGGGTGCTCAGTGTGATGTTTATCCAACAGCTGTAGTTTACTGCATGAGGTAACACACCGGAATAAACCAACAAATGGTCTCAAAACCAGGAGACACAGTAGATTGGAATTGACTAAATCTACTTCCTGGTCGTGTAATGTTGTGTAAAACAGTCATGTGCTTGGCTTCTAGTTAAGCACCAATAGTGAAGTTGCCTCCATCATTACATGGCGGTAAAATCATTAGAGGTTAATCTGTGGTCCGTCAGTCAGTCATGAAGGCTTTTATTCTCTTTCTTTACACCCTTCCATTGTAAAAGGCCCACAGATTTGTGTGGGATCATGATCATGTGGTCAATGTGACAATGTGGCCTCCAACCAGAAGCAGGCCACCAGGAGGCAGAGCAGCTTTTCACTCTTCATGAGGTGTACAGACTAATAGTTCCACTAGATGGCAGTATTTACATACACAAGGGGCAAGCTCCAGGTCTGAGAACTGAATCCACTATGGATCAAAAAAGTGCTACAAAACCACAAGTGCTTGATCTAAAGGTGAGTCAGTCCTCATAGACCCACATTTTAAAATGTTTAACTTCTTAAACGAAATAAACATGTTTAGCCTTGTATAAAAACAAAAACTCTACACTGTATATACATTTTCACTCTCACAAAGTTATCTTGTTATATTTTGTTAAGCAGTCCACTGAGACTTGTCTTAATGATGTGATGAAGGTGTTGTTTCTGTATGGAAGGAGTCTCCAGTGTCGATGCTTCGTAACAGACAGAGCAAAACTTGTATGATTATAAGGTTGAAAATGAATAAAAGTTGTACCTTCGTATATTTGACATCCTCAGTTTACGCTTTGTGTTTTCTTACTAACATGACACAGTGTGTGTGTTTTTATTATAACAACTTAAAAAGAGAGAGTAAAGAGAGGCTCCACACAGAGTCATTACTGTCGAGCTGTTAATATGGCTTAGAGCTCAGATTAGTGTTAATAATGTTTTAATAAGTAGCCTTTGGCTTTTCCCAATGCCTGTGGACATTTTAATTAGAAATAATTAGACATTTATTGTGCTTTTCATTAAAACTAACACTCTGACCTATTTGAGCTCTTAAATATCATCTGGCAGTTTATTTCACTTTAGTCCACGCAGAGGTCGAAACACAGAAATGTTCCATCCATTATCACACTGATGCAGACGAACACGTGCCAAATTCTCCACTAAATAAATCCTTTACTAAGTGTTAAATGCACCAGCTCCAAATAAAAACATCACACTTAATGCTAATAAATGCCCCAAAACATGAATACAAAGAGAATTCCTAAACCCTAAACACAAACACACAAACAAACATGAGCCCCCCCCCCCCCCCCACTTACTGCGTAATGTCCTCCACCCAAAAATCAACACTGTAACCTGCTAAATTTCACACGCATAAAAAAAAAACACCTCCACCATCCTAAGAAGGCATAAATCTAGTGCACATGGAAGCTCCAGCCCTTGGTCTAATTTGTGGTCGTGTCACAGTCAGGTGATAGAAATATACAGTATATTTTTTTTCCTTCATGCTTCCATACTAACCTCAGTCACACAAATTACACATCTGGAGGAAATCCAGAGAGAAATCAGCAGAGCGTGTTTTTAATTTAAAAGCCCCAGAGATAACTCCAACATGCAATGCTACACACACACACACACACACACACACACTTTTACCGCATGTGTTCAACACCCTGTTCTCACTCAGAAACATTAATATTTAAATTCCAAAAAGTTCACTTTAAAATTTTATCTTTACATGTGACTGAATTCTGGTATGAAATAATATTCATGAAAACGAAGCTCAAACATGGTTCCTGTTCTCCCTGGGATCCTTCTAATAAAGGAATGGCCACAGTGGTTCGCCAATATCTCTATGTCATTTAATAATATTATTTTACTGTCAGGCTAATGGAGCAACATTGATTAACAATTATATATGAGTAAACAGGTGACAGGATCATGCACAAATCGGTAAAAAAAAAAGTTAAGAAAGGCACTAGAACACTTAGTGCATCATCCTGATGAAGATGGCTAGCAGGCAAAGCGTTCAAGTTTACTGATCTGGCCTAAACCTTTACTAGATGTTAATCCAATCAAGCTTCCATGTGATGTGCTGGACAAACAAGTCCTGTACACAGAGTCCAACAGAACCTACACAATACTGAGCACACAGTGTCCTGCAGTATATCCTATATAGTGATGTATCTATCTGGGTATCATCTCTGTAATGAATACATGACCAAACTTCTTCTATATTTATTCATTCATGTTCATCTAGGAGACAATCACATGCAGAAATGTTGACACTGCGTCAATTTAAAAAAATGTCAAAACATTATAAAAAATAAAATAAATTCTCAATCATTGCAGTTTGTTCTTTACCTGCTTGGAGTTAAGGCTATTGGTAAAGAAGGAGCATTTTATGCAAGTATAAATACCACTAAAGAGAACAAATGGTGGAAGAGGTAAACGCTTTTGTGGTTTGAATGTAAAGCAGGACATTATGCTCTGGGCATTTTTCTTATCGCTGGCAACCACAGCAAAAAGACAGCAAAGTAATACGTGCTTAAAATGTCTGCTCTGTTTAAAGAGACGCATGAGAGGAATTCTGTTCAGCAGGGATCATGATGATGATGATGATGTTTCAAATAAACAAATTAAGACGAGCAAACTAAAGAGTAAATTAATACAATAAAATACTAAACCTTGATTAAGGCAGGTCATAGAAACTAAGTTGGCTGGAAAAAATTAATAAAATCCCATTTATAAAGGTTGGAAATATATTACTATAGTTTACAGATACTAATCAAGACCTAAATGATGTGTATGTACACTTACTATTTAACATCTGCTCATTTATTCAGTGATCTAATCAGCCAATCATGTGATGGCACTGACACAGAATAGGTCGTTAGAATAGAAACGTTAGAATAGGGCCAATCTGTGGTCCGTGAAAAAAAAAAAGAAGAAAAAACACAATATTGTATTTTAAGTCCAGACGTTCACATGATATTTATGTAGTATTGATCTCTTCATCTATTTAAAATTTATCAATCCCTAAATACAAGAATTTCAGGAGACCTTTTTTTTCAGTAACCAATTCAATACAATTTATCATCTGTATTAAAGTGCTTCATTCACTAAAAAAGATACATTTATTTCACTAAAATAAACTAAAACAAATCTGCTTTATTCTAACTAGATTTATGGAAACATAAAAAAAAGAAAATAACCGAAGACAATAACTGATCATGATTTAATATATTTAATGAGCTGGTTGATCTTTTATTGACGAAGCCTATAAAATACTACATTTATACCATATTGTTTTTAAAAGCCATCTACACATTTTATAAGAGTATATTAAAGAAGAGGAGGCTTTTTATTATTTTTTTTTAAAAAACACCCTTTATTGTAAATATGCAGTGCAGTCAGGAGACAGGCCTGAACCGACTGCATTCAGCAGAATAATGAATAAATACACAGGGTAAAAACATTTATTTGATCATTTACAGCATTTACATTTAAAAACCCACTGCATGTACATTTTATTCCCAAAAACTACAAGTTACTACAAGATTTTCTTACTACAAGAAATTCCTGTAAATCCTTCTTCATGGTTGATCTGGATTTATATTACAGAAAAAATGTACATAATTTAAAAGAGTAAAACCCGAAACCTGAAAAGATTTCAGACACTCCTACATTCATATTTAGTTCCTAATTATCATATCACAAATAATTGGCTAACAAATATATTTACTTTTTTTTTACTTTAATTAGATATTATATTAAAATATGTCTTTTGCTTGGTATTTAGAGGCATTTAACACCAAACTAGAGCAAATATAAATATCAGGTACTAAGACAGAACATCCACTCTTATTTTTGAAACCCGGTTTCCCTCTGGGTAGAACCCTATAATTGTCATGTATTACCAGAAATTTGTTCTTTTTTTATTTTATTGAGAACCCTTGAATATCCAAGCAACATAAAACTCTTAAAGCTAAATATTAAACTCCTGACAGATTCGAGACATTACAAAGAAAACACTGAGCAATGATTTGGGGGGTTTGTACAGCACATTTAAGGGAGTTATTGAAATAAAAAAGAAATAAATAAGGTTCTTTAAAAGTTCACTGGATCACATCAGGTTTTTTTTTTTTTTTTTTTTTTTTTTACTGTATAAACTCTACAGAATTTAAGCAGTAAAATCCCAGACCTATAAACTGGTTGCCATGGAAATCCCATTCATAAATTCACATTTTGTACCTAATCACATCACTTTTGGTAAAAATTACATTATTATTTTATTCAATCTTTATTGTCATTTATAGCTACTATTTATTAACTATTAGAAATAAATAATAAATAAGGTACTGAGCCAGAACATAAACTTTTAATTCAGACACATAACTCCTCTGCTGTCCCTCTGGGTAGGACGGGGGTAGGCAAGTTCGGTCCTAGAGAGCTTTAGTAATCCTAGTAAAGAGCTTGATTAGCTTGTTCAGTTGTGTTTGATTAGGGTTGGAGCTAAACTTTGCAGGTTTGTCGGCTCTCTAGGAGCAGACTTGTCAACCACTGGGGTGGAACTACTGTGTATTAAAGTCGTGTCTCATGAAAAAAAGAAATACCTTTAAACTCTTAAAATTCGATATCTAGTAAGATATTTATGTTTCTTTTTAGATACATTACAGTACATACATCACATGTACTGTACGTATCTAACTTTAATGCATCCCACCAAATATGTCTTTTTTATCAGTGGAAATCATTTGAACATCCAGAAGCTCTTAACCAACAGCTAAATGTTAAACTTATGGCAGGTTCTAAATATCAAAAAGAAAATAATAAGCAATAATTTGGAGTTGGTACGGCACACCTGGGCAGTTAATACTTGAATTCTTTAAGGGTTCTTTAAAAAAATCATTAGAATTAAAGATTCATTAGGGGATTTAAGTAAACATTAAAGGGTTTTATTTGGAAGAAAATGTCTTTGATGTAGGGTTCTATAAACACTTTCAGGATTCCTCCTACGGGACAACCAAAGCACAAAAGAGTGTGTGTACGGCCAG
Organism: Clarias gariepinus; assembly: GCF_024256425.1. Lineage (NCBI taxonomy): Eukaryota > Metazoa > Chordata > Actinopteri > Siluriformes > Clariidae > Clarias > Clarias gariepinus. Next base: position 34,433,127 of record NC_071108.1, on the reverse strand, counting down.
TACAGTCTAGTCTACGGCGTGTTCTACTGTCTAATTGTCCAGAAGTATATACAGTACTGTGTAAAAGTCTTGACCCCCCCATTTCTTATCATTAGGTAAAATTAAAAGATAAAAAAAAAAAATGCTTTTACAGGCTGCTAAGTACCAAAAATTACCCTTTAAAAACTGGTTGTTTATGTAACCACCACAGCAGCAACCTCATTTCCCCTCAGCATTTAGCATCACCAGTACAGGAAGTCCGTGACCCGAGTTATGAACTTCCACTGATACAAACAGTTCTACAAACATCCATAGATAAGAACAAATTGTGGAAGTAACTCCTGTGTATTGTACAAAAAATAAACACTGCAGTGCACCAGATACCAATATTTACAATTATGTACAATATTTTCAGTGTGTAAGTGAATGTATAAAATGTCTAAAGTCCGGTATGTTGTATGTGTGTGTGAGGGAGCGGGAGAAATGAGTCGGCTTCACCGGTTTCAATGAATCAGTCTGGGAGCAAGATGATAGAAAATGTCTGTCCTGTGAAGCTGTCCTGATGATGAATAATCCTAATTTTGGAAAATCCTCAGTCCACAGTCCAATACAGTGGAAGACAGCTCTGAGACAAAATGGCGTCCCCTCGTGATTTAAAGGCCAGTTTCACATGTATGAGATTCCTTTCCTTAGTTGCGATTATGGTCTTTGGCCACATGATGGCAGTGTGGGGAATGGGGACAGATTTAATCAAGTGGATTGATATGCTTAACATTGTATATTTATGTCAAAGGTGTATAAGACTCACTTTGTCAGGCTTACAAACAAATCCGACTTATGAACGTGGTCCCGAAACAGAACTCATTTAAGTCGAGGGCTACCTATATACGAATCACCAGCCTGATCACCGGTTCATGAGACACGACTGTAATACCTGTCATCAGCTGCACCTGTTTCTCACTGGTTTATGTCTTACGTTAGATGTTTTTATGCTTGAGTGATTCACAGGTCACTGCGTGGCTTAACAAACAAAAAACATTCCTCTGAAACTGCTCGGGTACAGGGACTGGACTGAAAATTAGACAAAAAAAAAAAAAAGTCCTTCGGGAAACCTGGAGAACCATTCCTTAAAAATACAAGAAAATCTGGAGCTTTGGAAGCAAAATGTGAAGAAATGAGGGGGTCAAAACTTATGAATAGACATATATATATTTAATAATATTGTAAAGTATTTAGTAATATTGTAAAGTATTAGGTACTTAAGATATAAACGGAAGATTTCAACAACTAAAATATTCTAAAACGTAATATTAGCACCAAGTCATGTGGGTAATTATGTCTGATTTTTTATTTGATCTTGATCTTTGTTTTGTCTTTAGAGCTAGACAGGATGAAATAGACCCTGGTGTACGGTTTTATAAACTCTTTGTAGAGTTCTAAAGTGGCAGTAATGGTGATCCAAGCTGCTGAAATAGCTAAACTATTAGCTTAGACAACAATTCCTTTCCTGCAATGTAAACATAAAAAGAAAATCTTTTCCTAGTGCAATGAAACAGAGCATTTATAAAAAACCTAATTTATTTACTTCAAAAAGCAGTTGATCTTTGCAATTAAACTAATGCTTAATATAAAGCATTGGTTATTATTAACAGATTAACACATCATCCCTAAAAATCTAACGTATGTGATGTTTGTTCCTTTGACCCGTATCAAAGCCATCATGTGTGTAAAGTGAAAATGTGAACTTTAAAATATTCTCCTTGAACTAAGATTTAAGAAACCAGGAAAGCAGTGAAGCTGCTCTGAAGTTCTTTAACTACTGCAGTTTTTTCACCAGCTCCTGGTACGTCGTCCTCTCTCTCGCAGGGTCGTGTCTCTCCATAACGTAGCGTTTACCGTTGGTTCTCAGGGTCTCCTGAAGCTCCTCGTCACTCAGCAGTCTCTTAGACAGAAGCACGAACTCCTACAGAAGATCAAGAGATGATCCAAATATTATAAATACTCTGTAATACCATGAGAGCAGAACTACAAAACGTTTAAAACATCTGAATGATGTTTGGATGCTCAATCGTTCACAAGAAATGAAATTATTTCAGCTTTGTTTGAAACCCTCGGATTAAATTGAAATCTGAAACAACTGTAGTTTTCGGACCATCAACCTAAGGGGCGGTGGACCAGGATCTTCTAGTACTAAGCTGTGTATATGTTACATATCTTATAGTCCCTGCTTCATGTGCTTATGGTAATAAATCTATTCGCTATAAATTACCTAATGTTTACAACACAGCTAATTTAGTTGTGTAGTATGTTTTTTATATTAAAAACACTACAACACTAAAGAAAGGAGTCTCCAGTGTCAGTGCTTTATAATAGTCACTAGGTTTTGTATCTATTCGATTTAAAAGAGAGAAAAAAGGAAAAGGCAGGAGATGGAATGGGTGTTTATAGCTGCTATAACGTAAGTGAGAACAGGAACAAAAATTTTAAGGTTAAACTTAAAAAATAAAAGTATGAAATCAATCTTTAATAAATAAATCCTTATATTGTAATTTTTTTTTATTATTATTTCTAAGACGCTATCCCTGTGTTGATGATGACCTGGTAACTCCTCCGAGTTGTGTGTGTGTGTTTTATTTTATTCTTAATAAAAACAAGTGAATTAAAATCTGATCAGATCTGATTAAACTTCTTAAATGTATTTATTCCTGTTATAGCTTTAAATGATTTTCATAACCAGATTACAGGAAGGTGGAATGCTGCTTAAACCCTGATGCTAACACCATTAGCATAAATCTTGCTAATGCCATCAAGTCCATCTCGCTCTTCACGACTACACAGACATTTGCGACTCCTCTCTGTGGGAAAAGTGCCACGTTTCTCTTTATAATATTCTTCTAAAGCTCTTGATGATCTCCACCCTTTTGTTTTTATCTACTCTCTCATTCAGCTGATTTCTTTCTCTATAATGTACCAATCAGACCTTTCTTTTGTGTGTGTGTGTCTGTGTGTGTTTCTTTTTAACACGGCTTAACATTTAAAGCTCTCCGTCACTCCCCGCTGCGTAATCTTATCCCTGAGTACTGAGGTAGATATCTGTCTCTGTGTGTGAGAAGCTAATATTCATCCATGATCTCGTGAGAGGATCTGCGTTTCCCAGCGTGCCGTGCCGTGAGGCTCGTGATATCGTTCTGATCTCAGCGGGACGCAAGAACCCGCGAGAACATCAGAGTCTAGTTTACAATGAAACTGTTCTCTCATTGCTTATAATGAGTCTCTGTCTATGGGACACTGCGGGATCAGAAATCAAGTCACAGAGAGAGAGAGAGAGAAAATAGAGAGAGGGGGAATATTCTACTACTCTCATCATATCTGCTCAGTGAGGGTCTTACACTAGTGTCTTTATATTTTATATTTTATGTCCTTTATTTTAGTAAAGTTGTGTGTAAATATATTTCATGGTCATAGCTGAGTTAAAAACACCCTCCAGATTTACCCATTTTCATCCTAAAACATCAATCAGCATAACTCAGCTAATTTACCATAGCCACACCACCAAAAGTCCATAAAAGGTAAAGCTGAAAATTACAAAACATTAAAATAACGCTACCTAATCATGGCATGTGATAAATATTCAGCTCAGCCGCTGCAGTGCATCAGTTACCCTGAACATACACTACCGTTCCTTTGTTATCTAGGGCGCCAATACTTACAAAAATGTTCCTTGTACTGTTGTATAAGTAGAATAATCTTTTTCTTATTTTTATTAAAACTTATTTCTTAAAGTTGACAGAGTAATCCCTATATAAAATCACAGCTGCTGCCTATAATTTGATGTATACACTGTTTTAGAATTTTTGCATGTGACAGCACAACGTCGGTCCGCCATGGTCCCACCCACTTCTGGGCAGTTTCAGCAAAGAAAAGACATCTGATAACGTTATGTCATCTTTAAAACAACATGCTGTCTCCTCAATAATCACTTCTCTGTCTTTCCGAATCGCCAGTGCCTCTTTACATCAGACATCTCCATGCTCGAAAGGGGATTCACAGAGCTTTCAGCACCTAGGACAGCTCCTCTGGCAGGTTGCCTTGCCTGCTCGGCTCGCCATGAGGACTCACCCCGCACCGAATTACACCAGCTGGACCTGCGCCCCGTCTTGGGCCACTTCGTAGATCCACTGGGATTTCAAATAGTCTGTCTGACCATTCAGTAAACTGAAAAGATGCTGCTGTTTGCACTGCTGTGAATAAAAGCACTGCGTGTTTGTGGAACTTGTCTCGAACCCTAGGCTGAATCCAGAAATCCCTCTCTAACCCCTGATAATGTGACTGTAAAAGATTAAAACAGTAAAATTTTATTTGTTATATCTATTTTTTCCTGTTGTTGTTTTTTTAAACCTGAACACTTGTATTACCTTATGGAACCACGGGGTGTCTGAGGTCAGCTGATGCTGTATGTACTTTTACACAAACTCCAGAGGATATGAACATTAATGTAAATATGATCTATGAATAAATAATAAGACGCAGCCTTATAAATCAGAACATGTAGCAGATCTACTAAGAGCTTCCCCAAAACTCATCTGAAAACCATGTAATTCATCATTTTCAGCTCTGGCTCACAGGACTCACGCTTATCTCTGACTAAGTGCTCCATATTACAGATAACTGAGCATCCAGTGTGTGTGGAAACCTGTGTATCAACACGAGTGCGTTTATTTGTAGTTATGTATGCATAAACAACTCGAAGAGGAATATTTTCCCTGGATGGTTTCAGTGCCTCGATGCCCAGAGATACAGTAGATTTTCTCTCTAATTATCAAAGACGACATGAACACATAACCTTCTTTCTGTTCTGGATCAGATCACAGACAAACCGAAGTTTGTAAGTCTCACCTCGGGGGACGAGTAGAGCAGCCCGCTGTGCTCGTGTCGGACGATCGCCGCGTTCCCGGGAATATCCCTCGCTAACACCGGCACGCGCAAATCCATGGCCTGGTAAACACACACACACACACACACACACACACACACACACACACACCACACTAGGTGTTACTGTGGATATGTGGACTGTGTAATAATAATAATAATTATAATCAGATAACTCCAATTCAAGGGTGAAGAAAAAACATGGACATAATTAGTGCTTTAATCCCTGAATACATTCTCTGGTGTTTGCTGTAGATAAACCAGATTACTGCTGAACACACTGATAACACCGTGATTACCATAAAAAACATTAGGTCTGTGCGGCAAAGCAGGATTTTTAACAATATTTTTTTGCAGGTATGAGATTAGACTGCTGATTTGATCCTTAAGGCTTATAATAGTGGTTTCTAGTTTTACTAAAGAATATTCCAAAAAAAAAAAACTCCCAAATACTAATGTAAAATATAACAATATTAACAGTATATACAGTTTCTTTTATTTAAACAACATATTAACAAGGTATGTTTTGTTGCATAATGTCTTTACACTTACATTATGTTATATTACATTAGTGTTGCACAAGTAAAATGTATTATTATATAATATTCTAAAGTCGTGATTATGGGCCAGTGCGATTATTTAATCGCAAAAGGCTGCGGTTTAGTTAGGTAATATTCTCATAGTCGGGAATTTATGGGGAGTTTGTCAAAAATTAAAGTATTTGGTTTTTAGTTTTTTTCTTTTTTTTTTTTTAGAAATGAGGTAATAAATTAATATTGGAAAACATCCTTTTAATGAGATCATTTGTACAATTATTTACTGTTAGCTATGATGAATAAATTTGAATACCAAATGGTACATTTACAAGCTAAATACAGACCAATTTGAAGACGGATCAATTCTTATTGAGTAAAATGTAATACATTTCTTTAATTAATTAATTACTTAATTAACTATTTAATAAATTATTTGTAAAAAAAAAAAAAAAGAAAATAAAAGTTCACAGTTACACAAAAAAAGGAAGTAGGGGAAAAAAATCATAACTGTCAAAATTTTTACAGCTTTATACTTAATTATAATATCATAAACAAAGAATTAAAAAAGTAATTAGCAATTATTATTACATAAAAACTGTTTTAAAGTTCCTCATCATGGCTTGTGTTTTTCAAAATTACAACTTGGCTTAGACCTGTGACCTGAGCTGCTACTACACAACTCCAGTACTAGGTGTTAAAGAAATTAATACATGCAATATAATATTTTTAAAAATCCTTAATTGGTAAAGATAACAAAATGCACAATTTACTTTAAGCACCTATTTCCTATTTTGCTGCAGACTATAGTACATTAAAAAAATATAAAAAAAAAAACCCTTTCTTAATCTTTCTTAATTTTCTTCAGGTTATTGTAGTGATGATAAGGGAAACTTATTATTATTATTATTATTATTATTATTACTATTTTGCTTATCATGTTGTGCAAGTTTTTTTCAGATAATAAAAAAAAAAACCTCAATATTCAAGCTAATGAAATCTTAAGAATGAGCCAGCCTAGGAAGCAGTCAGGGGTCCAGCCTTACACAGTCTGCACCTCATACAGTATTTCATTCTGAAGCTACAAACCTCTAATATGGCGGCGGACATGCCTTCAGAGACAGACGAGTTGACCACAGCGAAGGAGTTCCTCATGGCGGCGTGGAGTTCCTCCTGATTCCTCTCCGCTGCTAAAAACACTCCGGCACATCTACAATCACAAACACACACACACACACACATACTCTGTCAATGGAAAGTTCTAGAAAGAAGCAAAACAGCAGACTGTACACGTGCATACTGGGCTCTCAGGATTTAAAAAACTTTCTTATCACTTTCCCACACGATCTCGCAATACACTCTGGGCTAAGATGCTAGTCCGATAGCGCGACATCCTCCATGCATTATAGCCAGCTTGTTTACAATTTCACTCGGGCGAAAAATCGGCGTACACAGAGATAAGTTCACACACTTGAATACCAATTTCATGTGAGGGGCCCAAAGCTGTTAAAAAAAAAAAAAAAAACTCAAAGTGTGAAGACAATTTCTGGCGAACTTTGTTAAAGATAAAGAGTCGAGTGTGAGAAGAAAGTCAAAGAAAAGAAGTGTAAAGATGAAAGAGGAGAGAGCTTTACCTTTTCACACACTCTTCAACTTCTTTGCTAAGTACAGGGTCGATCTACAAAAAAATAAAGAAATAAATAATAAAGTGAGTAAAACAAAAATGACATGCTTTCTGCTGGAGAAAAAAAAATTATAGACCTTTTACACTGACTCTGGAGACTGGGGGAGAAATTTATTCAATTACTTATTGCAATTCATGTATAACCACACTGAGTTTAAAAATCGATGTCTTAAAGTATTTTCTTTTATTTATACATATTTTAAATCAAGATATTAATATGTTGCAGTTCCTCTATAATCCTACAGGTGGCACTATATACTTTTCATCTACTGGCAGACAGCACGGCATAGTGTGTAGTAGGAGTGAACGATTTGCTAAAACTAGAATTGTAATGAAATCAGGAAAAAAAAAACTTAATATTTATAGAATCATAACACAGAATCGCAATACAAATGAATCGGCACTGAGGTATCGTGATAATACGGTATCGGTTCATCCCTGGTGATTTCCATCACTACTAGAGAGTCCTTCCATGCATATTAAATAACCACCTCCTTACAGAAAACGCCACCGTCTTGACAATTAAACATTATTTATTTTCTTTACACTTGTTAACACTGACTGTCTGCTGTTACTATGATAATAACATATCAGAGCAGCACATTAACATAAACCTGCTCTGGAGATAGAAAATAATAAATAATAAATAAACCCCTAAATTCTGACCAATCAGAATCCAGAATTCCTCTCTGCTCTAAGGTCTTATTAACATTGGAAGAGGTGATGTAAAACTATCTGTGGTTCTTTGGAGTTTAAAGGTTAAATAATGTTTACTGTAACTATTTTAGAAAATGTGAAAACTGTACTGAGCCTCAGAGACCTCTAAACTCTAAATCAGAGTCGTAATCAGGTCTTCTTCTGACCTTTACAGCATCTTCAGATGCCTTCAGTGTTAGAAAATCTTAAAATAAGCACAGGGTAAATAAGATTTAAGGTCAACCTGTAATAAAAAAAAAAAAGCTGATAAGCAAAACTGAAAGTATGATGAGAAACGCATTTGAGAATATCGGATTTTAGACAAACTGAGGTTTCTGCTCCGTTTAATTAATTATGATGCAAGTCCGCCTTTGTGTAAGTCATAGAACATGGAATTTCCAAAATATATCATGGTGAGCAATACTCGAGATAAACTAATCGCCAGCCACTGAATGCAGTGATGGTCCCAAGCCTGGATTAAACGGGAGGGTTGTATCAGGAAGAGGTGTCCAGCATAAAACCCCATGCCAAGTTGTGTGCAGATCTGATGGTCTGCTGCGGCGACCCCTCGATAGGACCAGCCCAAAGACCAACAACAACTTGAGAAAAAACTAAAACCTAAAATCTTCATAAAAACAATGAATCACAAATGAGGGATAAAAGCCTATAGTTGACAATGACGACCCCATACTGTATATGACGAGCTCGACTTGGGGTGATGAATGCTAGGAACATACTGGACTCCAGCAGCAGGGGGCGATCTGTAGGCGGTGAGGGATTACATTATTGGAAGAACTGTTTACGCTGTTAAAACTCCAGAAGTATCTCAAAACACGAGGTGAAAGTATCAAGCACTAGGTGGTGATGAACAAGCTGAGATCCTGACATTTAGTCGATTTCATATAAAATCCAACTTCAGGCTTTAAACTTCTCACAGAATCCATTGCAGTGTGAGAAAAATATCTATGCAGCCTCTCTCCTGCCAGAACATACTTCAGAAGAACTGATTTCTGTCAGATCTGATCTCAGAGATTTTATGCTAATTCAAAGAGCTATCTGAGCATGTGATTGGCCCAGGATGATCCTCCTGGAGAACCGTGACCTTATCAAAGGCTTGCTGATAGACCAAATGCCAAATCCAAGATCTGAAGCGGCGCATGTTCTGACACAGACTCGTGGTGAGCTCCTAACCTTCCCTGGCTGCACGTGGATATCAGTAGTGTGAATTTTGATTCTTGCTGTGATTACTCTCTAGCCGGTACATTCATTTAGCTTCAGGCAGACATGCAAATACCAGATCTATGGCCACAGCTTCAGTAACACACACACACCATATACTTTGTGCTCACCTTTGGACCGATGATGATAAGGATCACCCGAGGATTCTGGGAATGCCACTCTATTGGAAACAAGATCTGGCAGAGGATTAGCCATGTAAATAAGACAGAACACGCACACACTCATGCAGAGACACAGGAGACAAGTTCAGGAGGTCATTGTTATCAACAGATATATATTTTTTTAGGACATAGCACCCTTAGTAAGTAAGTAAGGGCTACAAAAATATAAGATGCTGGAATCATAGGAGCCTTGAAATATAGGACACTCGGAATACAGAATCTTGGGAACTAAAGAACCTGAAAACATAGTATCACGTGGTCTAAGAAACACTGGTATAGGACCTTGTAAACAGAAACACTGAGACCAGAATTATACAGAACCCTGGGAACAGAGGGTGCTGAAAATAGCTTGAAAACATAGACCCTGGAAAAGTAAGTAATGTAACGAAGTATTATACTGTAAGAACGTAAGACCCTTGGAAATACAAAATCTTGGTAACTGAGACCTCTGAAAATATATAACCAAAAAAACATAAACCCAATGAGCATAAGACCCTTGGAATACAAAATTCTGGGGACAGGGAACTCAGAGACTTGGGACTATGATAATATAGGACCCTGGAAACATAGGACTCCTGAAATATAGGAACCTCAAGGGGTCCAACAGAATTCTGGGAACTGTGGACTCTGTGGAAAATATAGGAACTAGAAACCACAGACCTAAAGAGACTAATAAACATATAGGAATAGAACCCAAGAAATATAAAACCTGAGAATCATACTGAACCCTGGGAACTGAGGACTATAAAAACATAGACCCTGAAAAAGAAAGGGAAAAAAAGGACTACAGGACCCTATAGATGTGGGACTTGTGGAATGTAGAATCCTGGCAAATCCTGGTAACCGGTAACCAGAAAACCCTAGAACCATGGACTAAGGACCATAGACCACAGGTACCACAGCAGCCAAAAAACATAAAAAGCATAAGACCTATAAGTTTATAGGCCCCCAGGTGCAAAGGCACCTATAAACTAGACCATGGAAACATAGGACCATACAATTACTTAAGCCTAAGTACCCAAGACAATACAAATGAATGGTATTAGAAAGAAAGGACTCTTGGAAAACAGGACCCTAAGAACCTAAAACCACAAGATGGAAAAAGCCTGAAAATATAGGACACAAAAGGAGTAGTAACTTTATATAGTAATATAAGGTCTTGGATCTATTGCACCATAGGACACTAAGAACATAGAAGTATTGGTAACACAAGACACCATAAACATACTGTAGAACCCATTGCATTGCAGGTAAATTTCGCTGTACTGTGTTCAGAGTCGCTTGCTAACTAACTAATGTGCTATTAGCCGCTAGCTACTAAATTTCCATCCGTAAAGGGAAAAATTAAAAGCAGCACATTTACAGGACTGAGTGTGTGATGGTGTACCTGAGAAGGCATTCAGCAGGTAGAGGGGGTCCTTCACTTTTCGAAGTCCACACACTAACAGGAAGACGCGTAGGTCATCTACTCGATCCACACACACTCCTGCAAACCCAAACAAATGAAATACTCCATCAGTGTCTGTGCTAAATTATTATCATCATTACTTAGCATTAAATAGCTAGCATATTTTAGGGGGATCATTGTTGCTTTGAGTAATTTGGTCACAATGCTAGATGCTAGTTTTATGGCTCCACAAATTTGATCATAAATAAAGTTATCATGTACAGTAGGTTTTTCACAGTTATTTACAAGCTGCTACTCAGAAAATGATACAAAATCAGGCTCCAGTATGGTCGGTGACATGTTTGCCAGTCGATAACGTTAGCTAGCAACCCTACATTTTTGCTAATTAACGTTTTAGCTAATTAATAAGAGCAATTCACGCTCTGCTAGGCGAGTTCAATCGTGGTCTTAGTACTTTAAATAGCTTTAATTTGCGAATGTAATGAAACAAAGGTTTAATTAAATCCAGAACCTTTTAGTTGATTAGCATGTGTCCACAACCAGACCAAGTGAGAACTTTAGAAACCCGGTGCAGATGCTGAAACTATGATCTGATCTACTGACCCTTGAAAGCTGTGCACATGTTAATTATCCTGACCCTGAAGGTTAGCACAACCTAGAAACAGAGTCTCTAGGGACGACAAGAACTTTTGCTGATGTGAGGACGATTTCCTAAAGCGATCTGGAATCGTTTGGGGTCAGCGACTGCTGGACCAGGGGCGCTAATCCCTTTTAATCCCATGACCAATGCTAGCAGCCTGAAACACATGAAAATATGTCTGAGACAGACTTTGCTGAAATGGGACATGCCCCAAATGACCGTGATTCTGTAACTCATTTCTCTGAGAGATAAAGCTAAGATAAGGGAAAGAAATTCATTTCTGCAGATAAGCATCCAATCCCATAATACCTTCAGCAATTCAGACATTAGGGTTTGACAGGAAAATCATGCACAGGATTATAAGGACAACACAAAAAGTCAAGGGTTGTCGAGACGGCAGGTTAACCTGGTCTATTCTGTTACTGTCCTAGGAGCTTACTAATATATATATATATAAAGGATGTGCAACATTAAAGGACATGACACTGAAATCATCTTAAGGTTAAAATCAGGCTTAATAGACAGATTAGAAGTTAAACCTCTTCAGTCAAATGAGAAACAGTGACCAAAGTGCACATCAATATGACTGTAGAAAAAGAAGAAATCCATTTACATCCATATAGAGATCCAGATCCATGTATATCCATACAGACATTCTCAGGTGAGAATTTGGAAATAATGATTATAATATAATTCATAATAATAATAATAATTCATCTTCCACTCTATGACTGCAAACTGGCCACGCCCTGATGCAGGTCCTAATCATGATGTTTTCTCCACCATGATGATATGCAGAGCACTTTTTACTTTTTAGTGCTGCAATAAGTTAAATCTTACATTTTGCCAATGAGTATCAGTGGCCTCTTTCGCAAACTTCAGATGTGCAGCAATGTTCTTTTCAGTAAGCAGCGGCTTCCTTTGTGGTTTCCTGCCATGGACATGCTACTTGTTTAATGTACTGTACTGTTAGCCAGTTCCAATGATGCCTTCAAATCTTCGGCTGTCACCTGGAGATGTTTCTTTACCTAATTTATGAGCCTCCGTTGTGCTCTGCGGGACATTTTGACTGGGCGCCCACTTTTTGGTAAAATATCCACAGTCCCAGTGTCTCCATTTGCCTAACAGTAGATTGGTGAATCTCTAAAATCTTTGAAAAGCAAACTTGTCAATAGTCTTGACTTACTGTAGATGAAGATCAGATCACATTTTTATGACAAATCAAAGCAGAAAACCGTGGATTCCAAAAGGTTTTACATATTTTTTCTTGCCGCTGTATATATACAGTTAAAGGTTATTATATCCTTATAGACAAATGCACCAGTACTTATATGTTATATGATTCTGATTAAAGTCATCATTTGGAGATGGAAATAGGAAACAAAGAAGGATAATAAAGGAAGAAGAAGAAGAAGTAGAAAGCTCATCCATACAAGCCAGTGAGACTAATCATCAGCTGCTAATTTTTTCCTCATGTACCTGTAGACGTTGCTCTGTTCAGCTAACACGAAAACATTTAAAGATAAATCCAGACCAGACGTTATCGTACAGCACATCGCTAACATCTTATAACGGAATGAAGGAAAAGTGAGGAATAGAGCGGTGTTGCGTTGTGCGCTGATGAGACCCTGACAGCTCAATCTAGATTTCCTTCAGTTTGGGGATTTTATCGGCTCTCGATCAGACGTGAGGCTAAAATCCAATAAAACAAAACACACATCTGCCGCACGCCAGGCTGTAGATCCTCAGAAAATACATTTGACTACGCCATTATTGCATTATCGTATCAGCTCCATGTCCCATAATGCACCACTACTCAACAAGCTTCATTCCTGTACTGGGAGCTAAAAGGCTA